>NC_143134.1:111553750-112245000 GCF_059928025.1 Delphinapterus leucas
CAAGGTCACATAGCTATTAAATTACAGAATTAGGAATTGAACCCGAGCAGCCCGTTTCCTGAATTAACACTTTCAATTGCTAGGCTAAACTGAATTTATCAAGAATTTTTGCAAGAGAAATTTAGAAAAAAAAAGCTATTTTAATTTTGGTATTGTTAGAAGTTTTATATTTTTCAGTTTAGTATTGTTTTACTTTTGATTGTCTATGTGGTGGTGGTGGTGAAATATAAAATAATTCATGTTTCAGGTCCCTAAAAGACAGCTCTGGAACCACTCATTCATACAGACTTTTGTCCTTACTGATACATTAGTAGCTATAAAGTATTTCATACTTTTCTTATTTTCTTTCAATAGTTGTAGAGAATATGGCCACTGAGCTTGCAGAGAGGCACAAATTCTAGTTTGGTCTCTACCTGGAATGTTCTTTCTCCAGATATTTGCATGGTTTGCTCTGTTACTTCCTTCAAGCTCGGTTTGAGTGTCACCTCCTTAGAGAACCTTCCCTGTCTACACTTTTAAATAGTGCCCCATCATTTCTTTATCTTCTTACTCTCCTTTATTTTTTTCCTTCATAGTACCAATAACTACCTGACCTTATTTATTTACTCATTCACTCATCGGTTCATTCATTGGTTCATCAGTTTCTTCTCCCACTTGAATGCAAGCTCTGTATCATCTAATATATCCTCAGTGCCTATCACATAGTAGGTGCTCAAAAAATTTTTGTTGAATCAATCAATTAAATTTATTGATTCCCATGTTGTAAATGGCATACTCCCACTTTTTCAGAGAAAGAGAGAAGATGTTTATTAAGGGCCAGTACAGTGTAGTAGAAAAAATTAAGTATCATGGGACCCAGGTTCTAGTCCTAGTTCTACCACTAATTTGAAGTCATTTAATCCAATTTCTCTGAACTTCAGTCAGCTGTCTTTCAAGAAGGAATAAACGAAAACTAACCAGGAAATGGGGTGATTGTGGCCATGTGAGAAAATCAGATTAGGGTTGGGAGAGTGCTATAAATTTATGACATCCTAAGTATACATTTATATTTATAATATATTTTACATATTTAAAGTATACATTTATAACAAAATGGGAAAAAATTGAAGCGGTAAAGAGGAGTCCTTAATACAAGTCCTACTTCTGTTTCTCTTAGTGGTGTGACCTTTGGCAAGTTACTTTCTCTATCTGGATTTATCCTTACAGGAAATGAGTAGGTTTGATTAGATATTCTCCAGTTACTTATCAGTACTAAAATGTTATTTCTCGATATGATATCAATATTTTAAAGATTTAGTTTAAAATACACATTATTTCAATAATAACACTAAAATTTATAAAGCATTAGCTCATAAATTTGGAAGTAATTATAACCATAGATTTTTCAAGCCACAGGCTTAGAATTGAACCCCAAGTAACCCTTGCTTTACTATGTACAGTACTCGGAAAACACAAAGAAAACTCTGCACCAGATAGAAACAAGCCAGAAACACCAAGAAAGTTTATTATCTTGAGTTTAGTTTGTGCTGTTTTGAAGAGGAATTTGAATAATCACTTATGTAAATTTTTATAAGTAACAATCCCCTAAAACTGTCATGTCGTTAGCCACTCATCAAATCAAAATGCTACATGACTTTCTTATTCAGAGGTGAGACTATTCACTTAGTGCTCCCAGAAGTAGAAAGTTATTTACAAATTAACACAGTCTGGGGCTTCCCTGGTGGCGCAGTGGTTGAGAGTCCGCCTGCCGATGCAGGGGACACGGGTTCGTGCCCCGGTCCGGGAAGATCCCACGTGCCGCGGAGCGACTGGGCCCGTGAGCCATGGCCACTGAGCCTGCGTGTCCGGAGCCTGTGCTCCGCAACGGGAGAGGCCACAACAGTGAGAGGCCCGCGTACCGCAAATAAAGAAAAAAAACAAATTAACACAGTCTGTTGAATTTACTTTTTCACTCATCACATTAATAAGATGCATTGAAAAATAAAGATGGGTTGTTTTACTTACGTTTGTTCCTGTCCCCAACTTTTCCCCACGAAGATTAAAAAACAAAGTATGCTCCACAGGCCCATGCTGGAGGTAGCAGTAAACCATGGATATAACGCTCCTGAAGTTACTCTCCTTTTAAATAAACCGAGATTGAAGAACTTGGGTAAATTGGTTTACTGGTTAATTATTAATGTCAAGAAGAGGGACTTCTAAGTAGGAAAAGTAAAATTGGAACTGAAACACCCTTTAATGCCCAGGTATAAAAGTAGATTTTTTTTATAGAGTCCTACACCTAGATAATTTATTTTGATGAATACAAATAAAAGGATTCTAACATAAGAGTTTGGCACTGAAATGAATGGCTCACAATTAGAAACCAGTAAGTTGCATTGTCTTTGGCCTTTCATCTCTTGACCAGGCAATCGCTCTGATGTTTTATCATCTGTGAGCATGCCTTTGGAGGCACTCTGATACAGATGGAGACCCACCTGGATTCAGTTTCACACTGAGGTGATTTTAGAATGGACCTGGTTTAGAGAGGGCTTATGAGGTGTCTTTCTAGAGAAGACCTGAATGGTAGTGTCATTGGCACTGGAAATGGTGGAAGGAGAAGACAGATCTGCAAAGGAAGCCTATGGAATAATTCCTTGGTCTGTCCCAGTCTAGAGAAGAAGCTGAATGTTAGGTAGAGAAAAGATTGTGACTGGCAATGAAAACATCATGTTGAGGATGCTGCATCATTCTCTAGGGAATAAATGACCAATCAAATACTTTAGTTTTTAGTGGGGAATGGATATCCTGCAATATCTATTAACTCATACAGCACAAATTCAAAATTTGCATTCATTCAGGCACAGAATATCTTTATTTTCTAAAAAATAAACTTACTTTTCAGTGAGGTTTTAAATTATTTTAATATAAGAGCACAAGAAAAACAAAGCTTCCTATGACAAATGAGTCTAGTAATTAATTTAGAATGAAATAAAAATTTTATCTTTAAGATTTTTATGATACTTTATGCTTAATAGAAAGTTTTTATTTACTACCTTCCTTTTACTAGCACTCATTTCTAGCCTAGTATATAATAAGTACTCTATTTTAAAATAGTAAAACAGATATCTCTAAACATTTTACTATCATTTAGATGTTTTACGGTCACATTGGCAATCCTTCTGAATTAATAAGGTTCTATTTTACCAACACTTTCGTACTGAGTTTATTGGGAAAAAAGGCACACAAAGGAAAATTTGATATACAAATTTCACTAACAGTGTCTCTACATATGTTATTGAAATGGCAAAAATCTGCCACTATTGTCTGACCTAGTTGTTTCAGAAGGAAATTTGTAAAATAATTAAACTGGGTTACGAAAGATGAGTCAAGTTAAAACAAACAAAGTGCTTTTGCCATCATTTTCGGGAAAAGATACTTAGGAGAAAACGAGAACACTGAAATGATCATAGATGATATCTGAAGTGAAGGACACTTATTTGCTTGTATTATGGAGTCAATACTGATAAGTCATATCAATCACTAACCATCGGCATGTTTCTCTGATAGAAAACATTTAAAAAACGATGGATCTCAAAGGTTCTCAATAGAACTGAAGTTCAACAACTTACAGATTCTCAACTGTCATTAACTAAACTTTTTTAATCTGCCTTCTAAACATGCCTCAAAGATGGATTCTTCTTTACATTTTAAAATGTTGACCTTTGGAGGCATCTGGTTTTTATACAGATACTCCATCTCTAAAAGAGGAGAATCCAGGTCTGGCAGCAACTTTGGTGGTCATCCAACTTGTCTGCTAATGCTACCTCAATTCAACCCTCAGGATCAAGCCTACATGACTTCACTTAGTTCACAAGGCCCCTCCTGATCTGAGTCCTGCTTGATTCTCCAGCCTCAAATGCTTCTCTTCTTCACTGCAGCCAATTAGCTGAATTACTTATTATTCTCTGAAGTCACCATGACATGAAAGTGCTCCTAGCAGGGTAACAAACAGTCAGCCCAATACTATTACTATTATTCTTAACCTATTTATACCTTCAATTCTGTGTGTCTTTGGAAACATGGGTTATATATGGGTTACTGCTACTGGCACTGCAGAATGCAACTCACTCAGAATTTACTTAAGTGCTCACCCATAACACCAGTGAGAAAGGGAATCTTGGGATATAAACTACATCCAGCTATGGAACCTTATAAGTAAATGCCTCTCATTAGTTACTTCTCTTCCTAAATATTTAAATGAATTTAAAAAGACATTTAGCTACAAAAAGTTTACTGAAACAAAGTCTTACAGGGAAGTCCAATGTGTAAACTAGTTAGAATAGAGATGCTCCAGGTGAACAGAGTGGGTGGTCCCGCTCTCTGCCAGCATGCACCCCCAGGTGGCCTTGAGGAGGCTCCATAGGGACCCTGGAGTCCCTGGACACATGGTTTAAAAACCATTAACTGAAAGCACCAAACAACCTCTTCCAAGTGTCCCTGTTTCACTTGGTCCATTCCTTATTTCCCTCTTCCAACATCCCCAAGTCCAGCTCGAGATTAGTTTTCTGTTGATTAGGCCAAAGGAGAAACCAGCCTCTTTTCTCCTTGGGTCTAAGATCCACTGCTTTAGCTGTGTGTTAAAATTCCTCTCTCAAGTGACTTGGGCTATCAACATCACGCCTTCTAAATGACCCATTTTTCTTACAATCTTATACCTGTATCCCACATCCAAGACCCTGTTATCCCAACATCAAATCAGGAATTCACCACAGTCTGCAGGAAACCTGGTTAGAGGGTAATGGGAAAATAGACACTCTAGGTATATACCCCAGAAAACTTTCACATAACTCCCTAAGACACAAGTATGGGAATGCTCTTTGTAGTGTTATCTGTAATAGCAAAAATTTGGCAGCAACCTAAAACAACAGAAAAATGATAAATACATTACTGTATATTCATACCATGGAATGCAATGTTGGCTGGAAAAACCAACTTGCAGTATTGGCTGGTAAAACCAACAAAAAAACATAATAACATTTGTATTTACACAAGTTTAAAAGCATACACAGCAGGACTTCCCTGGTGGAGCAGTAGTTAAGAATCTGCTTGCCAACGCAGGGAACATGGGTTCGATCCCTGGTCAGGGAAGATCCCACATGCCACGGAGCAACTAAGCCTGCGTGCTGCAACTACTGAAGCCCTCGCACCTACAGCCCGCAACAGGAGAAGCCACCGCAATGAGAAGCCTGTGCACCACAACAAAGAGTAGCCCCGGCTCGCCACAAGTAGAGAAAGCTCGCATGCAGCAACAAAGACCCAACGCAGCCGAAAAAAAAAACCAAAAACATACACAGCAATGTCATTATCTATAGACACTTATACCAGTAATAATGACATAAACATATGATTGTGAAAGGTTAATACTAAATCAGAATAGTAGTTATGTCTGCAAAGGGAAGGAGAAATTTGGGATAGGAAAGAGGTATATGCTTCCACTGTATCTATTACCTTTTGTTTTAAAGGAACATCTGAAGCCAGTATAGCAATATCTTACAAATAATTCAGTAAAGTTTAGTGGTAGTTATATCGGTGTTTGAGAGGTTAGTCGCTGTAGCTTCCTAAAAGTTTGAAATATTTCATTGAAAAGAAAGTATGGTCTGTGGTGAGGCAGGCTTGAATTCAAATCTTGTGTCTGTATAAAAAACTATGTGATTTGGGGCAACTTAAAACTCAAAACTTGAGCATCAGTTTTGTCATCTATAAAATCAAAACAATAATACCTCATGGCGCTGATGGGCGGATGAAATGACATATGTATAAAGCTCTTGGCACGTAGCATGAACCTGAAAATTGTCGCTATTATTTACTACTGGTTCAAGACATAGTCATGATCTTCTACTTTAAAAATACATGTATATGGGGCTTCCCTGGTGGCGCAGTGGTTGAGAGTCCGCCTGCCGATGCAGGGGACGTGGGTTCGTGCCCCAGTCCGGGAAGATCCCACATGCCGCGGAGTGGCTAGGCCCGTGAGCCATGGCCACTAAGCCTGCGTGTCCGGAGCCTGTGCTCCGCAACGGGAGAGGCCACAACAGTGAGAGGCCCACGTACCGCAAAAAATATATATATATACGTGTATATGTGCATAGGATCATACCAATCTACAGTTAATGTAGTTCTACCCTCCTGGCAGCAGCCGGGCGGAACACAACACTAACAGTCACATGACTCTCAGGATGAAAGAATCTCTTTATCATTGAGCCCAGCGAATTTTGCCCCTACTTCCTTTCTGGTTTGTTTGTTTGCTGTCAATTAAGGGTCAGAGATTAGATGACTGACCTGTTAAGAGGCTAATTGCTACCTCCTGAGAGTCTAACATTCTAACTTAGTGAGGGAAAGAGCACAAAAAGGCTCCCATGGACCGGAATCCTTTTTAGAAGGCACTCAATTATTTTTCCTCTTGATTATGGCATTGACTGCCATTAGCAGATTATGTGTACCCTCCTACTTTTATCTCATAAGCTATAAAAGGTCTACACTCAAAAAGATCCTCCTCTCTCTGTAACAAAGATATTGCTTGAAGCATTTTTCTTACTTCCAGGAATAAGTATAGTGATTAAGAAGAAAGGCCGTAAATGTTAATTCACCATCTCAACAAGACCTACAAACTCCATGGCATTTTGCCAGGTACTATATGTGATTCAGACATGAAGAACATGTTCTGAACCTTTAAAGAGCTCATCCAAATAATAACACAATAGCTACCAATTATTAGCTCTATGTCATAGGTATTGCAATGATTAACTTATATAAACTGTCCCTAATCTTCACAACCACTCTGAAAGTTGTTATGACCTCAGGTGACCAATGAGTAAACTGGGGTTCAGAGAAATATAGTGATTTGCCTCAGGAAACACACCTAGCAACTTGCAAAGATGGGGATTTGATTGTGTTGGGATCAGTAGGAAAAAGAAGGGAGAGATACCAAGCCCTGCTGAAGTCTTCTTTTCTGTTTGACACTCTCCAGTTCTTTTGTCTGTGATTGATTCTCTGTTTTGTAAACTCTTTAACAATTTACAGCCTGGTCCACACATTTTGATTCTTATTTAGATACCACTGTACATTCTAGGTGAAGGTTCAAAGGTACAAGTTGGGAATAGGTGTGACATAAGTGAAGCACTACTCTGACTTATATCTGGGTCTCCCTACCCCAAAGGGTGTAGGGTTGAGACTGACTGCAGAGGCAACCAGGCAGATGGCAGATTGAGGAGATTACCTGAAAAGGGCTAGAGGAGGGAAGAGCCAAGAAAAACTGGATAAGTCATGTCATAGGGAGCACAGTAGTTCAGATCCAAGGGTGGATGATTTTATGTTTAAGTTCCAAATGATAACTGAAGAAAGATAAAGAAGAAAGTTGTTGCTCAAACTATTCTTGGAAGTCACCAGAGTAGTGGGTTGGAATAGCACGTCCTAAAAGGCCACTGCAGGTTCCTAACTCAGTAATGGAATAGGGGAGGATTTCTGAGGAGAGAATATGGAGGAAGTAGAAAATAATAAGGCCCAAAGAGAAAATCAAGTGTTTGTGATGGAATGTAGTTAGGCACGTTTCTTCAGAGGAAACAAAAAGAGACAAAATAAAAGAAGGTGCCCACTCTCCCATTAACCCCCTCTTTGGCTTCACTGTCCCACACTTTTTCAGACAATCTTACTTGTTGTTCAGCATAAGCTCTCTTATTTAATTCTAATACATGTAATGCATCCATACTCAGTCACTCATCCAATGGCTGGATGTGGTAGCCAGCCTCCAAAATGGCCCCCAATGTCCTGATATTCATGGCCTTGTATGGTTCCCTCCCACACTGTATCAGTGTTGGCCCATTTGACCAATAGAATATAACAAATGCAGAGGTGTGTGACCTTAGAGGGTAGGTCATACAAGGCATTGCCCTTCCTACCTTGCTCTCTCTTGGATTTCCTGCTCTGGGGGAGGCCAGCCACCACGCTGTAAGGACACACAAGTAGCCTATGGAGAGGCCTGTGTGGAAAGGAACTGAGGCCTCCTTCTCAGAGCCGTGTGAGTGGGCCACTGTAGAGGTAAATCCCCTAGCCCCAGGCACACCTTTCCGTGACTAAAGCCCCAGCTAACCACTTGATTGCAAACTCTTGAGAGAACCCGAACCCAAGCCAAAATTACCCAGCTAAGCCATTCCTAATGAGCAATTGCTCATTAGTGGTGGCAGTGAATGCAGGAGCTTTCGTGAGAGCTGCATTTTTAGAAAAACAGCTCTTCTACTGTACAAGTTAACGATTGCTATGTAATCAATTACCCCAAAACCTAAGGGCTTAAAATAAACAATTATCTTCACAGTTTTATTGAAATGGCAAGAATTCAGGAATGGCTTAGCTGGGTAATTTTGACTTAGTTTATCTCATGAGATTGCAATCAAGTTGTTAGCTGAGGCTGCAGTCGCCTAAAGGCTTGACTGGGGCTGAAGGATTTACCTCTATGGTGGCTCGCTCACATGGCTCTGAGCAGGAAGCCTCAGTTCCTTTCCATATGGGGCCTAAACTACTACATATAAAATAAATAAGCAGCAAGGATATACTGTATAACGCAAGGAATTATATCCTTTATCTTGTAATAACCTATAATGGAGTATAATCTGCAAAAATACTGAATCACTATGCTGTATACCTGAAAGTAACACAATATTGTAAATCAACTATACTTCAATAAAAACAAACTTTAATTTGCAAGTGCACTTTAAGTTCTTAAACAACAGCGGGCTCAGAGGCCTGCTTGAAGCGCCACCTGCTGGTAGTAACTTAATAGCATCCCAAGAAGGCTGGAATAATTGGTGCTGATGGCCAGCGCTAACCCGTAACACCTTTCCAAGGTAAACCCCTGCTTCTCATCTTATGTCTCTTCTGAGAACTAGGCTTCTTCAATTCCTGGAGATAGCAACACCTGCCTTGGATTCTTCATGGGAATGCTTAAATGTGATATACTCTGAGCACTGAAAATCATATAAACATATAAGGAGTTCATATGATCATTCTTTCTAGCATCTTATCTCTCCTGCTTTACCAACTCCTTTCTTTTTACCTGCAAACATGCAAAAGTCTCCATTAATAGAAAAAAAGGCAAACACCAAAAAACTGTTCAATGGGGCTTCCCTGGTGGCGCAGTGGTTGAGAGTCCGCCTGCCGATGCAGGGGACACGGGTTCGTGCCCCAGTCCGGGAACATCCCACATGCCGCGAAGCGGCTGGGCCCGTGAGCCATGGCCGCTGAGCCTGCGCGTCCGGAGCCTGTGCTCCGCGACGGGAGAGGCCACAACAGTGAGAGGCCCGCGTACCGCAAAAAACAAACAAACAAAAAACTGTTCAATGGATTTCCCCCCCCAAATAACTGCCAAAGGCTTAGTCTGCCCCCCAACTTTATATGATTTTCTTTTCCCCCATTTATCCACAGACCCCTCCAGAATGCTTTCTGGATCTCTCCATGGAAGTTAGATACGAAATGAATAAAATGATTGCCCATCAGCAGAGGCCACTTGATAATGGTTGGCATGATTTGGCATTATCTCCATTTTACAGACAAACTGATGATCAGAAAGCGTTAAAAGGATGGAAGGAAGGAAGGAAATAAGGAAGGGAGGGAGGGAGGAAGGAAGGAAGGAAGGAAGGAAGCACTGCTCAGAATCACACAGAAAGAAGTAGCCAGGGCCATCTATAAAATTTGAGGGTCCCAGTGCAAGATGAAAATGTAGAACTACTTATTCATAAAGCAAGAAAAAAGTGCTATTAAAGGTATTAAAATATAAAGCTTTTTCCTTTCTTCTGGGTCTCTCACTCAACTTGCCATGGTGTTTTTTAATTTGCTATTTAATATCATTCTAAGTAAAGAAAAATTAAAATTTTAAATAATGGCATGAATTTTGCCACTCATCTTTGTATTGTGCAATGCGAGTTTTAAATGCAAATATAAGAGCATTTAACTCATATGTAGAATCACCAAAATTACATAATTCGTATTTCATAGCTCATGCATACATCTAATATTTCGTTCTTACCAGAATGGTGGAAATGCTGCACAAAGATAACTCAACTGTCTTTATTTTACTTCTTGATATGTGTGTATTCTAATAACACTCTCTACCTTTGCTTACTGATAAATAGGAAAAGCCCGAAAGGAAAAAGAACTATGGGTTACCCTATCTTTCCCTTTCCTTCTATATCATCATATTTAGTGTAAGTGGTTGGCTAGTACAGGGTAGGACCAGGAGCAAGAAACAATATGATGAGGTTCCTCGGTCATTTGTGTTTCTTTGAATGCCACTGTCATCTTTCTGCATTCAAAACAAGTTCTGGTTCCAGTGGAAAATATGGCCTCTAGGGGCTGTCAGGACCCGTGCTTGCTCAGTCATAGACATGACACACTCACTTTGTACTTACTTTGAGTCTCATTAAACTTCTGCGCATTGTGGGTCCACTGGAATCCTGTGTTCATGGAGTGTTGTGAATGCTCTATGGGAAGGGGGCGGCAAGGGATGGTGGGCACATGAATCACACACATCTCCTCTAATTCACATGCATGCTCCATTGTCCGGTCAGACTTTGCTTACAAAATACACGTTCAAATATAAAATTATTAATAATTTTAAGACAGCAACAACAGAGCACTGAACTAAGTAGGGGGCCCTTCAGAGTGCCAGGCACTGTGCCACTGCATAGGCTGCATGCCCACAAAGCTGGTTAGAGAAGTTCCTGATGGTACTGAAGGACTGAGGACTAGGATAATGGGAAGGGGTAAAGGGATTAAAATCTGGAGAAGGATGAGGAGTTAGAAGTGTTTGGAAGGAGATGGTTATCAGAAGGATAGAACAGCCTAGTTACTTTCAGCGGACGTACAGATTGTCAGGGGTTAGGACCTAAACGTAGGTCAGTTCCCAAGGGTGGGACAGACAATGTCCCAATCTCTAGATGCTTAGGAAGCATTCACTTTGGCAGCCGGTATCTATAGGGTACTTTCAAAAAGGGACAAGACCAGAGAGGCAGCCAGTATCAGGAGTCCAACAAAACAATGTTACAAGAGTTAGGGCAATCCTGGGATGGATTCCTCAGAAGGTCAGGCAGGAGGTCAAATCAAGGAGGCCTATTTGCAAACAGGTAGGATCTAGCTACAAGGCTGAGGCCAGGGGACAGCCAAGTGGAGACAGGATCCCTGATCAAGAAACAGACCAGGAGTGAGAGACATTGCCTATGGGTACAGGGTTTTTGTTGTGGATGATGAGCAAGTTTTGGGTGTAAATGGTGGTGATGGTTACACAACACAGTGAATGTGAATGCCACTGAGTTGTACACTTGTGAATAATTAAAATCATAAATATTATGTTATGTGTATTATCTAAATTGAATAAACAGACTAGCATGGTGCTCACAGCTGGCAGAATTATATCAGTTCCCACATCTCAATGCAGAAGAGCCCCAGCAGGTGCCACCTTCCTTTAGGCAGGCAGGACACTCACTGGGCATGAGAAGATTAGCCAGAACCAAACTTTCTTTACATCAGCACCTTTCAGTCAGATGTTGATGACTCCATCAGACTGTTCAATAATCCCAGTTACCTCCACTGCTTTTAAGATAAACAACTGTACCAACACATCATTTAAAATACTTAGGATTAGATGGAATCTTGAAGTCAGGGAAACTGATAATTCTGGGAAAAAATTTTTTCCTATCACAGCAACTTCTGACCCTTCTGGATCCTTTGAGTGAAAAGAAAAGCAAGTTTCATTTTTTAAAATAATCTATAAGTACAGAAGTCACACCTAAGCATAATATGTAATTGATAGTTCTTACAGAAATATTCACTAAGCCCTAAGAAACTTTGTTGAAACTAAGCATATATGATGCTGATGTAGATTTGAGGCAATGACTGTCAACTGGTCAGGCTTGTTAACAAAGACTAATTTCTAAGGCACAAAGGCACATTTTCAACAGACGTTAAGTAGTATGGTAAATATTTAGAATATGTTAAATAAACTCCCAACAGGCTCTTCTCCACCTGGCTTCTTCCTGAACAGGACCTCTAGGATAATCTTCTTCAAACACTGTTTACATGACGTCATGCCATGCCCGAAAGACGTCCTTGGCTCTCTATATCTTCAAGATCAAACCTGAACACCTTGGGACATGCCACAGCAATGGCCTCTGATATGTTCAATGTTTACTGTCCATGGGGAACTCTAACAAGGGAACAATGGGGTCCGTGGAGCCATTCACCGCTATGACAGGTTCACCTGAACATGCGGTCCCCCCAAGAACTCTCCCAATGTAAAATAATCCACCAAAGCTGGTACTTATTCTCCCGGAAGTGTTTCCAGGCCAGCTGCTGCAGCCAAGTCACTGTCATGGTCATCTCCACAGCTTGCTTCTTCCTGGCTCCAGACCTCTGCTCCTTCTGCATGCCACCCAAGACATGATCCAGCTTCTCTCTATCAAACCATGTCCATGGTTTCCTTTAAGACCAAGTTCAAGGGACTTCCCTCGTGGCGCAGTGGTTAAGAATCTGCCTGCCAATGTAGGGGACACAGGTTCGAGCTCTAGTCCGGGAAGATCCCACATGCTGCAGAGCAACTAAGCCCATGCACCACAACTACTGAGGCTGCACTCTAGAGCCCACAAACCACAACTACTGAGCCCGCATGCCACAGCTACTGAAGCCCATGCACATAGAGCCCATGCTCCGCAGCAAGAGAAGCCACCGAAATGAGAAGCCCGCACATCGCAATGAAATGTAGCCCCCACTCGCCACAACTAGAGAAAGTCTGTGAGCAGCAACAAAGATCCAACACAGTCAAAAATAAATAAATAAATAACGAAATAAATAAATAGATAGATAGATAAATAAAGACCAAGTTCAGGACCTGCCCTCATCCTTTCATGATTTCCTCCAGAGTAACTTAATAATCATCTCCAGTGCTGCCTTCCCTTCAAGCTGGTCTGCTATTGGTCCTACATCATCCCGTACTTGGCTTACTGTATTATATGTGCTTGTTTGCCTTTCTGGACTCAAATGCTTATGAAGGACACACACCATAATCCCTCGAACAAATCAAGAGATGCCAAGTGAGGAAGCTCTGGAGAAAGACAGACCTGGGTTTGAATCCTGATTCAGCTAATAATTATCAGTATGATCTCAGTGGTTACTTAGTTTCTCTAACCCTCTGTATTTTCATCTATAAAAAGGAGATAATAATTATATTGATCCTATAAGGTTGTCATGATGATATAATGCATGCCATGCACTTCTAACTGGTACCACAATTATACTTCTACAACCCTCACCACATCTGTCCACGCTTCACAAAGAGCAAGAGGATATGAACTAATACGACCCACTTTAGAGATGGACCCACCAAAAGATGTTCTTTAATGGGGCCATTGAAATGTATTTCAACTAACATTAAATTTACACACAAAAAATGTCAGTCAGAATAACAGAAGTATAAAATTACCAGTTTGTACCCACAATAGATGCTAAGTAAATACTTGTGGCTATTTAGTATTGAATAATTTAATGCCACATTTGACTAGTGTTATAATAATGAAAACTCTTTATTCATATAATGAAAATGCCATGGTTAAATTTTGATTTCAATTAGTTGCATACTCACTATAAAAGTTAAGGTAACTTCTCTTTGCCATGGCTTTAGGTTTTCATCCAATGAATAAACTCTAACTTTTACTGTAAGGAAAAAATTGTCATTATTAGAAACTCTGTTGAACTCTAAATGATCTGACAATATTATTAATAACCCTATAATACGAGGGCCGTGAAATTAAACGTAAAGTTAAGAAAGCCCAAAACATTAAATCCAAGTTTAAAGGGAAAGATGAGCTAGGATGTTGGAATGTGAACTTGATATTAAAGTAGAAAAAAATATTCTTTTCACAAAAGATTTCCTGAATGGGATTCTTTTAAACGTTTCTCTTTATGCATTTAAAATAAATTCAACTTATTAAGAAGTATTTTTACACAGGCTTTGGTATTTTTAAACCACTGATAGATAAAAAAGACTGGTATCTGAATTTATTATGGAGTCGAGGAGGAAGAACATAAGCAGTAAGTTATGTCAACAGAACCCAGTGAAGCATTCTCTAACAGAAGGAAGATGCAGGCAAAAATCTGCATGTCTCAGGGTATAATTAAGTACTGGAGTGCATAGAAGGGTGGAAGCCTCACAGGCACCACAGCTCTCCTTCGACACACAGTCATCTTCTGATCAGGTGCCCAAGAAATAGTTCTGTCTAAGGCCAGGTTAACGTGTACTGGTGGGGACCTTGACCTGTTGCTAAAATTATGGCGGTGATTCCATCTTATTAGATGATGCTTACCTGATTAGCATCACCACCATCACCATCATCTTCAGTGATGATTCGCAAAGTGCAGCTGCATTCAGTACACCCCCATTAGCTCAACCTTCCTTCCCACTCTTGAGATAACTTGTAAGAAGGAATGTCCTGAAAGAAGACTGAAACCATTTCCAACTGGAAACATAAGGAGGCAGATGTAGGTAGGTGAACTTTGCAATTTAGTTCACAATTTTCAACGTTAATATGAAATTGAAATATTTTTTATAAAAGGAGATGATATTGAGAATTAAAAGTTAGATTTTTTAAAGTTAAAATTCAGCCTCTTTGTTAAGTTCTATAATACATCACTTCAAAGGTTTTTTTAAAAACTATTTTGAAAGGAGCCTTGGCATCATTCTACGACAGGTCTTTCTATCTCCAAATTATACTTGTATTTTTCTGATTCTTTGTGTTTATAATTTACAATTTAACCTTTAGTTTGTCAGCTCTTTACTTTTGTGTATGGTGTAAAGTTAGGAATTAAGTTCATTTTCCTCCCAAAATAAACCACTTGTCCCAATACCATTAATCAGGCCATCCCACGTTTCCCCCAGAAATGACAATTCCCGCTGTATTATACCTGACTGAATTGTAAATAGATTTGTCTGTCTGAATGAAGAGAAATCCACTGTCATAGTGCAGTGGAATTTTTGTTGCTTTTGAAAAATGAGCAGATACCACTTCTAAATATACATGTGAAACTGCATTTGGTCCTCCAGATAAATCTTTTGGTTGTATCTGTTTAAAAAAATTAATGGATGAATATTGTATAATTAAGATATTCAAATAATATATTTTATTATATTAATTATGATATATGATTATATTGATTAATTATATATTATTAACTAATTATATCTTAATATAAATACATTAATATAATGAAAGCACTTGTCTTTTAGGTATCTATGAAAATGATTTGAATAATTGTTTACATGCAACAAATATAAAAATTTTGGGGCTTCCCTGGTGGCACAGTGGTTAAGAATCCGCCTGCCAATGCTGGGGACACGGGTTTGAGCCCTGGTCCGGGAAGATCCCACATACCATGGAGCAACTGAGCCTGTGCACCACAACTACTGAGCCTGTGCTCGCAAAAGAGAAGCCACCGCAATGAGAAGCCCACGCACCACAACGAAGAGTAGCCCCCGCTCGCCGCAGCTAGAGAAAGCCCGTGCGCAGCAACAAAGACCCAACACAGCCAAAAAGAAAAAAAAAAAGAAAAAAGAAATTTTGTAAAATAAAATAGTAAATATGTTTTTTCCAGGAACACCTCTGTATTTTAGTTTCTTATCAAATTTAGGTTGAAACAATTACTTTTAAAAAGTTGATCTGGAGTATATGTCTATTAAAAATGACAATCATTGAAAAAATTCAATTTTTAGTAAACAAAATAACCAAAAGTCATCAAGAAAGATAAAAAGCTCAAAAGCTTATCAGCAATAGAGGCGTGGGAGAATGGGGGTGATTCAGATGTCAGGTGGAGAATGGACTAAATGACTTATCACATGGTAGTATAAAATATCTCTTATATTTATTTATATTTAGACTTACACTGAAAGTTAAAACGTTTCTTCTGCTAATGTTTTTCATGTCTATTGGTCATTATATAATTAGTATGTAGCCCTCTTCAAATTTATTGCATATGGTCAGTATATTTTATAGTAATAGAGTTTGTGGACACATCTCTAATTTTCCTTGACATTTTTCACAAATTTGTTTGAAAGAAAATTTGTTCAAGTCCAAACAGAAAGTACCAAAAGCCTATGATAGATACACACTTTAGGGAAAAAATTAATTTTTCTAGAAAACCATGGGATTAGAACGTTGAATATAGTCTAGGAAAACAAATGTTCAAACTGTTCTCCATTCACTTCTCTGAATTTTTTAAATCAACAGAGTCAAACCTATTTTTATGTCTCTATATATTAATATTTCTGTTCCGCCTAATAAATAAAATTTAAGTATCTAAATTGTCTCTTTCTAGTATTCATCATGTTAACTTTGAAACAGGTGCATGTGTTGGTTAATTTAGTTTTCAACTCATGTCACCAAGTTTTTTCACCTTAAAAACCTTTATCTGCTTCATTCAAAAATTTACATTTCCTGACATTGTCCCCAAATCAGAAACAGATTCTCTACTAAACATTTCCCACTTACTTACATGTATAAACATATGTCACTTATCTCTCACCAACTAGTGAACTCACTTAATAGTGTGATGTACCACATTTTATCCACGTATGTAAAAAGGATCAATGTACCATCTACAGATATGTTTTACAAAGACACATTGGCATACAAAAGAAGCTGTAAGATGAATACGTACAGTTAAGTTTGAAAAGCTTTGGAATTTATTTTCTGGAGATAAATTAATCTGATCAGAAGAATATGTAAAACTTTTGTCAGGATAACTTTTAATAGCAATGGTCACTGGAAGTAATTCTGTGTATCCATGAACTTGGATTACTACATTTTCAGAGGCTCCAACATAGAATACTTCAGGTGCTGAGACAACATATCTATTGAAACAGTGAAATTATAGAATGATTCTCTAATACAACATAATTTTTAATGTTTTTCACTTCATTCAAATTAGCAATTTTTCTTACATTTAGCAATACATGTCTTATTTCTCAAAAATTTATTATCTATGATAAAGCAGCCAGGATAGTGTCCTGAAAAGCATCTTAAGGATGAAATTTCAAAGAGACAGATCGAAATGATTTTGATCAGTTGCAGCCAGGGCAATGTTTAATAGAGTCCTCTATAAGAAGTGCAAATAGGGATCATGCTGCAGTCTTTTGAATTTTTTTGAATTTTTAATCAAAATTCCAGTCAGTAAATTACTCTTCTCCATGGCAGGGATAACAGCCTGGGAAAATACAGAGTATTTGAATATAAGTCATGATAGATCACAACGTACTCGTATTAAAAAACAGAAATGGCATTAGACAAGAGAGAAAAGAGGAAATTCACTTGGAGTTTTCAGAACTAGAAAGTTAATTTCATGTGGCATTGATTGAATTCTGCTTTCTATAAAACTACAACCAAAATACATTGCAAATGAAAATGGGATCCTTCATTTACATTTGCTCCTGTCCCCAACTTCTTCCCAAGTAGAAAAAAATACACATTATGCTTAAAATGTCCGTGGCTGGGTTAGGATTAAACTATTGATACAACCTTTCTTAAAACCGCCCTTCTTTTTTTGTGAACTCAGCTTGAATAATTTGGTTAAATAAGTCTTCAGGTTAATTATTAATGTCAGATAGTGGGATCACTGAGAAGGAAACCTAAAAATTTAAATGATAACCTTTTAACGTCCAAAGATAATTTGGGGATTCAAAGCAGAGAAACTTGATTTTGATGACTAAAGCAGAAAAGACACCCAAATGGGAGTCTCCAGGAAAATGGTTCAAAGCTGGACACAGACACAAAATATTTGGAGGCTGCTCTGGTCTTGAATATTTTCCAGGTGTAGTAGATGCGGCTGATGCCCAGACCAGACCCTCTTTTCTGGGCCCACTATACCCATCCTACAGATGGTGTGAGTGTTGGCTGCTAAAGTTTCCTAATTGCTCCCTTCTCCAGGTAACTCACCTCAGCCCCAGGAGACAGCTTGCCCAGAAATACCTGGGAAGTTATATCCTCTCCTTGGGATTGGTCCACAGTCAATAATTGACTGATTCTGGGGGTACAACAGACTAGCTCCCTTGCCTCAAGGTGGGACAACCTTGTGGTACCATTCATGCTACAGAGCCCCTCATGGGATCAGGTTGAGGCTAGACCTTGGTTGAAACCACATCTTTGCTTATCTTCTCTCCTGTACTGTCCTGCTTCCCTCACTGCTTATAAAATTCTCTTAAGAAAAATCTCACAATAAACCATTTGCATGAGAGAGTCTCCCAGTCTCAGGCTCTGCTTCTAGGAAGCCATTCTAAATTTAAGGAGCATGAGAGGGGACTATCATCCTGGACTCTCTGTAGAATGTCTCAGATATGGAAATGGTTCTGAGGTTTCCCTGGAATGAGTCTGGTTTGAATTGTGCCCATGAGGCCTATACTGATCCACTTTGGAGCAGATCTGAAATCCCAAGGCATACTCCCAAATGCTAAAGTATTCCCAGGAACTCTGGGATTAAAAATGACCCATCAGGGCTTCCCTGGTGGCGCAGTGGTTGAGAGTCCGCCTGCCGATGCAGGGGACACGGGTTCGTGCCCTGGTCTGGGAAGTTCCCACATGCCGTGGAGCGGCTGGGCCCGTGAGCCATGGCTGCTGAGCCTGAGCATCCGGAGCCTGTGCTCCGCAACGGGAGAGGCCACAGCAGTGAGAGGCCTGCGTACGGCAAAAAAAAAAAAAAGACCCATCAATGACCAGACATGGGCAAGGAAACTATAAAACTATTGTTGTCCTAGTTTCCTCAAGTCTGCATTCAATTGTATGCACAGACCCATCCTGAACTACAAGTCTCTAGGCATAGTCAGGATTGCTGGTGGTTGGGATGATGGGGTGTTTAATTGCCTCTTCACTTGTCTGTTTTCCCCTCTTGACTACAGTTCCATGAGGATGGGTACTGGGTCTAACATATACAATGGGGATACACACAGAACTTATCACCTAAAAGGCACTTAGACAGTTAACAAATTTTTGCTAAATGAATGAATAAATGAATACATCATCAGGTGGACCAAGGAAGATGTTGTTGAAAGGGAGGTTGAGGGCCAGATTATATATGGCCTTGAATGCCATGCTAAGGAGTCTAGAAGGGAAATCAAGGACATTTTGACCTTGCTTCTCTGACCCTGAGGATGTTACCATCTATTTATGACATACTAGTATTCTTCATTCCATGAAAAGAATAGACAGGTAGTACATGCTATGCAAAGAATTAAGAAAATTGTTCTCTAAGGCAAAATGCAAGCAGAAACTGTTGAAAGTCTGAGATGTCAAACATTCATTCACAACAGCAACTGTAAAAAATGATCTACCATAAAAGCATTAGATTTTGATAGTGTTTGTTAAGCAGGAGTCTCATAACTGCAAAGCTAGATTTCATCATTTTGTTGGGACTAATGGAATTGTCCCACATGCTACCTACAGGATATACACTTTTGGTTCAAAGATAAAAACAGGTTGAAAGTAAAAGGATGGGAAAAGATATATCATGCAAACAGCAACTACAAGAAAACTGGAGTGGCTATACTATGTTAGACAAAACAGACTTTGAAATTAAAGATGTTACTAGAGATAAAGAGGGATTTTTACAATAATAGATGGGTCAACCCATCAGGAAGATATAACAATTATAAACATACATATACCTACCACCAGAGCCCTAAAATATGTGAAGCAAAAACAGACAGTTGAAGGGAGAAACAGAAAATTCAACAATAATAGTTTCAATTATGGATAGAACAACTATGCGGAAGATCAACAAGGAAATAGAAGACTAGAACAACACCATAAATCAACTAGACCTAGTACACATCTGTAGAACATTCTACCCAACAAGAGCAGAATACACATTTTTCTCAAGTGCACATGAAACATTCTCTAGGATAGATCATATGCTAGGCTATAAAACAAGCCTCAGTTAGTTTAAAAGGATTGAAATCACATATTTCTCTGATCACAATGGAGCAAAATTAAACATTAATGACAAAAAGAAATTTGGGGAATTTCCAGATCTGTGGAAATTAAACCACACATTCCTAAATATCCAATGGGTCAAAGAAGAAATCACAGGGAAATCAGAAAATACATTTAGATGAATGACAATGAAAACACAACATACCAAAACATATGGGATACAGCAAGAGCAGCACTTAACAGAAAATCTTTTGCTATAAATGCCTGTATTAAAAAAGAAGAAAGCTCTCAAATCAACAACCTAATCTCCACTTTAAGACAGTGAGAACAAAGTACAAAGCAAGCCGAAGGAAATAAATAATAAGGATTAGAATGGAAATTAATGAAATAAAGAGTAGAAAAACAACAGAGAAAATCAACCTAACCAAAAGTTGGTTCTTTGAAAAGATCAACAAAATTAACAAAGCTTTAGTTAAGCTCTTTATGAAAAGAGAGAAGACTCAAATTGCTAAAATCACAAATGAAAGAAGAGGCATTATTTCCAATATTCTACAAGTGGAAAGGATTATAGAGGAATACTAAGGGATCATCTCCTAAGATTCAGTTTGGTCTCTCTGTTTACCCTTTCAAGGTACCAGATGGAACATAAGTGTCACCCTAAGTGAAAGCCACCAAAGGTCTAATTACTAGGGAGGTCTTCAGAAATCATTAAAAGAGAGAGTTAAGAGGAATTCAGGCTCCTGAATTGAGCTACATGGAGCTGGGAAGATGATTCTGATAATAGTTCATTGTCTGCCATTCTGACTTTCCTTGGACTCAGCTTCAATAGACTCATGCTTGAGTCCCAGGAAACCCTAACAACAGCCTGGCTTAAAAATGCTCAAATCTCCATGAGGTATTGGGAGACAAGACTTCAGTAGCATGGTTTTGATTGGTTACAGTGGTGATCAGCATTGACAATGACAAGAGTCAATTATATCTCATAAAACTGGAAAAGGAGAAAAAAAAACGAGGGCCAGGACTTCCTGGTTTAGGAGACTCCTCCCTCAGTACAACAAAAGTGCCCTGGCCATCAGGCACTTACACCCTCAGCACATACCTCCGTGCACTTCAGCAACAGTATGGTGTCTTTGGTGGTCAAAGCAGTGTGACAACCATGCAGATGGACTGCTCCGATTTCCCTTGATTAAAGAACTTGCCATCAGTTGCAAGGGGGATATTAGCTGACAGCCTCCAGCTGTTAATGCCTTCAAGCCCTACCTTAGCTTTCAAGCTGAGGCCACACTCTTTCCAAGAAGCCCCCAACCAATGACTAAACACTAGAGCCTGACCATTTCTATAGAAGAAAATAACTTTATCTTTTAGGACTGAAAAATAATGCAAACTGTAAATTGAAGGAGTTTAGCTAGGTGATATAACAGAACCAGAGATTCTCTCTAGTTCTTACAGTCCATAAATCTGTTGAAAAGAATCTGGGAAAGTTTTATATGGATTATCAGTCCTTTGGTTTGTGACACTGGCTATTATTCCTGGGGATTCATGTGATCTTAGCTTTTTAGTTCATGAATTACTCAAGGTCTTACTGGCCCTGTCTCTGATTGCTAAATTCTAGCTTTGTACAATCTTGTTATTTTCCAAGTTATTCTGATAAATTAAATAAGAGGAAATTCCATTAATATTAAATGATATGATTATGAAACTGCAGGTTGAAGGATTTCTACTGGGTGCTATATGAAATATAAGATATATCTCCTGTCAGGAAGCTGCCTGACAACCTTAGTCTGATTCTCCTCTGAAGCAAATCTGCAAAATTATTAAACTGGATTGTGAAACATGAGGCAAGTGACAACAAACAGAATAGCTTTCTATCATTTGGAGAAAAGAACTGAGGGATAGCTGAGTCACTCTGCTATGGTTAGTATTTGTATTGTAAATGCAACTCAGAAGAGTAACAACTTCATATTATCAGATAAATACAAATTAGTGTGGAATCAAAGAGTTGCCCTCACTCCTTTCCTATTCTCACTCCTGCTTTGGGGAGAGAGGTTCTTTTAGCATGCTAAGAGAGGCAGTTAATATTCAAATTAGCTAGAGAAAGGTTTCACCTCTGACTGCTCTAAGGCCTGAGGTCTATCCAAGGCCTTCATCATGCTAGACACCAGCAGAGGGTCTGGTTGAAGGAGAACTGGCCAAGAAGGAACTGGCAAGTACCCACCCAAGGTTAACTGGATAGGGAGTGAGAGACTACCCAAGGGAAAAATAAGTGTTTTGCACCATCCTCTGGATTTTGTGTATATTTTTACCAGCTACTTATCAGATTGATAATGAACTACACCAGCATACCATGATTTGATAATGGATTCCACCTAAATATCATTACAGACTTTGAGGGACATAGCAGTGAGGTGACACCATAAATCCAATTCTCTGTTGGAAAAGAGAAAAAGAAACGAGTGTCAAAACAAAAAGACAAAAAATAATAGAACTGAAATTCAGCAATGTACACATTCCAAACTAATACATATCATCTGAACTTAGGTTTTTTTTAAAAAAGGATACATCTTCCTTTCAATTTAAAACGTGGAGCTTTTAATGACTTCTGACTTTTCTACAACTCCAAGGGCCTCCTTCCGTGTTGCATAAATAGTGGGGGAGGGGGGAGCATCATTCACATAAATGTGAGCGTGAATGGCGCCCCCTGTTGGTAGCCACCTGAACTTCCTATTCCTGAATCCGTCTCTGCCTTCAGGAAAAATTACAAGCGCCTAATATGGTTCATAAGGTCCCTCTTCCTGCTTTAGCTTCTACACTCCAGATTTTTGGCTGTATCCTGATCTGCTTAACGTCCAGCTCATTGCCAAGCTCTTTTTTCCCCTCCTCCTGGGGTTTTCAGAAGTTGTTCCCTTTGCCAAGCAAATTCTTCCCCACTCCCATACTCCTTGAACTAAGTTATTTGCTTCTTCCAGGACTTAGGATGAGGCGTCACTTCTCCTGGGAAACCTTTGCCTAATGCTAAAATAACTAAAACATATTGAGAACATATTATAGGGCATGTGAGAGAACTTAGGACTGTTCTAAGTTCTTTCACATACATTAACATTTATAACTATCAGGATAACTGTGGGAAGTAGGTAGGATTATCCCATTTCACAGATGAGGAAACTGAGGCACAAAGGAAATTCCTAAAATAGTGTTACACAGATGGGCCATGAACTGTGAGAAAACGGTAAGAACAAGGGATTGGAAGTCACAATGAAGTGAATTGTGCTAGGACGGGGGTCTTCCGAGCAAGCACGCTGTTAAGATTGGAGAACTACGGTAAGGGAGAGGTGGTGCCTGCATTGGCGATTTCTGGAGATGGTGCAACCTCTGATGGTGACACTGTCCAGGGTACCAACTTGGAAATGGGAGGCTGGAGTGGAGGAATGGTGTCCTCGGCGACAACGTTTTTAAAAAGAATTCACTGTATTTCCCTGGCATCCAGCACAGTATGTTCTAAATTCTCTTAAACTATCTGTTGAATATACGTGGTGAAATGCAGCCCTTCCAGGCAAGCCCCAACCGAAGTTTCTTCAACCGCTTCTGGCTTTGGCTTCCCTCTCACAACCAGAGCACTAGTCTCTGCCAGGACTCCCAGGCTGCTCTCACTCCCTTAACCTCGGGTGCAGCTGCACCCCAAGCTGCGTTCCCTCAGCGGTTTATCCACGTCTGGCCCCTGAAGCAGAGAACTCGCCTCAGAAATGGGCCTCGAGAAGGAGCGTGGGGCGAGGCACACTAGCTCAAGCCCAGACGGCCGGCACTGGAAGTGCAGGAGCTTGGCGACAGCGCCACATTTGTCCCTTAGGTCGTCCTCAGGCCCAGCCCCCACGGAGCGAGTCGAAGCCCGGTCGTGAGTCGGCCGCTTCCCCTCCGAGAAAAGCGCTAGGCCTCTAGCCAGCTGCTACAGGGAACCTCCCCTCCCGCCGACTCCCGCGCGCCTTTGCGCGCCCGCGGCCCTGGCGTCCTAAGCGGCGGGAAGCCCGGCCCCGCCCCCACGCTCCGGGGAGGGGCTCGACCGCAGCAGGCCCCGCCCACGCCGCACGCACTGCCCCTCGGCAACCGGCACAACACAACAAAATGGCCGCCACACCGCTGAGCGCCTGAAGGGAGCGACCAGCGCCTCCCCGCCCGGCGTCGGCCCGCGAGCTCGCTCGGCCCGGCTCCTCCGTGGTGAGTGGCCCTGGTGGAGGCCGTTCGCCGGCATCCAGACAGAGCGGTGGGGTGAGGCGCGAAGGCGGGAAGGCCTGAACCGAGCGTGGGATGGATTCGGGGCGGGGGCGTGTGCCGGGGAATTGGGATTGGATGGGAAGGAGGGGAGGGCCCGGAACGGGCGTGGGGAGGAGGAGGATGGAGGGAGGTTTGGATGGGAAATGAGGAGGTCAGGGGTGGGGTGCGGCGTGGAGGAAGATGGGGTCCCGCCACCGAGCGGAGGAGGGAGGAGGTGTGCCAGGTGTATGCGGGGAATGACGGGTACAGGATGGTTTGGGTATCCTGACGGGCGTCCTGGGATCGGGCGGAATACAGTACATGGAGAATAATGAGAGTTAGGATATTGGGCAGAAATATTTGAAGGAGGGGAAAAGCAAATACTTTGTTGTATAACCGTTAAGGGACAGGTGCATTTTGAAGTCAAAACTTGGCTTCACGTCTTGATTCGGCCACCTGTGTTACCGGCTCTGCGATTTGGGCGTGGTCCTTAACCTTCCCGAGCAAATGTTTTCTTTGTGTAGAGTGTAGAGTGTAGAAACCCTGCCTTCTCAGCCCTGTATTCTTAGAGCCTAACACAGTTCTTGGTGCATAAAAGTTGCCGAATAAAATTGGATGACTGAATAAATAAAATACTGGAAAGGGATGGGGAGCTTGGTTTTTTGGGTACCTGAGTAGAATGGAGAGAGATGTGAGAGGAGAGTTCAGGATGTTAATAGGATGCAGAAGGACACAGATGTCAGGGTGTTGGAAGGGAAGGGCAAGTAGATAGGCAGTTGGGTTGAGATGAAGAGGAATGGGTGGAGGTTTGATTATTTTGTTTGAAGAGGGGTTAATTAGAAGTCAGAGTATTGGAATGGATTAGGATGTTAGAATATTTGCTGTGATGAGCAGTTTGGGAAATCAAGATGGATATAGAAGTGTTGAGTCAGGGTACTGGAAAGAACTATAGAGAAATGGAGGAGACTAATACAGTATTAGGGAATTGGAACAGAATTTGTGGGAGAACTTGGCAATCAGGATAGGATGAAAGACGGGAGGCAGAGGTTGACGAGCACAGGATGGAGAATTGCCATTGGAGAGGAATAGGAGTCAGGATATTTGAAAGGACTAGTTAGAGAGTAATAGTGTTTAAATGGGTGAGGGTATGGGATGAAGTCGAATTGTAGGGAAAGTACTGAGATGTGATTAAAGGGCTAAGGGATGCAGTGGAGAAGATATGGAGGTCAAGAAATGGGGATGGATATTTGCATATTGGAGTGGCTGGAAAGAGAGAAGGAAGGTTTGAGGATTATTGAGGTCTGCCTCATTGGAGAAGATCAGAGAAGAAGGTGGAAAGTTAGGAATGTTAGGAAAGGCTGGATAGAGGTGGAGGTGTGGTCTCTACTAAGCTGTGACGGAGGGGGTTGTTAGATCAAGGCAAGTATCTGAGTCTGAGAATGACAGGATGCCCGGTCATATGATTCTGATGATCACATCATCCAACAGCTTTCCTTACTCAGCAGACTACCTTCTGGGCCTTCAAAATGTGTCTCCAGCTCTGGACTTGTTTTGCTTGTTTTGCTTTCTCTTTATCCTGCCCTTCACACACTCTAGCCCTATGTCTCAGCTCTATCTTCTCTTTTCTATTGCTTAGTCTTTGTTTATATTATTGCAAACTACAGCCTAGGTCAAACAACATCCATATCTGTCTCTTTAAATTGTGGTTCAAGGTGTTACTACCCCCAGGTGATAGTCTCTGAAATAATGCCGGCCTTTCTCAAGCACAGTAAATCCCTAACCTCATTTCACTGAGTTAGCTGTTCTATGAGATCCTACGTCCAGGCTTTACAGGAGCTATGGCAACCAAGGGAGGGGGGGTCTGGCAACGCACTGTGACTTTGGAACCATCATTTAATCTTTCAGGTTACAATTCATTAAAGGAAAGAGTTGATTTCAATTTCTGGAATCCATTCTAATATATTTCTTTAACTCTATAAATGAGTAAGGCAGAGTTTTTCTAATCAGGTGAGGTAACAAAGGACTGCATGATATTCTAGTGAGGCCCAAAGAGTCTTGGTTATTAGGATGTTCTGAGAGGAATTCAGCATGGTTCAATATTTTAAGAATTTAGAGATAAGACTAAGGTGCAGGATACAAAATAATTGCATTGCATAAAAATATAGGATGTGCATTTTTTAAACCAAGAAACTAAAAAAATATATAAGCCACATCTCTGTAACATGTAGCATACTATCATTCTAATTTTATAATTTTCTATCATGCTATGGGATAGAGAAAGACATATACAAGTGGGAACTGGGCCCTGTGCCTCTCCTCTTTTAAATCTCTTGCCTTTATGAAAACTATATTTAATTCAGGAATGAATAAAATTATACTATTAAAGCACATGCCTCTTAGCTCTTCTCAAGCTTGAGTATATTATTATTTAGAAAGAGAGCACCAGTGCAACTTAACACAGAATGAGGAGTATTACTAAGAGACTTTTTGCCTTGGCAGAATGGTGAGACAAAAATTGTTTACCACGCTTCTGAAATTAAGACCCAAAACCATGTGGCTATGGCATAAATAGCAGTTATGTGAATTGGGGGAAAGATTTTCTGACCCATGTGGATGATATGACATGAAAAAATGAAAGAGAAAGTAAAGACATAGATTTGCAGTTTAAAGTGACCTAGACTATTGGAACAAGGTAGTTGGCCATGTTGTACTGTATACCTATGAAATAATAGTCACTTTTTAAAAATTTTGTAGGTTTTTGTTACCTTCAAACTAGTCACCTTAAGAAGCTAGATCATGAGTTCAGTGATGCTATTACTGTATTAAATTTTCTGTTTTTCCTTCAGGAATAGTTTTTATAGTGTATGTCGTCCATTAATCAAGGTTGTTTAGTGGCACTTGTTTATGATCTGTTTTGTCTAAGGCACTATCCTAGGCCTTACAAAGTGACTCAAGCATGATCTGGCCTCCAGAAAACTCAGTCAGCAGTATGGCATGGTAATGAAGTCATGGGCTTTGGAATCAGATCAGGATTCAAGTCTTGGCTTAACCAATTAGTTACGGGACTTTGAACAAATTATTTAACCTCTTAATCTTTAAAATGGGAGATAATAACACCTATTTCATAGAGTTGTGTTTAATCCTTCTAATGTGATGATACATACAAGAGCTTATCACAATATTTGGCACATGGTAAAGTTAATAATCAAACTGGGAAAATAAAAACAAAATGTAGTTGAAGTGATAGATCTAGTTTTCTTGTGAGACTTATAAATTAATTCTGAAAGCAGGACCCAAAGAGGAATTCCAGAAATGTTTGGGGCAAGATCAGCATTCCTAGAATGACTAGTCATTGAAAGGTATTAACATCTGTTAAATGTTGGTTAATTGATTCGATATATTAATGGCAGCTCTCCTTTACATATATTGTATGTGTTCTAAGCATTTAAAAAGTAAGTTTCTTTAAAATCCCAGCCTGTATAATAATACCCATGTACAAACCTGTGAAGGTGTATTTATTATACATGAAGATGTTCACACATCAAACCACTATCATATCTCTTTCTAATACCAATTTATATGGCATTAAGATTTTTTTTTAGACTTTTGTGGTGGTCCAGTGGTTAAGACTCCACGCTTCCAATGCAGTGGGCGTGGGTTCGATCCTTGGTTGGGGAACTAAGATCCACACGCTGCCACGCTGCGCGGCACAGTTAAAATAAGATTTTTTTTTTTAAAGCTACGATTTATTATTATTATTTCTTTCTTTTTTTTTTTTTTTTTTTGGCCATGCTGTACACAGCATGTGAGATCTTAGTTTCCCAATCAGAGATCAAACCTGCGGCCCCTGCAGTGGAAGCACGGAGTCTTAACCACTGGACCACCAGGGAAGTCCCTGGCATTAAGATTGGAGCTATCCAAAAACTTTGGATTGCAAACTACTTTTCTAAAAAAGAATTTGTGTTTTATCTTTTAAGTAGTGAGAGTAGGGGAGATTGTGGATATTGAGCA
The DNA here is from genome assembly GCF_059928025.1 of Delphinapterus leucas. Lineage (NCBI taxonomy): Eukaryota > Metazoa > Chordata > Mammalia > Artiodactyla > Monodontidae > Delphinapterus > Delphinapterus leucas. The sequence goes on from NC_143134.1 coordinate 111,581,995, forward strand.
AAAGTAGAATCATTGTTAATGCAGCCTTGTTCAAGACCTATGCTTCTTATAAGATTTTTTGGTCTAAAAGTTTGTCAAATTTATAGTTTATGCAATGTACTTATAAGAGCAATTGTATAACATGAAAATCTTTTTTGCATAAACCTAACTTGTAAGTTAGGGCTCTTGGTATTGAGAACTAATACTACTCATGAAGATATCCTATGGCTGAAGTACTAAATAGTATTTTATTGGTTCCAGGTTCTTTATGAATAATTCATTCCATAAGTAGTAATTATCTACTATCTTTTAGGCTCTGTTCTAGGCCTCGAATACATCAGTGAACAATATCCCTACTTTCATGGAATTTATATTCTACTAGATTAATTATGTGATTTGACTTACAAATTAATTTGAGAGGAGAACTGATGCCAGCTAGCATTGTGTCTGACCAAGTCATTTACCATTCTGGGCCTTAACTTTCTTACATAAAAAGTAAAGGAATTTGGTCAAATGATTTTTGACAAGGGTACCAAGATCATTCAATGGGGAAAGGGAAGTCTTCAAAAATCATGCTGGGAAAACTGGATATCCACATGCAAAAGAATGAATTTGGACCTTTACCTAACACCATATACAAAAATTAACTCAAAATGGATCAAAGACCTAAATGTAAGAGCTAAAATTATAAATGTCTTAGAAGAAAGCATAGGGCAACAGCTTCATGGCATTGGATTTGGCAGTGATTTCTTGGATATGACACCAAAGGCACAGGCAACAAAAGAAAACATAGACAAATAGGACTTCTTAAAAAGTTTTAAATGAGCATCAAAAGACAATATCACAGAGTAAAAAGGAAACCACAGAATGGGAGAAAATTTTTGCAAATCATATATCTGATTAGGGTTAATATCCAGATTATATGGAGAGAATTTCTGAAGAGTTTTAAAAAAAGAAAAGACAAGATTGAGGGCAAGCATTTATAGCAGAAGAAATTAGATGTAGAGGTCCGTGTGGCTGGAGCCACAGAGTTGAGGGAACCAGTGACAGATGTGAGGCTAGAGACAAGGCTGTATTATGGGGGACTTCATAGGTCATGGTAAATATTTCATTTATTACAGACAGATTAACTTTTAAAATAGATCAGTCTGGCTGCAATGTAGTGATGGAGGAGGAAGGCAAGAGAGCTTGTAGACAGATCAGTTAGAAGCTATTAGTAGTTTGATGAGGGTGTGGATTAGAGTAGACGACAGTGGAGATGGAAAGAATGGACTATTCTGAGAGATATTTAGGAGGTAGAATTGACAAAACTTGGTGATTGTTTGGTTATGGGAAAAAGGGAAAGGGAAGCTTAAAGAATGACTCCCAGGTTTCTGTCTTATTCCCAAGAGCATTGTTCATAGTTAGGGAACACTGGAGGAGGAACAGGATGGGAGGAAAATGAGGGAGGAATGAGAGAAATGATAAATTCAATTTGGACATGTTGATTCAGGATGCCAATGAGATGTCAGGTAGCAGTTGGGAATAGGAGTCTGGAACTCGGAGAAAGGTTGGATTGAAAATATAAATATTAGTATACAGGTGGCGTTGGGAACCATGGGTGTTCATTAGATTGTCTAAATTAAGATTAGAAAGACCAGAAGAGACTTGAGGAGCTCTGACATTTAAAGATTGAATAGGAGAGCCTTGGCCAGCAAAGGAGGCCAAGGAGTGGCCAGGGAGACGGGAGGATAGGAGAGGATGGTGTCCCAGAAGCCAAAGGAAGAAACTGTTTCAGGAAGGAGAGACTGCTCATCAGTATGAAATACTGCTGGTTGCCAAATATTTCCACCTTCCTTCAATCTAGGACCCCTTATGGGTAGAAGAGACATTGTGACAAGTTTGGTCCAATAAATTGAGAACCGTAAGGACAGGTAAGTCTTCTGGCTGGAGTATGTGTCAGTACAGGACCCTCTAGAGGTCTCTTCCCTCTGGTAAAGTAATCAGCAATGTCTGAAATAGTGTCTGCTCCCATCAGCTTGGAGTAGTTTGGGTTCTAGCATCTATAACTTCTGAGTTTATAACTTTGTAGTCTTGAAAATTCTAGAAATAAATAGTTTTGATAGCTCTAAAAATTAACCTTGTTAAATATACTGGAAACTCTTACAGGTTTTGATGGATACCTGGCTTTATTCTTGCAATGAAGAAAGGTCCTCAGCAAAAAATTTCCAAAGCAAAGATGCCACCATCATCTCACTCTCCTAGTCCATCATCTGTTACGTCCAATATGAGATCTAGGTCACTTTCACCTTTAAGTGGATCCGAGACTCTACCTTTTCATTCTGGAAGACAGTGGTATGAGCAAGTTGAGATTATAGGTGAAAACCCTATGCTTTTGGACTACCAAGACCATCAAGGTATTGCTTTTAATCTAAGAATTTCACCAAATACTCTTAAGTACAGATGGAAAATATTCAACTTACATTTTTGGTCCAAATGTAACATATATCCAACTACTAACTTGAACCATTGTTTTTTATTGACAGAAATTGTGTAGGGACAGTGGGGGATGGAGGCTTCTGGGTGAGGGTGAAGATGTCTAAAAGCGGTAGGAGAAGGGAGTTTCCTGAAAGAGGAAGCTTTATTTCTTGTGGTGGGAGAGTGCCTTAAAGCTCATATGCCAAATTTACCATAATCCTTGGCTGGGGGGAGGGCATATCTGTTCACTTCAGAATGGAGTGCCTTAATTCAGCATAAAAATGCTATCCACCCCTGGGCTATTCCAGTCTGCTTATTAGCATCTTGCTTATTAGCAATCTGTGAATGGACTGATTTCCACATAAGGGACATATAAATGTTCCACCAAGGTTTTTTTGTTTTTTTTTTAATTAGTATATAGCAGAGTTTTTATTTTTCTTTTTGTAATTGAAGTATAGTACAATATTGGTTTCAGGTGTACAACATACTGGTTTGACATTTATATACATTATGTTAGTTTCTGCTTTATAACAAAGTGAATCAGTTATACATATACATATGTTCCCATATCTCTTCCCTCTTCCACCAAGGTTTTTATTTTTTCTTAAAAGCATTCTGTTAGTCTGGGAATCTATAATGTGATTAAGTGTGAAAGAAAACTATGTGATTTCTTTGCTAAGTCATGAAATCACAGTCCTCAAACTCTGTTGACATGAATATTGACCAGTGTTTATTAATAAATATTATCAGCCTTGAGTTGACTGTACCCTTGCTGCCCGTTGGTACATTGTTATTTCTAATTTTTTTTTGTGTGTGTGGTACGCGGGCCTCTCACTGCTGTGGCCTCTCCCGTTGCGGAGCACAGGCTCCGGACACGCAGGCTCAGCAGCCATGGCTCACGGGCCCAGTCGCTCCACGGCATGTGGGATCCTCCCAGACCGGGGCATGAACCCATGTCCCCTGCATCGGCAGGCGGACTCACAACCAATGCGCCACCAGGGAAGCCCTGTTATTTCTAATTTGATTAATATTTTAGAATATGTTCTTTCCTAGAATGGCCCAAATTTTAAAAATTATTTTATTTTGAACCAAAATAAATGCAATATTAACTTATTATGAGTAATCATAGGGAAACTTTGGCCCACAGCCTGGATCTGAACCCAGGATTAATTATCTTTGATTCATAAAGAAAGAACCAAGAGACAATTTTCTCTTTTTTTGGATGGTTTTGCAGAATTTAACATAGCTTTTTTTAAAATATTTTTTTAAATTGGAGTATAGTTGATTTACAATGTTGTGTTAGTTTCACGTGTACAGCAAAATGAATCAGTTATTCATATATCCACTTTTTTTTAGATTCTTTTCCCATATAGGCCATTACAGAGTACTGAGTAGAGTTCCCTGTGCTATACTAACATGGCTTTAACAAGCTGTGACTGCAATATCCAGGAAGGTCTTAAGATAGGGTGTGCTATCCATTAAGTTAGTACTTTATCTCTATAAAATGTGTTATGATCCTCTATATTTAAAAGAGCAACAAATTTGAGTTTCCTACCATAAAAAAGAAATAGGAAAAGAGGTGTTGTGGTCTGAACGTGGGTGGGAAAAGAATTTCCAAACTCAAGGCAGAATGTAAAGAAGATAGAATTTATTAGAGGGAAGGGTTGCTGCCAGAACAGCGGGCCGACTTCCTAGTAGTCTGGGAGAGTCGGGCCCAAACATATGCTATTGATCAGCTTTTATAGCCAGAAAACAAAGGAATGGTCCGAGGTGAAAATTTCATTTACTGATCGGTCGAGGCACATATACCTTCCTTCTATAGGGTGGGAGTGGGAAAGGGCAGATGCCTTTCCTTATTTGGGACAGGCCCGGTAGCCCAGGTGGGCGTTGCCCAGGTGGGCTCAGGAATTTCGTAACCGTGGCAACATGGTAGGGAAGGTGATTAAGAGTCGGTAGGGGGTATAACGCTGAAACTTTTTGAAGGAGGGTCATTCTTTGTCCTTGAAGCACCATTGTCCTTGGAGCACCACAAGAGGATTTTTAAGAATTCCAGTGTTTTTGAACTTTAGATTAGAATTTTAAAAAACAAACAACTAAATAATGCCAATATATATATATTTTAAAATAGCTAACATTAAAATACTGCTAAAAACCTCAGTGCTGCATATAATTAAAAGTATAAGTTTTAGATTCATCTGCCTAGGTTCAAGTCCTAGATTTGCACATTTCTAGCTGCAAGATCTTGAATAAATTATTATAATTTCTTTTATAAAGGGGAACAGTAATTTCTATCCCAAAAGTTTGTTGTACAAATTACATTTTTTTAATTAATTAATTTTATTTTTGGCTGCGTTGGGTCTTCATTGCTGCGCGCAGGCTTTCTCTAGTTGCGGGGAGCGGGGGCTACTCTTCGTTGCGGTGCGCGGGCTTCTCATTGCGGTGGCTTCTCGTTGCAGAGCATGGGCTCTAGGCGCACGGGCTTCAGTAGTTGCAGCACGCGGGCTCAGTAGCTGTGGCGCACGGGCTCTAGAGCGCAGGCTCAGTAGTGGCGCGCGGGCTTAGTTGCTCTGCAGCATGTGGGATCTTCCCAGACCAGGGCTCGAACCTGTGTTCCCTACATTGGCAGGCAGATTCTTAACCACTGCGCCACCAGGGAAGTCCCCGGATTAAATTTTTAAATGTAAAGTATTTAGCACAAAGCTTGCACACAATTAATATTTATAGAGTATAACTGTTATTGTCATTATTATGAAATGCTATATAAAGTAAAATATTATTATTAAAACATTGCAAATAGAACTAGCCAGCTGTTTTTACATTTGCATGGCTTTAAAATTTTTTTTTGTTATATAACATCAAGACGATTTGTTTTTCAAAGTATTCATGTCTTCCTCTACTGATAATGATCTGTTTGTGTAATTTCAGAAGCTGATTCACATGAAGGAGTTCGATATATTACCGAGGCCCTGGTTAAAAAACTTACTAAACAGGACAATTTGGCCTTGGTAAAATCTCTGAACCTTTCACTTTCTAAAGATGGTGGCAAGAAATTTAGGGTAGGTTACCAACATTTCTGAATACAGACATTGTTTTTAATTTTTATGTGCTTTAAAAATTTTTTAAAAGAGTATATTAGATTTACAGCACCCTAATGTCACCGAATTTGTTGCAGATCTTTTATTGTTTCTAGTGAAAGTTCTCCATCAGAAGTGTGACATCTTCAAATTCATAAGCTCCTATTATTCTACACATTATTGATTCTCTCTAGAATGAGTCAGCAAACTACAGCCTGTAGGCCACATTGGGCCTACTGCCTATTTTTGTTAATAAAGTTTTATTGGAGCAGAGCTACACTCATTTGTTTATATATTGTCTGTGGCTGTTTTTGCACTACAATGGCAGAGGTGAGTGGTTGTCAAAGAGACTGTCTCACAAAGCCAAAAATATTTACTATTTGGCCTTTTACAGAAGTTTGCGGATCCCTGCTCTAGACTGTTTACTACTTTATTCATAAACTATACAACATGAGCACATTGTAATAGACAACTTAATTTTTTAATTGGAAATAATATAAACTTAGATGCCTACTACATTAGTCACAAAAATTAATTCCAGAAGATTGAAAATCTTAATGAAAATGAAACAAAAATCAACCAACAAAAGTGCTATAAAATTATTAGGAAAGAATATAGGAGAATATATATTTTTTTTTTTATAGGAGAATATATTTTTAAATCTTAGAGTTGGGAAGGCCTTTCTAAGCAAACACCAACCCTAATACCACAAAGAAAAATATTGACAGATTTAGCTTACTTAAAAAACTTAAAAAGTTGTGTTTAATGAACGATATCTTTTAAAAAGTTAAAGCAGAACAACAAGCTGGCAGATAGTGTTTCCAGCATATGTAACAGTGTCCACATAATATATAGAGCACCTACGGTTCAGTAGAAAGAGAGAGCTAAATGGAAAATGTGCAAAGGATGTGAACAGTTTGTTCACAAAAATATTATAAATGGCTAATGTTAACATGAAAATATGTTCAATTTCATTCATGTCAAAGAGGTGTGAAATAGAACAATAGTTTGATGCCATTTTCCATCTTGTATGTCTGATGGACAATAATTAAAAAGATTATTTCAGTGTTCAGAAAGGTGTGAGAAATGGGTATTCTCATATGGTCTTAGTGGATGTATAGATTGGTACAGCATTTTAGGAAAACAGTTTGATAGTATTTATCAAAATTTCAAATGTATTTGTTTGATCCAGCAATCGAGTTTATACTTACTGAGTTTATACTCACCAACACAGCAGTTCTACTCCTTGATATCTATTAATATTTGCACACGTATCCAAAATTGTCTGAATAGTCATGTTTATTAAGCATTATTTAAGATGGAAAAATTGGAAATAACCAAATGTCTGTCAAAAGGGGATTGCTTAAAAAAATTATGGTGCAATATACCATGAAATACTATCAAGTTTCTTAAAAGACAAGAACAAAACCCAAAAAACCCCAGAACTCTATGTATTAATGTGGGAAAATGTTCCAGTATATTTAAATGCAACAAACAAATTCTAAAATATTTTGTATAGCAAGGTCTCGAAATATATTTTTTAAAATTCTGTTTTTCTATCTATGTATATATAGATGTAAATGAATAGAAAGGCCTATATGTATACATATGTATATGTATATGTATATGTATATACACCAGCCTCTTAACAATGGTTACTTTTGAGCAGTGAGATTTTTTATGGGGGCCTGCAGACCTGATGAAGAGAGCTTTTTATGTTTTGTTTGAAATTTTTATTAGAATATATTTATGTCTTGTGTAATTAAAAGGGAAAAAAGGAGACATCCTGGAGTTTAAAGGGTGTGAAAATGAAATATCAAGTTAGTAAATCTTTACTGTGTGGTTATTATATGCCAGGCATTATGTTAGGCTGTGGGAATAGATACAGAAGTCAATAAGCTTAGTTTCTGATCTCTGGGAATTTAGAGCTTAGTGTGAAGAATGCCTAGGATTAAGAGGAGAAATAGTGAGAGGGAATCAGAGAAAGAGAGTGAGCACGTGGGAGAGACAGACCCAGTGAAAAAGTCCGAAGGGGCTGTTGGAATAGAAGATCCAAGAGTATGATGAACGGGGGCCAAAGTTGAAAGAACGTCATGCAGAAAGGATATGCTATAAAATGTCACCGAATCAGCAAATAAGATGAAAACTTGGAAGAAGTTATTTGATTTGGCAGTTTAAAAAGCCCTTCCTTCTATTTCTCAAACCAACCAGGTTCATTCTTTTAGGGTCTTTGCATTTTTTTCTCTGCCTGGTATTCTCTGTCCCCAGATGTTCACACAGCTGGCTTATTATTAGGGTCTCAACTCCATGCACTTCCTCTCTCTGTGAAGCCTTCTCTTACCAACCCAATTGCAGTTAGCCACCTTCTCCTCAGTCACTCCCTCTCATTCTTTCACTCAATAGATATTTATTTAGCACCTACCATGTGCCAGGCAATAGTACTATAGTAGTGAACACAGCAGACAAAATCTGCCCTCTTGGTGCCTTGCACTCTGTCACATCACGTTACCTTTATTTTCTTGTTAGTATGCTTCAGTGCCTAAAAATTTTGTTTCTTTATTTGTTTATTGGCTTTCCCTGTGAATGAAATCAAGAACCTTGTTTTCCTTATTCACCACTGTTTTTCCATATTTCCAGTACCTAGAACAGCTCCTGACACATAACCAATCCATGTTTGATAAATATTTGTTGCAATGGATGAATGAATGGTGATCTTGGAGAGAACTTTTTGAATACATAGTAAGGGTGGAAGATATATTGCCTTGCCAATAGAATAATAGTGAATGGAAGGCCTCAGAGTGAGCAAATATTCACAACTTTTATGAGAACATGGTGGCAAATAAGAGTGATAAAATGAAAGCTTGGTAGGAAGCAAGTTGGGAGTGAGGTGATTTGTATTATATAGAGGAGACTGAGCATGTTGAACATAGGCTTCTGCAGCAGGGAAATTGTCTGGTTCACCGGTATACCGCCATTGCCCGGCGCCACATCTGACATGTAGTGAGTGGGAAATGAATATCTGTTGAAAAGTGACTGTTTTTAAACTTGAGGGGAAGATCCAGGAGAGAGAAAGAGATTGGAGATACAGGAACACAAGGAGAAGAGATGGGTAAGGTTATGCAAGAGTGTAAGTACCTAGTTGAACTTTGAAGAGGGGAGAAAGGGAGAGGCATAGAAAAGACGAGGTGGAGAAAAGGATTGATGGGGAAATTCTCATTGGATAGTCTTCAGTTTCTTAGTGCGTAGCAAGTGTTGTCCGCTGAGGGGCAAGGAGAGTTTGGCGACCTGGAGAGAGTGGCCACTCCTGGCCAAGGAGAGCCACACCAGGGGATTTTCCGGGGAAGCAGTAAAGGCTTAGTCTCCGGTGACTGATCAGCACATGCTTATATGTCGTGCTTATGTCGAGGCATCTGTTAAATAAAGTATTTATTCATTTGTTTCCAATCAGTATATCGAAAATTTGGAAAAATGTGTTAAACTTGAAATACTGAATCTCAGCCATAATCTAATAGGGAAGATTGAGAAGGTAGACAAGCTGTTGAAATTACGTGAGCTCAACTTATCATATAACAAAATCTGGTAAGTAAATACTTCTTTGGGTGGCACTGCAGGGTCGTCATCTTTGTTAAAGAGGTAGATTAAAGCTGCTGTGTTACTGAAAGAATCCTTTGAAAGATCAGGCACTTTGATCCTTATTCATTTGTAGTCTAGCCCTTCACATATGATAGCTGCCATATTTTGGCATTACTAAAGTACAGAATAATGTCTGTCATTATCAAAGAAGGAGATAAATTTTTTGAGTACCAAATTTTATCTTAATTCCATTTTTGACAGGAAGTTTTCCCAGATGTGGTCTGATTAACTGCCTTATTTCATTAAAAAAGGTGGCATGAAGCAGAATGTTTTAACCCTGTCATTTTGATCCTAAAGATATTTCAACCTGTTTTGAGCCTATGTATTTATCCTAATGTTCTTTGCTCATTGCTGTAATAAATACACACTATCTTGTTTCCACTTCATAATATATATTACTCTGAGAAATAAACATAATAAAACTGACAGTTGCTAAAAATACACATAGAAAACTTGTTATAAGGAAAATGATACAATTATCAAATCTTGAAAATCTTTATATCTATGTATTTTCCCTCCACATAAGACTTGGTATATATAATGGCCAGAGAACAAAACAACTAACAGTAGCAGAACCTCTAATATGGCAAAAATGAAATGGGAAAAAAAGTGATTAATGAATCAAATCCTTAATGTAAAGTGTGTATAAAAAAACTGATCCTGATGAAAATCATTTCAACAAAATAAAACTGAAAATAAGGAAGCTTGGAAATATTTGCCCAGTATAGAGAATTGACCAAGGAATTAAATTGGAATCAACTTGGGAAAATACTTCATCAATGAAAATTCATCAATATGGGTGATAATGTTTAATTAATTTAAATATTCTGATTAAAATATTTTTGTTCATAAATACAGTATCATTCTGGGGGTCCACCAGCTCAAAGTGGCAGCCATATCCTGCTGGCATAGCTAATCTTTTGGTGATGATTTAAGGTAATAGTTAAGGACATCTTGTTCTTATGCAGGGCTATAGCACATAGCACAGTGTGTGCTGTTGAACTTTCTAGCTCTCCCCTTGCTGTCCACTAGTAGTCTTCACAGTGGTTAGTGAGAATGCTACAGACAGACTCTTCTGTGTTGTGGGATCTTAAAGTCTGATAGTAAGATAGGTAGGATTCCTGGGCACAGACAGTAATGAAGAGTTTACCAGAGCTGTTCTGGTAAATTTGTTTTTAGCCACTCTTTTTAAATTCTCATTTATAAATTATAATTATGGAAAGTAACTCCACATAAAACCAAGCCTGTTTATTTTTAGAATACAATGGAGGGGCACTATCATTGTACTTATTACTAAGTTTGATTTTACCCTTTGGTTTCCAGCAAAATTGAAGGTATAGAAAATATGCATAATCTGCAAAAGCTAAACCTTGCGGGAAATGAAATTGAACATATTCCAGTATGGTTAGGGAAGAAGTTAAAATGTTTGCGAGTCCTCAATCTGAAAGGCAACAAGATATCATCGGTAAGTTATTCAAAGTAGCAAGAATATTTTTAAAAATTTTGGATTTGTTGAAGCAAAAAATTAAAATCTAAGTTTTTTTTTAAATGGGACTTCTTCTAATGTCTTTGGTTCTTTGACAAAACATCAAATTCAGACATAACCTAGTATTCTCTATGGTAATTAAATATAGGCAGTCCTGGTTTTGCATGGTTCCATGGTAGCTAAAAGTTGACCTCTTAGCATTTTCCCATCTTTCATTTCATTTGAGCCTCAAAATACTCTTGTTAAGGAGACAGTGCAGGGATTATTTTTATAATTCTGTGAGTTAGGTACCATTGTCTTATCCCATTTTCAAGTAAAGTCTCAGAGAGGGTAACTCTCTTACCCAAAGTCATTCAACTTGTGCCCGAATCCATGTCACTGAATGCCTAGAGCAGAGTTCTTTTTTTTCAAACTTGTGAATTAATCTGAATTAATCTTGATTATAGTGTTAGGTGTTACAAGAAGTGTTAATCACTAGCTTTTTATAGTAAGGCAACTTTGTTTTCGTGGTTCACGTAAGCTAATAATGATGTGTATTTTTCTCTGGAGTATATTTTATGATTTCCTTGTGATATTTATACAGTTAGATATTCAATAAGCATTGAAAAGTAAAAACATTAATTTACTTAAATCTGTATTAAAATTGGTACAATCCTGCTATAATTTAAAGAACTTAAGTCTTAGAATAGAAAATAAAAGATGTGACTTCCAATATGGGTCTAGACTTTGCTTCTGTGACCTTTGGAGAATCTTTCATCTCTCTAAAACTCACTGTTTAAATTAGAGAAAACAGTCCCTGCCCTGCCTTCTTTCAGAAGTGGTATGGGGCTCAGATGAAATGATAGATGTGAAAATACTTTAAAAACTATAAGGAATACAGCATTAGAGTTATTTAGTATTTTAAACTTTCATCAGTAGAAGCCAATAATAATAAATAACATTTGTTTAATGCTGTGCAATGTTTATGCTTTCTCATTATAAAGATCTGGTAAGGTGACTCTACCATTTCACTGTGACAGCCCAAGAGCCTCACAGCCCAAGCCCCACGCCATGTTACATAGCATCACCTTGGAGCTCTTGGAGCTTATGGGGTGATGGGAGGAGGTAGCCATGAATCTATTTAAAATTTGCCACACATGTTCCAAAAGTAGTTGATCCCTAGATAGGACTGTTAACAGGAAAATCATTTAATAAATATTTATTATTATTTCTAATTTTGTAAGACCTTCTCATCCCAATTCATATTTGACATTGGCTTCAGTAAGAGTGCCCATCCACTTGGGAGAGATTTATTTATACTAGCTATTGGTAGTAGTGTTTCTCAACCTTTTAAAATCCCTCTTTGGGTAAATGTAAAAATCTTACTTCAGAACCGTGAGTGTCTCTACATATCCTTATTTCTTTTAACTATCAAGTATAACTGTTACCTGAAGATTTACCAAACTCCTTTTTTATAGCCATTTATATTTTTGATTTGTTCAATCAACATACTGAAAAGATAATAGGATTAGAGTTTCACAGTCTTGAATTCAAATCCTATTTCATTCACATATAACCTCTGAGCTTTGAGCAAGTCACCTAAATTCTTTGAACCTCAGTTTCATCATCTAGAAAATTAAGATGGTTCTTATATCATAGGTTTTTGTGAGGAGTCACAGATAAAATGGTATATGGAAAATGCCTAATACTGCCCTTGATACATTTTAGATTCTCAAATACTCCTTTCTTTTCTGCCCTTCAAATCACTACTTTTGGATAATAGATTTCATGAATAGGTTCCTTGCCATGTTAATAGCAATTTCCTTGATTTATTACTTCACTTAGGTATGTTTATAATTTTTATTTTATTTATTTATTTATATTTTTTTAACACCTTAATGTTTATGATTTTTAAATTCAATTATACCAATTATAATGTTACCTATCATTTCAGCTCCAAGATGTAAGCAAATTGAAACCCCTTCAAGATTTGACTTCTGTGATCCTAGCTGAAAATCCAGTTGTGACCCTTCCTCATTACCTCCAGTTCACCATTTTTCACCTCCGTTCACTGGAAAGTTTGGAAGGTCAGCCAGTAACCACTCAGGACAGACAGGAAGCTTTTGAGAGATTCAGTTTAGGTGAGGTGACATATTTTTAAAAAACTAAATTTGGGTGGGAGAGGAATTTATTTTCAGAAATTATCCAGAAAAAAAATATTTATTATGAACTTTATAATGCTATTAAAATTTGCATATGGGCTTCCCTGGTGGCGCAGTGGTTGAGAGTCCACCTGCCGATGCAGGGGACGCGGGTTCGTGCCCCGGTCTGGGAGGATCCCACATGCCATGGAGCAGCTGGGCCCGTGAGCCATGGCTGCTGAGCCTGCGTGTCTGGAGCCTGTGCTCCGCAACGGGAGAGGCCACAACAGTGAGAGGCCCGCGTACCGAAAAAAAAAAAATTTGCATAGACAATGGCATCATAAATCAATGAACTCAGCAAATATTCATTAGGCATGTACTGTGAGCCAGGCACTGTATCTGGCACTAAAGATATAATGGCGATCAAGACATAAGGTACTGGCCTTCGTGCAGCTTGTGTTTTAGTGGAGAAGATAGACAAAAAAACAAGTAAACCCAGATAAAGTAACAGAGGAGAACCCCCTTTTTGGAAAGTGGTGTAAAGGAATGGCTCTCTGAGGAAGTGACATATAAGCTGAAGGCAAAGGCAGGAGAGGATTAGTCATGTGAAGAAAGGCCTGAGGGAGAGGGAGCAGCTTGTACTTTGAGATTGGAAAGACCCTGGTGAGTTAAGAGACAGAAAGAAGATCAGTATGACTGGAGGATAGCCCAGGTGAAAGTTTGGAGAGATGGGGAGGGGAGAGATGGCACAGGGCCTTGGGGTTTGGATTTTATTCCAGGTGCAGTGGAAAGCCACTGACAACTTTTAAGCGGGGGTTTATATATTAAGATTATTTTTGATGCTGGATGGAGAATGATTTGAAGCAGGGCAAAATAGAGATAAAGGGACGTGTTAGAAGGCTATTGCCTTAGAAATGTTGGTGGCCTGTATTTAGGTGGTAGATGTGGAATAGACGGATCAGCTTCGGAAGTAGCATCAGCAGCACTTTCTAATGAATTGGATAATTCCCAAGCTTCTGGCTTGAGTAAGTGGTTGGATGGTAGTATTGTTTTGGAAAATGGGAGAACTCAGAATGTTGAGTTTGAATGTCTGTGAGACAACCAAGAATAGAATCAGAAATATGAGTCTGGAGTTCAAGAGATCTGTCCTAGAGATATAAATTTCGGATTCATCAGCATAAAAATAATATTTAATTCCACCGGAATCAACTAGCTCACTCAGGCAGGGGTTTGGAAGAGCATGAAGAGGAGCCAGTTAAGAAAACTGAGAAAGAGAGGCCAGCAAGGTAGGAGAAAACCAGGAAATAGTAGGTTGCAGAAGCCCAGAGAAGATTTCAAAAGAGAAAGTGGTCAGCTATACTGAATGTTGCTGAGACATGAAGAAGAAAAATGAGCACAGAGAAGTGCTTTAGATTGACAACATGGTGATGAGCTTGACAAGAGCAGTTAAGGAGTGGCTGGGACAAATGCTAGATTATAGATTGAAGACTGAATGGGAGGGAGACATTTGGGTAAAGATTTGAAATTGCCTCCCACAGTTTCCTCCCCTAGTACCTAATAAATGCATTTTTAAAAATAAGTTTAAAAAAATTTCACCAGTAGCTTCCAACCAGGAAATGGAGAAGCAAGTGCAATAAACCTCAAAGCTAGTAATCAAAGCAACAGAAAATATTCAAGAGCGGAGTGGAGAGACAAATCGTGGCTTAGTTCTTTTGGTTCTTGAGAAGACAGGAGATGAGATTAGAAAAAAAGAGGAAAGATTGTCTATTGATAAGAGGGATGGGACACTTTCTCCATCAGAAGGGAGAGAAGATGTCTGTAGGTATGGGTAGTTTTGTTGCCTTGGTGGTAGGAAGATGAGGAAGTTCCCACTGGTGGGGTCTGTTTTCTCAATAAAATAAGAGGTCATCAGCTGAGAAAGAAAATAGAAGGAGTACAACATTGCAAAGCAACTATACTCCAATAAAAATTAATTTTAAAAAAAAGATTGGAAAAAAAAGAAAATAGAAGGAGTATGGGAGGTTTGAAGGGAAGAGGAAGGTATGAAATAGCCTAACATGATAATGTTAGGGCATGAGCCTGTATGTTCAACCATTTGAAATTGATGTTAGTCCATTTTGACTTATAAAAACAACAGTTTCATATGGTTTGATCCAATACTTGAGAAATGGTAGATTTTTATTTGTTTCGGATCCCACTAACTCAACATTTGTTACCCAGAAGTTGATGTTTTGGAATCATTAAAAAATATAAATAATGCAAAGGGAAGTCATTATATAAATATACTGTTTGGGGAAATGTTTAAAGTACTTATAATTCATTCACAACTTTGGATGTTAATTAAGAGCTTTTAGTGATGCTGAGCTCTTGGGACCCAGTGGTAATACAGATAGATGCAATTTCTGTTTTCGCAAAACTTTAGTGGAGAAGGCAGACAGCCAAGCTATTTGATCACATTTTCCAACTCCCTCTGTGATGAGGACTGCGTCAGAGGTGCAGGGTGGCATCATAGCATCCCTGAGAAGTGTCCAACCTGGGGAGGGTAGAGTCAGGGCAGGCTTCTCAGAATAGTTTTTAAAACTAAGACCTGGAGGATGCAAAATACGCCAGTAGGAGATAGAGGAAGACAGTTCCAGGGAGAAGGTGTGAATAAAAGCATGCAGGTGGAAAAAATTTTCGACAAAATTCAACACCCATTTGTGATAAAAACCCTCTAGAAAGTAGGCATAGAGGGAGCTTACCTCAACATAATAAAGGCCATATATGACAAACCCACAGCCAACATCATTCTCAATGGTGAAAAACTGAAACCATTTCCTCTAAGATCAGGAACAAGACAAGGTTGTCCACTCTCACCACTGTTATTCAACATAGTTTTGGAAGTTTTAGCCACAGCAATCAGAGAAGAAAAAGAAACAAAAGGAATCCAAATTGGAAAAGATGAAGTAAAGCTGTCACTGTTTGCAGATGACATGATACTATACATAGAGAATCCTAAAGATGCTACCAGAAAACTATTAGAGCTAATCAATGAATTTGGTAAAGTAGCAAGATACAAAATTAATGCACAGAAATCTCTTGCATTCCTATACACTAATGATGAAAAATCTGAAAGAGAAATTAAGGAAACACTCCCATTTACCATTGCAACAAAAAGCATAAAATACCTAGGAATAAACCTACCTAAGGAGACAAAAGACCTGTATGCAGAAAACTATAAGACACTGATGAAAGAAATTAAAGATGATACAAACAGATGGAGAGGTATACCATGTTCTTGGATTAGAAGAATCAACATTGTGAAAATGACTATACTACCCAAAGCAATCTACAGATTCAATGCAATCCCTATCAACCTACCACTGGCATTTTTCACAGGACTAGAACAAAAAATTTCACAATTTGTATGGAAACACAAAAGACCCCAAATAGCCAAAGCAATCTTTTTTTTAAGAAGTTTTTTTTAAATTTTCTTTAATTAATTAATTTATTTATTTATTTTTGCTGTGTTGGGTCTTCATTTCTGTGTGAGGGCTTTCTCTAGTTGTAGCGAGTGGGGGCCACTCTTCATCGCGGTGCGCAGGCCTCTCACTATCGCGGCCTCTCTTGTTGCGGAGCACAGGCTCCAGACGCGCAGGCTCAGTAGTTGTGGCTCATGCGCCCAGTTGCTCCGCGGCATGTGGGATCCTCCCAGACCAGGGCTCGAACCCATGTCCCCTGCACTGGCAGGCAGACTCTCAACCACTGCGCCACCAGGGAAGCCCTTTTTTTAATTTTAAATTTATTTTTTATTTATTTATTTTTGGCTGCATTGGGTCTTTGTTGCTGCGCGCGGCCTTTCTCTAGTTGCAGCGAGCGGGGGCTACCCTTTGTTGCGGTGCATGGGCTTCTCATTGCAGTGGCTTCTCTTGTTGCGGAGCACGGGCTCTAGGCATGCAGGCTTCAGTAGTTGTGGCACGCAGGCTCAGTAGTTGTGGCTCGCGGGCTCTAGAGCGCAGGCTCAGTAGTTGTGGTGCACAGACTTAGTTGCTCCACGGCGTGTGGGATCTTCCCAGGCCAGGGCCCAAACCCGTGTCACCTTCATTGGCAGGCAGATTCTTAACCACTGCGCCACCAGGGAAGCCCCAAAGCAATCTTGAGAAAGAAAAATGGAGCTGGAGGAATCAGGCTCCCAGACTTCAGACTATACTACAAAGCTACAGTAATCAAGACATTATGGTACTGGCACAAAAACAGAAATATAGATCAACGGAACAGGATAGAAAGCCCAGAGATAAACCCACGCACCTGTAGTCACCTTATTTTTGTGTTATCTTTTAAAATTGTTATCCACATGGTAATACCTTCTTACCTCTTAATAGAAATCACTTTCTAGCTCAAAATAATCTTTTTTTCCAAAACCATAGTGAATAATCTTAAAAGTAGAATTGTATATATACTATTCTAAGACTTCTTTTGCTATTATTTGAGAAATAGTCTTATGTTTCTTCAAATAGAAAATATAATGATCAATAAACTATTAAATTTGTACTAGCAGAAGAGGTAGAAAGACTGGAAAGAGACCTGGAGAAGAAGGTGATGGAAACTGAAGAGCTTAAAAGCAAACAAACAAGGTTCCTCGAGGAAATTAAAAATCAAGATAAGTTGAACAAATCGTTAAAAGAGGAGGCCATGTTACAAAAACAGAGCTGTGAGGAGCTAGAGAGTAACCTAAACACGAAAAATGAACTGGTAAGTCCGTATTTTACATTGCCTTGACTATATTCTCTTGAAATAGAAAATTCTTTGTTCTTAGGTCTAAAAACACAACTTCCTGACTATAAAATGGGGAAGATGTGGTTTAACAGAAATATGTGCAACTGGTTTGACAGGTTGTAGTTGACTGCACACTCTATGGTATGGTTGCCCAAAAGATGCATACTGTCTTGAGCTGTGTTATGTGAAAGTATGATATCCAGAACAAATGAGGAAGATGAAGCCCCACACCGTGGGGAGTTGGTCAGACTGCCCTTAGATGTCTGTATTTTTTTAGACAACAACACCGTTGGTGAGGCTGTACGTTGGCAAAAACTTTTAGAAAGCAATTTGGCAAAATTATCCAAATTTAAATGGATGTACCCTATGTCCTGTATATTGGAAATATTGTATATAATATTTATATTATTTATTGGTTATTATGTAAGTTATAGTATAATATAATATATATTTCTAATAATATAGTCTGTAGAAATGGTACAAGAATGTATAAAGACATATATGTAGATACATGCGTATATGTATATAAATATACATATACACATATATATACAAGGACATTGACTACATTATTGTCTATATTAGCAAAATATTGAGAATAACTAAAATGTCCCTCAGTAGATATCCATGTGGTAGAATAATAGTGTTCTTATCAAAGGAAGGCAGAGCTGTATATCCTCATATGGAAAGATGTCTAACATATATTGCTATATGAAAAAAAGCAAGCTGTATATCAAGTATGGTCCTATATATAAAGGAAGTATATAATAGTATAAGTATGTGTAAGTCAAATGGTAGAATGTATACCAAATTCTTGACAGCAGTTATTTTAGGGGAGTAGAATTATAGAGTACTTTCAAATTGCCATATATGCATATCTTTAATGTTTAAATTTTAAATAATTTGGCTTTACGGTTAAAATAGGTAAAAAAGATATCTTAAAAGAGAAAGATTTAGACAGACTAGATAGCATATCTTCAGAAGGTACCTGACCCAGAGGCTTCAAAGGTCTTGAGACCATGTCTGAGAAGTGGCCAAAGCAACAGGGGTGTCCAGGCTGGAGAAGAGGAGACCCAGTGAGCTGTGACAATTGCCTTCGGATAGTCAAAGGACTGTTTCATGGAAGAGGGACTGGAGTTATTGATGAAGGTACCAAGAGTTAAAATTAAGAAATGGCAAATAGAATTATAGGAAAACAGTTTTTCATTTAGTAATGAAGAAGAAATCTATATAATAGCTGTCTTGAGATAAAATGTGATAACTCTGGAATGTGTTTGCTATCACTGAAACAGGCCATGTGCTCAGGGTTTAGGGAAAAGATAAAAAAAACATTGGTCAGGGAGATGGACTAAATCACCCTAAAAGCCCTTTTCAACCTTGATAATTTGATTCTGTAAAATTATTAGTCTATTTTCCTTGAAGAAAAAAATAGCTATTGGTACTCTCTTTTCTTTTTCTTTTGACAGTTCTTTTTCTGATCTGTGCATAACTTAGAGAATTGTATTTCTCATATAATTAGCAGAATCCTTGATACAGTTATCTTTTTTTTTTTTTTTTTTTGCATCCCCCTTTCAAGATTGGCATTCTGGCTTAGTTACTTGATTTGTTGACAAGAATTCTGCCTAAGCACTTACATTTTTAAGCAAGAAAAAAAAGCGTTCCCTCCTCTGTATAGAGAGGGAAATTGTTACTTGAAATCCAAATACTACTTAATTACCTCTTTCTTGAGCTCTTCTTTGTCAGGGGGACACGATAAAAGACAGGGCAGCTTTCCCAGCTCTGTTAGTCAAACATTCGGAGCATTTGTGGCTTCCTTCATATGGCTCTTATTTGAAGGTAGTTTTCAAATATGTCTGCTGTATTCTGAAGGCATATTATATATGATGTTAATAATCCAGTGATTATCAATGGTCTTATAATATGCATAGATCTGTTGCACTCCATTCCATAATAGAGTGGAATGATGAGTAATTAAATCATTGAAGACATATTACAATCAGTTTTATTTTAGCAGTGAACTCTTTGTGCCATCACTTAACAGTTGTATTTTAAATACAAAAATAAAACAGTACTTAAAATAAGCACAGTACTTACTTTGGTATCACTTGATATTTGTGAACATTTAATAAATTTTCCTGAGTTATTGATCTTTTTCATAGTGTAGAATTCATCTTGTATTATTAAGACAAAAAAACATTATGATTTCCATATGCTGACTCCCTGGTGCACGTTAAGTCAACCCATTGAAAATCATGGCAAAATATTTTATTTTATATTTGTGTGCTATCCCAAAATTATGGATTATTATAGTTGCCTAGTTTTCTCTTTTGTTCGTTTATTATGTTGATATGTTTATGCTGTAAATAAATGTTTTGTAAACTGTCAACAGTTTTTGTTCGTTTTTTTTTCCTGTAACTGTTTTCAGTTAGAAGACAGACTGTGCTCTTTTTGAGTCATTATGTTACTTTTATCATTAACTATTTAAAAACACTTTATATACAAAGTTACTATATGTTTATTATAACAAATTCAGACAACACAAATGTATACACTAGAAAATGAAGGTTTCACTCTTCCCCTGCCACATTCCTTGGAGGTTAATATGTATCCTTTTTGTTTTCTATGCTTATACAATATATATATATAATTACATAGTGTATATGTAATTATATATATTTTTGAATGTTTTGTGATTTAAAAAAATTTTACTATATATTTTTTAAAATTCTACCATCTTATTTTTTACAAAACAGTATATCATTGGACAGCTGTCCAAGTTAAAAAAATACATACACGTGTATATGTGTGCACACATATATACACACACACATAAATTCTTTTCAAAGTGTATATTGTGTTCCACTATACGGATTTTCCATGATTTATTTAACCTTCTCTTATTGATGAATATTTAAGTTGCTTCCACTTTTTTGTTATTAGAAACAATACTATAGAGAAAACCTTTATATATATATACCTTACACATTCATACTAGTACTTCCTTAGCATAACCACTATAAGTTTTAAATTTTGATAGCTATTAATGTTACCCCTCAAAAAGCTTATAACTGCTTCACACTTCTATAGCAGTGGGTGAAAGAGCCCACCCCCACTTGATAGTATTATTTTGAACTTGTATATAGGATAGAAAAAAATGGAATCTCATTGCTTTAATTTCGCATTTCTTTAGGCATTGGAGAGCTGAGTACTGCATATGTATTTCTTAGCTATTTTGTATTTCTTCTTCAAATTCATATTGTTTTGCCAGTTCTTTTATTATTCCAAAGGACTATTCCATGTTAAAAAAAAAAAATTCTGTGTCTTATTCCAAGAGCCTACATTTGAAAAACATTTTCCATTATCTTATGCAGAATATCTGGTGATAATATCACCTATAGTTGTATAATGTTTTCTAGTTTCATATAATAATTCCTCATATAGTAAGTCAATTAACTTATAAATGAAGCATTGTAACATTGAAGGAAAACTTCTGGTGGCCATTTAACCTGTAGTAGTCCCCCTCTCCTGCCACCAACAAATGTTAACTTTAATATTAATGTTACTCATTGTCTTTTTGCAAGTTATTTAAACTCCTGTACTTGTTTCCTCATTTTTAAAATGAGGATGATTTACCTGTCCTGCCAGCCCCACAGAGTTGTGAGGACTAAGTGAGGTTATGAACATGAAAATGATTTGAAATGAATCAAGCTAAATAATGGAAGGTGGTAAATATGAAACTCCATTAGAATGATGATAAAATGTGTCCATGTAAGAATAATGCAGGTATTAATAACCATATCTTCCTAAGGTAAGTTGTCAGTAAAGAGCAGCTTATGTTGTTATAGCCTCACTCTCTAGAATTCTCCAGGTGATGGTATCTGTTTGCTTCTTTCTCCTTTTAGCCCTTGTTTTGGTTTCTTGCAGACCCTTTGCTGATTCTTTATTCTTCCTTAAAGGTAGTTTGTTCAGGACTGAATTGTATACTATGTTTTTCATGGTTTGCATGAAAACTTGTATTAATATCCTTATGTACATTTTAAGTTTTGAAACTGGCTCGCCTTTTGAGAAATGTGCTTGTGTGTATGTATAATTTTTTTTAATGATTGTTTACATAGGAGAGTGAATTTGAATGTGGGGGAAAGAATTTGTATCATTTTTCCTATTGGTAAATATGTTAACTGCAGTCAGCTCTTGATTATCCACAGCTAATACTTTCCCGGGCTTTGACTCCCACTTTGCTCCCATTTGTGCATTTCTTCAAAGGACATTTATTGAATGCTTACTATATGCTAAGCCTACTGCTGTAAAAGACACAAAAGTACTTTAAGATGCACAGAGTATTCATTATTAAAGTTGAGCCTTGAACAACACAGGGGTTAGTCCACGTATAACTTATAGTTGGTCCTCAATATCCTTAGCTCCTCGGCATCCACAGATTCAAACAACCACCAACTGTCTAGTACTATAGTATTTACTATTGAAAAGTATGTGTAAGTGAACCTGCTCAGTTCGAACCGACGTTGTTCAAGGGTCAACTGTATTTGCCTGTGGAGACCAGTCCCTATAGCCTCCACTGTTCAGTCACATTTGCCTTTGTTTGTCCCCACTGCCACTGATCTTTAGGGAGAGAAGCGCAAGATTAGTTGACATTGTCGGTTGTGAGTTGCCTTCTGGGGACTCAGGGACTTGTGAGCATTCAGTGAAAGCATCAATGTGGGTAATGTGCTTGACACCCTGCAGCAGGACATCGAAGGCAGTGTAGTATAATAGAGTGTCGGATTTGAAATTGGGAAACTTGGAACTGAACTCTGCCTCTTCCACTACCAGCTGTGCAATTGGACAAGTTATTTAACCTCTCTGTACAGCGTTTATCATCTCATAGGGTAGTTGTGAAGATTCAGTGAGATGGCGTATGTCAAATGCTTAGCATGGTGTCTGGCATACAGCGAGTACTCAGTCAGAATTACCTGTTATCCAGGTTAGCCTTACTTCCACTTAGCTGGATAATCAGGAGGTGACTGAAAGCTAAATCATGCACGACTTTGATTTCACGGGCCTTGTAAAATGTTCATGTTCGTTTATGTTTTATTTTCTTCAGCTTGCATTTTTATATTAAAGAAGTGTTTCTGCATGCCTTTTTTTGTCTGGTATCTACTGTCAGATGCTGGGGGGAATGAAAAAGCAGAAATCACTTAGTGGACCTTTGAAATGAACTCAAGGATTGCTTTAGTAGAAAGGGGACTGGTACTGGTAGTTAATAAAATATTTAACTTCTGCCACTAATCTAATGATGTAACTTTTGACAAGTCAGTTCACCAATCTGGGACTCAGTTTCTTTATTTATAAATTCAGAGGGTTAGATTAGATGATTTTTCTTCTAGCTCCTAAAATTTCTAAGAATAACTGAAAAGTTGTAATTACAGTAGGATTATTTTATTAAAAATTTAATATCCTATATTTGGATCTGATTGAGCTTATTCACATCCCTTATCCTCCATTACAAAGAATAATGTTCTGAACACTTAAAACTGAGATGCCATTAGCCAAAATACTACAGCAACATCAGTACAACAATTAAAACCAATCTCCTATTTTCATCCTTCTCACTCCTTCTAATTTCTTAGTAATAAGTGTCAAATATCATTTCTATCCATGATTTGAAACTATCATGAGTCAGTTAAATAAATTAGTACCAGTTATTGGGAAATCAGGAAGCAGGTACTTAGTAGACTAGTTACTTAAAAATAATTGATACAGAGTTATTTTCATGTTTGGATAAAGCAAATTTAAATGATTTTTAAAACTTTTATTCATTGTATCCTGAAATAACATATAAACTTCAAAGGTCTTTTATGTGATCTCTTATGAAATGATAATTTTGTATTTCATTCTTTGTAATACTTTAGAATTAAGATAAAATGCTCTTAATGTTATTCTATTTGCTGTGGGATTTTTAAAAATCTAATTATCAGTTATAATTAGAGCTTGCCACACCACTGTACCTTTATACCAACTTACTGAATCTATGTGTTGTTTCATATCAAATTGGGCCAATAGCTAAGACAGAAGACCATGGAGCTAACTCGAGCATGTCAGAAACAGTATGAACTGGAACAGGAATTGGCTTTTTATAAAATTGATGCTAAATTTGAGCCACTGAATTATTATCCATCAGAGGTGAGTTATTTTGATTTTGTAGTAATCCACAGTTAAAGCCAGCATAGAATGGGGCAGGGGAGGGCAGGGTGGTGGAGATGTTCAAATGATTTTATCAATAACCACCCCATGTTTTTCTTAAGATACCAGCAGAGTATTTTGGTTGAATCTGTGAATTATTTGGCTCAGTGAGGTAGAGCAGTGTCCAAAAGAGGTTAAAAGCCCCAAGAGGATATTTGCCCACATCCATATTCGTAACCATAAGCAGCCCTTCTAATCCTGTTACCTCACTCAAGAGTGTGGTTGATCAGCTTCCTTAAATCCACACCTCCAGGAAAAGTGCACTGCCTGCTTCAGTGACCATGGAATAGGCATCTCCCTACATTGTTTTTTCAATAATCAGTGGGTTCACTATTAGTCAACCATTATTTGTACAAATACCATAAATGCCACTGCAACAGGGAACTGTTTAACTTCCAGGCTCCAGTCAGTATCATATAAAATAATATATCATAATAAAATGTCATATCAAATATGATTTAGTAAAAATTTAGTATTTAGTAAATACTAAATTTTTATGAAAAATTATTTTAGTAAAAATTCAACATTTAAAATTTATTAGACTGATATTTTACTTATATATCAGCCAAGAAACCAAAATAAAACATGTAGATTTCTGATCTGAGAGATACAGCAGTGCTAAAAACAACAACAAAAACCACATAACTGTAGGCACTTTCTTAGTCAATCCAGCTCACTGTTTGGGGATAGGAGGAGTAATCCTTTTGAGACCATTTTTTGTTCTAGTTCCTTTTTAGTATATTAAGAATAAGATAAAAGAATTATATATTTTTTTAAACTTCTATGTGTGTAGGATTACTATTTAGGCAATTCTGTGATATATTCTTCATTAATAAAATGAATAATGTCACTCGACTGCATAGCAGTTACTTATTAAGTCATAAGATTTATTTATTTTGTTTCTAGTATGTTGACATTGATAAAGCCCCAGACGAAAGCCCTTACATTGGCAAATCCAGATACAAGAGAAATATGTTTGCCACAGAGAGTTATATTACCGATAATGCCCAGCTAGTAGAGATCAAGAGGATGGATCCAGATGAAGGGGAACAACTTAGAAATGAACATGTGAACTTGAGAGCCCATACGCCACTGGACACACGACTGGAAGACAAAGAAAACAAAATAAGTGCAGGTTAAAAAAAGTTACTTTAAATTCTTTAAAAATACAAAAGAATTGAATATATAAACAAATTTTGTTTTTTAATTCTTCTAGTTAAACATGCTAAAGTTATTTATTATATTGTTGTTTACATGAGACGTCTAAAACAAAAGCAGTGATTCATTGAGCAGATTATTTTTTAATGATTCCTGTTATGAAGAATGGGGTTTTTGACCGTTATTTGATAGTAGCATGTCCAGGGGCTCCAAGAATGCTTAAATTTCATCCTGCCAACAGGTGCTCCTCACCATTGGACTTACACATTCAAAGACATAATTAGTAATAATTGAAGCAAGTAAGGTTATTGATCCCTATACATGTCGCCAAAACCTAAAGTAGTGCTTTGGATAAACTGGATCAGTGCACTCTCCTTAGGCTTAGGCCTGAGGCTGGCCTCTGACTCTTCTTGACCTGCCCCACACTCCACCTCGTCAACCGCACCCCGCCCCCAGTCATCTAATTCAAGGAATCTTATCACTTCCTGGCAAGTCACAAAGAGGAAGAAATCAATCCAAGGGGACACTTAGAGACCTTCCAAATGGCAAACTTTGGACCCACTTCCTCACTTAGCTGTATGCATATGGTGGAAGGAGAAAGCAGACCTGAGTTCATTCATCTCACTAGTAATCATGACCCATTGTGGGGATCTCAAGCAATGAGATGAGTAGCCCATCTTCCCTTGGTTGGCAGCTAAATGGAATACATGGAAGGCCAATAGCGGTTGACTTGGAGAGGGGAGAAAAGAGGCCGAATTGTCCGTGCCTGCGTATACTATATGCAAGGCTCTGGAAGGGGAAAGCGAAACTAAATCACACCAGCCTCAAGGGGCTCATAGTTTTATAGGAGGCAGGGAGGGAGAAAGAAATCAGGAATTTGAGGTGGAAAGTCACTGATTTGGGATTACCAAATCAGTAGTGAATTTCTTGATATTGAATCCCATCATAAAGCATTTGTCTCTAACACAGGTTTTTAATACTCTAAACCTAATTATAACTTGGTGACATGTAAGCACATATTTACAAATAAAATCCTTATTCTTTCAAAAGAGTTCTTTCATGTTGGGAGTATCAAGTAGAGCCCCTTTTATGTTAGGATTTTACAAATAAATGGATCAATTATAGCTCTATGGCATATCATGAAACTATTCTAGAGATTAACTAATAGGAAGACAATCATAAGAAATTACTTTTTTTTTTATTCCTGTGTTGTATAATTGCAGAATTTAATTGGAGGAAGTTATTGCTAAGAAAAAGGTAGAAATTTGAGAATTCAAGATTTTTCTTGTGTGCCTGTGTGCATGGTTTTTAAATTTGCAGCACAAGCTCGACTATCAGAACTGCATGATGAAATAGAAAAGGCAGAACAACAAATTTTAAGAGCTACTGGAGAATTTAAACAACTGGAAGAAGCTATACAACTTAAAAAAGTAAGTAAAAGTAAAGCTGCTTTGCTAAGAGAAAATACCAAAAATGAAATGTGTTTCCCTCTTCATAACCGTGTAAAAAAAGCTTTATATCAGTGCTGCCTAATTAATTACGGAATAACAAATTTCAGAGTCAGATATGGTTCTAGCGTTTTCCAATTTCATTTCCTTCCATTCAGGATGACATCCTATTAGCATTTAATAGAGTGTATAGATACACGTTACTTAACCGTTTATGTAAAAAGATATATTCAGTCTACTGTATTATGAAAGTGTCCAGTTTACCCAGGGAAGCTGCTTCCTAATATATCTCTCCTAATTTAATTAAGCACTCACCACCTTTAAGATCCTGGAACCTAGATTAAGAGCCAGAAAACACCTCTACAATGAACATTATTAAACATGAGTAGCAAAAATATAAATGATATAAAATATGGTATACATAAAGATGATGTCATGAAGAAGCAAGCAGCTCAAACCCATGATGTAGTTGCATAGGGAGAAAGTTCAAAAAAGGAAGTATTTTGACATTTTAGTTTTTAAGTAAGTAAAAGGTTTTAGTTATTTGCAACTTTTAAAAATCAGTATTTGAAAATTGTGATGGTAATGTATTCATACCATAGTAGGAAGAAAAGAAGGTGAAGTCCAAATTATATATTCTTTTAAAAAGATAACCCTGTGTCGTTAGTTTCAAATTATTTAGTAACTAGAAATTGATTCAAGTTTATGTGGCAGTTGCTGACTGAGCTGGGCCCTGAGTAATGAAAAAAACGGATGTGTTCCTCTCTCATGGGCAGGAAGTAGGCAAAAAATAAGTAAAAATAAGTTTAAAAGAAATGTATAGTTAAACAACATAAGTTCTAGGGGGGAAAGAAAAAGAAAATTAGGAGAGACAGTAAAGAGGATGTAGATTGCTGCAACCCACAAAGGCCTCACTGAGGAAGTGACATTTAGGCTGAAACCCAAAGGATGAAAAAGAGCCAGTGAGGCAGAATTAAGGGCAAGCATATTCCAGGCAGAGGTGACAGTGTGTGCAAAAGACTTCAGACTAAAGAGTCCTCTGCAGGGTGAGGGAGAGTATAGTGGTGGAAGATGAGGTTAAAGCTCATGCCAGGCATCATAGGCCATTTTAAGGGGTTTGAATTTTATTCTGAATGTAATGGGAAACCTTTGAAGGACTTTAGGTGGTAGCATGGCTGATCCTATTTGTATTTTTATAAGGTCACTTTGGCTACTTGATGAGAGTGAAATGGGTTGAGAGAGATGGAAAAAATGGAGATGTGTACATCGGTTAGGAGGCTGTTGTTTAGTACAGGCAAGACATGATGATGGCTTGCACTACAAAGGTGATGGTGGACATGGAGAGAAAGAAGACTAGGTAAAATCTGGCAGTAGAATTGACAGGACTTAAAGATGGATTGAAAATGGGAGATGAGGTGGATGGAGCTATTAAGAATGATTTTAATAATTAAATAACGTTTTATAACAGTACTGGCGAAAGCTTTATATAGATAAATTGGTAGAAGTAAATAATGTACATAATTTTTAAGTAAATGGATGCTTACAAAATGTGCTTGGAAAAAATAGTTATTTTAAATGAGTAAGTATAATATAGCCTAAATTTTTCATTACATTGTCAGTTGGCTTGATATTCTAATACAAGGGTAAGTGCTATATAAAGTCAGCTACCATTAATATTATGGTTATTATTATTAATAATTTATAAATTATTTATACTAATATGACAACTTCATTTCTACTGCTATTGTTTTCATAAGCTTTTATAAAATAAAATTTTCTACATATAATAAGGATAAAAGTATAAGATATGAATGGAGTGCCTAGGTATCTCCTGCATTTTACTTTTATTATTAAAAAAAACCTGATAGAGCATGGAATACCTTTTTAAATTGTACTAGTTGTTTTTTGTAAATTTGTAAATCAGTGTTGCTGTCCTCTGTTAATTGTATGTTGGGGTGGGGGGGAATTAGATTTCAGAAGCGGAGAAAGACTTTCTTTTCAAGCAGTTGAGTGGTAGGATACAGCTTCTAAATAAATTACGCCAAGAAGCTCTGGATTTAGAAATGCAGATGGAAAAGCAAAGAGGAGAAATTGCTGAAAAGCAGAAGGAGATCAAGGACCTGCAAATAGGTATTGATAGTCTGGATTCCAAAGACCCAAAACATGTAAGTAAATGAAGAGATCTTTGCTTGTTCTATAGGGATGAGCATATCATTCTTTCTAGGTATTATGTCTCATCGTTTTTAGCCTCAGAGTCCTTTCTGAAAATCTCTTTTAGTTTGATGCACAAATCTGAGCAATACATATGTTTATATGTGTGTGTGTATATATAATATGAGTGTATGTATGTGTATTATATATATACATATGTGTGTATATACATACACACACACACATATATATGAAGTGTGTGTGTGTGTGTTTAAAACAAAACAACCTAGGGCTTGATGGAGGTAGTAGCTTTCAGTAGAACAATTGATGAATGATATACTTATTTTTTTTAAGTAATTGAATTTCATTATATTTCAAATCAAGAGTAACCTGCTCTAAGGTGCTCTCCAAACCTCTTACTCTTTCTCTCTCCTTGTTTTATTTTCTTCTTTCTTAACAGCAAGGTGGCAAGATGGGAGAGCTGAGGGGGTTCAGAGTCCTTTTTCTACCTCTTCTTTAATCCTTTATGCAAATATTCCACTAAAGCTATTTGTTGTTTCATATTGTTTTGTTTTGTCCTTAAAAAGAAAACATTTCTCTAGAGTATGTCTTCCTAAAATGTGGCCAGAGGTGGTCAGGTGGCTGGATGATGGAGTTAGGTTCTTGTCTCTTTCTGTCTCTACTCTGAAAAGTCTTACTAATGGTTTATATTTTAGCCAATATTTGTAAAATAGAAGTAAGAATATTTCCTGCATATTTTACTGGTATACTTTGAATAATAAGGTTATTTTTAAAAAAAACTTTAAAATCTCTGGATTATGAGAAACCATAGAATTTAACATGGTAAAGACAATGCACTATAATTGCTTTATGTACTTGACAAGTTATTTAGTTGTCCCTTTAAACATTTTAGTAAAATATCATAGATATTTTTTGGAGGCCAGCTAATTTTGACAAAGGGTGACCATATCATCACAGACATAAGGTCTTTTCTAACAAAAGCCTAAGACTTAGTATTAAAATTGAAACCAGGGCTTCTCTGGTGGCACAGTGGTTGAGAGTCCGCCTGCCGATGCAGGGGACCTGGGTTCGTGCCCTGGTCCGGGAAGATCCCACATGCCGCGGAGCGGCTGGGCCCGTGAGCCATGGCCGCTGGGCCTGCACGTCCGGAGCCTGTGCTCTGCAACGAGAGAGGCCACAGCAGTGAGAGGCCTGCGTACCGCAAAAAAAAAAAAAAAATGAAACCAAAAGTAGTCTTGATTATCTTGAAGAATTTTCATTACATGAAAAATTAGAGATTTTAAATAATATATAATATGGTCTGTGATATCTTCCTGTATCATATTTATTTGTTCAGAAGTCTACCACCCCATGTAAGGCCCCTGAGGACAGGAACTGAATCCCCGGGGGCCAGTGCTATGTTTATGAATGCTTGCATTAAGGAAAGTAGGGGAGAACTGGCCTATAGGCACTACCCAAAGCTCCTTTACTCCCTCTTGTAGTTCTGTGATCTATGAGTGTAATCAGAACCTAGATTGTCTGTTTGCTTTCAACTTAGGACTGTGATAGTCTTGGCATACCGGGAGTCTCATACACACTGGATATCTGTAAAGAATTACATACAGAAAGGAGTTAAATGAGAAGTAGGAAAGGCATCCAAGTTTTGAAGGTAGTCAGAATCAATCTGTAATAGTGGAGATGAAACATACAAGCCAGATTTTGAAGTTCCTTTTTGGTATTGTTAAAACTTGTGAAGGTTACTTCTTAGGGTTACAGTCTTAGTCTGAGCACCAGAGGATGTCTCTTTTTAATTTGTTCACCTGGAAGGAGCATCTTTTTCTAATTTGCACAAAGTCACCTTAATGCCTAGTGTTAGGCACCCCATTTTAGGCTGCAAAATGTGAACATTTTAGCAAGAGGGAAAGAATCAAGAATGGTATTCTGCATATTTTTCTGCAGATTCAGGCTTTTATTTAACTTTTATTAGCTAATCAGATGAAGTATCTTTCTGAATAGCAAATAGAATTTAAAGTAAAAGCTTGAGCGATTAGGAAACAGTAAATGACTGAGATATGATGGAAAACAAGTATGTTAAGTGCCAGTGACGTGTCTTGCATTGCACTTGGTTTTAGGCACATATGGTGTGGAACTTTATTTTATTACAGCATCCAAATGAGACTGGTGACTTTTTAAATTTGCATAAAATGAAAATATGATTTAGAAAGATTAAATGATTTCCCAGAGTACCCCCTTTTAGGAAGAGGCAGAGCCTCACAAAGGAGTTACAGGTCTAAAGAGATTAATTATTTTTAAAATTAGCTCAGAGCCAAGCCAGGTTTTCAACAGACATAAGCATTTAACTAGTTTTCAAAAGGAAAAGGTACTATACAAAAATCAAATCCCATTTTAGTTCTAGAAAACATTCGCAGAAGCAGAAATACCACAGGAGCAAACATAATAAAGAAAGATTTGTATCCCTGTTCCCTGTCTAGCAATGCTCTATGGGAGCAAACTGTATGCTAAAGGCAATTAATCTGTAGTAATCTGTTGCAAAGGTTGTGCGTGATTGGCCTGTGGAAGCTTCCTGTGTTGTGATTTAAAGCACGGAGGGTGTGGCCTGCCTTCAGAGGCTGCTTGTAATTGGACGGGCTGGGCTGCCGCTCAATCTCTGCCAGGAATGTGGTTTGAAGCGCTGGGAGGTTAGAGGCTCAGAGGCGTTTACAAAATTGTGGCTGTCAGAGAGGGAAGTGCACATGAATTTCAAGACAGCATTAGAAAGCGTTCCGCCCACAGTTCCTCTGTTCTCAACGGCTCAGTTTTAACAGGACAAATTCTAAATTAAGGTATGATCATTTTCTCTCTCTGTGTACAAAGGATTTAAAAAGGAGGAGGAGTGAGAGATGTAAGTTCCTGTTTTTACAGTACCTCTATTGTGAGCTCCATGGTAGTGAAAATCGCTGAATCTACTTTTGCTCCCATGTGTTTAATGCAGATCATTGGTGTATTGAACTAATTTTTTGTCCTGCATGTAGAGATTTCAGTGGAAGTTTTAATGGTGAATTTTTAAGATTTATTGATACAGATATGAGTGTAGATCTTTTTGAAAATTCTTTCTTGAGCCATAAAAATCCTAAATTTACTTAGAATTTAAGGTTTTATCTGCAGTTATCTTTTCAGAAAGACTTCAGATGGGTATTTTGGGAGAAGATTTAGGAGAAGAGTTTTGAACATCCATCACGTTTTACCAGTAGTAAAATAAAAACCTTCCAATCAAGCTGCCTCTCATTTATTCTTCAGAAATGAAGAGACTTTCTTTCTTATCTTTGGAGGCAGCAGACTTGTAAAATTGAGAAATGTTCTTTTATAATCAAATTGTAGTCTTAGACTTGAGACGCATGGAGTTCGTTGTTCAGACTAATATAGTTCTTTCTCCTGGTAACTTTCTCTTGATTTATTATTGTTCTGTTCCTCTGATCCTGTGGGGGCAAACTAGAGCTGCGAGGGTGTGATGTGAGTGGGAGGACACAGGTTCTCTGGGGAATTATTTTGTCTCCATATGAACAGTTGCTTAAGGAGACCTGGGCAAGTCATTTGATGGATCTGAGATTCAGTTTTCTCACATGTAAAAGGAAGAGTTAGACTAGGTCATCAGTTTTCAGTTTTTCCCCCAGCACACCTGAGAAATACAATCCAATCCTTTCAGTTAACAGTAGCTCCCTAAAGCGATGACTGTCAGAGTGTGTGTGGATGTGTGGAAGCTGTTTTCCACCAGGGGCATATGTAGTGGTTGCAGGTGTATGTAGTGGTTGCAGGGGTGTGCCTCCATAGGGCCCTCCATCTTGAGAATCACTGGGCTAAATGGTCTTCGAGGTCCCTCTCAACTCCCAGTTTATGGAACTTAAAAGCAAAATGTTTCTTTGTATAAGGAATTGAAAATAAACTCGTTGAGGACACGGGGAGGGGGAAGGGTAAGCTGGGACAAAGTGAGAGAGTGGAATGGACACATATACACTACCAAATGTAAAATAGCTAGTGGGAAGCAGCCGCATAGCACAGGGGGATCAGCTCGGTGCTTTGTGACCACCTAGAGGGGTGGGATAGGGAGGGTGGGAGGGAGATGCAAGCAGGAGGAGATATGGGAATATATGTATATGTATAGCTGATTCACTTTGTTATAAAGCAGAAACTAACACACCATTGTAAAGCAATTATACTCCAATAATAAAGAAGTTAAAAAAAAAAAGAAAATAAACTTGAATTCTAAGGAAGTATTTATTTCATGTCTGTATTTCCCCAAAAAAACCTTTTTAAAAACTATACTTAATGTTTTTTAATAAAGTTATTACTTGTCTATTATAAATTTTTTAGCTAAAAAAACTTATTAAAAATCTCCTGTAATCTTTCCACCCAGATATAACCTTTGTTAACATTTTAGAATATAGCCTTTTCCTATGGATATATGTATATATAATCAATTAACTTTTTGGAAACCTTTTGGAAAGATACATTTTAGTGCAGTGCAAAGAACACTGAAATTGGCTACATTACCTACTAGCTGTTACCTGGGAAAAATCACTTAACCTTCCTGAGCCTCAGTTTGCTCATCTGTAAAATGGAGATGATTTCCACATCAAGTTATCATGAAGTTTAAATGAAAACTTCATGTGAAAACAACAGTGTCTGACACAAAACAGATGCAAATTGTTACATTTTCTTTTCCACTCTTCCCTAGAAATGTTATTAAGGATTAT
Organism: Delphinapterus leucas; assembly: GCF_059928025.1. Classification (NCBI taxonomy): domain Eukaryota; kingdom Metazoa; phylum Chordata; class Mammalia; order Artiodactyla; family Monodontidae; genus Delphinapterus; species Delphinapterus leucas. The sequence continues at coordinate 111,615,244 of NC_143134.1, forward strand.
TATTTTTATAAGAGTTTAAAGAATTAGGGATTTAATTTTTTTTTTCAATTCAGTGCCATATGAAGGCTCAGAAAAGGGGTAAAGAACAACAGCTTGACATTATGAACAAGCAGTACAAACAACTTGAAAGTCGTTTGGATGAGATACTTTCTAGAATTGCTAAAGAAACTGAAGAGATTAAGGACCTTGAACAACAGCTTACTGAAGGTGAGAATTTAAGTATGATTTAAGGTAAATCAGATTCAGTGTTAATAAAAGACAAATAACAGGCATTAATCCAGATATTAGCTGAATATGCTTCAGCTGTTAGTACTAGTATTTGATAGGGAAATATTTGCAGAGTACTCAAAAATGTTTAATAAAATTAAAAATTTTTATTTTAGTTTTCTTGGGTTGATGTCCTAGTGAGTCAGGTCACTATGGCAAGAAATCCGTACATTATCATGATAAACTCTGGCATGTGATTGTCTTCTTCTAAGGCCTAAAATCTTTTCAGGAGCAAAGAGTCCGTTGGTATCAGGCATTCGGTGTCTGGTTATAAGGAGACTGCAGAAAGAATTTTAGGACCTATTTTTGCAGTGCAAATTTCAATTGTGACATTGCTGGGAATTCCGGGGTGGTCCAGTGGTTAGGACTCTTTTGCTTTTACTGCCATGGGCCCAGGTTCAATCCCTAGTTGGGGAACTAAGATCCCACAAGCTGCACAGTGTGGCCAAAAAAGAAAATTTTTTAAATAAATAATAAAAATAGATCTTCCGCCCATTTAAAAAAATCATTTAAAAAAAATGTGACATTGCCATAATAGTGGAAGAGGAAGATAATAGACTGTAAGTGATGAGAGCCTTGGCTTGTGGTAAAAAGACCCCAGTCCTTGTTTTGCCATTATCAGCTGTGTTACCTGGGACAAATTATTTCTGTCACGATCATTAGTTTGGGGGAAGATTAAATGAAATAGTGTTCATGAAGTGCCTGGACATAGTAAGTACCCAATATATGGTTTGTTTGTTTTTGTAAGTCTTCAGGTTACAGGTTAATGCTGCTAGTCTGGGATTTGACTTGGTTTTGTTTTGTGTGTCTAGCAGCAAGAACTGTTTTGTTGCACACTTTTCGTTATTTTATTTGGAAATCACTACTTTAAACTTTTTATAGCATGTATTAAGCATTTCATAAGCAATGCCAATGAATATACTATTTTTATTGTGTACCTGCTTAATACTCCTGTACCATGGATAATAGGGGGGAAAGCTATTACTATATCTTGAAAATGAAAACTAAGATAGTAGGAAATAATTGGAAGCTTAGAATTTCATTCTTAGCTAGTAACAATAGCTAAGGAGGCTAAATGCAGTAATTATGTATCTTGAAAGCATTTTCTTATATATATTATGCCTTCCCTTTCTTCGTCTTGCTTAGGCCAGATAGCAGCAAATGAAGCCCTGAAGAAGGACTTAGAAGGTGTCATCAGTGGGTTGCAAGAATACCTGGGGACTGTCAAAGGCCAGGCTACTCAGGCCCAGAATGAGTGCAGAAGGCTACAGGATGAGAGAGAGACATTGCTGCAGAGATTGACTGAGGTCAAGCAGGAAAGGGACCAACTGGAAATAGTTGCCTTAGATGCAGAAAATATGAGGAAGGTATGATTTGTTTCTTCTTGTCTGTTTTCCTTACCTTCAGAAGTGGATGATGTCCAAGGTAAGTTAGTTAAGGAAGTTAGCCACAGTGCAATTATAAGTGGCAAAAGTGTTAGGGGCTATTTAGTGTTTTGGGGTTTTTTTTCCCTTGAGTTGTGATACACTTGGAAGCATTATTTTTCCCTTACTAAGAAAAGGAAGATTATTTTAGCTGAATTGCTATCCCTGAAAAGTATTGTGATCAAATAACTCTAAAGAATAAGAAATTATAGCTATTACAAATACTGTATTAGATGTTCATATTTTGTTATTTGTGTAGCAAAATTAAGCATAACATAATTTTTCTTATTCTTGTTGCTGTTACTTCATAATTGTAGTATTATTTTACAGATAACAAAACAGACACAGCATTGTAAATTATACCCTTCCATGCTTGATTTGTTGACATTCATTTGGAGATTTCACTTGCTCTGTTTTAGTTGTTTGGTAAACTTTACATTGCAGGAGAACCCAGATTCCCAAACCTCATCCTCAGTAGGGCTGGCTTTGGAAATTTGAATTGATTTGTTTTAATGTTATGAAATTTATCAGACATATAAGAATATCAAAAATATTTAACACTATGTACTCACAGCTTAAAAACTAAAACATACAGATATATTTGAAACCCTCTGTGTACCCCTCCCAGAGGTAGCAAAATCCTGAATATGGTTATTATTTCCCTCTATCTCTCTTCTTTTATTATATGTGTATCCATCTATAAACAATACGTATTATAGTTTTGCATAATTTTAGGATTTATATAAAAAGTACATAATGTATTCTTTGGCTACTTCCTTTCTTCCTTCATGTTTATGTTTTTGAGAATTATGCAAGTTGATACATGTAGCTCTATTTTTATTGATGTATATAGCATCCCATTGTATGTGCCTACCACAAATTTATTGCTTATTCATTCTCCTCTCGGGGGATATTGAGGTGGTTTCCATTCTTTTGCTATTACAATATTGAGAGTGACATTCTTACACACATCCTGAGCATGGGGACTGTGTTCACAGTGGAACTGTGAGTCAGAGTGTACGTGCCTTCTCAGCTTCACTAGATATTGTCAAATTACCGTCCATAGTGATTTTGTGAATTTCTGTTCCCCCCAGCAGTGTGAAGGGCTACCATTACACCACATCCTTGACATCACCTTAATGTTATCTAACTTTTATTTTGTAAGCCTTAATTTTGAAATAATTTCAAGCTTTGAAATAATTTCAAGGAGAGTTGCAAGAATAGCTCACTATACCTTCCATTCAGAGTCACCAATTTATTTTGCCACATTTGCTTTCTCTCTCATATATAATTTTACATGATTTTATATACATTGTTATATAAATTTTTTTCTTAATCATTTTAGAATTAGCGGTAGACATCATGCTCTTTAGCTTCTAAATATTTCAGTATGTTTCCTAAGAACAAGGACGTTTTCTAAGACAAACACAGAATAAAGATCAAATTCAGGAAATTTAACATTTTGTCAGACTTAGTGTTTGCCAATGTGCTGAGTTTGAAATGATGTCTTTTTTTATGAAAATTTTTACATTTACAGGAAAGTTGAAAGAATAATTCATTGAGCATCTATGTGCTCTCTTAGATTCAACAAATATTTTTCTATATCTTTTTTTTGGTTGGGTCATTTGAAAATTGCAGATGGTATGACATCATCCCTTCAGTACATATCTCTTAAAAATGAGGACATTTTCCTACATCAGTGCAATACCATTATTATACCTAGGAAAATTAACAGCAATTCCCTAATATTATCTAATATCTGAGCCATATTCACATTTTCCCAATTGTGCCAAGAATTTCTTTCATGGTGCGTGCGCGCGGGCGTGTGTGTGTGTGTGTGTAGAATCCAGCTGGTAGTTCTGTAGAGTGTCCCACGTTCTGGATTTATCTGATTGTTTCCTCATGGTTTGTTTAACTTGTTTCTCTATGCTCTGTGCAAAATTGTGTCTTGTTTTAACTGCATTTTCACTTGATTACTGGAGAGGTTAAGTACTTTTCATCTGTTTATTTGCCATTCAGTTTTTCTCTTCAGTGAAATCCCTATTCATATTCTTTGCCCATTTTTTCTATTGGATTGTCTGTTTCTTAATGATTTGTAGGAACTTTTTATATATTCTGGATATTAATCCTCTGTTGGTTATATGTAGCGTCTGCATTTTGGACAGGCAACCCATATGATTCAGATGCCAGGTGGTCTTTTGATCACTTACTGAGAAACTCTTCTATAGAAGTTCTTATCACAGGATTCCCCTCTTTAATCAGAATAGTTTAATTCTTCAAGATTCCAAATAAACAGATGAAAGCTATAATGTTTAATCATAAAGAAAATAGACAGGCTAAAATGAATCACAACTGTGGTATGCTAATCAACAGGTACTTATATTCTTGTTAACACTCGTTTAAGCCTCTCTCTCATCCTTAATATTAGAGAGTGCTAGTCCCGCTTTGTTCTTCTGATAAGTGAACATACTGTGGTTTAACAGGAAGAGTGTGGGCTTTGGAGTCAGAAATCTCAGTTCATATTCTGACTCTGTCCTTTTTTTAGCTGCACAGCTCTGTGCTGTTTACTTAGATCTTCATTCTCCATTTCCTCATCTATAAAACGGGGATAATACTTTGCCTTACACAGTTACTGTGAGGATGTAATTAAATAATGAATGTGAAAACATTTATTCCAGTGTCTGAAGGAAAATAGGCCTTAAATTTTATCCTCCTCTCTTTTCTTCTTATGAATACGTAAGACTCATTTAAAGTATCACACAACTGGTTACTTTGGAAAACATGTTGTAGCTTACTGATTTTTCTTATTACATTTAGTCAGTGTTTTTGTTTTCCAGCCTGGATTCACACAGCCTGCAGCTTCATCGTCTTGCCATTGAATACTCTGTGCCTGGCCAGCACTGGCTGGCCAGCATTTACTTTAAGTGCTCACGTTACTTATAAGGACTTGCAGGTGCTTAAGCAGCACACTGAGGGTTCTGTACTTAAAACACTGAATCCTTGCAGGAGCTCGCAGAGCTAGAAAGCGCCCTTCAGGAGCAGCATGAGGTGAATGCATCCCTGCAGCAGACCCAAGGAGATCTCAGTGCCTACGAGGCTGAGCTAGAGGCTCAGTTAAAAATAAAGGATGCCGAAGCCAACCAGCTCAAAGAAGAGTTGGAAAAACTAACAAGGCTCAGCCAGGTAAGTAAGAGCACAAAGCCATCTAGAAACCAAGTAGGCTGGGCCTTAACATAACAGCTTTCCTTTAATTTAATCGAAGATTAAACACTTTTTAATATAATGTATGTGGAGTGATGGGAAGAGCACATTTTTGGAGTCAGACATTCTGAGCTTAAATATGACCCCTGTGTGAACATGGGCAAGTCACTTCGTGGCTCTGAGCCTCTGACAAATGCCTCATCATGTGTAGAGCGGGTTATGGTGAGGGTAAGTGAGACAGCGGGCCTGAAAGCACCTAGCAGCTGGTAATCAATAAACTCTAGTTGTTCTTCCTCAAAACAGCTTTAAGAGACCTCTTTTTTTTTTTTTTATTTATGTATTTATTTTTAAACATCTTTATTGGGGTATAATTGCTTTACAATGGTGTGTTAGTTTCTGCTTTATAACAAAGTGAATCAGTTATACATATACATATGTTCCCATATAAGAGACCTCTTTTAAGTTGATATTAAATTTTACTTTGCTACTTCCTGTTCTGGTTGGATGAAATACCCACTAGTTTAATTATACTTGCAAATTAGTGAAATATTTATTCATCCAATAAATACTTATCGATTGGCCATTAAGGGCCAGGTGCCATGGATGCTGTAGGGAATAGCACAGACATGGTTATGTCCTTGTGAAGCTGACAGTCTGGTAGGTGAAACAGGTGTCGGACAAAGAAAACGATAGGGTTCTGTGCTAGGGGAGTGGTGGTCAGGGAAGACTGCCCTATGGAAATGGTGTTTCAGCCGAGACTTCAAGGGGAACTAGGATTTGGCTGTGCAGAGGGAGCAGAGGTGAAAGGGTAGAGGTAAGGGATGTGTTCTAGGCAGAGAGGCAAGGAGAGAGAGCTTAATGCATTTGAAGTGCTGAAAGTATGCCTCCAGTATGCCAGGAGCGAGAAGAGGAGTAGGGAATGAGAGTGAGAGATAAGGGCAGAGAGGAAGACAGAGGCCAGCTATAATATATTCTTGATCACATTAAAATGCAGTTTTGTTTAGCTATTAGCCAAATGGGTTGCATCTTCCTCCAGGAAGCCCGCCCTCACCTTCTGTTATGCCTGCTGAAAATCTGGATTCGGGACTCTACTTTGATTTTCCTTTAACCTGTGCTCAGTCAAAGCATTTTAGCTTGTGTATGAAATCATCTGTTTAGATTGTCTGTCTCTCCTGCTAGACTCAGAGCACAGTGAATGCCCAGATTGTAGATGCCTGTTTCAGTGCCTGGCACATGAGGAGGGTCAATAGGTTCTAACTGGATGAAAGTTAAATAAAATAGGATAGTTTGAAACAGGCACATGAAAAGATGCTCAACATCGCTAATTATTAGAGAAATGCAAATCAAAACTACAATGAGGTACCACTTCACACTGGTCAGAACGGCCATCATCTACAAATAATAAATGCTGGAGAGGGTGTGGAGAAAAGGAAACCCTCCTACACTGTTGGGGGAATGTAAATTGGTGCAGTCACTATGGAGAAGTGGAGGTTCCTTAAAAAACTAAAAATAGAGTTACTGTATCATTCAGCAATCCCACTCCTGGGCATATATCTGGAAAAGATGAAAACTAATTCGAAAAGATACATGGACCCCAGTGTTCATAGCAGCACTATTTACAATAGCCAAGACATAGGAGCAACATAAATGTCCATCGACATATGTATGGATAAAGAAGATGTGGTATTTATACACAATGGAATATTACTCAGCTGTAAAAAAAAAAAAATGAAATAATGCCATTTGCAGCAACATAGATGGGCCCAGAGTTTATACTAAGTGAAGTAAATCAGACAGAGAAAGACGACTATCATATGATATCACTTATATGTGGAATCTAAAAAAATGATACAAATGGACTTATTTACAAAACAGAAATAGACTCACAGACATAGAAAACAAACTTATGGTTACCAAAGGGGAAAGGGGGGAGGAGGGATAAATTGGGAATTTGGGATTAACATACACACACTACTGTATATAAAATAGGGAAACAACAAGGACCTACTATATAGCACAGGGACCTATATGCAATATCTTGTATTGATAATAACCTATAATGGAAAAGAATCTGAAAAAGAATAGATAGCTATTTGTATAACTGAATCACTTTGCTGTATACTGAAGCATTGTAAATCAACTATAATTTAAAATTAATTAATAATTAAAAAAAATAAGTTTGAATCCCAGGAATTCATGTAAAATGGCATTCATATGATGAGAAAAGGATATAAAAATAGGCTTATTATAGTAATTATAATTACTTTATGTTCCTTTACTTATTAGATACCAAATGATATCAAATGACCATTTGCCAGTTGTCAGTGTTATATTTCTTAAGAGTACCAAGTTTTATAAAACTATAGTTGACCTGATCAGAGTGTGGAAAAGAAGAGGTTGGGAAGGAAACAATTAAAATAACAGTAAATACATATTTTTAAATAATAGTAAATACAATTTCTGGATAGCACGTTCTCTGAAATAAATTTTCAAAAGTTTTTAAGCAAACCCTTACTGACTTAAAATCCATTGTCTTTTGTACTTCCATTGTCCTTTATTTTTTTTTTCTTATAAGTCTTGACAAAAATATTACAGCAGCCTGGCCTTTTCCCAAATTCATATGGTATTGAAAGGGACATTCCTTTCCTTGCATCAGGACTACCAGGATTGGTCTTCAAACCACACATAGAGATTGTGGAGCATAACAGATCTTCTCTCTCTGCTTTACAGATCTATGATTGGTACCCTTTAGTTATATGAAATCACTTGTGATGCTTGTTAAATGCAGATTCCTGGGACTTGCCCTAGAAATTCTGCCCATCAAGTCTGAGAGGGAGTCCAGGCATCTGTATTTTTAACAGGTGCAGCAAGTGATTTTGATGCAGGTATTTGAGCACCACAGTGTGAGAAATATTGGTCTAAGGGAAAAGAGAGCAGTAACTGTTGAATCACTCACAGAGCTTTTAAAGGTAGGTATTTAGGCTCACTCCTGGAGATTCTGAATTGGTGTATCTGGGCTGAGCTGATTCTGATGCTTGCTCTTTCTTATGTATTAATAGTTTAAGGAGGCATGTGAAAAACTTACCTTGGGCTTTTAAACTTGGGGGTACAAATGTAAAACTGAGTTGTTATAAGACGAAAGCTCCCAAGGGATTGCATGTGTATGTAAATGTATTTATGCCTTATTAGATCATAAATTATTGCTATTTTACTTTTTTTGTATCATCGCTTCCTATGGCAATAGTTAGAACAATCAGCTGTTCAAACAGAACTTGAGAAAGAAAAGCAAGCCCTCAAGAATGCACTCGGAAAAGCCCAGCTCTCAGAAGAAAAGGAACAAGAAAATAGTGAGCTCCGCACCCAACTTAAACAGCTGCAGGTAGAGACTTATTGGCTCCCAATACATTCTTATATGGGACACCCAAAGATGTTGCCATCTTTATGTCAGACACTTCACAACCTGCTCTTACATGTAGTAAGCTACTTGAGTTATTAGAAAAAAGGACTTCTGGGTGGGATAGTACCATAGCCTCTGTTGCGATTATTTTAAGATTATTAATATGCATATCCTTTGTGTTGTTATTATGGTGCTAAGAGATAGAGGCAGTGTCTATAGTAAACAGAGAACACCAGGTAAACTCATGGAGGACAGCAGTACCTTGCATTTCTGCTAGAAGCGGCTTTGTTACCAGACTGAGCTAAAATTATCAGATTGATGCATTCTTCTTCCACTGAAATATCTTTGTAATTATCCAGGAATTTAACTAGAATGAGTTGCAGTAGAACTTCTTAATTGTAAAGTTTTCAGTCTCCTTCTCAGAAGGAATGTCATTAAAAATGCAGTCATTTTACATTTTTGAGAGTTTTCTTTGGCAGACTATTTTTATAGCTATTGTCACAATAATCTGCCCGACAAACTGCCCGAGAAGCAAGTGGACAGGATTTTCCAGGTAGTTAAACGCTCTCAAAGAGGACACATGTCTGAACAAACAAGTACCTGGATCAACACGCAGGTTTCCAGATCTGTGAGGTCAGGGGTCACTTAGCTGACCTAGGTGGCAGCTGTTATACTTCACCAGAAATCAAGGGGCAGAGTTATTGTGGTTTGGGGGAAGGCTCCAAATATTCATCTAGGGGGATTTGTGACAAATAAGACTAAACTCACCCAAATTCTCTCTCTCTTCTTCCAATGCCTTGAATATTTTTTTCTCAAAGTTTAAGAAAATCTAGTTACCTAGAATTTAATTTTTACTGCTATCATTTCAGCTTCTGAAGTAAATACCATAAAAGATATACATGTTTTCCATTCTTGTGTGTGTATTGGGTGTTCACTGGATTATTATTTTTTATTTTTACCTTGGAAATTTTCAAATAATCACAAAATCGGAGAGAAGATAGCCTTATGCCCTTTCGTTTACTCAGCTTAAAGAATTGTCAACATTCTGCTCTTCTTATTTCAATTAATCCACATTTTTTTTTGCTGGAATATTTTAAAGAAAATCTCATACATCTTTATTTCAACCATAAATACTTCAGTACACATCTATTAAAGAACAGGACTTCAGGGGTCTCTCTCCAAGGTAGAAATTGAGGTCAGCTTTCCAGAATGCTGGTCCATGCTATAAGACTCTCTTAGTTGGAACTAGGTCCTTTGGTTACTTGGCCTCCTGACCTCCTGATGCGGAGTACAAGTTAAACTCACTCTACATTTATCTTTGTCAGAAATCATTTAGTTGCAGTGAACCAAAACCTACTAACACTAGCTCAAGGAAGGAGACAGGCAGCTTGCTGGTGACCAGAGCTGCTCTGATAACCTTCCAGGGCCTGTGCGGCTCTCATTTCTCCTCTGTCTCCCTGGGCATTGCATTTGGCCCAGCATCAACCCCAGCCCCAAGCTGACATAACTTTACAGGTCTAGCTCTCATACAGACTTGCTGGACTGGATCTTGGTTCATATTTTGGAGAGGGAGAGAACTTGTTTTCTGGCTAGTCAGTGGATTGGCTGTGCTTGGGTCAGATCACCTGTGGCCAGGATTAGAAAGTAATGCAAATATGGGTGGACAGGCACGTTCATTGCAACGCTAATTCTCCAATTTAGTTAACAGTGTTAAAAAAAAAAACAAAACAAAAAACCTAATGTTATACCAAGTTTGAAGAAAATCACTTAAGTAGAATATAGGTATTCAGGGGAATATAGTTAATAGTTTAGGACATAGAACTATTTTTCTGTACAATTTAGGGAAATTTTAGCAGTTTCTTTTTACTTGAAAGAGGTACTGTCTGGATTTAATTCTGGGGTCTAGTTACATTCATTAGTTTCTTAGTGAAAATATCCTAGCATATAACAAATACTCCCACAGAGAATTGTAAGCTATTAGAGAACTTCAGTATTAGATGTTCCACTTTTCAGTTGATTGGCAGATAAAGCTGAGTATTATGGGAAGGTGTTTTTTGTTTTTTCTAAGTTTGAATTATGTATATTCTCAAGCATATTCAAAAATAGAATACTAAAATGAATCCTTATGTATATATCACTCATCTTCAACAGTTTCAACACATGGACTACCTTACTTCATCTATAACACATGGCCACTCTTATTTCATCTATAATACCCTCCACACCTCACCCCTCACACTTGTTCACACACTGAATTATTTTGAAGTAAATCCAAAACATCTGATTTTATCTGTAAATACTGTACTATTGTATGTATCTCTAAAAAATAAGGCTTTAAAAAAGAAGCATAGGGTAGTTCCCTGGTGGCCTAGTGGTTATTAGGATTCCGAGCTTTCACTGCTATGGCCCGGCTTCAATCTCTGGTCAGGGAACTGTGATCCCACAAGCCACGCAGCATGGCCAGAAAAAAAAAAAGTGGCATAAACATGGATACTATCATTACACCTTAAAATTACAATAACTCCCGGGCTTCCCTGGTGGCGCAGTCGTTGAGCGTCCGCCTGCCAATGCAGGGGACGCAGGTTCGTGCCCCAGTCCAGGAAGATCCCACATGCCGCGGAGCAGCTGGGCCCGTGAGCCATGGCCGCTGAGCCTGCGCGTCCGGAGCCTGTGCTCCGCAACGGGAGAGGCCACAGCACTGAGAGGCCCGCGTACCACACACACAAAAAAAAATTACAGTGACTCCCTAATATCTTCAAATACCTTAAGTATACAAAATGTTCAAATTAAAAGTTTTTTAGAAGTGTTATGTTGGAATCAGAATCCAAATAAGGTGCACACATTGCATTTGGATGACTTGACTCTTGTCTCCTGTAATCTATAGTTTTACTCTTTTTTTCTCTTTGTTACATACTAAAGAAAACCAGGTCTTTGTCCTGTAGAGTTTCCCATAGTCTAGATTTTGGTGGTTGCATCCCCATGGCATTGATTAACATGTTCTTATGTCACGTATGGAGGCTTATTTAGATTCAAGTTATTTACTCTTTGGCAAGAAGACAGTCTTAGGTAGTGTTCATACGTACTTCTGTTTTGCATCACGTCAGGACACATCGTAATGCCTGTTTGTGTCTTTTGTGACTTCGGATTAATCAATAGATTCAGATATTGTCGACCATAGTGCAAAGGGTTTTTAAAAAATTGGTAAAGGGAGGGCTTCCCTGGTGGTGCAGTGGTTGAGAGTCCGCCTGCCGATGCAGGGGACACAGGTTCGTGCCCCGGTCCGGGAAGATCCCACATGCCACGAGGCGGCTGGGCCCGTGAGCCATGGCCGTTGAGCCTGCGCGTCCGGAGCCTGTGCTCCACAACGGGAGAGGCCACAGCAGTGAGAGGCCTGCGTACCGCAAAAAAAAAAAAAAAAAAAAATTGGTAAAGGGAGTTGACTGGAACTGTTATATGGTAAATAACTTGGGCTGTGTGTGTGTATTTGGGTGTATTTTTTATTTTGTTTTGGTAATTTTTACCCCTCTCCATTTTACCCCCTCCACAGGATGACAATAACCTGTTAAAACAGCAACTTAAAGATTTCCAGAATCACCTTAACCATGTAGTTGATGGTTTGATTCATCCAGAAGAAGTGGCAGCTCGTGTAGATGAGCTAAGGAGAAAACTGAAATCAGGAGCTGGGGAGATGAGGTAATGGAAAATCGAGACCTCCAGGTAGAGAGTGGGCTGAGTTGTGAATGTGGGGTTCAATGATGAAATCACCTTTCCACCTACTGTTAATGGCTGAGTTCTTTTGTAAGGCTTCCCTTTTCCCTTATCATATTACCATGATTGAGACACAGATTGCTTAATTCAAGTTGTCTGTCACTGATTTTTTTGATCTTTTGTACTTTTTGGTATTATTTAATTTAAAAAACACAAAGGTTTTACGAGTAACTCATTCTTGAAAGCTTACTGCAGATGGTCAGGAAGTAGAGTCACATTATGCATTTTAAATAGAAAACAAATATTGAAAGAAAACTGAGGCTAATTTGAATATATGAAATGGACATTTATTCTTTGAACACACATTGTTAGCCTGACAGGAGCCTGTGCTTTCAGAGTGGCAGCAGTCATTTAATAAAACAATGATTTGCACTCAGGAGGTGCACAGTAATTTGCTACGGATTGACACCAGTCCCATTCCTCACAACTCTTTTTACTTCTGCACTAACGTTACCGGCATGTTTGCACCCAGCATCCAGCATCAAAAATAAAATGTCACACTTATACCATCTTTTTTTTTCCCCCCCTTACCAGAATCCATAGTCCTTCAGATGTCTTAGGGAAAAGTCTCGCCGATTTGCAGAAACAGTTCAGTGAAATCCTTACACGTTCCCAGTGGGAAAAAGAGGAAGCTCAAGTGAGAGAGAGAAAACTCCAAGAAGAAGTGGCTCTGCATCAGGAGAAGCTGGCCAGCGGACAAGAAGAGTTCAGGCAGGCCTGTGAGAGAGCCCTTGAAGCAAGAGTAAGAGAAGGGCAAGAGGCAGCTAGAGGGAAGTGTTCAGAAAACATTCATATTTTCCAGCAAATTACAGTGCTTCCTTTCCCATGTAAATACAGTGTAGGGAATTCCCGGGTGGTCCAGTGGTTAAGATTCCTTGCTTTCACTGCCCAGGGCCAGGGTTCGATCCCTGATGGGGAACTAAGATCACACAAGCTGCGTGGCACAGCCAAAAAAAAAAGAAAGAAAGAAAGAAAAGAGTGTCTGTTATGTAGATTATACCTCAATAAAGGTATACCTTTATAAGGTATACCTTTATTAAGGTATAATTAATAAAGGTATACTTTTTTTAAATACAGTGTAATTGTTGTTAGTTTCACTCCTAATAAGTCAAACTAGGTGTGACTAAAATTCAACTCTAAATGTGGTTACTGATGTCAAAGTCAGGCTTCTTTGTGACACTGTGTTTTCCTTGTTTTGGAAGCAAGTGAGAGATGTTTCTTAACGTGCAAGTGGATAATACAACATCGCTAGAGTGTAGTATAGTGCCAGAATCTGAGTTTTTGATGTAATTATTTTCATGATGAGGCAAACATTAAAATGGATCCTAGAGAGCAGTTGTGATAAAGCCACATCCACAGTAACTCATTAGCACAGCATTTCATTTTACTCTTTAGTAAAATGAAACATAATCCTCTAGAAGGTTTTTATTTTGCTCAAAACATATTTTGCTTAAAAATCATCTTTGAAACTTGATTTCTTCACAGATTAATTTTGACAAGAGGCAACACAAAGCAAGAATTCAGCAATTAGAGAATGAAATTCACTATTTACAAGAAAATCTAAAAAGTATGGAGGAAGTCCAAGGCCTTACAGATCTCCAACTTCAGGAAGCTGATGAAGAGAAGGAGAGAATTCTGGCCCAACTCCAAGAGTTAGAGAAGAAGGTGGGCAAGACTAGGAAAGAGACATATGAGTCCCCACTGCCAGGGTCCTGCACCCAGCAATGGGGCAGCTGAGAGGGGTTTGATCCATGGTCACCTCTGACTGCATTGCTGGCCCAGAGGTGGACCTGACCTAGAGAGACCTAGATGCGTGTCATCGAATCAAGAGCCTGAGACAAGGGTGCCATGCTAGATGGAAGCAAGAGAATTGGGATGTAAGGAGTGACTTGAGAGTCAGTGAGGTGGGGCTTAAATGCTATTGGGATGAGTCATGCTGACAGGTTTTCAACCTTCTTGATAATCCCAGTGCATTACCCCCACCTTTTCTGTGTGTTAGGCTTTCCTGTCTTTACTTTCTTCCTTGTCCAACTTAAATTCCATGGTCTCCCACTCTCGCTGTGTTTTGCAAATATCCTCAAATCCCTTGCTCTTTTCTCCTATCTTCTGTGACAGAACTGCAGCTATCTGCTTTCTGTGGCCCTGCACCCATGGCTAAGTATTCCTGAAGAAAAAAGTCACCCATCCAGGCACAGCAGTAACACTATAAATGTTTGCCAGCCTCAAATGGGCAGCATTACCCTTTTCTCTGGTAAGCTCACTCCCTTGCTGCACTGTTTCGTACTTTCTCATGTCTCACACCTACCCTCTCCCTTCTCCCAGCCCCAGTGAATGACTTGCTTCATGCTTCACTGAGAACCCATCAGTTCCCAAGTATTATTGAGTCTGCCTCCAAAATCTCTCTGGAATATTTGCACTTTGTCCTTCTCCAGTGCCACCACCCTCATCCAGCCATCATCTCACTTCTGGACAACCGCTGTGGCCACCTGACAGTCCCCCACTTCCACTCATGACCTGCTCCACAGAGCAGCCAACACACTCTTCCAAAAACATGAATAGGCTCTTGTCAGCCCCTCCCCATCTCCCCTTCTCTCCAGCAGCTTCTGTTGTCTTTAGGGTAAAGACAAAAATTCTTCAGCCTCTGAGCCCTTGCATGATTCGCCTCTGTTGAGCTCTCTCCTTTTCTTACCGTGCTGCTTCTTTCAGTTCCTGACTCTTCCCAAGCTCTGTCTTCCCTCCTGGCCATTCCTTCTCCTGGACCATGTCCCTCCGCCGTTCTTCTTCCTGAAAGCCCTCCCCCCACCAATCTAGGTCTCCCCTGCTGGCCTCTCACATAGTACCTTGTTCTGTCCCTTGATAGCAGTGAGCACAGTGTTGGTTACACATTTGTCTGAGTGTTTGTTTAATACATGTCTCTCATAAGCTCCTTGAGGGCAGCAGCCAAGTCTGTTTTGTTTACCACCATATGCCCAGTGCCTGACTCCATGATCACAAGGGGCGGGCCCATTGCTTGGTGATGGTGCCAAGAAATGTTTCTACAACAAATGAATGGATTATGATCACGAAGATTCTTGACTAAGTATACTGATTTCATTCTAAGTTATCATACAGCTTTGAGATGTTGTTATTTATTTATTCACTCAGGAGCACCTGCTGAGTACCAGGTATGGTTCTAGGCGTGGGGTGTGCGAACAGAGTCCCTGCCCTCATGGGGCTTTTGTCTTAATTCATTGCTACCAAATGATTCATCTCTTTAATTAGTGTTTCTTTTATTTTAGAAGAAACTTGAAGATGCCAAATCTCAGGCACAGTTTCTTGGTTTAGATAAAGAACTGAAGAAACTAAAGAAAGCCGTGGCCGCCTCTGATAAGCTGGCCACAGCTGAGCTCACCACTGCCAAAGACCAGCTCAAGTCCCTTCATGGAACCGTTATGAAAATTAACCAGGAGCGCGCAGAGGTGAATCCCCACGTACAGAACAAGTTTCCAGCAGGGCTGCCCCTGTCAGAAAACATAGCAACTTGTATTATTGATCTCTTGTTATAGACTTTGGCTCTTTTATAAACCACCATAAAGTTGTCTGTTCCTCTTCAGACCTGAAGATTATATTTCCCCCGTCACAACCCTGCTATGGGTCCTGTACTTTATTGAGTCCCAAAGGAGCCATCAAATGAAATATACTATCCTAATCTCAAAGTGTAGGGGTCTCTGCTTAGGGAGGCACCCGTCAATACACATCTGAACAGAGGTCTTCAAGACTTGCTGTATAACCCTTCTGAACCTCAACTTTTTGTCCTTGTCATCTCGTGCAGTCTGATGACAATATGTCACTTCACAGGGTTATTATGACTCCTGACTGAGATAAGTCTGTTATAGTCTTTATAAGATGCAAATGCTTATGAGATTAAGACAGTAAATCATAGGAGGGAAAATCTAACCATGGGGGTCCACAGAGACACCAGTCATGGAAGACTGTAGAACAGAGAAGAAAAAATTAGTCCTTGCTCTTTCTGATGCAGAGCCCTGCCCACTTGGCCCCCAAAGAGTGCCAGAGTGAGCTGCCAAATCATAGGAACAGCACAGATAAGCTGGGACTTGGCACTACGCGTGCATGGAATGGCCAGGTGGGCGATCTGATGAAAGCAGAAGACTCATTCAGAGGAAGAAAGAAATAAAGAGGGCAGCCTGCAATAGCAGTGGTGCCTTTCTCACACCTCTGTCCCTGTAGGAGCTGCAGGAAACAGAGAGGTTCAGCAGAAAGGCAGCTCAAGCCGCCAGGGATCTGACCCGAGCAGAAGCGGAGATCGAACTCCTGCAGAATCTCCTCAGGGATAAAGAGGAGCAGGTCAGTGCTGGTACCCCCCTGAGACCGCCTCCTTACTGGGTACTTATCAGTTCCTAAAAGATTGAATTAGTGTAGGCAACATCTCAAAGAATTTTGAGGTGCAGCCAATAGTCAATCGGTACTTGATTCTCTGCTGTGTGCCAGGCATTGCATGGTTTAAATGTAAGGAGTAAGGCAGTTCCTCGTTAGTAAAGTATAAGTAAAAAATTATAGAATTAGAATCTTACTGCAGGGAGACATGCATCTGGGAAAGAATATTCATTGGCAACTTTGTATATGTGATTTTTTAATAGTTTCGAATTGAGATGGAGAAAATAGAGGTAGGCACCAGAGGAGCAAACTCACAGGTGCTAGAAATCGAAAAACTGAATGAGACCATGGAGAGACAAAGGAAAGAGATCACAAGACTATGGAATTTACTAGACCTCACTGGGGCTGGTAAGGTATTGGGCTTTGATTTTGGTAGTGGTTTTGTAGTTCTAAAATTAAATCATCGTGTTTGTTTTTTACCTTTAGCAAATTTATTTAACGGTTACAGACTAATTCCATGCTCGATTTATAGAGCTGTGATAATTAGCTTAATAAATAAAGCACTTTTTAAAATGTAAGTAAGTGCAGTATCAAGGGACTTGATTACAAAGAGAGATTTATTTTTGTATTTTCAAAAGAAATACTGTTTACAAATCTGTTCTTTCTCTGGCTCGCTTTATAAGTGAACAGCAGTAGGATATGTCTATCCTCTTTAAGTGTCAACAAAAATTTATTACCAAAGGACAGGCTGAACGGCAGCTTTGAGGAACTGATAAAAGTCATTGGCTCTCGTGGAATCACTTTTGTATTTTGAGAGAGAGAGGAAGTAGATGATTTCATACCCAACTTCACAGAATGGCTTTCCTTTTACAGATAACAGAGGAGGCTTTGAAAATGTTTTGGAAGAAATTGCCGAACTCCGACGTGAAGTTTCTTATCAGAATGATTACATCAGCAGCATGGCAGATCCTTTCAAAAGACGAGGCTATTGGTACTTTATGCCACCACCATCATCATCAAAAGTAGGAAGTCTGTGGTGCTGGGAATATATACTAAATTTTCTTTAAGAAAGTGTGACTGTGTTGCCTTCCCTAAATCTGTGATCAGGTCTCAAGAACAACATATCTAGGCTAAGCCATGCATTGAGGTTCTTAAGTACTTTGTGCTGTGTGAGATGGAAATGGGGCACTCCCAAGGAATGTGGCAATTGCCCACTCATGCTCAGGTGGTATGTGTGGGATCCCTGAACAAGGATCCTATAAGGGTAGATAAAGTGACTTGAGCCCAGAGAGCCTTTTGAAAATGGCAGTAGAGTTATAGAGTCTCAGACAGAAAAATAGCACCTGGATTGCATTTCCTTTTAACACATTCATTCAGTACTTAGGTCTAGGTCAAGTACAAGGCTTTGGTGGGGAACCATGATGAATCATATAGCCCCTGCTCTCAAAGAGTTCATGGGCTGGTGGGGAAGACAAGCACACCAATGTAATTACAAAACAGTGACACGCATGTGACAACAGACTGGACTTCCACGCCCCAGTTGCAGAGAAATGTTAAAGATTTATCTCATGGGGTTGTTTAGGGAAGAAGCCTTCACAAACAGGAGCTTGAAGTCAGCACTTAGCAACCCTCAAAGGATGGGCTTTCAGGAGGGAGGGAACAGCTTGAGAGGAAAAGGAGAGTTGGCTTAGCCCCTTGTGGGGCTGGAGGGCTGGATGGGAACAATGAAAGGTGAAACAGGAAACGTAGATTGGGGTCATGCTTTTTTTAAAAAAAAAAAAGGGCCTCAAAATCCCTTGCACTTTATTATGTAGGCCTTGGGAAACTGCAGTTGAGTGTGCTATGATCAGAGCTGTAGTTTAGGAAGAATAATCAGGCGGAGTGTGGAGGCTAGACTTGTAGTGGGTGAACTCTGTGTGGGGCTGTTTGAACTTGTTCGGGTGAAGGATGGCAGAAGCCAGAGCCAGAGCAGTGGAGCTAGAGCAGAGATGGACTGAGGGGTGTTCAGGGAGCAAAATGTCAGGGCTTGCAGCCTGAATGTGGGAAGGAAGGAGAGGACTCTAAGTGGCTCTTATCCAAAGCAGAGGGGCTGTGCAACATCCTGCTAGAATCAGCTGACAACAGCAGTCAGGAGAAGCAGCTCCCACATGCTAGGATCCCCAGGTCGTTCAGACTTAATCAGAACCCCGAAAAGCAGAATCTGAAATCCTCCTCCCAGAAATCTAAAGGAAGCCAGACATCCGTGTCACAGCCAGGGCTGCAGGTGGAAGCAGTATAGGTTAGAGGGTCGACTTATAACTGAAAGGAGAGGGCGAGTAACAGAGTAGAGCTCTAAAGCCACTCCAAGCTCCTGGCACAACAGGAGACTAATATCCCAGCTTGCCTTGCAAGCTCCTGTTTCCTTGATCTTAGTTGCTGGGCCATCAAGGACTAGGCAAAAGAAGAGAAACCACCAGGAAAGATGAGTACGGGAGACGGGAGGCTGACACCCATGCAGGTTATATGACCACGTAATCACGTCTCGTTTCTGCCTGTGAAAAATGAGGATTACGATATATGAAAAGAAACCAGTTCTTTCTCAACTTCGCTCTAGACTTTGACATTTCTCCACATCGGCCTTTTTATTTGTTAAGAGATAGTATGCTCTGCTGTCATTTATTTTAGGTTTCCAGCCACAGTTCCCAGGCCACCAAGGACTCTGGTGTCGGCCTAAAGTATGCAGCCTCAACTCCTGTTAGAAAACCATGGCAGGATGGGAAAGAACACAGTGCACCTCCACCTGCTTCAGGATACTGGGTTTATTCTCCCATCAGGAGTGGGTTACATAAATCATGTTCAAATAGAGGTAAGTTACATCAGGGAAGTTGCATTTCTCTTGCCTGTTTAATGACCTTTTATTGGTTCCCTGAAATCCATAAGACACAGTCCAGACTCCTTATCTTGCTCTGCAAGGCCCTCTGTGACCTGGTCTTGGCCAACGACCTCTTGTCTCACCTTCCATCACTCTCCCACATGTCAGCCATACCCACTGCATGTCATGTTTCTCACACCTCCATGTTTTGAACCCTCTGTTCAGAATGTCCTAATTAGCTCGACTGAAATGAAGTGTTACAGGTCTGTCTTCCAGAGCTCCAGGGGAAAGAGTCAGACCTGGGGTAAATCCTGGCACTTTCACTGTGTTATCCTAGGGGAATTATTTAGCTGCTCTGAGACTGCTAATCTGTAAAATGGGAATATTACCTTCTGAGAATTTGTTCATTCAGGAACTATTTATTGAGTGCCTGCTGTGTGCTAGGCTTTCTTCATCAGTGGAAAAAAAAAAACTAGTTCCTGCTTATAGGGGAGATAAGTAAGAGAACCAACAACTGAGAGAGGCTGTGTGTCCTGATAGTGGTAAAGCCGGGAGCTGTGGTATCTCACAGCACTTCTCTATTGGTGTTTTACGTAGCACGAAGCAGGCACCCAAATGTTGCTGAATGAATGAATGAATGAAGATGGAAAAAAACCAACAGATAGGTATAAGAAAAACTCAGGGGACTTCCCCGGTGGCACAGTGGTTAGGAATCCACCTTCCAGTGCAGGGGACACGGGTTCGATCCCTGGTCCAGGAAGACCCACATGCCACGGAGCAGTTAAGCCCATGTGCCACAACTACTGAAGCCTGCGGGCCCGAGGGCCCGAATGCCGCAACTACTGAGCCCACATGCTGCAACTACTGAAGCCTGTGCGCCTAGAGCCCATGCTCCACAGCAAGAGAAGCCACTGCAGTGAGAAGCCCACGCACCACAACACAGAGTAGCCCCCACTCACTGCAACTAGAGAAAGCCCACTCACAGCAACGAAGACCCAATGCAACCAAAAATAAATTTTAAATTAAAAAAAATAAAGTTCATTCGTTTAAAAAAAAAGAAAAACTCAAGTTCACCTGGTGAAAATAATTTGCATCCCTGTTTGATCCACTTTTCAAAACTGCTTTTGACCTTTTTTACAGAATTTTATTTTCACATCTCTGGTATCTTGGCCTAAACACTGCTATTCTCTACTGAACATGTTTACCTAGTGAGCCATGGGAATAAAACGCTCTTCTGTTTTTTTTTGTTTCAAGATGCAGACAGTGGAGGAGATAGCCAGGAAGAGAGTGAGCTGGATGACCAAGAGGACCGCCCATTTGTGCCTCCTCCTGGATACATGATGTATACCGTGTTTCCCGATGGTTCTCCTGTACCCCAGGGCATGGCCCTGTATGCACCACCTCCTCCCTTGCCCAACAACAGCCGACCTCTCACCCCTGGCACTGTTGTTTATGGCCCACCTCCCGCTGGGGCCCCCATCGTATATGGGCCTCCACCCCCCAACTTCTCCATCCCCCTCATCCCAGTGGGCGTGCTGCACTGCAATGTCCCGGAGCACCATAACTTAGTAAGTGGAAAGACACAAGACCCCTGTCCACACTGCTTCCATGGGAGACTGAGTAAGGTTATATACTTAAGGAGTCGACCTACTTATGCATGGATTATACCCCAAAAGTGTGTTTGTAAGGCTGATGTTTAGAACTGAGCAAGCATCCTCTTATTAAAACACTGTTCTGGACAGGAGTTAGGGTACCAGGCCATTCTACGAACCTGATTTAACCATTTTATAACAAAAATGCTTTCAGTCCAGAAAATAGCCATTTTTAGAAAGCTTTTTATATATTTTTCTATTGACCAGTACTATATTAATGTGTATGTATAGGTATATTCACATACTAGTGCCTGTACCTGTGCATACACATATTATGTGTGCTTGTGTACAAACACATGTAAGAGCAGCGTACAGTAAGATTTTGATGGGGGTTATCTCTGGGTGGTGAAATTAATGATTATTCTTTCTTTCTTTTCATAGTTCTTATTGTGCGCATAATTTTGTGTCCTGTTTTTCCCACTTAATGTTACAAGCATTTTCCCCAAGGTTTTACAAGCGTTTTTAAGCAGTATTTTAATGACTGCATAACATTTCTTTATTTGTAGGCTGTGTAGTTCATTTAACTGTGTATAAATTTTTACTGTATTTCATATTTTCCTCTAGGCTAAATTCTAAGAAATGATTACTTCCTAATCACTAGCTTCCTTTATAACTTTTTCGTTTTAAAGAAATAAAATGCATTACAAGGGCCTCCTTCAAACTTAAGGCACCTGGAGCTCTTTATTTTTTCCTTTTCCTCTCAGCGGATTGAGAGGAAGATGAAGGACTAGGATATCTGGGTGCCAAGCCACCAGCCCCATTTTAGTAGGTCAGACTAGTTTCAGAGGGACTGTGGATATTTACATGGTTAAAAATGGTAGTTACTCGTGTTATCCCACAGTTTTTCAGTGCACACTGTTTTTATAGCAATTCTGTTGGTCCTTTTACCCTCCACCAGTACCCGGCTGTTCCTGTAGTTTCCCAGGTGTGCCTTTATACCTCCCTACATTTGCACATTATTTCTTCAGCGTAGTCGTTTCCTATTTCATTTATTCTTCAAAACCAGGCAGAACACCACTTCCTCTAGGCATCCTTCTCAGCCAACTCGTCTCCCATGTGTGCAGAGGAGGGAGAGACCTCTGTCTGTGTCTTCTGCTAGTTGCTGAACTCTGGAGCCAGACATTATCCACAGGAGGTGCTTGGTGACTATTTATCAGCCATAGCTGGACTGATGGAAGAGTCATAGGATCTATTGGTCCATCAATTTCATCTATGGCACGTGAAGAAATTGGCTTGACTTAATTTTTCTTTTCATACAGAAGTCTTAGAAGCTACCACTATTATCAGGTCAAAGATACCACTTTAATCACTGTTAATTTCAGTTTTTGGCAGGAAGAAGGGGAAACATCATGTGATATTTCAGTATTGCATTTCTTTCTTTGCTCAGGAGAATGAAGTTTCTAGATTGGAAGACATAATACAGCATTTAAAATCAAAGAAACAGGAACAGTGGATGAGAGTATCCAAGCAGCAGTGTGAGAAAGAAATAGAAGAACTGCATCATAATATTGATGATCTTTTGCAAGAGAAGAGAGACTTAGAGCACGAAGTAGAAGAATTGCATAGAACCATTCAGAAACATCAACAGCGAAAGTAATTATTAGCCATTTTATCTTTATAATTCAGATGAATATGATATTAGTTCGTTAAGGTAACCTAAATCAGTGTTGTCCAGTAGAACTTTCTGTGATCTTGGGAGTGTTCTAGATCAGTATTATCCAAAACAGTAGCCTTAGCCACATGTGGCTATTGAGTACTTGAAATGTAGCTAATAGAACTGAGGAACAGAGTTAATTTAATAGCCACGTGGAGATTATCATATGGGACAGTAGAAGTCTAAGTTCTTTTGGCCAGTAATCCATATCAGCTCCTCTTGTAGTCCCTCTTGGAGAATGGCACAGCCGCCGCCCCTCCCCAGTTACCCTGGCTGAAAACATGCTGGGTGTCCTCAACACCTGCCTTTCCCTCACTCCCCCAGGCATCCAGCTGCTCTCCAAGTCCTACTGACTCTGTACACAAAGAGCTCTCAAACTGGTCCCCTTCTTTCGTCTCCACTGCCCTGGCCTTTAGTCATCCTCATCTTAGGTCAGGCCTTCCAGGTCTAGTGTCTTTCTCTCCATCCTACCCTCGACATGGCTGCAGACCTAACTGTGCATGCTGCCCTGTGTCTCTCATTCCCACCAGCATACATACTGCCCTGCAAGATCTGAACCCTACCTCTCTTTTTTATCCTTCTCTCCCACACGGTACTTACTCTGGCCCTACACTTTGCTGTGGTTTCCCCGAGCACCACGTTTTCTCCTGCCTCCCCACCTCTGCACATGCTGTCCTTTGCCTGAAATGGCTTCCCGACCTGCCCCCCACCTAACTCCAGTGTGTCTTTCCAGATGAAGGTTAGGGACCCCCTCTGACAGAAAAGCTTTCTCATCTCAGGCTCCCACAGTTTGGAGTTGGCAGCCTTGGGCGTAGTGTTGTTCAGACCATGTTGTAAGATACCCAGAAGGGCAGTAGCGGGGCCTCCCTCTCTGTGCCCCAGCATCTGGCATAGGGTCCGTTAGCTAATGCTTGTATCTGCTGCGTGGGTCAGTTATGTAGAAGCTCATCTTCTGCACTAGACCGTGAATTATGACAGTTTCCCAGTTTTTGTCCCTTAAGCCAGACTGGCCCAGGTACCAGGGTTGCGGGGAGACCTGTGGAGTACATAGAGGTGAGTGAGATATGGTCTCTGCCTTCTAGGAGCAAACGCAAGAGTGACTGATAGACCTGGCAGGGAAAACCAAGGGTCATGCCGAGAGAAGGTTGGGACTAGATGTTTGAAGGCTTGGGGGATGGTTATTTCATTTTTGTAGGTGTATATGGGGGAGGTGAAGTTTTTTGAGGGGGTATAGTACAGTGGGAGAACCACTTCTTTTCCTAGTTATAAATGTATAATAAATGATCATTTTAGGGAATTTGGATAACACAAAAATGTCCAAAGAAGAATTAATCTGTTAATATGTGGTTGAATTTATTTTCATGTTTTTCTGTCAATGATAGTCCCGTTTTCAAATAATTTTGACTTTAACCTTGATTTACCAAGTCCTGTGTTCCGCTTTCTGATTTGTCAAATATCATCACCATAATTTTACTCTAGTAGAAACTTAGGATAGTTTTGAGGGAATGGGTGATTATTGAGGCAGTGGTTTGTTTTATTTTTATACCACAGAAGAATTGAAGCATCAGCATTGTCTTGACCAAGTGCTGATGAAAAAATAATCTTTATATTTAAAAGGACAAAACAACTGCCTCATACATTATACATATTATCCACTTATTGTCAACAGTATGCCATGTTGAGTAAAAAGGTAAGCATAGACATTGAACTTAATCAGATGTAGCTGTCTGTCCAGTCCCTTCTCATATAAAATTAGAAAATCATTGTGCATCTTTTTATCATTAGGCTACAAGTATCTATATTGTCACATTTAAAATCTCTTGATGAGTGTGTATATATGATTTTTTTAGAGACTTCATTGATGGAAATGTTGAGAGTCTTATGAATGAACTAGAAATAGAAAAATCACTCAGGCACCATGAAGATATTGTAGATGAAATTGAGTGCATTGAGAAGACCCTCCTGAAACGTCGAGCAGAGCTCAGGGAGGCTGACCGACTGCTGGCGGAAGCTGAGAGTGAACTTTCACACACAACCGAGAAAGTATGTGCTGCTGTGCTTGGGGTGAGACGGCTTGCTGGCTTGCTGTCGGCGGCGGCGGCGGCAGGAAGGGTTAGAAAGAAAACGTGAAGAGCACAGTGGTCCAAGTCAGTCTGTGCTCTGCTAGTTAAGGAGCTGTGAGCATTTGGGCAAGTTGCTTAAGTCCCCGAGCTTTGCTTTCCTCCTGTGTAAATTCAGGCTAAGAAAACCTAGGCTGTTCGGTATGAATTAAATGAAGTATAATTAACCTAGATTGTACTAATTAACCTAGATTATACTAATTATACTAGAATTAACCTAGTATAATTCAGTATGAATTAAATGCAATAGCATATTTAAAGCTCCTGAAAGTCATTTAGTTCCTAACACACCCCACCTCCTTATCCTATGTGTGTCTTTTGAAAATTATTCGGGCTGTGATATCTGTTTATTAAATAGGTCAATCTTATATTCTTATAACAATGGACCTCACAAGACTCTTATTCTTACTTTGTTCTCCAAGTTGATAGTAATATAAAATCAAATATTTTTGGGCCTGAGGTAGTATTCTTAAGACTGAAACACAGAGGAAGTTGGGGAAGAAAAGGAACTGCCTTTTATGAGCCCCTGCTATGGCCACACATTGGCTCTTTTATAAATACCACTTCATTTAACCTTCCTGGCAGCGTTGTAAGATGGTCATTAGCCCAGTTCGCACATGTAGCTCAGAGGCTGGTCTAGCCCAGGGTCATACAGCTAAAGTTCTGACTCACCAAGAGAGCTTTAGATGGGAATTCCAGGCTTAAAAACAAAAGTCCCAAATCCATATGGGGCACATCAGGAACTACTATTTTTATATTGTTATTTCAACATGGATCAATTTAAATGAATAGAAATCTATTACCCAGGAACTGAAATGAAGGATTTATTAAAGAAATTCTGTGAGTGATGGCTTTAATAAGAATGGAAAAGTTTCCTCATCTCTTTCCAGGTGATCAGTTCCCTCTTCTGTCACATGTTAGATTACTGTGAGAGAAAATAGGTGTGAGCAGGACCAGAGAAAAATGTATCACTGGTGTATAAAAGAAAATTGCTGAGACTAGTAGTTGGCAGAGATAGTAAGTGAACCGAGACTAATAAGCTCTTCCTCCTTCATCCTCCCAAAATGACTCAGGGAAGCAGCTTGCTAAAAGGGAAGAGGAAAGGAGAAAGTGCTGCATTTTGTAAGGAATGTGCCAGACTTGTTAAAACCTGACATACAAGGGATAAAAAACTACTTAGAGACGTGGCTGGCTTTCTGTAGTGTATAGTGAGTTGTGTCCAATGCTTTGCTGATGAATCTGGTAGAAACCAGCTATCCGAAGTGGAAAGAAGCGTGGTGAAATATCTTGCTCTCTGGGAACTGGCCAAACCCTCTTGCATCCATACGGGGTATTTACTAGACGAGCTTCACACACAGATGCCTCTGACTTGAGTGCAACTGCAACACGGAGTGTTTTGGCACAAAAGTGAGTCACTGCTCAACCAAGTACAAACCATACTCTGTTTTTGGACCTCTCGTGACATTATTTTAAGCCTCTTATTTGAGACAGAAAAAGAAACCAAGGTGACAAAAAAAAAATGATGTTTTTGCCAAATCATATATAGGAAGATTTTGAAATACTTCAAAAGTATTAAATATTTGTGTTTCTCAGCCATAATTAAATCATCCTTAGATTAATGGGGTTTTACTTAACAAGATAATATCTAGAGTAAAGGAAGAATCTTTATGTGGAGGGATTATTGGTAGAATCACTTCCTTGCCACTTAATTGGGTAGATATTTGTTTGTTTTTTCACTTTTTTCTTCTCTTTTTTAAATTTCTTGTTTTCCTTTAATTTCTTTTTTTTTTTTTTTTTTGCCGTACGCGGGCCTCTCACTGTTGTGGCCTCTCCCGTTGCGGAGCACAGGCTCCGGACGCGCAGGCCTAGCGGCCATGGCACATGAGCCCAGCCGCTCCACGGCATGTGGGATCTTCTCGGACCAGGGCACGAACCCGTGTCCCCTGCATCGGCAGGTGGACTCTCAACCACTGCGCCACCAGGGAAGCCCTAATTTCTTTTTTTCCTGTTTTTTTGGTTGTTGTTTTGGGGTAGGTATTTTTAAATGAAAAAAATAACATATAATAATATTACAGATTATTTTTAAATAAAATATCATCCACCATCTCACCACCCTCAGATGACTATTTTTGTTTTGGCATAGCCTTTCTGTCTTTGTTGACAAGATAGTTTTCTATAGTTGCTCTTACAGTGCTTAAACCATTTAAAATTTTATTTTCAGCCAACATTTTATCATTAACATTCTTCTATGTTACTACATTGTCATTATTTTAAAGACTGCACAGTATTCCATTGTGCTGATGTATTATCACTTACTGAATCGATTGTTTGTCAAGTCTTATATTATTTCAGTATACAATGAGCATTTTTGTGTAATAGTTCTTCTGAATTCTTTTTTGAGAATTGGAGAGTCTAAGTGAGTGAACATTTTTATCAGTCTTTCTGTATTGTCTTGTTTTCCAAGAGCTGTGCCAATTTACGATACCAGTAGCCGTGAGAGAGTATTGTAACTGAATTGCTTTTAACGACAGTTTCTTTTCTAGACAAAAGATGCTGTTGAAAAGTTCACTGATGCCAAAAGAAATTTATTGCAAACTGAGAAAGATGCTGAGGAGTTAGAAAGGAGAGCTCAGGAAACTGCTGTTAACCTTGTCAAAGCCGATCAGCAGCTCAGGTAGGTGGACTCCCTCAGCCATTGATGTACTCGGTGAGATGAATGAGAAGTTTGATTCTAAGAGGACGATAATTGCTCTATGATAATTGCTCTATGATAAATGCACGTCAAGCCTAAGGAGTCTGGGGGAAATAAAGAGATGTGTTTTAGATTGCTCCAGGCTGACACAAAGGATTTGGAGCAGCACAAAATTCAGCAAGAAGAAATCTTGAAAGAGATAAACAAAGTTGTTGCAGCAAAAGACTCAGACTTCCAGTGTCTAAACAAGAAGAAGGAAAAACTGACAGAAGAGTAAGTACGGCCTCTGCAGGCCTTTAAGGGGCTTGTGCTGGAAGGCGGCTCTTGGGGCTCTGTCTCCCTTCCAATTTGCTCTAGTACTGCTGGTGCTTTGTAGGCTGCAGAAGCTGCAAAAAGACATCGAGACCGCAGAACGCACTGAGGATCATCACCTGCAGGTGCTTAAAGAGTCAGAGACCCTCCTGCAGGCCCGCAGAGCAGAGCTGGAAAAGCTGAGAAGCCAGGTAGGGCAGCAGACACCTCGAAAACCAGTTCATGCTGCTTGGAAACCTACATTTGTGTTATGATTATAAAAAGTAATACATGTTTGATTGTAGAAAAGACTGGAAAATACATAATAAAGTATAAAGCATAAATGAGGCTATATATCTTAGTGCTTAAGAATAGAGTCCAACCCAAATTTGAATCTCAACTCAGTACGATATATTATTGAATAAGTGAGTCTCAAAACACAATATGCTCTGAGATCATTTATGTTAAATGTGCTTATGTATACTTGTGTTTGAATTTTTAGTCTATACCAAAGTACAAACATGGTCATCTGATAAGGGGGGATTGTGAATATTTTCTATTCCTTTTGCATGTCTGCATTTTCTGCTTTTCTGTAACTAAATATGTATTGCCCTTAAAATTATAAGTTTTAAATTTACAAAATGAATAAATTTTTTAAATCCTTGCCTAACTTCCATTGCCAAGGTGGTTGCCAATTGGAATAAAATACAGATATGAAAGTTCTTTGAAAACCATAACCTGAAGGACAGTCATTATTATCATATTGTTGTTTTTGCTGTGATTTACGTGTTTTTACCTATGTGAGCTCAAGGCCTTTATTAGGCATTTTATGCCTGCAGCCCCCAAGCCTGGCCTTCCTGGCTCTTGCAGCTAGGATTGTGAGAATTAGACTACCTCCTTATTTCCCCGCACAACCTTTAGCTGGACTAAATATTCTCCATCTCAGCACTTCGTCAGGCTTTGCACTCTTTACTTTTCTTTAATGCAGGTAACAGGTCAGCAGCAGGAGATGGCTGTCTTGGACAGACAGTTGGGGCATAAAAAGGAGGAGCTGCATCTACTCCAGGGAAGCATGGTCCAGGCCAGAGCTGACCTCCAGGAAGCGCTGAGACTGGGAGAAACTGAAGTAGCTGAGAAGTGCAGTCACATCAGGGTACATTTTTCAATAGTTTTTCTTAAGAGTCCTAGTATAGTCCTGTAGATTTATTTTGAGATATTTTCATTGGTTTCCCCCTAAAATGCAAATATAAATTCCTGCATCTTGATGCCTCTGTAACGAGCTTGGTGTTGTGCTGTCTATCCATGCTGTGGCTGCCGTGCATAGCTCTCCCCCTGTGTTGTTTTCTGGACATGCCCAAGGTTTTATGCCTCTGTGCCTTTCTCATACTGTTTCTTCTCTAGGAATTCCCTTTCTGGGAATGTCCAGATGCGACCCAGCTTTCATGGCCCAGCTTCATGCCACTAAGAAGACTTCCCCAACTTTTCCTTTACCTGGAAGGAGTTTCTCTCAATTCTGAGTTTAGTAGCACTCTGCACATTTCCTAGGGCACCATAGCCTTTCGTGATCATGTTTCTGTTCCCTGCCTTATTTCCCCACCAGGTGCTAAGCCCCTTGAGGGCAGGAGATGTGTACGAGTCAGCCTTTTTTCTCTGCAACACATTGCTTTGCTCATAGTAAATATTGCATATAAATTTTAAATGAAGATAACGTGTTACTTTTTTACTTCTACTATACTGAAATATGTTAGTGTAAAATATAGTGCTGTTCTTGACGTAAAACTCAAACATGAGCTTGTTTCCAAATGAGAATTTCTATGAAATGAGACAGTTAATAACAGAACTGATTTACAGTAATTTCTATTCATAACTTGGTGAAGGTGGGTTGACTTTTTTCCTTTCTTTTCTTTTCTTTTTCTTTGCACAGGAACTAAAATCTCTTCTGGAAGAACTGAGTTTTCAGAAGGGAGAACTGAATGTCCAGATTAGTGAGAAAAAAAATCAACTTTCACTTATAAAGCAGGAAATTGAAAAAGAGGAAGAAAATCTCCAGGTAGTTTTAGGGCAAATGTCTAAACATAAAACTGGTAAGTTTAAAGTTTAACCTTATTTCTAATCAAAGAAAAGCAGATTATAAAAGGAATATGATATTTTCTGCCACTCAGATTGACTAAAAGCAAAATAATCATCTTCATTGCTGACCAGGGTGTGATGAAAGAAGAGCACTTACAGGCTGTTGATTGAAGTATAAAATGGAACAACCTCCCAGTGTCTTAAGACTATTCTCACACCTGTTAAACCGGGTAGCCCATTTCCAGTTATCTAAAGAGGGCAAGCGTTTATGTACATCGCAGCAATATTTATTTTATTTCTCTCTCTTTTTTTTTTTTTTAAGAAGCCTTTATTTCCTTGTTTTACAAATTAAGTTGACTGAGTCAGTTACTTGCAACAGAAATTGTAATGACAAAATTTGGAAACAAATGACTAATTTAAAAACCATATTTTGGGCTTCCCTGGTGGCATAGTCGTTAAGAATCCGCCTGCCAATGCAGGGGACACGGGTTCGAGCCCTGGTCCAGGAAGATCCCCCATGCCGCGGAACAACTAAGCCCGTGCGCCACAACTACTGGGCCTGCACTCCAGAGCGCGCGAGCCACAACTCCTGAAGCCCGGGCACCTAGAGCCCGTGCTCTGCAGCAAGAGAAGCCACCGCAATAAGAAGCCCGCACACCGCAACCAAGAGTAGCCCCCGCTCACTGCAACTAGAGAAAGCCCACACACAGCAACAAAGACCCAACGCAGCCAAAAATAAATAAATAAAATAAATTTTTTTTAAAAATATA
This sequence comes from Delphinapterus leucas, assembly GCF_059928025.1. Taxonomy (NCBI): domain Eukaryota; kingdom Metazoa; phylum Chordata; class Mammalia; order Artiodactyla; family Monodontidae; genus Delphinapterus; species Delphinapterus leucas. The sequence goes on from NC_143134.1 coordinate 111,645,775, forward strand.
TTTTAACATTTAATGACATGTAAAAATGCTGATGAAAGGAGAGTGAAAAAATAGGTAAAAACTGAATATTGATTGTAGTCCCAGTTTATTTTAAAATATATATATGTGCGTGTGTCTATTCGTGTGCATGCACTCCTGGTAGGGAATACATCAAAATGCTATTGCAGTAGTGATTGTCTTTGGATGGTAGGATAATGATGGGTTTTCATTTTTTTCTTTTATGCTTTTTTCAAATTTTCTATAATGAACAAATATTTTTATAATCAGATAAAAGTAGTTAATATTTAAAAATCTATATTTCAAAGGACAAAAGAATTGTTATATAAATGTCAGCTGATATATTTTAAAGTTTTTCCTATTTATTTTGATTTAAATTCTTTTAGGTAGGATAAGTACTTTTTAGAACTAGGTCTCTGTTGAATGTTTTTGTTTAAATGTTTATAACAAATTAGTGTTTAGCAATACTTTTAAAGGCTTTTTACATTCAGAATACAATTAATTAGCTCCATTAATTCAGCACAACAAATATATTTTTATTATCTTTTGTTCCTTATATCAGCCAGTAGCATTATTTTCTGTTTCATTTTGTAAATGTTTCCACATTCATTTAATAGCCTGGACCATGCTTTGTTTCTGTTAGAACTAAAGAATATTCTGGACATGTTGCAACTTGAAAACAATGAGCTGCAAGGTTTGAAGCTACAACATGACCAAAAGGTGTCTGAGTTAGAGAAGGCTCAGGTTGAAGTACTAGAGGTAATAAAGCTGTTTTACCGGTAGTGAACCGCGGTCTTTCTCAGTTTGCATGGTTGACTCCTCCTTTATCTGCTTTAGGAGAAACTGGAGTTGGACAGTTTGCAGCAGACAGCCCTGCGACAGAAAGGGGAAATGGAGTGGCAGAAGCAGCTCTTGGAGAGGGACAAACAAGAAATTGAGCGAATAACTGCTGAGACCCGAGCACTGCAGTTGTGTGTTGAGTCTTTGTGCAAACAAAAGGAAGATCTCGAAGAGAAATGTGATGGCTGGGAGAAGAAGTTGGCACAAACCAAACGGTGAGAGCAGGAACAAGTAAGCTTGTAAGATCCCATCTGGAAGGCTAAAGCATTATTAACACACTATTCAAAAAATTGGAAAATTGAGAAAAGGCAAAAAAAAAAAAAATACGCCACAAACTCAGTATCACAATACAATACACCAATAGCATTTTGGGGTGAATTTTCCTTTTAGATTTTTTTTTTTTCCCCAAAAGCATTTTTTAAAATAACTTGTTGTGATTTTTTTTTAAATAAAAAATATATGCTTGTTCGTGTGTAGGAAGACCCAATCTTAACCCATTGTTAAGATTCAGTTCTCCTCAAATTGATCTATAGATTCAAAACAATCACAGTCAAAATCCCAACAGGTTTTTAAAATAGAAATTGGCCATCTGATTCTAAAATTCATATTGAAATGCAGAGGACCTAGAATAGAATCTAAAACTTTTTAGATATGACACCAAAACAACTTTGAAAAAGAAGAACAAAAGTTTAGGGCTAATACTATGTGATTTCAAGACAGTATACAGCTATGGTAATCAAAACACTGTGGTATTGGTATAAAGATAGACAAAAAGGTCAATGGAACAGAACAGAAGTCTGCAAGTAAACTCACAAATATATGCACAACTGATTTTGACAAAGATGCAAAGTAGAGAAAAGATGGTGTTTTCAAAAACTGTTGCTAAAAGCACTACGTGTCCAAAACCAAAAAAATGAACCTTGATCTATACCTCACACTACATATAAAAATTAACAAACATAAATGTAAACCAAAATATAAAACTTGTAGGAGAAAACATAGGGGGAAAAAATCTTTGTGGCCTTGGGTTAGGCAAAAATTCCTTGGATAAGATGCTGAAAGCATGATCCATAAAAGAGTAAATTGATAAAATTGGACCTCATCAAAATTTAAAACTTCTGTTTCTCAAAAGACACTGTTGAGATAATGAACAGACATGTCACAGACTGCAAGAGAAATCCTGGCAACCATGTATCTGATAAAGGACGTGTACCCAGGATATAATGAACTCTCAAAACTCAGTAATTAGAAAATGAAGAACCCAATTTTTCAAATGGGCGAGAGATTTGAAATTTTATTTAAGAAAATATATGGATGGCAGATAAGCACATGAAAAGATGCTTGGTATCATTAACCATTAGGGAAATGCAAATTAAAACCACAATTAGGTATCATTACACACCTAATAGAATAGCTAAGATTAAACACTGACCATATCAAATGCTAGCGAGGAACTTTCATACACAATTGATGGGAGTATAAAATGTTAGTAAGACCACTTTGGAAAATAGTTTGGCAGTTACTTAAAAATGCAAGCATACACCTAGCAGAAGATCTAGCTTTCTCACACCTAGAGGTGAAAGCATGTGTCCATACAAAAACTGTACACTGATGTTCATAGCAGCTTTATTTGCAGTAGCCAAAACTGGAAACAACCTAAATGCCCATCAGCTGGTGAATGGATTAGCAAATTATAGTATAGCCATACCATAGAATACTACTCAGCAATGAAAAGCAATGGAGGATTGATACAGACAAATTCATGGATGAATCTCAAAGTTAACTATGCTTACTGAAAGAAGCCAGACAAAAACCAGTCCATAGTATATGATTCCATTCGTGTAAAGGAATGCATGCTCATACATATCTGTTTTTTGGGTAAATCCTATTATACATACAGTGTGTTTCCCGCATTTTCACTTATCAGAAGTTAGTGATCCATTTTAATCACGTTTTTTTAAATTAATTTATTTTTTGGCTGCGTTGGGTCTTCGTTGCTGCACGCAGGCTTTCTCTAGTTGTGGCAAGTGGGGGCTACTCTTCGTTGTGGTGCACGGGCTTCTCTTTGCAGTTGCTCCTCTTGTTGCAGAGCACTCACGGGCTTTAGCCACATGGGCTCAGTAGCTGTGGCTCAAGGGCTCTAGAGCACAGGCCTCGGTAGTTGTGGCGCACGGGCTTAGCTGCTCCGCAGCATGTGGGATCTTCCCGGACCAGGGCTCGAACCCGTGTTCCCTGCATTGGCAGGTGGATTCTTAACCACTGCGCCACCAGGGAAGTCCTTAATCACATTTTTGGAATTATAAGTGCTATCCATGTTATCCCTGATTTTTATAAAACTTTGGTTTAGCAAGTCACTTTTTGAAATGATAAACATTTCCAAATGTTCTATTTGGAAAGCTGAAAATAAGATTTCTTTTGAAAATGAGTTGAAGAGCCTTACATTTTGTTAATATTTAATAACATTTAATAATTTGGTAAATTATTAATATTTATTTATTAATATCATCCAGACTCCACAACTACATTGTGAAATAGGACACTATTCCTTAGTTGTCGCGTGTGTGTGCTTAGACATTTTGTATTTGACAGTCTAACTTATTCTCCATTTGTATTGTAGGGTTTTAGCAGCTACAGAGGAGAATAGCAGAACAAAGCAATCAGACTTAGAAAAGTTGGAAGTGGATGTCAGAAAACTGCAGCAGGAGCTAGACCAACTAAACAGAAACAAACTCTCACTGCATAAAGACATCGCAGCCATGCAGCAGCAGCTCCAGGGTATGAGGCAGCACAACAGGAGAGATGTGACTTTCTTCCTTTTGCTAGATTCTTTATTTAATTGTTTGCTTTCGTATTACAGAAATAATTCATGCTACAGGGCATGGGGCTTCTTTTAGAAGTGAGAAAAATGTTCTAAAATTAGGTATGGTGGTGGTTGTACAACTCTGAACTTACAGAAAGCCATGAAATTGTATACTTTAAATGGGTGGGAAATGCATGGTATGAGAATTACATCTCAGTAAAGCTATTTTTTAAAAAAACTAATTCATATTCTTTAGAGAACAATTTAAAAACATAGCAAAACGACAAAATAAAAATTACTATTCACCTCACTCCTCAGAGATAATTTCTATTATCAATTTAGTAAATATCCCTCCAGATTTTTCCTTGGGGCGTGTGTGTGTGTGTGTGTGTGTGTGTGTGTGTGTGTGTAGATTTAAAAACAAAAACAAAGATGCAAATAACATCTTAATTACCAACTCTTTATAAAGCCTCATGATTGTTTATTTATAAGTTACTAAGTAATTCTAGCCAACAGTATACTGTTGAGCACTTACTGTGTCCTGGACATGATGCAGGTGTTTCATATGCATTTTATCACTTAATCCTTATAACATTTTTATGAGGTAGAAACTATTATTTCACCCATTTACAGATAAAGCAACTTAAGCCTAGTTTCCTTGCGACTCGCCTAAGCGAGAAGTGACTTGCTCAAGCTTACACAGCTAGTAAGTGACAAAACCAGTACAGATATAAAATTTATTCCCAAATTGTCTTCCTGAAAGGTTGTACCAAATTTATATTTTTATCAGCAATGTGGAAGATTCCTGTTTTTAAACCATGCACCTCATCAACATGAGGTATTATTATGTGTAAATTTTCATCGTGAGGTTTTGAACATGTAACATGTCTTTTTTTTTTGAACATGCAAGTCTTTAAAAACGTGGGCTCCAAGTCCAGATCTGGATTGCGCATGTACCTCTCTTTTGGCCTTTAATAAGATAGGGTGGCATAGTCATACATTTAACAGAAGGAAGTATAAATTCACTTCTACTCTACTTCTCTGAGTGGACTGACAGGAATCTGGAACATGTATACATAAGTATTTCTTATTTTATGTAAATGTTATTTCTGTAGAAAAACGGGAAGCAGTAAACTCATTACAGGAGGAACTAGCTGATGTCCAAGACCACTTGAACCTAGCAAAACAGGTAAGCCTCACAAAGGTAATCTTCTAGTAGTGTCCTGAAGGCATGCAGGTAATTGGTTGAAATAACAAATCAAGTAGGCTGGTTCCTTTTCACATGAGCAGGTCCCTTAGAACCGTTTATAAAACACAAATATAAGATATACAAAAATTTTGATGCAGAGCAGTGATTTTCCAGTTTATTTTATCCCTAGAATTCTTTATTCAAACAACGTTTTACTCGAAGCTAATAAGTAAGGTCATGGCTAAAAGAGCCCAACAGTCCCTCAGCAGCCACTCTGGGGGCTTCAGGGACCAGATGGACCATCTCTTACCCATGGCACAGATGAGGCCTGCAAAGGCTGGGCTTAGATTTGATCACTCGTTGAGCTGCAGAATCATGGCCAAATCTGGGCCTTCATCTTGTCAGGTGTTGAATAGAGCAGATTCTTTTTTTTTTTTTTTTTTTTTTTATTTATTTATTTATTTATTTGGCTGCGTTGGATCTTTGTTGCTGAGCACGGGCTTTCTCTAATTGCGGTGAGCAGGGGCTGCTCTTCATTGCGGTGCACGGGCTTCTCATTGTGGTGGCTTCCCTTGTTGCAGAGCACAGGCTCTAGGTGCACGGGCCTCAGTAGTTGTGGCACACGGGCTCAGTAGTTGTGGCTCGTGGGCTCTACAGCATAGGCTCAGTAGTTGCAGCGCACAGGCTTAGTTGCTCCGCAGCGTGTGTGATCTTCTCAGAGCAGGGCTTGAACCCCTGTCCCCTGCATTGGCAGGCAGATTCTCAACCACTGCGCCACCAGGGAAGCCCCTAGAGCACATTCTTTTTACCCTTGTACTTCTGATCATCTTCTTAAGGTAATTCAGTGTTGTCCTGTGAGATTATTGCCAAAATTTGAATTTCAGAGAAACTCAAGCAAGTTTTGGGCCTCAGTTTCCACTCTGTAAATTACAGGTTAGATTAGACATCTAAATTCTCTTCCTTCTACCTTTAAGATTCTGTGTTTCTAAGATATATAAAACTGAAATTAGGGCTTCCCTGGTGGCACAGTGGTTGAGAGTCCACCTGCCGATGCAGGGAACACGGGTTTGTGCCCCAGTCCGGGAAGATCCCACATGCCATGGAGCAGCTAGGCCCGTGAGCCATGGCCACTGGGCCTGCATGTCCGGAGCCTGTGCTCCGCAACAGGAGAGGCCACAACAGTGAGAGGCCCGTGTACCGCAAAAAAAAAAAAAAAACAAAACTTAAATTATTCTATCTCTTTTAAGAAGTCTTATACAGGTTCGTATGAATATTTTCTGTGTTGTTAGAAATATGGTAACTTTTCCTAAAGTGCTTAATTTGGGTTCCTTGAAGAAAGAAGTATTTATTGTTGTCTGAGGGTTTGTTTATTTTTTTTGGCTGTGTTGGGTCTTTGTTGCTGCGCGTGGGCTTTCTCTAGTTGTGGCGAGCGGGGGCTACTCTTCGTTGCGGTGCGTGGGCTTCTCATTGTGGTGGCTTCTCTTGTTGCGGAACATGGGCTCTAGGCACGCTCGGGCTTCAGTAGTTGTGGTGTGTGGGCTCAGCAGTTGTGGCTTGCAGGCTCTAGAGCACAGACTTAGTAGTTGTGGCGCAGGGGCTTAGTTGCTCCACAGCATGTGGGATCTTCCCGGACCAGGGCTCAAACCTGTGTCCCCTGTATTGGCAGGCGGATTCTTAACCACTGCACCACCAGGGAAGTCCTGTTGTCTGAGTTTTTTAACCTGTATAAATATTTCAAATAGTAAGAAAACCATGACTTTAGGTTCATTTTCAGAGTTAAGCCTTATTCATAGCTTTTCTTAATCTTAGCATTCCTGTGAGGTGGGTGTTGTTTACTCCCATCTCAGTGACAAGGCAGCTAAAGCTCGGAGGAACTGAGTCTCTTGCTGAGGTTCTGACATCTCTGTCATCCTAGGTACTAAAAAGAGGGAAGCCAGTGATTAAATTGAGTTCCAGGTACCTTTGTATGTTTGTTGAAATAATAAAGGATATGGAACTTTTACGCTTTAATTTTGTCAGACTTAGTAGATAGATGTAGCTGTGGCACTAGCCACCTGTAATGAAGGTGGCTTTGTCCGTAGTTTCAATTTGTTCTTTCACCTGAAGGACCTGCTCCACACCACCAAGCATCAGGATGTACTGCTCAGTGAGCAGACCAGGCTCCAGGAGGACATCAGAGAACAAGTAAAGAAGTTGGAAGTCTGCCGAAAAGAAGAGGAAACAAAACAACAACAACTGCAGGTGTTTCAGAATGAAGTTGAAGAAAACAAGGCCAAACTAGCCCAACAGGAAATGGTACTGCACATCTATGACGTTATATAAGAGGAAACATTTTATCACTGTGTGAGCTTTTTTCCCCTGGCAGAAAGCTGCTGAGAAGTATCCCCCTTGGGACTAGCTTCCCTTACCTGCCCTGTGTGACCAGAGGGGATTTTACACCAACTCTTTGACTCCCTTGGTATTAATATTACGGGCCATTAAGACCATAGAACAAGCCCGGTAAGGAATCTTGAAGGCCACGTGCCAGTTCCTGCTTGAATCCCCTCCTCACATGCTGGCCAAACAGTTTTCCAGTCCCTACTTGATCACCTTTGTAAAGAGAACTCACTCTCTGTCCCCATGGGCTGTTTTCTACTTTCTGTTGAACTGGAATCTCTCTAGTGTCCGTGAAGATTCCCTCAGGACACTGGGTATTTGTTATTTTATGACTAACTAAGGTTGTTCTCTATTAAGATGTTTCAGAGACTCCAGAAAGAGAGAGAAAGTGAAGAAGAAAAATTAGAAGCCAGTAGAGTGACACTGAAGGAGCAGCGGCACCAGCTGGAAAAGGAGATAGCAGACCAGCAAAGCAGACTGGAGCAGGTGCTGACCAAGGTGTTGGTAGCTGAAGAGCGCATCAGGACTCTGCAGGAAGAGGAAAGGTGGGGTGAGACCCTGGAGAAGACGCTCTCCCAAACCCGTATGTATTCTGGAACATTGCACTGAGGGCGGGGAAATCTGCTGATTGTCGAGTAAAATGTGCGAAGGAGTCCCAGGCCCCCAGCTATAGCCCAGACGGGAGGCACAGGACAAGCACAGTGGGAAGAATGGTCCCTCATTTGATCCTCCCAGCCCTGTGAGAGAAGAGGAAACAGGCTCAGAGGGACAGAGGGAATTTGTCTTTATGGAGATAGGATTTGATTCCAAGACTGTCAGGTCTTTTTACTTTTACTGTATTGCTTTCTTTGAGAGTGCTGTCTCAAGGAAGTGGAACATTAAGGCAGAGAAGTGCCAAAAGGTGCTCTAAAGGCTTTCTATAAAGTACATTAATTCTGAGCTTTGGAACAATGATCCATTTCATCTCAATCTATTTAAAAAAACCCCACAATATTAACAATTCTACTTCTGTCTAAATTTGACATAGTGAATGGTACCAAGATACAGATGTTGGCCTTTGGGTTTGTTTACTCTCTCGAGCCATACATAAATGAAGTTGACATGGGAATCCAGGGTAAATGATCATTCTCACATCAATAAATGAGTTTTCTTTTTCTTAGGCTTTAGGTTTTAATAATGCTCAGAAAATGTTGTTCTACCTTGAGTGAACTCAGTGGACTTGGGACCTGAAAGGGTTATTATTCCTTTTTTCCCTGGGAACTCTTGATGCATCCAGACCCAACCATTTCATTAATAAACTGAAAGCTAACAAATATGCCGAGTCTGACCATGCCAGAGGTGTGAGAAGTGAAATCTGGGCGGGGTGTTGCTTTACAGAGGGTGATTAGAAAAATCTGTGTTAAATATCACTGTTGTGCATAAGCGTTATTTATTGAGTACTCACTATGTACTAGGTGTTTGCATACACGATTCCCATTAAACACCAGGAAATACGTTTCTTCTGTAGAAAATAAGATGTGTGCCATTCCAAATCCTGTGTTCTTTCCTCTGCGCTGCCTCCCATGAAGGAAGAAATACTGTGTGCCCCCCTTTATTAAAATTAGGTTTATAAAAAACATTTCAGTAGTCTGTTCCATGTTCCCTGCACCTCAGGGTTGGTGCTTTCTGGTCTCAAAGACTCAAAAGGGAAGACAGTAGCTGTCTGTCACTTTGGGATCAGGCCTCTGGGAACAAATTACATCAAGAGGCACCCTTCTCTGGGCTTTTTTCTGGGCCTCTGGTGTGGGTCAGGGGAGATCTGGACGACTGAGTGATGGAGCAAAGTGCCTGAGTGGGTGGCATGTCGTTGTGGAGTCTGCCCACGGCCAGCCCAGAGCCTCGGGCTAAACTACCTAAAATGCTCATTTCAGAACGACAGCTTTCAGAACGGGAACAGCAGTTACTGGAGAAGTCAGGCGAGCTTCTGGCTCTGCAGAAGGAGACGGACTCTGTGAGGGCGGACTTCAGCCTCTTGCGGAACCAGTTCCTGACAGAGAGAAAGCAAGCCGAGAAGCAGGTCGCCGGCCTCAAGGAAGCACTTAAGATCCAGCGGAGTCAGCTGGAGAAGAACCTTCTCGTGAGTATCCGCTGCCCAGGCAGTTTATGAGATGACGCCTTTACATTTTTAACTAAAATACTTCTTCAAGGTAGAGAAAATAAATTACCTGTCAACCAAGTCCCTAACCCAACTGTGGTTTGTGGTGCATTTACGTGTAATTTGTTCCTGAAGCTGATGGTAGATTTTGCCAGAGTCTGGGCTCAGCCCTAGAGGAGCTGTCTGGCTGGCTGGAACGATGGTCATGTGCACAGACAATGTCAGCACTGAGCAGAGAGCACCCTCAGCGGTCCAGCCTCCCCAGCAGGGTCGAGGAGGGGGCTGGGGAAGGAAAGCCTCTAAAGACATTCTTACCCAGCTGCAGTCTGTGCTCACAGGTGTTTCTCATCGCGCCCTTTTTGGTCAACGTTAGTTTTAATTAATCATTATCCTAAAACCGGGAAGCTCAACCTACCATGGTTTTATCCCTGGAGATAAACTGTGGGAGGTGACACTCAGATGAGTTCAAAACAGCGTATGGTGGGTGGAGGCCAGTGGGCAGCAACGGGGGCTGTCACAGGAATGGATTTTTCTAACACCCTTTGGAGGAATTAATGTAGCCCTGTTGAATGGTACTTTCCAACCAGGTGTGTTTCCCTAAGGGTGATACACTTACAACCAGTGATGGGCAACATGATTGTAAAGATAGTATGTAGATGTCTAGATTTTAATCCTCCCAGGAACCCTATGATGGTGGCTATAGTTAACATCTTACAGACAAGGGAAAGTAACCTAGTATCAATGGTAATGTTGCAGATCTAGGATTCAGACTCTGGGCTGACAGACTGACCGACCACATGTTTACTCCCAGCTCTACCACAGCTGCTAAAGAAGGCAGGTAGATTATCCCCATTTTATAGCTGAAGCCTAGACGAGAAATGAAGTCACAGAGCTAGTGAGTGCGTAAGCCAGCAACGCACACCTCCAGAGTCATCCTCCTCCTCCGGTGCTAGGAGCAAAAGCAGGAGAACAGCTGCATGCAGAAGGAGATGGCAACCATCGAGCAGGTGGCCCAGGACAACCACGAGCGGGCCAGACGCCTGATGAAGGAGCTCAGCCAGATGCAGCAGGAGTACGCGGAGCTCAAGAAACAGGTGCGCCCACACCCCACGGGACTCAGGCAGAGCTTTATTTCTTCAGTAGCTCTTTTAAAAGGAGTATTTCTTTGGGAAAGTCGTGAAAAGCTAATTAATCAAATCTGTTTTTCTAGTTTTGAAATGTAGAAATGTACCTCCACAAGAAAAAAAGTATTTGTTCAAAATATACTTTTTTTTTAATTAATTTTTATTGGAGTAGAGTTGCTTTACAATGTTGTGTTAGTTTCTACTGTACAGCAAAGTGAATCAGCCATACATATACATATATCCCCTCTTTTTTGGATTTCCTTCCCATTTAGGTCACCAAAGTGCATTAAGTAGAGTTCCCTGTGCTATACAGTAGGTTCTCATTAGTTATCTATCTTATACATAGTATCAATAGTGTCAAAATATACTTTTAAAATGCCCTTAAGTTCAACAAGGTTTTTATGTTAGTTTTTGAAAGAAAAATAGCAGCTCTTCAGCATAAAATTTTATCATGTCCCAAAGCACTATATTGAAACGTTAGATTTTATGTCAGAAACAAGTCTATAAGAGCCAAACCCCTGGGGAAGGAAAAAATGACCCCCGGGAAAACCTTTGATAACCTGTAATGTTGCCAAGCTGAGGGTGGGAAAGCAGTTCACGCTAGATGGAGAGTCTAACCCTAGACCCCCCTGGTGTTCCTTAGCCATTGGCAGCAGCTGGGCCACCCCAGAGCTCTAGTCTAGTCAGGCTGCTGGGGCCACTCGGTTGACCCTGCTACACCTTGTCCTTTGGATAACCCTATGTGGCCATTCAGTTTCATCTGTGCCTATAGCCACCCACCCCCAGCCCTCACACACACACACACACACACACACACACACACACACACAAATAACTGTTTTATTTAAAGGCCCCCCCAGCCTCTGCAAACTTGGAAGGGCAGTTAGAAGTGGGTATGACTGTAATATCTTCACTAAGCTCTTTATTATGGAGAGAGCCACATAGGGTAGTCTCAGGTCTTAAACACAAACTGTAAAACCTGAGGAAACCTCCAGACTGCCGAAACCACCAGATTCTTCACCCATAAAATGAAAACATTGGACCAGATCTTTTCTAAGGCCCCTTCCAGCATTAACATTTATAATCTAGATCACTTACGGCTTGTTTAGGTAAATGGCCCTTTTCTCATTTGGGTACCACTAAGGTGCTTTGTATAAATTCTCACCTAGTTCTTGCATTTCGGGATGCAAGGTATTATCTTCATGTTAAATGAGGTAAGAGAGGTTCAGAAGTTAGCTAACCTGCCCTAAGTCATACTGGTAATGTTTACTGGAAACGAGATTGGAATCCAGCTCTGTCTAGCTCCAGAGAGACCGACTTCTATAGAGTAATGCACCTTCAAGGAACATGGCACCCATGCTTTTCTAAATGGAAGTTGCTTCAGTCAAATGTCAGTAAAATCACTTACTTGGTAGCTTATAGATACTTGGAATAGCTGAAAAATCACAAGTTTTTACCATTCTAATCATAGTAATTAACATTTGTAGGTCTGTAAATACATGACACATGTATTTAAAACATTAAATTTAAATCATTAACAGTAACAGTTCAATTCCAGTTAAGTCCCAAACTTTACCTAGTAGTTACTTGACTCTCACTCACTCCTTAGATGGAAAACCAAAAAGATTTGGAAAGAAGACAAATGGAAATCAGTGAAGCAATGAGGACACTTAAGTCTGAAGTGAAAGATGAAATCCGAACCAGCCTGAAGAATCTTAACCAGTTTCTTCCAGAACAACCAGCAGATCTGGAAGCTGTTTTGGAAAGGAATGAAAACCTAGGAGGAGGGCTGGAAAGCTTGAAAGAGAACTTTCCATTCCCCGTGAGTGACAGACCATCACCTTTTGAAGAAAAACTGAATTTTTCTCATGTTCACATAATGGTAAGGGTTTATCCTGCTATTCCGTGGACTTCATCAAAAGATAATTTGGTTCCCACCTACCCTAGATAAGCTCAAACACAGAGTTGAGGATGGAAGAGGGTTAGAGGCGGGAAAGGTGGGTTGGTTACTGATGGTGGTGCTTAGAGACTCTCTGTTTCCCTTTCCCTCTGAAAAAGGATGAACACTGGCGTGGAGAAGCACTCCGAGAGAAACTGCGTCACCGTGAAGATCGACTCAAGGTTGCCCTTTTAAAAGAAAAATACAGTATAAGATACTTGGCATATTGAGGAGAGTGGGGGAAATTGCTCTGTTGCAGCTCTCACAGCAGTTTTATAGATTACACGTTCGAAGCTCAGAGAAGGATCTCTTTCTATAGGCAGCTGAAAACAGGTGTCTAGAATAGGTCATTGTTGACCTAAAAGTTTGGGGGTTAAGAGTTTAGGTGGGAGTTGGAAAATGAGAGTGAGTTAGATAGAACAAGAGAGGACAGAATGCATCTTTGGAGAACGGCCACTTACAGCGAGGGCTGAGAAGAAGCCATGGGCGGTACCAAGTGAGTGGAGGCCCTTGACATCAAATAGCCTCCAGCCACATGTGACTATTTAAATGTAAATTCACTTTAATTAAATCAGGTTAAAAATTCAGTTCTTCAGTTACCACATTTCACGTGCTCAAAGGCCACACACAACCAGTGGCTACTACAGTGGGCAGCACAGATATAGAACATTCCCGTCATCACAGGAAGTTCTATGGGACAGCGCTTGCTGTTGACTTTAATAAGAGAATCATTTCAGAGGTACGGTGGGGAAGCCAGAACGTAGTATGGGGTTGAGGATTACATACCTTGTGAGAGACTCTGAAGATATCCAGTATAAACCAATCTTCTAAGTCTGGGCAGTAAGGAGAGAGAGATGAGGCAGTCATTTAATGGGGAGGCCAGGGATGCTGAAATCCTAAGTGTCGTGACAGCAGAGAGAACAGGCTGAGTTAAAGGCCCAGTTAATGACAACACAGAGAGTAGCCATCTGGCACCTCCTTTTTTTTTTTTTTTTAAAGGACAAGAAGAGGATTTTCAGCAGCCATTCCTATTTTATGATAGTCAGATTTGCCTATCAAATGTTAAACATGGGCTTTCCTGGTGGCGCAGTGGTTGAGAGTCCGCCTGCCCATGCAGGGGACACGGGTTCGTGCCCCGGTCCGGGAAGATCCCACATGCCGCGGAGCGGCTGGGCCCGTGAGCCATGGCCGCGGAGCCTGCGCGTCCAGAGCCTGTGCTCCGCAACGGGAGAGGCCGCAACAGTGAGAGGCCCGCGTACCGCAAAACAAAAAAAAAAGTTAAACGTGAGGAAGGTACCCAGTGTTCTAATATGTTCTACCATAACACTTTCAGGCCCAGCTTCGACACTGTATGTCCAAGCAGGCAGAAGTGTTAAGCAAAGGGAAGCGGCGGACAGAGGGCACTTTACACAGCTTGAGGAGACAAGTGGATGCCTTAGGGGAATTGGTCACCAGCACATCTGTAGATTCCACGTCATCACCCAGTCTGTCTCAGCTGGAGTCTTCCCTTGCTGAGGACTCCCATCTTGGACCAAGCCAGGTAGGAGGAAGCTCTTCACAAGGGGTCTGACTTATACATGGAAAGTACCTGAAAGCTTTGGGGTCCATAATCTTGAGGAGACTCAGAAGGATATGAATGCCACCTTCAAATCTCTGAAAAACTTGTCTTAGGAAAGACTTGCTTTTTCATGGTCCCTGAGGAGGCTGGAATCAATTGGTTGGTAGATGTATAAAGAGGATAAGCTGATGATTTGGGGAATAGCCTAGGAAACTGGGTGACCTGTCAGGGATATAGTTAATTCTTCTATAAATGCCTTCCACTTCTGGATATCCTTATCGTCTGCTTGGTCAATATAAAGAGTTTAGGGAATTCCCTGGTGGTCCAGTGGTGAGGACTCTGTACTCTCACTGCTGCGGGCCCGGTTCGATCCCTGGTTGGGGAACTAAAATCCCATAAGCTGGGACTTCCCTGGTGGTGCAGTGGTTAAGAATCCGCCTGCAGGGGACACGGGTTCGAGCCCTGGTCTGGGAAGATCCCACATGCCGCGAAGCAACTAAGCCCGTGCACCACAACTACTGAGCCCACGTGCCACAACTACTGAAGCCTGCGCGCCTAGAGCCCGTGCTCCACAGCAAGAGAAGCCCGTGTACCGCAACAAAGACCCAACGCAGCCAAAAATAAAATAAATTAACAACAACAAAGTTATAAAATCCCATAAGCTGTGCGGCACAGCCAAAAAAAAAGTTTAGACCTCTGAAACCAACTTGAGTCCCAGTTTAGTCTGTCCATTTGGGAAGATGACTGTGCCAACTGTTAATCCTCAGCAAAGTTTGAACAGAGTTTGAACTCTTAACTGAGAGTCTATTAGAAAAAACCCCTGGATTTCACAAGTTTTCTATGACTTACATAAGGTTAATAATTATTTAGGAGGAACATAAAATATACTCATGGAATCAGTAAGTAGCACAGTATTACTGTCAGAGATGGATAATAGCTGCCATCTTGTGTGCCTACTGTGTGTGTACTAAACACTTTACATATATTATCTCATTTACATCCTGGGAAATAGGATTTATCCCTCTTTATAGATAAGGAAATTGTATAAAATGAAAAATGTCAAGGCCACAGCAAAAGACAAAACCAGGACTTAGAGGCTAATCTTTCTTTACCAGCGTGGTATACTGTATGGTTGAGCCATGAGATCATTCGAGGCCAGTTGCATCTTTAATAGACACACAGCTCGCTCATTAGCAGCAGAGCCAAGATTTGAATGATTACCTTAAAACCTTCCATGGTAGGATCCAAGTCAGATACAGGCCAAAACCATCATGGGCCTCAGGGCAGGCCTTGAGGAACAGAGTGTCAGAGGCACAGAGCATTGAAGAGTAGATGACTCTGGAGGTAAGAGAGCCCAGAATAGTGGGAGATGAGTAGACAGGGGTTTGGGGGCCAGGTTAAATTCTTAGCTCATGGTGGCAGCCAGAAGAGTTCAGGTGCTCTAAATCCAGGAGTTAACAGAGGAATGTTTGAGGCACAAGGAGTAGAGGTGAGTTTGTTAGAATTATTTTGGACTCTGGAGTCGTAATCTAGGTCTACGTGGGATAAAAGTCTGAACTAGGTTGGAATTAAGAGACTGGCTTCTGAGCCTAATGTTTTCTCTTCCTTCGTTTCAGAGCTCCTTCCAAGTTCTACAAGGTCCGTCACAAACACTAGACGGTTACCGACACTGATGCCATTCCCAGCCTCCTGCTCACAGGGTATATGTTACAAAGAGTTCTTTTAACCTGCACTTTCAACTGCAAGCTCTTGAATTCTAGTTTATCATACAGTCTTAAGAAAAGTAACCTTCTGACTTTTCTCTTGGATAATTTCGTACGGTGGTTCATCTTAAAACATTTTTCCGAAGAGGTACTCAGTATATATTTTACCTGTTAGCCATGATGCTATCATTTAATTCTGTTAACCTAGTTAAAACCTGTTTTTACGGTTGCAAGGGTTCATCCTGACTTTCTCATCTTGTTGTAGGAAAAGAGTGGCTCAGCCAGATGGAGGAAAACTGTCTTGCATAAATATGAGGAAATACCTTTTCCACTACCTCACCAACTTCATAATTAGAATGCCACTTGCTTTTTATCATGAACCAGTGAATTCAAATGCTGAAACTCCACTTGTACAATTACCGTCAGGGTTTTTGTAAGTTACCTGTACATATGGGAACAACTGTATACAATTTAAACCAGGGTCCTAGATGGCTGAGGGTTTTTTCACTTTGAAATGATTATAAAACCAATACTGATTTGAATCTATAAACTGGTAAAATCCATAGTTAGAAACGTTAAAAAAAATGTACTTAAGCCCGTCTTCATTAACAGTGCCAAGTTATTTTGGGATTTTGTTTAAAATCTGTATTTATATAAAAATAAAAGATAAAGTAAATTTGGGTCTGACAGATTCTGACTTTACACTTCACATATCTACAGTTAAGCCATAAAATTTTTACCTAAATGTCAGTCTTTCAAGTGATTTTCCATCTCTGCCTGCAGGTTGAAATATGTTGTACCTATCAATGAATATATTTTATCACTTGAAAATATCTGTTATAAAACTATTATATATACTTCAGGTGCTTTTCCTTAACCAAAAATATTCTGTGGTAGAAAATTAGAACTTTGGACTTTGGAGAATCTGACCCAGTGGTAAATTCAAATTGCGTTCAGTCAGACTTTGTTTTAAAATATCCCCAAGGACTCTTCTAGGCCCCTATACAGCTTTTGAACCATAACAGGTATTATATACCATGTTACTATACACAGTATAGCACAGTGAGTAATCTCTCACCACCTACTGAGGTTTATATTCCTAAAAAGTTGTTTGGCTAGAGCTGGACCATTAAGATATGGAGATATGGGATAGGGACTTCCCTGGTGGTCCAGTGGTTAAGACTCCACTCTTCCACTGTAGGGGTCGCACAGGTTCGATCACTGGTGGGGGAACTAAGATCCCTCATGCCACGTGGCACAGCCAAAAGAAAAAAAAAACAGATACGGGATAAATACAATTAAAGACAATGAAAATGGCATAAAATTTATTAACACATTAAGTTCCAGAAAACATCTACTTCCAGAATAAAACTGATTTGGTAGTTATATTCTTTGTTTCATTTTCACAAGTCTTAGCAAAATGCTTAAAATCCTGGCCTATCCACAATTACTGAAATCCTTCAAGGACGCAGTTTCCTGGTCTGTCCATGTGCTGAATGAGGGTAAAATATTTTCTTTCTAAACTGCCACATGAACCCTCTCTATATTCCCACATGAACAGGAATCATTTGGTCTTCTGTTAAGGGGAGTGAATTGAGCCACACATTTATAAGAAAAGAGAACACTTAAAACGTGTAGGCAGAGCTTCCCTGGTGGCGCAGTTGTTGAGAGTGTGCCTGCCGATGCAGGGGACACGGGTTCGTGCCCCGGTCTGGGAGGATCCCAAGTGCCGCGGAGCGGCTGGGCCCGTGAGCCATGGGCACTGAGCCTGCGCGTCCGGAGTCTGTGCTCCGCAATGGGAGAGGCCACAACAGTGAGAGGCCCGCGTATCGCAAAAAAAAAAAAAAGTGTGGGCAAAAAAGTTCCCAAAGCTATAGTCTTCTGGAATTAGAGGTGAGGTAATTAACGTGTAACGCCAAACACACACCCGGTTCCAAAAGACATCTTTCCAAAGAAACCTCACTACCTCTAACTAGTATTATGAAAACACCACCAACCCCCACCCCCGCCAAAAAAAAAAAAAAAAAAATCAAAGTTACCGCATCAAACACTTTATTGTCCATGAAAAATACTTGAACATCATACTGGAATGTCTAACACGTAGAGTACTGAGCACCAATTACTAGTCAGGAGGGCCTCGTAGGTGCAAAAGGGCAACGAGTAACCCAGAAAAGCAGGTGACCACACAAGTACTAAGCTCTCCATGGATTAAAAATTAAAAGAATTTCACATTCTCTCCAAAGTGTACTTGCCCAGTGTCTGGCACACAGATATTACAATATGACAATTTGCTTCTCTACTTTTGAGCACCCAAGTTTATTATAGGGGATTACACATGCAAATAACAGAATTTGGCCCCAAGTACAGTCAAGGGAGAACACTATCAGCCACCAACTGTGCTGATCTCACACTGAAAAAGGTTGAAAAACACTGCAAGTGTGATCTGAACACAAGGATAAGACTAGCTCAATTACTGGGTGATGTGGATTTATACGCTACTTATGTAGACTTTTCTTTTTAAACAAAAAGGACAATTCTGAAATAAAAACTGGCAACTTATGCCAAATAACTGCCTGAAGAAAATATGAAATCCTGTTATAATTCAGAAAATAATGCAAACAATTTTAATTTAATCTAGATACAGGTACTTTATTTACAAATATTTAGATTAATAGCATTTTGTTACATCAAATGAAGAGTACAGCAGTCTGAATAACTCCTGTCACAAAAACAATTAAGACCCACTGTAACTAACTTTGGGAAATCAGGGTACTGCACCTAAACAAGCCGCAGTCTTTCGTTTGTGATTGCTACCTTATATCCCAATGGGTGGTTTGTTTGTTTTGTTTTTGTAAATATATACACATACCAGCAGGTCATGGTCCCTGGGCAAGTCCCTTGTGATGCAACAGTGTAAGCAAAATGGATCACTGTTAAGTCTTTAACAGAATACACTGATCTACTCCAGGTATCTTTTTAAAAAGTTAAACAAAGACAGAAAGGTGAGTCCACAAATTAACCAAATCCTATTTTCTGCACATTCCAGTTTTGGCTTTTATTTAACACTGACTATACATACAATACTCTGGTACTACCACATGTTTACAACCCAGAAAGCTGTATTTTTTACGTTAGTGTCTGTAAATAGGGATTTAAAATGTGTATTTTAAACACAACCGTTGAGCTGAGAGTGCGTTGTATATAATATACTGAGGTTTACCTATCCTACTTCAAATAACTTCTCAGTTCCCAGCCTGAACCATAAACTCAATTAGAAATCAATCAACAGAAGTAAAGAACTTGGTAAAATGTAAGTTTGCTTTCTAAAGAAATAAAAGATTATTTCCCTTGCAATACAGTATTCTGTCAGTGGCCAAACCACCTAGTGCAAAGCAATAACTTACTTTGTATCAGCACAAATATTGGAACACCGTTAGAAACACTTTGCCCTTTACAAAACAATTTATGCCAACATGACATAAAATAGCCCCTCATACTAAGAACACAGGGGATATCTTAGATTATTTCACTGTAGTATTAAAAATGCACAATTTAAAATCCCTTAACAGCAGACCTGCAGTTCTGGCTGTCTGGTTTAGAATCTCACCATTCCAAGAAGATACAGGTATAAAAGCTTAAAATGTGCAATAATAAACCCAGCCTTTTTTCTTTTTCTATATAGTAAGGCAAGAAATGCAGCCTGTAATGCAAAACGTTACAAAAAGAGAAAAGCAGGTTAGCACATTATTGATTGCACAAGAACAGTTAAGAAAATCAGCAGGTAAGCCACAGTGCAAAGATGGAACAGAATCTACTAGTGTTAATCCTCTCACGCCAGGAGCTCCTTCCAGCATAATGTCCCCAAACACTGCCAGCACCAAAGGGTGGAGCCAGTACATCCTGTGAACTGCAGTTGTGTCTATTTCCTTATGTGAAATGGAAGGGAGTAACATAGTCACATATAGGTCATACTGTACAAACTGGTATTTTATACTGTTCCAATGCCAGTAATCAATTTATTTTCTTCATTAAAATAATATACACAGAATGTATTGTTAGTTCGGTTCCTTCAAATTTTATACATATTTACTTTCTGCTAAAGAGAAAAAGATAAAATGGTGTAAAAAAAAAAAGGATAAAGCTATTAATTAAGCACAAGAGAAAAGATAAATGGATATTTTCCCTGTGCAAGGCTAAGACAGAAGCAAACCGCCTCAAGAAAAATGCCACCCACACAACAGGGAATTTATCCAACAAAAACAAAAGGCTTTAAAGGACCCCTTCTCTATCATCAGAAGTCATTTCACAGCAATAAACTTATGGGTTATAACAGACATACCTGAACAGTTAAAAATGGGAAGAAAGGCTTAAGATATCATGAAATTAAACCGTACAATGAGACAAAGCCTTGCCAAAAAGAGGGAGGGGTAAAACTCAAGTCCAGCATCAGTGCTCAGTTTAAATCATGTATTGGTGACATACCTATCACGAGGACAATCAAGGGGGAAAAAAAGTCTAGATTTACCATGCAGAAGAGATTTATTACTCTACTTGCCTTTGATAACCTGATTACATCTAGTTGTTTAGCAGTTTAGTATTGTGTTAAACTGTTTTTACAACAGAGTTGTTTTTTCTTTTTAATTAAACCCAGTAAGATGTACAGAAGACAATGAGGCAGCAAGTAAAAAGTACTGCTTCCAACAGACAGAGGTGAAAGGTCAAATGAGAGCCACGGCAAAGAGGTCACTAGCAGCCACAGCCTTCTCTCTGGGGTTGGGGTTCACTGGTTAGCCGGCCTCCCTGTGGGGCTGAAGGTTTGTGTTGTACACCAGACTCGGCAGCATTCAGATCCAAGCTTCCATCCTGAATGTTCTGATAGATTTTCTTGGCAGCCTCAAGGAAAGCATCTTCTACGTTCTCTCCCCTAAGAGGCAATCGACAGCTTTATTGGCGAACCACAGCTTTCTATGACACACAGGACATTATACACTGACCTTTTGCTAACCTTTAGTCAACTAGCATGATGTCTTCAACTCAGCCACAATCATCTAATAAGGGACTACCAGAAGACTGAGCTAAGAGAACAACATGGGAAGATATTTTCTGTGGAAAGCATATAAACAATACTAACAGCTCTTTCTACAAACCCTATTTGAAACTATGTGCTCTAATCATTAAAATGCTATATATTAATATATAACAATAATTAAGACAGGCCATTACAGTGGGTATTTCAAATGAAAATGAAGTCATCTCCAAACACATGCAGAACAGTATTCCAGGATTTGTATGGTCTGATTAGCCAAGCATGAACTGTACTGTTCTTATCATGCTTAGCCATGTTCACACTTGAGTTCATCTCCCTTAGGACTAACAGTACAGATGAGGCTAAACAAAAAGGGGCTAGCTTCTCACCACTGCAAGGAATTTTTGGCTTAATAAATGAAGAACTATGACAGCAGTCCTGGGGTTCAATAATGAACATGGAATAACAATTAGAAAATGTTAATTATGCTTCTGATTATTCTTAGACATTGAATATTTCCTTAAGTCATGCTTTTTACTATAAGAAGAAGCATTAAATCAACAGGTTGACCAACCTTGAGTCCAAGATGCCAAATTCAACCTTGGTTGTAAAAGTCAAACACTTCTGAAATGTTAACACAATTTCATTTATTAACCTGGCTTATCAACGGGTATAAGCAAGGTATAATATGTTAGGGAAAGTAACAAAAACCATTATTTTGAAAAGTGAAACAGGAAGCAAAGGGATGTTTGCTGACTGTTTTCCCTGCCATAAGCATTACACATTTATGTATTATACATTACATGTATATACATTATACATTTTTAAATATATGGTTCTACTTTGAGAAATTTGAATGTAATTAAAAATGATCTACTAATTTTAGGCATACTTACGTTTTTGCACTTGCTTCAAGGAACAATAAGCCTAAAAATAAAATTCAGACTATGAAGGATATTTCGAATTAACTTTCACAAGGACACTCTCTTCAGTAACATCTGAATAAAAGTTTCCCAACAGCTTTCAGTACTCCTTCTATAGTATTTTATGAAAGACTATATGAGTTTGAGATGGAGGGAATCTTTACATTTGTCATTAAATAACTACTGCCCTCAAATAGAAACACATTTTGTTATTTCCTCATTCTTAGATTTGAGCAGTTTGCATTTTTAAAAAACTGTCAAATAATCTGCATTGTCAAAATCCCACCTATCCCTAGAAATTCTCCCATGTGTGACCCAAAAAAGCCATTAAAAGTCTTAAAAGAAACCCACCATTTTCTTCAGCAAACTGTTTGGCTTCTTCATATGTAACATCTCTCTGTGCCTCCAAATCTGCTTTATTTCCTATGAGAATTATTACCTAGTTTGTGACCAAAAGAAAGACATCTTAAAACAAAAGAAACCATTTAAATCAAACATGAAAATTCTGAAATCTAAAAATCTTGAAGAAAAAACAAGTGGGTCTAAAAAGGAAACAAAATACTAGCAATTATCCATCAGACAGAACTACAGAATCATGAAGGTATTAGTATGAAGAGGGATGTCAGCAATTACCTAGGCCAGGGGTTGACAAACTTTCTGTGAAGGGCAAAAAGTATATATTTCAGGTTTGTGGTCGCTTTGCATATACTTCTTTCTTGACTTTTTTTAAAACAACCCTATAAACACGTAAAAACCAGTCTCAGCTCTCAAGCCATTTAAAAACAAAACAGTCGTGTTTTGTTTTTGTGTGCCTGAAACACATCTGGTCTAGGCCAAAGATTATGACTTATCTGAGTAAGACTACTAAGGGTCCATGGACAAGCTCCAGGGTATCTGTGAATATACTGAAATTAAGCACAAAATGCTGTAAACAAGGACATTCCCTGGAAGAGAAGGTTTGTGGCTTTCATCAGATTTTCAAAAGTTCCTGGGACCCTCAAAAAACTTTACAACTACCAGTTCAACTTCTCAGGCTACAAGTAAGGAAATTAATACTCAAATAAGGACTTGTCAAAGGTCACTCAGTCAGTGGTAGGCGGACATTAGAAGTCAGGTAGACAACCCAAACTGTGACCATCAAATACTGTCCCCCCTACACTATCCCTAGGCTGGACTAAGTTTGTAGCAACTGATAACAAATGACTGTGTATCCATGATGGAGGACATTGGGGGTGGGAGGACGTATATGCAGTGGGTTCAAATTCAAGGCAAAATATTATACACCTATACCCACTCTGGAGTCATTTATACCAGTGAAGTTAGGCTGAAGTTAAAGGCTGCTCTGAAAAGCTCTAAGAAAAACGTGTGCAGCCTTGGGAAACAGGGCTTCGGCCTTTACTGGAATGAGCTGGGGGATAAACTGTCTCTACCTATGTATTTTTTGACACCAACTGGCAACTCCCCCCATCCCCGCTTTTCCCCTTCAGAACAGATGTGGTAATCCAGATACAGATACTTTAGAAATGGATGGTTTCAACTAAAAGGGATTTCCACCATTAACGTTTTTTCACGTGAAATTTCAGGCCCTGGCTGTCCTACTTTCAAAAAATGCTGTCCATGAAGTATAGCCATTTTGACCCGAATGTAAACCTTCAGCAAGTGAGCATTCTTCAATCAGTATGGACAAGCGCCTACTGAGGAGAGAAAGAAGTTTTCATATATAGTCCACTAGTCTTCTAAAGAATAAGGCAGTAACACTTAAAGGAAATCAATTTTTCAAAAAATATCAAAGTTGGTCAAGTCACGATGGCTTAGTAGTACAGGGCCGTTACAACACACGTGCTCAAAGCAAGAAATGTTTGCTTAATGGAAACACTGCCTGCTCTCCATTCCTTAAGAATTTCCAAAATGCTTCCCATCATCATGAAAGGGGAGGCATAAAGTGGCATGCTAACAAGACAGTGGTACAAAATATACCACCAACAAAATGAGAAAGTATTTAACTTCCACACAGAAATCAAAGGCAACGTTACAGAAAATGTAACATTGAGAGATTTTCTTTTTTCTAAAGACCCAGTAAGATTTTAAGAGGCATAAATGAGGCAGGAAGGACACGACTAATTTTTTTATTACACTCCTCTAAGGACCCTGTACAATAAGTTGTTTTCTTGCTGTTTTTAATATTTTACCAATACCTGAACATAACTATAGAACCACAAAAGCTTACACAAGAGTAGAGGGGTCCTATATACCCTTCACCAAGCTTCCCCAATAGTAGCATCTTACATACTTACTGTACACTCTCAAAACGAGGAAAACTGACATTGGTATAATCTAGAGTCCTTACTCAGATTTCACCAGTTTTACAGGTTCTGGAGTGTGTATATATAGTTCTATGCAATTTTATTGCAGGTATAGATTTGTGTCATCACCATCAGGATACAGAACTGTTCCATCACTTCAAAGAAACTGCTTTGTGCTGCCCTCTTTATAGTCAACTCACACTAACACCTTTCACCCCCATCGCTAACCCCTGACAACCACAAATCTGTTCTCCATCTCAATAATTCTGTCTTTTTGAGAATGTTTTATATAAATGGAATCATACAGTATGTCATCTTTTGAGACTGACTTTTTTTCATTCAGCACAATGCCCGAGATCTATCTAATGTGCTGCATTTATCTACAGTTCATTCCTTTGTATGGCTGGGGAGTATTCCATAGTATGGACGTACCAGATTATTTCACCATTTACGTGCTGATGGCCATCTAGGTTGTTTTCCAGTTTTGGTTATTGCAAATAAAGCTGCTGATGAACACTCGTCTATAGATTTGTATGTATACCTACAGAGGGTTTAATGTGATAATGGAAAGTTCCAGACACAGTCCCTGGCATAACAGGCAAACCATGTTAACTGACTATCAATATAATTAAATTGCTGTTCCCTGATGAAAGCCAATCTTACCACTGATTACATATTTACTAAACCAGGCCACTGCCAGGTGCTGGGGTACAAAGCTAAGTGAGACACAGGCCTTACTCTCAAAAAGCTCAGAGTCAGTCACAGGTCTGTGCTTTTCCTCACTTGTTCCTGGGATACCCTCAACAGAATCTACTGAAACCTTTTTACCCCTCAAGTCCCAGCTCAAACAACACCTCCTCTGTAAAGCTGGTTTCTCCAGATGGCACTGCTCATACTGGGTCCTCACCACCACCACCAAGCACTACACCAGTAACTCTATTTCTAACCCATATTCCACTCTGCTTTTCAGTATAGCTATCTGTATACCCACAGGTAATCTCCCTGCTAGACTATAACCTTTTATGGGCTAAGGACCCACATTCATTTTTGTATATTGCAGAGTCTAGCATGGCGGCTATGAAAATCTCCATAAATAAATATCTTCTCAGACTGGCTAATTTTTTAATGCATGCAGAACTCTTTTTATTTTTAATTGAAATTTTATTGAGACTTACATGCACTTGTAAGAAATACAGAGATTCCCCAGTACATTTTGCCTAGTTTCCTCTAATGGTAACATTTTATGAAACTAATGCAGATTAAAGTGATAGTTTCAGATTTCAGAGTCTCCACTTGACATGAGACCACCCCACTCATAACTTTTTTTTTTAACCACAAACATGAACAAAAACCAAGTATAAGACGCAAAACCTGTCATAATCCATATTTGAAAAGAACATTTTTTCTTCAATTAATTTCAGAATAAAGATTCTCTCATTCTTAGTACCCAAATACAAAAAAAGCCCACTTAGCAAATGGCTTTCCTTTCTGGGTCAACTTAGATCTTAAGTTTTCTGTATAATAGATGTCATTTAACTTACAGTATTTGGATTGGTGAGATTCCTTGCATCTGTCAACCAGCTGCTTAAGTGATTATATGTACTTCTTCTGCAAAAATTAAAGTTTACATTTGTGACTGCCACAGATGCCATTTCAACAGAAAAAAAGAAACTTCAACAAATATTTTAAATATACACTTTAATCAACAGATCCTAAAGAAGTATTTTTCATTTGACTAGATTGTTACACTAAAGTACAACTGTGGAATGCAAACATATACTTTTCAAAAATCTAGGAAAACCTATTATTTTTAAATAAATAACTCGATAGCCAGCAACTCTGCTAATTACTTACACGTCAGGAGTAAATTTTTTACATTTAAAAGAACATCCATAAACAGACCAATAAGCAAGCAAGGAACAACTTAAAAAAACTGATGGAAAACAATTCTAAACTCAGAGTTTTAAAAATTGGCTTTAAAAAGACATTTAATACATTTGACTGGAAACTGAAATCCCCAGGTATATCAGACAGTGAGTTTATCCTAACTCTGTACTCTTATTAACCAGCAGCTAAATCATTTGGGGATACAGACTGCCTTATTTCTCCAATCCAAGAGTTTAAAAACTCATAGGCTCCTTTGCACTAGCCAAGTAGGACCTAAGATAACAAACAAATCCAAATAATTTACAATAATATACAGAGTATATACTATTACTATTAATTAGACTTTACCAAAAAGGTCAAAATTTTAAAAAATTTTGTAGCTTAAAAATATTTCTGACTTCTACAGACTCACAGAACATTAATCTATCTTACTCATTTATCAGGTGAGGAAACAGAAGCCCATAAAGATTTTAATGATTTCAGAGCCGGGTGTAGAACCCTGTACACACACTGTGTCCTTGAAGTGTTTCGAGTTCAGCCTTGTGAATATACTGCATGATCTCCAGCTGCCAGTGCTCATATAAAATGTGATATTCCAAACATTTAATCCTTTCCCAGTGAGAAGTGAAAAGAATTTCTTACTCAGACCCTCTTTTTTCTGTGCTATATTACATTATACACAAATCACCACCTAAATGTCAAAAAAAAGTCACATAAAAACTTTTTTCCCAATGCTTTAAAATTTTCTAAGCAAACAATGGTCAAATATAATTCTTAAAAAGCACAAGCCTTGGGACTTCCCTGGTGGCGCAGTGGTTTTAAGAATCTGCCTGCCAATGCAGGGGACATGGGTTCGAGCCCTGGTCCGGGAAGATCCCACATGCCGCAGAGCAACTAAGCCCGTGGGCCACAACTACTGAGACCACATGCCACAACTACTGAAGCCCACGTGCCTAGAGCCTGTGCTCCACAACAAGAGAAGCCACCGCAATGAGAATCCTGCATGCCGCAACTAAGAGTAGCCCCTGCTTGCTGCAACTACAGAAAACCCGTATGCAGCAACGAACACCCAACGCAGCCAAAAATAAATAAATAAATAAATTTTCTTTTAAAAAGCACAAGCCTTATCACTCTTTAATGCTTGTAGTACTAGCATACCTTGCTTTTACCCAACACAGCTATCTTGCTTTGTGCACAAAACCTTATACAACACAAGTCCAAAAATATTTATACTGATTTAGATCAATTTTAAAATGTCAAAGCTGGCAGCAAGAGTGAATTACAAACTGCCAACACTTTGGTAAACAGAAAAATCTACACATCCTTTGTAAGAGTATCAAGATCACGTATACTGAATTATTTACATGTACATAACTTCTGCTAATGCTTTTGGTAACTGTCTCATTACTAATTTAAAATTCACCAACATACTTTCAAATCTATAGATATAATATCTCTCTATATATTGACCCAAATATGCATTAACTGGTGTTACTACTGCTAAAAGATCCCTAAATTTGGTGTGATGTTAGATATGATATATCAAACTACCATGATAAACTATGATGTCAATTTAGGCAAGTACCCTGTGACAATCAAGAGTTAATGCTGGGCTTCCCTGGTGGCGCAGTGGTTGAGAGTCCGCCTGCCAATGCAGGGGACACGGGTTCGTGCCCCGGTCCGGGAAGATCCCACATGCCGCGGAGCGGCTAGGCCCATGAGCCATGGCCGCTGAGCCTGCGCGTCCGGAGCCTGTGCTCCGCAACGGGAGAGGCCACAACAGTGAGAGGCTCACGTACCGCAAAAAAAAAAAAAAAGAGTTAATGCTAGTGGACTTGCCTGGTGGTGCAGTGGTTAAGAATGTGCCTGCCAATGCAGGGGACATGGGTTCGAGCCCTGGTCTGGGAAGATCCCACGTGCCGCAGAGCAACTAAGCCCGTGCGCCACAACTACTGGGCCTGTGCTCTAGAGCCCATGAGCCACAACTACTGAGCCCATGTGCTGCAACTACTGAAAACCACGCGCCTAGAGCCCGTGCTCTACAACGAGAAGCCACCACAATGAGATGCCCGTGCACTGCAATGAAGAGTAGCCCCCGCTCGCCACAACTAGAGAAAGCCCGCGTGCAGCAACGAACACCCAACGCAGCCAAAAATAAAAATAAAATTTTTAAAAAGTGTTAATGCTAAGAATAAAAAGTATTACTCTAAAGCAGAGACTTTTAAGTTTGCAAAATGTCAATGATTAATAATAGAAAAAAAAAAGGGAAAAAAAATCAGTGTCATAGCTGCCACATCAATGTTGCTATGAAGTATCACTTTACCAAGAAAAAGTACCCATCTAAAACCTGAAGTACTGTTTTTTTTTCATAAGTTTTATTGGGATATAACAAACATCACAAAGCTCATCCTGTTAAAGTATACAATGTAGTGGTTTTTAATATATTCACAAATTTGTGGCATGATCATCACTAATTCTATAACACTTCATCACTCCTAAAAAGAAACTCTGTACCCACTGGCACTTACTCCTCATCCCCTGGCAATCCACTTTCTGTCTTTATGAAATGGCCTATTCCAGGTATTTCATATAAATGGAATCATACAACATGTGACTGTAGGTGTCTGGCTTCTTTCACTTAGTAAAATGTTTTCTAGGTTCATCCACTTTATAGTATGTATCAATGTTTCCTTCCTTTTAAAGGCTGAATTATATTCCACTATATGGATATACCACATTTGTTTATCCATTTGTCAGATGATGGGCATTTGGGCTGTTTCCAGCAAAGTACTTTTGATGACTTGAATAGACACAAATTTTCTCAAAAGTAGTTACTATGCTTAAAAGTTATGTTTAAAAGCAAAATACATACACATATCAAATGATCTTAAACTTATACAATCTTCTACATTGACTGTATCTCAATAGGCTGGAATTAGAAAAAGAACACATAGAGAAAGCAAAACAAACTACAACACTATAGATAGATACACTTAAGCACACATCACCATATTTAAATTTTATTAATAATGAACGCAGGGCTTCCCTGGTGGCACAGTGGTTAAGAATCCTCCTGCCAACACAGGGGACACAGGTTTGAGCCCTGGTCCAGGAAGATCCCCCGTGCACCACAATTACTGAAGCCCATGCGCCTAGAGCCCACGCTCTGCAAAAAGAGAAGCCACCACGAACAGAAGCCTGCACACCATAATGAAGAGTAGCCCCCGCTCGCCGCAACTAGAGAAAGCCCACGTGCAGCAACGAAGACCCAACGCAGCCAAAAATAAATAAATAAATAAATTTTTAAAAATTATAATAATGAATGCAGCTTTCAATTATGCGAAGTCTTCAGGAATGCATCCCTCATAAAAGGATGTCTGTACAGATGGCCAGGTTCTTTAACAGTCTTCTCACAAAACTATTTACCAATTGTCTGGCACTAGTGAAGAGCATTAAGGCTGTTTGACTCTGTTTTGCCCCGACACCACCAAATTCTAGAATTTAGTAAGACTTCAAGCACTATAATTATAATCATCCACTATTTTTATTCTAAGGCAGCATTTTCCAAAGGGTGTTCCTCAATAAAATAACCTTAGAAAACACCAAATTAAACAAACTTAAAGAGTTCCTTTACTACAGAACTTCTCAAGGTCCTATAATATGCTAATGTGACTCTTCAAGAGGAAACAATATAAAGCATTTCCCAAAAGGAAATAAGGTTGAAAGTCTATCACTTGGTCCCACTCACCAATTCCTACCCCCCCAAAAAGTGAGACAAGAGTCACACTGATTTAGACTGGCACTTTGCATTAACATGAAAGGTGATCCAGTTCATTTTCTAGCTTACGTAGTAGATAAACAGTACAGAGTTTAATGAAGTGGCACAGTATTCCAAAGTCAA
The DNA here is from genome assembly GCF_059928025.1 of Delphinapterus leucas. Taxonomy (NCBI): domain Eukaryota; kingdom Metazoa; phylum Chordata; class Mammalia; order Artiodactyla; family Monodontidae; genus Delphinapterus; species Delphinapterus leucas. Next base: position 111,675,475 of record NC_143134.1, read on the forward strand.
ACATTTAGGATCCAGTTTCGTTAGTTTCTATCAATTGCTTTGAGTTTCCAGAAACAGAGTTGAAATAAATTTAATCTTGCTACATAAAGTATCATGAGCTACTTCAATCCATTTTAGGACAAAAAAGAATTTAAGTAAATAAACAATAAAATACTTCAGATGCAAGTATGAGAACTTTTTATAATCTACCATGGTGGGTTAGCAAAACTACTTAATTCCTTGCTTGACCTTATTTTTAAAAGGTGTGGGGACTGCCCTGGTGGTACAGTGGTTAAGAATCCGCCTGCCAATGCAGGGGACATGGATTCGATCCCTGGTCCGGGAAGACCCACATGCCGCAGAGCAACTAAGCCCGTGCGCCACAACTACTGAGCCTGCACTCTAGAGACTGCAAGCCACAACTACTGAAGCCCGCACGCCTAGAGCCCATGATCCACAAGAAGATAAGCCTCTGCAATGAGAAGCCCGCGCACTGCAACGAAGAGTAGCCTCTGCTCACCGCAACTAGAGAAAGCCCGTGCGCAGCAACAAAGACCCAATGCAGCCAAAAATAAATAACTAGAGGCTGAACAGAGTAACTCCTCAAGATCTGCTTGCTTTCTACTGAAGTGAAAATATGTGGTGTAAAATATTATTTCACCTCAAATAATTCAACTGATACTGCTTTTCAGAACAGTATTCTTTCACTCGCTCCACCGGCATCTCCTGAAGTTTTTCTTCAGTCATACTCACTTTCAGAAAGGGAAATCAACATGTTATATCAAGTATTACACACAGCAATTTAGAGAAAAATCCATAAAACCCAAATAAGCTCATTTACAGACACGCAATTACAAACTATAGAATGCCTAAATCAATAAAAAAAGAAACCACACTCCTAAAATAGATTTCTTTTTTCAAGGATGAAGGTTGAAAATTATTAATCGCTTACCTAGTGATATCATACACCATAAGTGCTCCCGCAGCTCCTCTGTAGTAGCTTCGTGTGACAGCCCTAAACCTCTCCTGTCCTGCTGTATCCCAAATCTGCAGTTTGATTTTTTGGCCACTAACTTCAATTATTCTTGTACCAAATTCAACACCAATTGTATGAGGACAGTCAGCCATAACTGTTAGGGAGGAAAAGAAATATAACATTCCAACTTGCAGAAATCTTCAAATTAAGACCAGTGGGAAAATAATCCACTAGTAAATCAAATGACTTACTAATGCTTGTAGGCTATAAACAAGACTAAAGCTTGCACTAAAAAAAAAAAAATTAGCAAAAACCCAGAAGTGAGTCACAGAGATGTGACTGGAACAAGGGTCAGCAAACTTCTGTAAAGAACCAAATAATAAGACTTTCCTGGAAGTCCACTGGTTAAGACTCCGTGCTTCCACTGCAGGGGGTGAGGGTTCGATCCCTGGTCGGAGAAGATCCTACTTGCCAGGGAAGATCCCGCATGCCGCACTGTGCGGCCAAAAAAAAAAAGAACCAAATAATAAATATTTTAAGTTCTGTAGACCAAAAAATCTCTGTCACAAGACTGCATTCTGCTGAAGCACAAGAGCAGCCATAGACAATACGTAAAAAATGGGCATGGTTGCATTCCAGTAAAACTTTATTTCTAAAAACAGCCAGTGACTGGATTTGGCCCACAGGTTACTGTTTGCTGACCTTTGGACTAAAAGAATCTGCTAATGAAAAATAAAGATTTTCATAAACTCTTCATAATACCAACATTATACTATTTAGCCTTCTGACAATTCTTACATATAACAAATCAATCAATGGTTTTAGGACTCTAGTTTTTGGTCAAACAAATATTTATCTTGCAAAATGTTATCAATATCTCAAAGTCACCATGTTTAATATATATTTATAATTATATATTGTCAAGTTATATACGTCTAATCCAACAGAACAATTTTATTAGTCCTTTCCTTATAATTAGGCCACTGAAAACCTAAACCCACTATTATTCTCTTCTATAGTACACACAGACTGCTGGACACTTCATAAAATGTTACATTAAGCCAAAAAATGCCATAGGAAAAAAAAAATGCCATAGAAATGATTTCAACTACTGGAAACAATTTCAACTATATTTAGCCTATCGGTTACATAAAATACAATGCCCCCTTCCCCTACCACCCAAGATAGAGTAGTACACTTTGAATCTTAATCAACCAGTCATGAATGTAGAAAGAATTCCACCTTAAATATTTCCAATCTATTATTATTTAGTTATTAGCAAATGATATATGAGCAAATTTCCCCCAATAAGATAATTTCTATAATGGAAAGTCAGAGAACAAGAAAAAGATTAAATTTGACACTGTAATTTTTTTATTTTTTATAGTATATACATTTTTTAAATTTAAGTTTATATCATCAAAAAAATCTAAACAAGTCAATCAAGTTATTTATGGCATAAAAAGCCAACACTCTATACATACAGGCATATTTCATTTTGTCTGCACCTACTTAAAAAAAAAATCACTTCCTAAAGACAAAAGTGCATATATAGGGAAAGGTTATATTTAATTGCATAGATTACACTGAAAATAAGTGTCACGTGACAATAAAGAATTTACTAATGTTTTATCTTACATATTGAACTTACACTTTTTTTCTGTAAATTGATGAAGCAAGCAAGATTTTCCTACTCCCATGTCCCCTGTTTAAAAAAAAAGTTTCAAGTGGTAATTATATTTCTCAATTTTATACTCTTATAATTTTATACTCTTCAATGACTGCTATACCCCTTTTACCATAGCACATCACAAACTTCTGGGGCACTTAAAAAAGTTTTATTTCCATAATTTGTAACGAGTTCAAAAGATCCTAAAGGTCAGTTTTCACTGTGATATATAAATTGAATACTCCCAACCTTCACCAGTGACAGAATTTGGTTATGAATTATGTTAATAAATAGACACCAGCTGGCAAAAGCTTTTTAACAGAGAAACATAGTATTTTTTACTTTAAACTATTTCAACTTTGTTTTTTTCCCTTAACCCATGCAAAACAGCCAGAAACTCCTAGGAGTGACCAAAAGGGCAGCATATAACAAGTAGAAATAATAAGTTTGGGAAGCTTGATTCACTAGATCCCATCTTATCTCGTATTTCTTGTAGAATTCCACAAAAGAATGTACATCACATGAAAATCATAACAGAAGAGATATCATCTCTAACTGTACTAACAGCAATTTAACCTTTGATGAAGGAAGCATTACAATACAGTCACATAAGCTCAACATTAAACCAAACTGTTCTAATATGAATTAACAGAATAATATGTATACTTTCAACTGTGCTCTTAAAACTGTATCTGGATAAACAGCATTGTCTTAATTTGAGCTAAATCTCAACACTTATTAAGAGAAAAACCACCATTATATTTTATGTATCTTACACAATTACTCTGAATCTTTATCAACTGTTGGAATCCAGGGGGCTCTGAGAGCTTTCATGATTATTTCTGGATGTATCAGCACTCCTACGAAGTTAATCTCATTCCCAGTATTAACAAACTTTCAGGTAGCCCTCAAGAAAAACCAACATCACTTCAAAGGTACCCAGCTTTGTACTACAGAAGTACCCAGGGTCACAAAGCAAAAGGTACATCACTGGTACAAAAATAAACCTTATCAAAGGAGTTTTAATTTTGCAGTGAGGAAGAAAATCCTTCACTTCTTCTGGAGTACTACATTAAGTATTAGCATATAAATATTTTGCATTTTAACCTTCTTTGGAGAACAACAGTATAAGTTAAATAAACTTACCAATAATAATATATTTAAAGATGTAAGAGTAGTTGTATGGTGCCGTTGCCATTGTGGCACTAAAAACAAAGAAAACTGTGTTACTTCAGAAAAAAAGTATACACAAGTCACCCAAGCTGTGTATCCTTTAAAGATATATAAAATAAAGCACAGTGATTATAAACAAAATGTTGGTTACAATATCAGAGCAAAACTGCATTTTCCAAAATGATCAAATGCACAAATTCACTTAGATGAACATGCTTTAACATTCTCATGTATTATCCCCAGAAATATAAGAACATATATAAAAACAATTCCAATATTTCACTTTAGGAAATACCCAATAAGAAATGCTACTCTGAAAATTTTCAAACAAGAAAATCTTTATAAATTTAAGTTAAACAGTATCATCATTATAAATAATCCTCCTCCCCTATTAAGGTCCCCATCCCTGTTAACTGATCAAGTGAATACTGATGACCTATTTGTTTGGAACTCTTTGATTTTACAACAGAATGTTATAAAAAGTAACCACCAACTTATAAACACAAAATAACCTTTTTACTCTATCTGAAATTATCAATTAGCATAGCATCCAAAGAAAGAGTAATCATATTATTTCTAAACCAAATAAATGTCAGAATTAGAACCACATGAATCTGTTCTTACAGATTTAAAAAAAAAGTCAATTATTGACAATTTCATATAGCTCAACCTAATATAGGATTTGAAGATTAACAATATACCAAATGCCTGCTATATATTATTCTAGGAGCTAAGAGAAATAATAGCATACTGTGGTTCTAAAATTTTAAAGTTTTTTTATTAGAAGGTATTCTTAAAGATCACAGCCCATTTCTTACCCTCAGAGAAGACTTAACCTAAAGAATTCTAATTTCTCTACTATTTTTTTTTTTTTGCGATACGCGGGCCTCTCACCAATGTGGCCCCTCCCATCACGGAGCACAGGCTCCGGACGCGCAGGCGCAGCGGCCATGGCCCACGGGCCCAGCCACCCCGTGGCATGTGGGATCCTCCCTGACAGGGGCACGAACCTGTGTCCCCTGCATCGGAAGGCGGACTCCCAACCACTGTGCCACCAGGGAAGCCCCTCTTCTACTTTTAATAACTTAAAAAAAAACTCTCCAATTTATTCAAACAAATGCCTTGAATGTGTCAGACACTGTGCTAGGTGCTAGAGAAATAAGAGGTGAATTTTAATGCTGGTAATAACTTACAATAAATTTTATTCCCCAATAAAATTGAAAGAAAAAAATTTATTCTCAAAGCAGTTTTCAGGGAGTTCCCTGGTGGTCCAGTGGTTAGGACTGCATGCTTTCACCGCCAAGGGTCGGGATTCGATCCCTGGTTGGGGAACTAAGATCCCACAAGCCACACGGTGTAGCCAAAAAGCTTAAGATAAAAATTCTTTATAAATATGAAGGTTTAACCCTATTTTTTAAAAAATTTATTTCCAGTGTTTTTTTAACCTGGATTTTACTGTTTTGGCCAACTGTTGCATACACAAGCCAGACATTTAGAATGATTGGGGAAACTCATTTACTGAAATTAACACCTTACTCTAAGTCATATTTCAAATAAAATTTCTAAGTAACTAATAAAATTTAACCTGTAGAAAAAGTACATATTTAGAATAAGTGAATTATTTTTACCAGGGAAGAGGAAGTTGTCAATTACAGTAAATTATTAGATAATCATTTCACACAGTATAGTCTTTCCACTTAGCTGTATGAACTACATTCAACAAAAGTGGGACATGATGTAACACATTTATAATCAGTCACATCACAGAAAACTCCCTTAACCAGTTCCTTCAGGAAAGAGTTTCTAGTTAAAATAACTCTGATTCTGAACATCATACTAATTTGATTCCCTTTTTCCAGAAACAAGAATGAACTTGGTCCTGAGGCTCAAACTGGTCTGTATTATTTACTACATCTCTGAACCAGATCCTAAAGACAAGGAAAAAACTAATCTCTCACAATAAAAATGATATTTAAAGGTTATTAATTTCTTCTTGGGCTGCATTTCTCTCAGGTTCTTCTCATCCAATTCATTTTTAACTCCTCTTTTAACTTCTTTTTCCCTATTCAAACTTGGGGGAAGGTAATTAGTCACCTTTAAATTACTGTTACTCTCAAGCTCTCCCTCTTCTGATTTTCCTATTTCTTTTCTCTCTTCTAACTGAACATTGTAGCTGTACATACTTTGCTTCCTTTCATTTTATGTTAAAACTATGGCCTCTAACAATCCCAGTTTCTACTTGAAATGCTCTAAAGGTTAATCATGAAATTATAAACCAATTCTAGTTGTACTAATTTGTGTACTTGCTAATTATCACACAAGCATTAATTAATTAAATATCTACTGAGACAACTAATTTTGAATTTTTTTTAATTTCCAAGCATTAATTAGTATAAACTATTTCCAAATAGAAAAGAATGATCCCTATTTCAGACTGAATACCAGCACCCTGTCTCCACCTCAGTACACAATTTTCTGATCAAGTTTCTTAAAAATTACAATAAAAATCCTAAAAGCACAGTTAAAGGAGAACTACTAAAACTTACTAATTTCAGTAGATAGGAAAGCAAAAATATCTAGCACTTTAGCCACTAACACAACAAGTCCTCTTTTTATTATTCTAAGGTAAGATACTAGTTAGGTTTAAATAGACTCCCATAGTTTATTGATAGCGTTCACTCAAAACTACGTATTTGCAGTAGAACCATTTTCAAGTGGCACCTTTTAACTATTAATTATGCTTAATGCTGCTTTAAGGATTTCTCAACCTCATTTCTTGAACATGAAACATACCAATGTTAAGGTGAGGAATATATTTTTAACTAGCTTTGGAAGAGAGAAAAAAGTTTTTCCCCTATTACTTAAGTGTGCTTCTGCTTTACTTACTTTGAGAACTCAAAAAGTGAAAAAAAAAAAAGTGGTATTGGGAGAGCAAGAAATATTGGTCGAGTTCAAACACTCTGAAAACATGAGTCCACTCAACACTACAATATCCACTAATTTTAAAATCTTGGTAATATCCTGTAATTTGTGCACAGCAAATGTGTGATTGGTGTGGTTAAAATGCACCTTCTTACATGTTCCACAAAAATCATTTGAATAAAATTCACATATAAATAAGATCTCCTTTAACACCTTTTTCTTAAAGACAAGAAGCAGACAAGTCATTAAATATGTGATGAACAATCTGTAAACTAATAACAAACACAGTTGTTATAGTTACCATTTATTGGGCACTTAACATATGCCAGGCAATGTGCTGAATACTTTACATGCTGCTATTTCATTTAATCCTCACTACTACCTTTATATAAAATGGTGACTATTATCCTCATTTCACAGGTAAGACTCAACAGGTAAGTAATATGCTCACGCCACAGAGCTAAGTGGTCAAGTCTATACTGAACCTACAACTGTTCTGACTGCAGAAAACCCTCTCTTAATCACTATATTATTTGGCCTCCTCCACAGTTGAGATGCACCACAAAACCCGACAGCGGTACTTTGGGACACAAATCTTTCTCAGTTCACTCACTTGGTTCTAACTTAATATTCTGAATAGCCGTTATTAAATAACTACATTCAGAGAATGCACTATGATCAGGATTTGTAGATATGGATAAGTGATAATACTAGTAACAACGATTCATATTATATCTATTTACAAAAAAAGTTTCTGAAGGGAACTAACATTTGTTGAGAGTAAACCATGTGAGGATGTGCACTACTTTTCCCTATATTTTCTTGAATAATTCTTACTCAAGTCTTACAACTCTGCAGAGTCGTTACCATTATGTCCGCGTAAAAACTGAAGGAACTGAGGTTTGGGGAAATTCACTGATTTGGTTGGTTTACAAAGTTAGCAAATAAAAGAGTTGGAACCTGAACCCAAACCTGACTCCAAAGAACATGATTTTCTCTAAAGTAGCTCATTAAAAACATATATATGTAGGTTGATAAAATAAAAGCAAAAAATCAAAATCAGAGAAAGATGGAGGTTAATTAATACTCAAACTTAAGGTAATAGTTTTACTATCAGTCCATGAAAAATTTAGTCCTAAACTTCCCGGTTGTCAAGAAGAATGTTTACTAAATGCATATTAAACACTAATAATTATTCTGTGGCCCCATTTAAATATTAACTTTGCCTAATGATGCTGTAACAAAGGATTTCTCAACCTCATCTCGTGAACATGAAACACATACCACTGTAAAGGTGAGAAATACATTTAAAATGTATGGGGTATGCTACTGAATGAAACTGCAGCGTGCTTTTTTTCATTTAACAATATCATGGATCTATTTCCAGGCCAATACATATAGATCTAAATGGTTACTAAATGCACATTAAACACTAATCATTGTTGGGCCAAAATAGTATCACATAGTCTCCATATACTGAATCAGACACCTTTCCAAATAAAACTATACATATAAACGACTAGTTTTGAAATGTGCAGATACAGATGTGAAAGTAGGCACTTTCATTTACTCTGCTTCTGGGAATCTGAAGTGTCACAATATTTTGGGGAAGTAATCAGTATATTTTAATATCTTAAAAACAACCCAAATCACCCTTTGGCCAAGAAACCCACTTAGAAGTAGTCTACAGGGCTTCCCTGTTGGTGCACTGGTTAAGAATCTGCCTGCCAATGCAAGGGACACGGGTTCGAGCCCTGGCCCAGGAAGATCAGACATGCCGCGGAGCAACTAATCCCATGTGCCACAACTACTGAGCCTGAGCTCTAGAGCCTACAGCTAGTGAGCCCACATGCCACAACTACTGAAGCTTGCTCGCCTAGAGACCGTGCTCCGCAAGAGAAGCCACGACAATGAGAAGCCTGAGCATTGCAACAAAGAGTAGCCCCACTCGCCGCAACTAGAGAAAGCCCGCGCACACCAACGAAGACCCAACACAGCCAAAAATAAAAATAAATAAATAAATATATTTTTTAAAAAGTAGTCTACAAAAACAAAAGCATCAGTCCATAATTTACAGGTGCAAGTGCATTTAATGCAGCATTTTTACAGCAAAAAACTGGAAACAATCTACACACTCGTCAACAGGGAAATGACTAAAGTACAGCTGTACTATGAAATAATATAAATCTAGTTTAAAAACCATTTAGATATAAGTATTAACCTGGAAATATATCCATGATTTTAAGTGAAAAAGAGCATGCTGCAGAGTTTTATGATAGCATATCCCATTTTTGAACACATACACACTCAATCCTATATGCATATACTATGGAAGGATACACACCAAGCTGTGAGAAATTAATACACAGATTGAGAGAAAAAAGGGGAAAATTATTAACTTTCTTTATATATCCCTGTGAGGATACTATAAGCATGTACTATATTCATTAGTAATATTCTAAAATATTAAAAGTAGAGGAAAAAAAGAAATATTTTAAGCATTTTTATATATAATTCTAATACAAAACAAGAACAAACAAACAAAAAATCCCAGTCATAATACTTCCAACATTACTTCCACATTTACCAATAATATGGGGAACATCATATGAAGTGACTCGTGATTAGACTCAAAAAACAAACAGGAGAATTCCCTGGCAGTCTAGTGGTTAGGACTCTGTGCTTTCACAGCCGAGAGTCCAGGTTCAATCCCTAGTTCAGGTACTAAGATCCCACAAGCTCTGGGGCGCAGACAAAAACAAAAAAAAAAACAAACACACAAACAGAAAACACCCCAAAAATGGAGGGCATTTTTTCATTTTCTTAGGGTCTGACTCCTTGCTGTGTTACCTTATGCACTTGTCTGACTAATCCTTTCACAACTGTTACACAGCTATTTTATTCCACTCTTAGAACATAAGATGTTACTGTGTAATTTTTACATAACTGATTCAAGACAACACAGGAAAAAAGCTACCCCCGAATAAAAATATTCCAGGTGATTTAAATTCTTATCCTTATTGTTAGAATTAAGTGGTTTTTTTTTTTTTACATGAAGAACACTGTTAAAAACACCTGAGCCAGGATAAACTGCATTTGTGATTCCAATATAAAAAAATTTTTAAATTATCTACTAGGCACAAAGCCTTATGCTAGGCTTTGACAATACAGTAATGAAATTATACAATACAGTAATGAAATACATTACAATACAGTAATGAAATAAAGGGGTCCCTCCCTTAAGGGAACTCAAGAAGAGAAGCATTTTGGTGTGCTTACAAGCCCACTAAAGTGGAATGCTACTTGATTTGTCAGTTAAGTGGACACAGAACTTTGGGAGTTAATCTACTAAACTAATCTAATCAAAATGTATGCTCCATTTCCTTTCCTCAACACTAATGCAACCTCTGAAAATAACCCGCTCATTTCTGAGACGCACTTTAAAAATCACCTCACTTTTCACAAGATATTTAAAGTCACACTTTTATATAAATTAATAATGTGATAAGAAAAAAACAGATTTCTCTTGTATCACGAGAAAGACAAAAGTTTCCACCTAATTATGACAGCACGCTGTGAATAGGAAATAAAGTACTTTACTGTTGTACCTCTGTCCACAGAAGGAAAGTACTTAGGAGGAAAACAACAAAACTAAAACCCTGCACTTACCGTTAGAGTTAAAAGGATTAGAAATAAGTGAAAAATTTACTGATGAAATGATGTCTGAGATTTCCTTCAAAATAATTTGGTAGATGGAAAAGAATCTAAAAAAGAGTGGATATATGTATATGTATAAATGATTCACTTCGCTGTACAGAGAAAACTAACACAACACTGTAAATCAACTATACCCCAATAAAAATCAAAACAAGAAAAAACAACAACAAAAAATATAATTTGGTGGAGAGGTACAGGTGTATATAGATGAAAGGAGACTGATCACTGATGACACTGGCTGATGGATATATGAAGGCTCAACATACTACTCTACTTTGTATATGTTTAAAATTGTCTAGAAAAAATAGTTTCTTAAAATAATAGTATCTTTGATACCTCTATATGTGCATTGCTGACTCCCGGCATGCCCAGCATTTTTAATCACATAAAAATGTTTCAAGCTTTTTTAAAAAAATGAAACATCTCTCAATAGCCCTAGTTTTAAAATATCTTATTTGCCTTAACCCAAAGTTTCCTCTAATTGTACAATATCTTACTGCGATTATGCAAAGATATTTAAGACTAATAATCAGTTGTAAAAACACTCCACATTCTGTTGCATAGCTGAAGTATGCAACAACTATAAAGTGTAACATGAAATATAAAAAAACAAAATCTTTTAAAAATGTAGCTTTAATTCCAAGGAATTTCTTAGGTTATTAATATCTAAAGGTTTTACTTCTTTACAATAACGGCCATTTACTGAGGGACTATTATATGCCAGCTACTTTATAAGCAATCTCTAATTCTAAAAACTAACTCATTTTACAGATAAGGAAACCAGCTCAGAGAGGAAATATACCAATGGTCATATACTACTAAAGGGAAAGCTAAGATTAAGGCCCAGGTCTAACTCTACAGCTCTCTAAAGCCATGCTCCTCTCAATCAACAAATACTAAACACCCACTACATGCTTGGCCCTGTTAGAGACAACGGGGCACTTACCATATTCCAAGCAATGTGCTAAGGGTTTTAAACCCCATTTAATCTTCACAACAACTCTAAATTGTAGGTACAGTTATCCCGTGAACAGATAAGGACGCTTAGTCTGAGAAATTAAGTAACTTGCTTAACGTCACTTAAATAGGAAGTGGCAACAGGGGCGTGGGAGCCCTCCAAACTCCTAACCACTACATGTCTCAAAGGCATGACCAACTAAATGAGTGTAAGCAGAAATCTGAAGAAACATTTGGGGAAGTCTTGGGGGGTGGGCGAGTGGGAGCTGGGCTATCGCGAGGTCACATTTGTCCTTGATAACCACCCCTAAATAAAAGGCAGTTGTGACAGTAATGGAACTGAGCAATAAACTTTGCAAGAGTCCAAATCTGGACACTGACACTTGCTGTGGGACCACCAGGAAAGCATTTGCTCTCTGCGAAACCCAGCTTCTCCTTCAAATATAAAATGGAAATCTTGCCATCTCTCCTCTGGGGTGGTGAAAATGAGGACTGGCAGTGTAGGGGCCGACACGACAGACTCTGGATTCTAAAGGAGTAACCAGCTGTTACCCAAATGCAAACATAGCAAAAAAGGAATTAAGCTGTAGCTACATTTTAAATGGTCCTGTGTGTAACCCTGGCCTAACCTGAGTTTGCCTATACCATCATTAACCAGCCACATCACACCTTCAAGCCTCAATTTCCTCACTTGGGAGATGGAGACACTTACCCCCCAGGGCCCCGTGAAGCAAGATAAACCTGTTGGAAGACACCTAAATCCGGGTCTGGCACACGGTAAAGTGCAAACCACCGAAACACGCTTCTTCCGCCTTCTTTTCTTAAATTCTAGAAAAGCCAAAACTTTTTGTCTTTGTTATTTCTAGATGCTAGCTAGCATCGAGGTCTTAGAGGATGTCACAGACCTTACAGGGCTTCACCCAAACCAGAACCTCGGACGCCCAGACCTCTGCCCAGCCCGAGTCCAAGAGAGCCTACCCACATCGACAAGGACGCCGCAGACGGTCCAAGAGGCCAGCGGGGCTACGAGCTGCTGCCTTTTGTGCTCGGGGCCGGACGCGGCCTATGGGCCGGGGAACGCCACGTCCGGGGCTCGTGAGCTGCAGACCGGCGCGGCCCGCGTGGACAAACCCGGCGGGGGAGGTCGGCGGCCGCCGAGAGTGGCGGCAAGGAGACGGGGCCCGCGGGAGGTGCGAGTCGGCCCAGGCCGGCTGAGGAGGCGGGGAAGGCGAGGCCGAACACACCCTTGCCCACGCCGCGCCCCGGAGCCCTCGACTGGGCGGGGAGGACCGGAGCTTCGGCGGGCGCCGCGTGGGGACACCCTCGCCCCCGCATGGACTCCTGTCAGGCCGCCGCGGCGCCCACCACCGACCCCGGCCTCGCCGCGGCCTGACACGGCCCACCCTGCGACGCCCCTCGCCCACGCCCCGGGCCCGCCGTCGTCCCCACCCCCGGCCCGGGGAGAGCCCGGCGAGGAAGCTCCGGCCCCCCGGACACTGCGGAAGGCCTGGGTTACCTGGGGGGTTGCTGGTGGCTGGGCAGCTTTCCGGGAGTGAGGGGGGCGTCAGGACGAGGAAGAGGAGGGCGGGCGCAGCAGGAGAGGGGCGGGGGCGGTCGGCCGAGGCGCCGGCAAGCAGCGGGCAGGCCGAGAAGCTGCAGACGCACTGGCGGCAGTGGCGGTGGCAGCGGCGACGCTCCTGCAGCTCCCTCAGGGTCTTCCTCGGGCACGTCCAAGATGGCGGCGCTCCCTGCACAGGGTTTCCTGTCACCCTCGCAATGGGCCGGACCACAAAAGAAGGGGGGAGGAGGATGCGCACGCAGCTGGAGAAGCCCGGAAGAGTGTGGCCGAGGCCCGGCCTGCTGGCCACGCCCCTTCCTCAGTCCTCCCCTCTGGACTCGTCGCAACGCTGCCGAACCCGCCCCTCTGGTCCTCGCGCCCGAAGGGGCGGAGGAAAGCACTTGTGCGCAAGCGCAGTCGCGCGTCCTCGCCTCCTGTGGGAAGTTACTGCGCAGGTTCCCGTAGGACCTGCTCAGGTACGTCTGGGTTCTGCAGCGCTAGGGTTGTAACTATGGGGACTTTTTACTATTTTTAATGCTAGCAGCTACCACTTACTGGAGGCTTACCTTACACCGACCACTGTGCAAAGCACACATTTACTGAATTCATTCAACATGTATGTATCAAGCGATTCGTACCTAACGGTGAACACGGCACCTAGGTCCCTGTCCAACAACCTCAGGAGGTACATATCTCCATTTTATTGATGGTGAAACTGAGGCTCAGATTGATCAAGTCACTTGTCCAAAATCATGCAGCTAGGAAGTGGCACTTTCTGCCCTATGTTTCACCTCTGTCCCTTACAACCTCCCTTTGGGGGGTGACTTTGATGGGAGGAGAGAAATTGTGACATTTTTCAGAATCTGGCCACCACCTACCACCCTCTTCCAACTTAGTCTGCTATATCACCTCCCCAGAAAGTTTAGCGCACCCCGGTACAAGGCCAAATTCTGACTTTAATGGCCCCGGGCACTTTTGCTTTGCGCTTGTGGATATATAATATATATATATTTATGTAGTAGATAATATTTATTTAATATATATTTCATATTTTACAAATGCGTTAATATACAGATAAATATATTAATGTTATATAGCAAGTCATTTTCTTCCATCTAAAAGTCCATTTTTCTCTTCTGATTTTGAACTTAAACATTTTTATAGACCCCTAAAAGTATTGTGGACCCTAGGCACTGTGCCTGCTGTACCTAATGGATAAGACAGCCCTGCCTCAATCCACCAAAATGAAGTTCAAGCCTGCTTTTGGCATTCAAGACCTTTCATAAGCTGGTTCTGCCATGTGTAAGTGAGATTTCATTGGAAAAATGTATGGGAATTCACAAATATCTTTTTTTCAGAACGATCTGAGAGTGAATCCCTGCTCTACAACTTACTAATGATATCTTTGGGCATGTCACTTGATTTGTCAGATCTTCAGTCTCTTCAGAATAAGAATATTAATATCTATCTCACATGAGTCCTTGTGAAAATTAAATGAGATAATATATGCAAAATGCTTGGCATATGAGAATTTAATACATGGGATGGTTATTACATGATAATCTAATATAAGGTAATACTAACCTATAAGGTAATCTAATATAAGGTAATCCATCAGGCTCCAGACACGCAGGCTCAGCGGCCATGGCTCACGGGCCCAGCCGCTCCACGGCATGTGGGATCCTCCTGGACCCGGGCACGAACCCGCGTCCCCTGCATTGGCAGGCAGACTCTCAACCACTGCGCCACCAGGGAAGCCCCTATTTCTATATTCTTTAACCCCAATAAGTATAGTTTGTTTCACAATTTAACATCTCTGAAATCAGGAAATTTGCCTGTACCAAATAAAGGAGAAAGCTATGAACCAACTGGCACTACTGGTCCAGCTATGAACTTATGTCTGGCTAGAAAGTTTGTATATATACAATTGTCACCTGAACTGAAACCTTTATGTATAGCTAATGCTTACTGAACACTTATTGTGTTCCAGGAAATGTCCTAAGAATCATGCATATTTTCTTATTTAATCTCTACAACATCCCCATGAAGTCACTACTCTATTCACCCCATTTTATGAATGAGAAAACTGAGTGTCATACAGGGCTAAAGTCATATAGGTAAAAACTGGTACTGGGATTTGAATTCAAACACATATAACTTCAGATCTCCCATCCTAAGCATTACTTTGTAGTTCACGCTTTATTTGCATTTAGCAGCTTAAATGTAGATCTCTAAATTTGCTTAAATCTGTGTCAAAGTCATTACACTTTGAAGCTGCATTGAAAAGAAACGTTGTGAATGCAGAATGCCTATCACATGCTAAGCAGTGCAATTAGAGAGTAGAAATTGGCAATTCTTGTAATAATTCACAGAATTTTCAAAGTAGGAAGAGGTTGTGTGACACTAATTGCAGCATACTTAAAATGGACTGTCCTTTGGATGACAAACATCTGTCAGGGTTTCTAGTTAAGTTTTTTTTTTTTTAAAAAGCTATTTACGTGAAAAGAGTATATGCAAAATGTTCATTGTAGCACTGTTTGTAATAGCAAAAGACTAGAGACTAACTGTCACTAGAGAGCTGTTGTAATAAATTTTAGTACATCCATATTGTGGAATATATGAAACAATAAAAAAGAATGAGGCACATGTACATATCCTGATATGGAACAATCTCTAGGAAATACTTCAAGTGAAAAAAACAAGATATGGAAAAGTAAATAGTATGCCAACATTTATTAAATTATAAAAGGAAAGGATAATAGACATATATTCTTGTGTAATTGGACATTAAGAGAGCTTTTTCCTATTGTCCTGAAACTGCTGCTGAAACCCAAATCCGAACCAAAAAGTCCATAAGGAGCCCACATTCTATATTTAAAGAACTGCCAGTGGTTGGAACCAGCTATCTTCCAGCAGGGCATTTGAAGAGCCATTATTGTTATTCTACCAGCCCTTCCATCAGTTCCTACTCCACTACTCCACCTATTCCCCATTCCCACCCTTCTCCCACAGACAAACCATCACCACTAATCAGTGGAAAGAAAGAATGGAGAGAAGGGAGGGAAGCCAGCCTTGAGGGCAAATGCAGTTTTCTGAAAAGAGACCCATCCCTTCCTCTCCCTCCATGGGGGGTTGTAGTCCCTCTTAGAGGCAAGGGAGAAGGGCTCCCAGAGAATCACTAGTGAAAACTGGGCGTGCCTGCAGGAAGAGGACACTGGCAACCCCCGGATATCTGTTACTTACTAATCTGTTCTGCCCGTTGCTTCTTCAGCAAAGGAAAACACAAATGGAGAAAGACCACATGGAAGGGGACTTTGGATGGCATGGTGGAGGGCTTTAGATGGAAGGGGACTGAAACTGCCCCCACCATGCTCACACACAGCTTAACTTCACAGTCCTAGATTGAATAACACAAGCTGGCACTCAGCTGGAAGATACAGCAAATGTATGAGGGGTCACCCATTCCTAGAGGAGATTCATGAGATTGATCACTCCAGTACTGATTCTTTTTCATATCTACTTGTTCTTGTTTCATTTACACCTGTTTATATTTTTGTAATTTCTTTTGTAAAAATAGATGTTATTCTATTCTTTATCTTTTTCCAGAGCCCAAACATTGAAATTCATTTTCAGATCTCTCTATTGTGTTTATTTAAACCAAAATGATTCATCTCCTTATTGGTTTTATAGGCTTAAATTTGTTAAGTTTACTCATATGTTTTAGAATTTTGGTTCATAGACTTATCTTGGACTGTACATTCTTTTTCCTCTATCTCTCTCTATACTCACCCTTTTTTTATGTAGTAGTTTTGGAGTTGCCATCAATCCAGAACCAGATATTAAAATATTGATGTCCCAATCCCTGAGGTAATATTGAAGATATAGCAGAACTAATACAATTTGTACTCTGGTATTTATTACCATGTACTACTACCTAATTTTAAAAACTAATATATGTTCAAATGTAGTTGATTAACTTCCAGTGATACATAATTCAATTGAGGAAAAACAAACAGTAATAAAAAATACTAGTTTAGAGATTGGTTCAGCTGAGCAGAAATTGAGACACAGAAGTAGAGAAAAAACATATGGACACCAAGGGGGGAAGCGGCGGGGGTTGAGGGTGGTGGTGTGATGAATTGGGAGATTGGGATTGACATATATACACTGATGTGTATAAAATAGATAATAAGAAAAAAAATAAATTAAAAATAAACATAAATAAATAAATAATACTAGTTTAATCAAAAAAGAAATGGCAACTGATATACTGTACTTCAAAATTTAGCAGACTAAGAAGTCAAAATTAAGTCCGTGGGACTCTTTAGTCTCTGGATATGGAAAAGGATTAGATTCAAATTTATGGTACCAAAGAAAGTGATATATAAATGTAAGGATAAGTACATGCTATATTCAATTGTAAAAGAAATTTTGTGACCATTAACATATCCCCCCTCCACCTTATATAATCGTCTGGAGTCATAGCTTATGAGGGTGGAACATTCTAAAGTTGATCCGTAAGAACAACAAAAATCACATGAGGTGAAAGATGTACTTGAGGGAATTTCCTGGCGATCCAGTGGTTAGGACCCTGTGATTTCATTCCTCCCTGGATTCAGTCCCTGGTTGGGGAACTAAGATCCCACAAGCCACATGGTGCAGCCAAAACAAACAAACAAAAAAAGATGTACTTGAAAATTTCTTAGGAGAGCTTCGAACTGGAGACTGATTTATCATCTCTGAATTTTCCTCCAGCATTTGATCTGATAGCCTTCTCTTTGGCTGACCATCCAAAGTGGGTGGTTTAGATTTAGAGGCCATGCTACGTGAAAAAATGTGCATCTTTGAATCACACTCAGTATGGCAAAATGACCATGCCACGAAAGCCACATGAGAACTAAGATCTACTAAGAAAATAGCAGATTTAACTCTTTTGTCACATGCTTCCTCCATGGCATGCACTTATTTAGAAAAAGGGGAGGCAGAGTGGTATTTAAATTTTCTTTATTGCTTTGTTGACCTTATACATTTAGTTGAAATAATGTAAGCGAAGAGCATGGGTGATGTGACACAACTGGATTAAACATGGTAACTCTTTCCATGGCACAAATATGGCAGGTGCTGTCAGGAACTAAGATCTCACCCTAGTTGTAAGCCGACAACTTAGTGTAACGTGGTTTCATGGATATGAGCAGAGGACATGAGACTTCCGGGTCAGAGACAAAGAACTTTATTATCCACAACACCACACGCAGCATGAGCATCGGCATGTTTACGTCAGTTCCTGGATGTCAGGAACCCTGAGCTTAGGGAAACCAAATCTTTTATAGTGGGGAGCAAGCATTTCTGTCTTTTGCTCTGGAGGGAAATACTGTATCTTCGAAGGCCATTTGCTCTACAAACATCCTTGTGAAGATGGTCTGGGACAAATGATAGTGCCTCTGCTCACAAGATGTGCAGAAACACAAGAGGACAAGATTTTATTATGTTGTATTATATTTGGTGGAAGGGCACAGTGAGTAAATGGTTTGCTATGGAGGAAAGAATATGGTTTTCACAGTCACACTGACCCTAGCTCCATTTCTAGCATAAGTTTTTATAAGCTAAATGACCTTAGTCAAAGCGGTTAACTTCTCTGAGCCTCAGTGACATAATGGGGTAATAGATCTTCCCCCATAGAATGGTTGTTTAGATCAACTAAGAAAGTGTAATAGGATCATTCACAGTATCTGGAATATTCTAAGCATTCAACAGATGCCCAATCCTTCTATCCTTCCCTCATTCACTGATTTCCTCATTTGTGTGAATCGGATGCACAATTAGGCCTCTGCCAGAGCCCTAAATCCCCCCCCCAAATTGAGAAGCAACTGCCCATTTCTGCCACACCACCCTCCTTTGCTTAGGAGGGGGCAAGCATTAGAGCTCAAAGGCCTAGGGAAGCTGGGTTTACACACTGAAGCCACAAAGACTGGAACAACTTTGTGCCACAACTACTGAGCCTGCGCTCTAGAGCCCGCGTGCCATAACTACTGAAGTCCACGTTTGTAGAGCCCGTGCTCCGCAGCAAGAGAAGCCACCGCAATGAGAAGCCCGTGCACTGCAATGAAGAGTAATCCCCACTTGCCAGAACTAGAGAAAAGCCCTTGCACAGCAATGGAGACCCAACGCAGCCAAAAAAAAAAAAGTTTCTTAACGTCTCTAAGGCTTCATTTTCTTGCCTCTAACATGAGGAAATAGTAGGATCTAATTCCTCAGGTAGTTGTGAAGAGAAAATGAGGTAAAGCATGAAAAGCTCTTAACGAGTGCCTGATCGTCAGCAAATCCTCAGGAAACAGTAGCTACAATTATTATTTCTGAGAGTCAATCAATAGCTCCTGGAGCAGTTTCTCCATATAATTTGGGAAAGAAAAAAAACTTTATCTGCTATCATGGAATTCAACAGAGATCCGAAGTTCTATGCCAAATAATAAAAATAGGGAGAGAGAGAGGAGAGGAGAAGGATGGGAAGCAGGCCCCTGTATGCGTAGCTGGTTTGAAAGACTGACTGGAATAGGATACAGGGCAAACTCTGCTAAGGCTTCCCTTCCGTGTACCCACTTTGCCACCCCAGACACACACACACACACACACACACACACTCATAGACCAGCTGATACTTATCCAGGGTCTGACATCACTATTCCCAGGAGAGGATGCTGTCTTTATAGATATATTAGCTAGGTTTTGCTGTGTAACAAATAACCCCCAAATCTCAGTGGTGTACAACCCCAAAGGTTTATTTCTTGCTCACCCCTATGTCCATGATGGGTCAACTACTTCCCTGTTCCATGTTATTTTACTCCAGGACCCAGGCTAAGGGAGCTCCTCTCTCTGTCTCTGGAACATTGCCAGATTTCATGGTAGAAGGAAAAGAGACATGGTGAACAACATGCTGGGTCTTCAGCCTTCTGTTCCAAAGTGACATACATCACTTCTTCTCACATTTCATTGGCCAGAACAAGTCTTATGGCTTCATGATGACAGAGTTGGGGCACATAATTCTGCTCCAGGGAGGTTATATAGGGGAAGAGTAATCCACTCTTCCACAGTGGACTACCTCCCCATCCAAACATACTCAAGTGTCAGAGGGACAGACAGCCAATGACAGCTGTTTATTAGCTGACCCTGGGCCTTCTCTGAGCCTCAGTTTTATCCTCTGTGAAATGGAGATAGCAATACTTGTCCTGTCAACCTCACAGAAAAGGGGTAAGAATTCAAATGAGACCACAGATATGAATGTGACTTGTAAACTGTAAAGTCCTGCACTCCCATGAGAGGGTTTTATTACTAGTATGAGTCCAACAGGAGAGATAATAAAGCTTTTTAAAAACCAACTGGATAAAAAAAAAAAAAAAAAAACCAACTGGATAAGGGAATCTCTGAGGTCTCTGATATTCAGTGTTCTCTTACTGAGAAAGCTGTGGGATCCACTCAGGAGAGGCTGCCAGGCGACCACACATCACAGGCAACCCGGCATTCACGCATCAGTGATTCACTCATCAGTAACTGATGTTTTTGCTTGGACTTGGGCTCCTGTCTCCTTCTGACCACTGGAGCTCCTCAGTGCCCCCTTCCTATTTTTCTGCTCAGGCAGAACAATGGATACCTTTCTAACCAAGCCCCTATTATGCAGAAGAGAAAATAGAGATCCAGGATGTTAACTGACCTGCCCAACTCAGCAAGTGTGTTCAGAGCTGGGACTAGAAATCAGACTTTGGATTCCTAATCTATTGCTTTTCTAAAACTTAGATTCCAACACGACAGCCATTAGTGCTGAGATTTGGGCAAGCTTATTAAGCTCTCTGAACCTCAGTTTCCTCATCTGTAAAATAGGTATGGTGGCCCTGACTTTATTGGATTGTTGTGAAGGTTAGACATTCGTATAAAATCCTTCTCCACCAAAACCCCCAACCCCACCCCCCATTTACACCCCTCTGCTCTCCCTGCCAGGTGTCAGCTCCCTCCTGGAAGAGGCCCCTGCAGCCTTCAAGGTTGGTTCTGGGTACTGCTCCTGGGCTTCACTGGGGGTAAGGGGGGTATTCCCTTCCCCGTGGTGCCTCAGTATGGATGAGGATTTAGTTATTTTAGAATTCCCAGAGCACAGTATCTGTGAAACAGATGAAAGTTTCAAGAGCAGATATACATTTTAATGAATCATTATTCTTAAAAAAAAGTCTTTCTCTCTCTTCTTTGGTCTTGCCAAAGATCCTTTTCCCCTCCAGATTCTGGAGAGAAAGCTAAGGAGGAAAGGGAGCGTGAAGGAAGAATTCTTTCCTGCCTATATATTTATTCTGGGTTTTACAGGCTTAATGTCTGACCTCCCCCACTCTGAACAGAAAGGAGGAAAGGGGCCATTTTTACTGGGTTCACTGCTTTATACCTGGTACAAGCATGTACAAGATGTGAAGACAGAAACAAAAAGTAACTTGTTTCATCAGTAAATGAACACAGGGCAGCTGGGCTTCTCTAAGTGACCCATGCCTTCAAGCAGTCTCCGTTTTAGGACAGTAGCTGGGGTCACTGGTTTTCAAAAACTATTGGGAAAACCACATCCTGCTTCCCCCAATCCCTACGTCTATTCTGGTATCAAAATGAAAAAGATGGCTAAGCAGAGCATTTCAGATGCGATCCACAAGAGGGTGTCACAGGCCCATGCCAGGCCAGCTCCATGGTTGGAACTCCTGGCCTTTGGTCCCACTTGTGTAGCTCACACAAATCTGGTTCGGCAGTACTTCCTCAGTCTCTTTTTTGGTTCTTCTCTTTTCCTGGCCCAGGAGGAAGTGGAGAAGCTTTTGGAGTCAGGTGGACTTGAATTAAAATCCTGGCTCTGTCATTTGGTGAGACGTTGGCAAATGAGTTAATATTCTGAGCTGTTGTATTATTAATAATTGCTAAATTCCCAAGGCCAGGGAATCACTGATTTATAGAGCAAGAAGAGACCTTCAAGATTGGCCAGACCCACCACGTTTCACAGATGGGGACACTGAGGCCCAGGCTACACCAAAGCCCAGCTGCCTCCTTCAAAAATACGTAAGACAGGGACTTCTGTGGTGGTCCAGTGGTTAAGAGTCTGCTTTCCAACGCAGGGGACACAGGTTTGATCTCTGGTTGGGGAACTAATATCCCACATGCCACGGGGTAACTAAGCCTATGCAGCACAACTACCGAGCCCACGTGCTCTGAAACCCATGTGCCATGACTACTGAGCCCACGCGCTCTAGATCCTGCGCGCCACAACTAGAGAGAAGCCTGCGTGCCGCAATGAAGAGCCTGTGCGCCGCAATGAAGAGCCCGTGCGCCACAATGAAAGATCCTGCACGCCTCAGCTAAGACCCAACACAGCCAAATAAATAAATAATTTTAAAAATGCATAAGACATAAGAGCATTCATCAATGAACAAATGAATGAAAAGATAAGCCAGCAAGGACTTTGGATCCAGACAAAAACACAAACTCTTGTATTCATCATCTAGCTTTGCTGGTGTCTAACTTGATCAAGTTGCTTGACCTCTTGTGCCTCAGTTTCCTCGTCTCAGTGGGGGAGGGGAAACATACTCATGGATAATAATGGTACCTACTTCATAGGGTGTTGTGAGAATTCAATGAGCTCAGACATAAAGTGCTCAGCTAGGTGCTTGGCACCTAGTAGATATTGTATCTTATTTATAATCCAGGTCTAGGTCATGTAACCTTTCCGAGCCTCAGTGTTCTCATCTATAGAGTGGGGATTTTACATAGCGTTGTAGGGAGGATTAAATGGCACAACACAAAAAAACTCTCAACATAGGACCTGGATCATGGTAGTGATATAAAATACAGTTTATAATGATAAGTATTACTTTATCCCTGTCCGTGAAGTAAAGAATGATTGTTTCTAAGAACAAAGCTTTACACACACACACACACACACACACACACACACACACACCCTTGTTACTGCCTTAGTTGAGACCTCTTTTCTCCCCTGGACTATTGCTACAAAGCCTGCACCTTGGGAGGAATGAGTGATGCCACCTGGCTGGTGGCTCACCTCTAGGGGGCTCCCTTCCTTAGCTCCAGCCAAATGTTGCTGGGAGAATATATAGGTTCCTTGTCGTATTAGTTTCCTACAGCTGCTGTAACAAAGTACCACCTGCTGGTAGTTAAAACCATTGTATTCTCCCACAGTGTTGGAAGTTAGAAATCTGAGATCAAGGGGCTGAGGTTGGGTCGAATCCTTCCCTGCCCCTCTGGCTTCTGGCGGTCAATCCTTGCTGTTCCTTTGGCTGACAGCTGCATCACCCCAATCTCTGCCTCCATTACCAGCCACATGGCATTCTCCCTCTTGTGTATCTGCATCCCTTCTAGAGAAGGACACCAGTCATATTTGACTAAGGGCCCATCCTATTCCACTAAGACCTCATCTTAATTTACATCTTAATTGCGTCCATGGAGACCCTATTTCCATATAAGTAGAAGTCACAGGCACCAAGGGTTAGGACTTCAACATATCTTGCAGGGGGATGCAATTCAACCCACAACACTTGTTAAAAGATTTTTCAAAAAATTTGAAATTTTATGAGCTCTTCTGACTTATTACAGATTCAACACAATCCCTCTCAAACTACCGATGGCATTTTTCACAGAACTAGAACCAAAAAGTTCACAATTTGTATGGAAACACAAAAGACCCCGAATAGCCAAAGCAATCTTGAGAAAGAAAAACGGAGCTGGAGGAATCAGGCTCCAGGACTTCAGACTATACTACAAAGCTACAGTAATCAATACAGTATGGTACTGGCACAAAATCAGAAATATAGATCAATGGAACAGGATAGAAAGCCCAGAGATAAACCCATGCACATATGGTCACCTTATCCTTGATAAAGGAGGCAAGAATATACAATGGAGAAAATACAGCCTCTTCAATAAGTGGTGCTGGGAAAACTGGACAGCTACATGTAAAAGTATGAGATTAGATCACTCCCTAACACCATACACAAAAATAAACTCAAAATGGATTAAAGACCTAAATGTAAGGCCAGAAACTATCAAACTCTTAGAGGAAAACATAGGCAGAACACTCTATGACATAAATCACAGCAAGGTCCTTTTCAACACACCTCCTAGAGAAATAGAAATAAAAACAAAAGTAAACAAATGGGACCTAATGAAACTTAAAAGCTTTTGCACAGCAAAGAAAACCATAAAAAAGACGAAAAGACAACACTCAGAATGGGAGAAAATATTTGCAAATGAAGCAACTGACAAAGAATTAATCTCCAAAATTTACAAGCAGCTCATGCAGCTCAATATTAAAAAAACAAACAACGCAATGCAACAATGGGCAGAAGACCTAAATAGACATTTCTCCAAAGAAGATACACGGATTGCCAACAAACACATGAAAGAATGTTCAGCATCATTAATCATTAGAGGAATGCAAATCGAAACTACAATGAGGTATCACCTCACCAGTCAGAATGGCCATCATCAAAAAATCTAGAAACAATAAATGCTGGAGAGGGTGTGGAGAAAAGGGAACCCTCTTGCACTGTTGGTGGGAATGTAAATTGATACAGCCACTATGGAGAACAGTATGGAGGTTCCTTAAAAAACTAAAAATAGAACTACCATACGACCCAGCAATCCCACTACTGGGCATATACCCAGAGAAAACCTTAATTCAAAAAGTCATGTACCACAATGTTCATTGCAGCTCTGTTTACGATAGCCAGGACATGGAAGCAACCTAAGTGTCCATCAACAGATGAATGGATAAAGAAGATGTGGCACATATATACAATGAAACATTACTCAGCCGTAAAAAGAAACGAAATTGAGTTATTTGTAGTGAGGTGGATTGACCTAGAATCTGTCATACAGAGTGAAGTAAATCAGAAAGAGAAAAACAAATACCGTATGCTAACACATATATATGGAATCTAAAAAACAAAAAAATGGTTATAAAGAACCTAGGGGCAGGACAGGAATAAAGATGCAGACGTAGAGAATGGACTTGAGGACACAGGGAGGGGGAAGGGTAAACTGGGACGAAGTGAGAGAGTGACATGCACGTATATACACTACCAAATGTAAAATAGATAGCTAGTGGGAAGCAGCTGCATAGCACAGGGAGATCAGCTCAGTGCTTTGTGACCACCTAGAGGGGTGGGATAGGGAGCGTGGGAGGGAGATGCAAGAGGGAGGAGATATGGGGATATATGTGTATGTATAGCTGATTCACTTTGTTATAAAGCAGAAACTAACACACCATTGTAAAGCAATTATACTCCAATAAAGATGTTATAAAAAAGAAAACAAAAATGTGATCAAGGAAAAAAAATTTTATTTATATATAAAGTACATCAACATAATTATAATATATTGGTTTTATTTTATTAATTTATGTAAAATTGATGTAAAAAATATATTATAAACAATATTACCTAGATTCAAATTATATCAGTAAATTCTTAAATAAATTATGTATCTAAATTATTTATAATTTATGAACTGTTAGGACAGTTAATTTTTTAAAAATAGCTAGATGAGTCAAACAAAATATCTCTGTGGACATGAAAGTCCCTTGGGCCATCACTGTTCAGCCCTGGCCTCATGGACTTCAGGGTGGTCTTTCTACTAAGCAAATACGATGATGTTACTCTTTCCATGATGGCCGACAGCTGTCAGCAATAGCTGACAAATGGACACTTCAACGAACACTTCTAGGTACATCTCCCCCACATTCCCTGGTGAAGCCTGTGCTCACGTGTAGCTCCCCGGTCTGGCCCAAAACAGACCTTCACTGCCAGCTTCTGTGTTTCCTCCAGGAACAGTCCCCTGTCTCCTTCACTCCCCTCCCCCCACGCACCCCCTACCCCCCACCCCCCCATTTTCTCTGCTACTCAACAGTCAAGGCCCAGCTCAAAGGCCACTTCCTCCATGAAAGCTGCCAGGCATAACAGTGCCTCCCACCCCCAGTTCCATAGTATCTTGCTTCTGCATTTTGCAGCACTTCTCCCACTTTTCCTGGTATCATAGTGAGGTTGTACTATTAACTGCTTCTCCCACTAAGTTAAGAGCTCCCAGAAGTCAGAAACATCGCCTTGGTTGTTGTATTAGTTTACCAGGGCTGTGTCAAAGGTTCTTTGCTTGAGCACACTGTAGTCAGCCTGATGAGCCTTCTCCTAGGCACATCTCTGCACTTCCTTGTAAAATCTAGTTTTAGCAAGAACCCTGCTAAGTCAGTTTAACCCAAACCCCTGACCCTCGATATCTGATCAGGTTCCTTATCCCCTCTACCATCTCCCCAATGATGTCTGATTATCCTGGCCTGCCTTCAGCAAAAATCCTATTAGGTTGATTTAGCCAGAATTCTTCTTACCCCTGGCGTTTCCTCCCAGTAATTTTCCATCCACTGACCCCACCCTGCTCCCTGGCTACAAATTCCCACTTGCCCATGCTGTATTTGGAGCTTAGCCCCATCTCTCTCCCACATTGGAAAATCCCTTTGCAGTCCCTATACCTATCAGTGTGGTCCTGAATAAAGTCTGCCTTTCTATCTTCAACAAGTATCATTGGATTTTTTTTTCTTTAACATCTTTCACAACAAATATCCCAGACTTGGTAGCTTAAACAACAGATATTAATTTTCTCAAAATTCTAGAGGCTAGAAGTCTGAAATCAAGGGTTGATTTCTTCTGAGGACTCTCCCCTTGGCTTGTAGATGTATGTCTTCACATGGTCTTCTCTCAGTGTCTGTCTGTGTCCTCAGTTTCCTCTTCCTATAATGACACCAGTCATGTTGGATTAAGGCCCACCCTCATGACCTCATTTTAACTTAATTACCTCTTTAAAGACTCTATTTCCAAATATGGTCACTCTCTGAGATACTGGGGGTTAGGACTTCAACATATGAATTTGTGGGAGATACAGTTCAGCCTGTAACAATCATTTATTTAAAATTTTAAAAACCTAAAGAATATAGAAATTTATTATTATTATTATTCTCTCAAACAATACAGGTAAAGCTAAAGTCCTCCCCTCCCTACCCACTCCACGCAACTGTGAACACGGCTACCAGATCTGTTTGTAAGCTTTAATAAATATGGTGCACGTACATAAAGATATAGCTTTGCTGTTTTTTCTTTCACGTAAATAAGATCATATTGTCCACATTGTTTTGCAAAGCTTCATCTTATTTTTTAAAATGCACATAGCTACCCCGCACCCGCCCAGACCCAGAGCTTAGCTATGGTTAAGCATGTTTGGAACATTTGTTGAAATACTGGAAAGAATGAAGCCATGGAGAATAGGTCTGCTCTGAGTGTTCTGGCAGGTATCTGATATTATAGTCTCATTTTCCTTGCATATAAAATGGAAAACAGTAATTATAATACTCATTTCCTCAGGCCCACAATACCACATATAACCATCAAGATACCTCGGTTAGAGTCTATAGGACTAGAATGACAGGTTCAGATCACTCACTTACACTTTTTAAAGTTTTCTGAAAAACTTTTCCAATAAAAAAAATTCCCCACTAATAAGATTGAAACAATTTTTTAAAATAACTTTTGGTTATCTGCCCATGAAGCAAAATATATTCCACAAAATTCTTTAGGCACAGTCTGGTAAGATGGCTGCCAGAAATAACAGAAAGAGTTGTCATTTATCTCTTGTGAGCACAATTTCTGAAAGTTGTGTGAGGGCATCTCTTTGTGGGGATGGTAGAAGTTTATGGATCTCTCTATTGCTTCATGGCAGTACTGCTGGATGAGGTAGGTTGTTTATTGCACACCCGGTGTGTCATTTAGAGGTCACCTTTCACTTTAATGCTCACCCAGTCCTATCTGAGCATCCGTCTTGCGTGACCGTGGAAGTTCAATATCTTTATTCAGTTTCACTTCCTTCCAGGGAATGCTTCCGTTTTCCACAAATCCACCCTGGTGAACGCTAACTTCTGTTGACCATGCAGCCTTCTGCTCGTCTCTCTCCCCCTCTTAAGTAAAGACCCGGACTCTTCATTCAGTTCCCCATAGTACACCTAATACCTGAAGGTTCAGCTTAAAGACTTCGACCAAAGCCTTCCTAATAGCATCACTATCATCCTCATCTTTATCACCATTATTACCTCTCAGAGGAGCCTAAGGGTAGGTTCCGTTTGTAAGTGAGGACTCCGAGGTTCAGAGAGGTTGAGGAACTTTCCCAAGGTTATTCAGCTAATGGGTGGGGGAGCAGGGCCCAAAGCATTCTCCAAAGTTTGGCAGGGATCACTGGTAGAACCATAGCACATTTATACCGTTTCGCACAAAGGCATTGAGTAACTGAACCACGTAGTGAGACAGTTATTCTATTTTCGCTTACCTTTCATTCCTTCTGATTAAATCGAGGAAAGCCTCGGGTTGCTTCTAATATCCTTTTAAAAGTTCTCTAACACGTGCCAATCTCCCTTTATAACAGAGCTTGGGCAACAGTATCTAGCTGGAATTTTATGACACTGTTTTGCTTTCCTTGTATTTATTTTTAGGAAAATAATACTGATTTCTCACTGAGGTAGCGATATAAATGCTCTTTAAGTATGTATTTAAATTATTAAAAGTGAGTAGATTTACAGAAAAATATTAAGTTAACCATAGTGCGGTTAGTTCATGGAAACGGCAAAAATTGTGAGATTTGCGGCCTCAAGGCTGGGGAACAGCGCACTTAATAAGGAGGAACTTAAGACAGGCCTGGCCTTTTCAGTCCCAACGGGCCGCCTTTCTCTTCCGTTTCTGGCAGGGACCCCCGAGAAGAGGACCCTCTACCCAGCCCAGCTCCAGCCCCAAGAAAAGCCGGTTAACATCATAATACCTCCAGACACACCTGAAGTGCAGCCTTCCCTTTATGCTGCTCCATTTTGAGGGGGATTTCCAGCTCTGTTTGCATAACAAAAGTCCCCTGACACTGTTTTTCCTCAAACAAAAGAGAGCAGCCAGTTTTCCCCTCCAATGCAATTAAATGGCATTGGCAGTCTGTTAAAGGCCTGGTAGAGCGTTAGGTCCTGAAATAGACCCCTTTCCCGGCCCAGTTCCCAGACCGGGGGTGGTTTTGCTCCTCTCCACTCTGAGTGAAAATTCTTCCTAAACACAGCTCTGACCTTGGCCCTGGCGTGTTCCGTTCAAACATGCCTTTTTCTCTCGGGCCAATCTTTTTGACTTGCCGCTTGAAGCCCTTCACACAGCCCAATATTACTGGTAAAAGTGCTTCGGGCCAGGACTCTGGATATCTGGGTTCTAGTGCTAGGGTGACCCCTAATTTGCTGGGTGACCTCTGTGGGTTCCCTCCCATCTCCAGGCCTCAGTTTTCCCATGGATAGAAAGAAGGGATAGGATTAGGTGAGTCTTTTCCTGAGCTGACCTTCTATGGGCGATGGCCTGAGGCTGAATTAGTTGACCAGCTCAAGATCAAAGAGGCTGAAAGAGCCAGAGCTCAGGTCCAACTCTCAGCTTTTTTAAAAAATAAATTTATTTATTTATGGCTGCACTGGGTCTTCGTCGCAGTGCGCGGGCTTCTCATCGCAGTGGCTTCTCTTGTTGCGGAGCACGGGCTCTAAGTGCGCAGGCTTCAGTAGTTGTGGCATGTGGACTCAGTAGTTGTGGCTCGCGGGCTCTAGAGCGCAGGCTCAGTAGTTGTGGCACACGGGCTTAGTTGCTCCACGGCATGTGGGATCTTCCCGGACCAGGGCTCAAACCCATGTCCCCTGCCTTGGCAGGATTCTTAACCACTGTGCCACCAGGGAAGTCCCCAACTCTCAGCTTTGACCACCCCCAGATCAGCCACTTGACCACTTTGGATCATTTTATGCCTTAGTGCCCTATGTCAGGAAGAATAGGTCTTCTGGGAATTAAGCTGGCCTCCCCGTTCCTGGGGTCTCCTTACCTAAATACCCAACCTCAAAGCCCTGTAGAGTAAGGAAGCTGTTAACACTTGACCCCTCATAAGCACTCTCTCCTCCCATCCCAAATGACTGGTTCCAGCAGGAGAGTTTTCAGTTTTGTCTTTTAAAAAGGAAAATAGGCTGTGGCTGTTTTTTGTTCTTTGTTTTTTTAACTTTCCATAAAACAGATGTTCAGCATAAAAATGTTTGGACAATATAGTAATGTATAAAGAAGACAGTAAAAGTCAACTGAAATGTTCTCTACCTAACCCTGCCTGAGACATCCTTCAAAAACATTTTTGTGTTCATCCTTCTAGGCTTTCTCTAACATATATATATATATCTTTATAATGAAAATAAGATCATACTAGAAATACTGTTATAATTTTTAAAGGTAAAATTGTGACTCTCATGTAAATATAAAATGAACACTTGTCAAAGATTTTTATTTAACTCAGTAATTAATGAAGGAACATACATATATATACACACACATATATATGCTAATCAGATTCTCCTTTGAAGTGGTTTTAATATATAGATTAAATATATATTAATTAGTATATGTATTAATATATAGTATATATACCATATATTATATAGTATAGTATTATATATAGGATATAGCTAATGTGTATATAGGCAATCAGTAATGTAGAAATAAATTTGCTAATGATGCAAAGTTAGTTATATTATTTTTTTTTAACATCTTTATTGGGGTATAATTGCTTTACAATGGTGTGTTAGTTTCTGCTTTATAACAAAGTGAATCAGTTATACATATACATATGTTCCCATATGTCTTCCCTCTTGCGTCTCCCTCCCTCCCCTCCTCCCTATCCCACCCCTCCAGGCTGTCACAAAGCACCGAGCCAATATCCCTGTGCCATGCGGCTGCTTCCCACTAGCTATCTACCTTACTACGTTTGTTAGTGTGTATATGTCCACGACTCTCTCGTCCTGTCACAGCTCACCCTTCCCCCTCCCCATATCCTCAAGTCCGTTCTCCAGTAGGTCTGAGTCTTTATTCCCATCTTACCCCTAGGTTCTTCATGATATATTTTTTTCTTAAATTCCATATATATGTGTTAGCATACGGTATTTGTCTTTTTCTTTCTGACTTACTTCACTCTGTATGACAGACTCTAGGTCTATCCACCTCATTACAAATAGCTCAATTAATATTCCATTGTATATATGTGCCACATCTTCTTTATCCATTCATCCGATGATGGGCACTTAGGTTGTTTCCATCTCCGGGCTATTGTAAATAGAGCTGCAATGAACATTTTGGTACATGACTCTTTTTGAATTTTGGTTTTCTCAGGGTATATGCCCAGTAGTGGGATTGCTGGGTTGTATGGTAGTTCTATTTTTAGTTTTTTAAGGAACCTCCATACTCTTCTCCATAGTGGCTGAACCAATTCACATTCCCACCAGCAGTGCAAGAGTGTTCCTTTTTCTCCACACCCTCTCCAGCATTTATTGTTTGTAGATTTTTTGATGATGGCCATTCTGACCGGTGTGAGATGATATCTCATTGTAGTTTTGATTTGCATTTCTCTAATGATTAATGATGTTGAGCATTCTTTCATGTGTTTGTTGGCAGTCTGTATATCTTCTTTGGAGAAATGTCTATTTAGGTCTTCTGCCCATTTTTGGATTGGGTTGTTTGTTTTTTTAATATTGAGCTGCATGAGCTGCTTGTAAATTTTGGAGATTAATCCTTTGTCAGTTGCTTCATTTGCAAATATTTTCTCCCATTCTGAGGGTTGTCTTTTGGTCTTGTTTATGGTTTCCTTTGCTGTGCAAAAGCTTTTAAGTTTCATTAGGTCCCATTTGTTTACTTTTGTTTTTATTTCCATTTCTCTAGGAGGTGGGTTGAAAAGGATCTTGCTGTGATTTATGTCGTAGAGTGTTCTGCCTATGTTTTCCTCTAAGAGTTTGATAGTTTCTGGCCTTACATTTAGGTCTTTAATCCATTTTGAGTTTATTTTTGTGTATGGTGTTAGGGAGTGATCTAATCTCATACTTTTACATGTACCTGTCCAGTTTTCCCAGCACCACTTATTGAAGAGGCTGTCCTTTCTCCACTGTACATTCCTGCCACCTTTATCAAAGATAAGGTGTCCATATGTGCATGGGTTTATCTCTGGGCTTTCTATCCTGTTCCATTGATCTATATTTCTGTTTTTGTGCCAGTACCATGCTGTCTTGATTACTGTAGCTTTGTAGTATAGTCTGAAGTCCTGGAGCCTGATTCCTCCAGCTCCGTTTTTCTTTCTCAAGATTGCTTTGGCTATTCGGGGTCTTTTGTGTTTCCATACAAATTGCGAAATTTTTTGTTCTAGTTCTGTGAAAAATGCCAGTGGTAGTTTGATAGGGATTGCATTGAATCTATAGATTGCTTTGGGTAGTAGAGTCATTTTCACAATGTTGATTCTTCCAATCCAAGAACATGGTATATCTCTCCATCTATTTGTATCATCTTTAATTTCTTTCATCAGTGTCTTATAATTTTCTGCATACAGGTCTTTTGTCTCCTTAGGTAGGTTTATTCCTAGATATTTTATTCTTTTTGTTGCAATGGTAAATGGGAGTGTTTTCTTGATTTCACTTTCAGATTTTTCATCATTAGTATATAGGAATGCCAGAGATTTCTGTGCATTAATTTTGTATCCTGCTACTTTACCAAATTCATTGATTAGCTCTAGTAGTTTTCTGGTAGCATCTTTAGGATTCTCTATGTGTAGTATCATGTCATCTGCAAACAGTGACAGCTTTACTTCTTCTTTTCCGATTTGGATTCCTTTTATTTCCTTTTCTTCTCTGATTGCTGTGGCTAAAACTTCCAAAACTATGTTGAATAAGAATGGTGAGAGTGGGCAACCTTGTCTTTTTCCTGATCTTAGTGGAAATGCTGTCAGTTTTTCACCACTGAGGATGATGTTGGCTGTGGGTTTGTCATATATGGCCTTTATTATGTTGAGGAAAGTTCCCTCTATGCCTACTTTCTGCAAGGTTTTTATCATAAATGGGTGTTGAATTTTGTCAAAAGCTTTCTCTGCATCTATTGAGATGATCATATGGTTTTTCTCCTTCAATGTGTTAATATGGTTTATCACATTGATAGATTTGCGTATATTGAAGAATCCTTGCATTCCTGGAATAAACCCCACTTGATCATGGTGTATGATCCTTTTAATGTGCTGTTGGATTCTGTTTGCTAGTATTTTGTTGAGGATTTTTGCATCTATGTTCATCAGTGATATTGGCCTGTAGTTTTCTTTCTTTGTGACATCCTTGTCTGGTTTTGGTATCAAGGTGATGGTGGCCTTGTAGAAGGAATTTGGGAGTGTTCCTCCCTCTGCTATATTTTGGAAGAGTTTGAGAAGGATAGGTGTTAGCTCTTCTCTAAATGTTTGATAGAATTCGCCTGTGAAGCCATCTGGTCCTCGGCTTTTGTTTGTTGGAAGATTTTTAATCACAGTTTCAATTTCAGTGCTTGTGATTGGTCTGTTCATATTTTCTATTTCTTCCTGATTCAGTCTTGGCAGTTTGTGCATTTCTAAGAATTTGTCCATTTCTTCCAGATTGTCCATTTTATTGGCATAGAGTTGCTTGTAGTAATCTCTCATGATCTTTTTTATTTCTGCAGTGTCAGTTGTTACTTCTCCTTTTTCATTTCTAATTCTATTGATTTGAGTCTTCTCCCTTTTTTTCTTGATGAGTCTGGCTAGTGGTTTATCTATTTTGTTTATCTTCTCAAAGAACCAGCTTTTAGTTTTATTGATCTTTGCTATTGTTTCCTTCATTTCTTTTTCATTTATTTCTGATCTGATTTTTATGATTTCTTTCCTTCTGCTAGCTTTGGGGTTTTTTTGTTCTTCTTTCTCTAATTGCTTGAGGTGCAAGGTTAGGTTGTTTGTTCGAGATGTTTCCTGCTTCTTAAGGTGGGCTTGTATTGCTATAAACTTCCCCCTTAGAACTGCTTTTGCTGCATCCCATAGGTTTTGGGTCGTTGTGTCTCCATTGTCATTTGTTTCTAGGTATTTTTTTTATTTCCTCTTTGATTTCTTCAGTGATCACTTCATTATTAAGTAGTGTATTGTTTAGCCTCCATGTAATAGAGTGATGTTTTGAATTATCTCTTAATTTATAGATTTACAGGGCAAAATCAATTTGCATTTCTATGAGCAAGAATAATTTGCATTCTTATCATTTTTCTATAATTTACAGGGTTGTGAAATAGACAGTGAAAGACTCAGGCCCCTATAGAATCAGGGAACTCCCAGAAATAACACCCAACACTCCATTGAAAGGACAGTCCATAAATTTTCACAGTTTTTCATCTGAACGTATACTGTGGTTATGACAGCTAATATTATGAGGGTGGTTACTGTGTGCCAGGAACTGTTGTAGGTACAATACTTTATGAGTATTATCTTATTTAATCCTCACAGCAAGCCTGTGAGGTAAACCCTGTTATCATTCCATTTTTACTGATGAGAAAACTCGGATACAAAGCAGTTAAGTAACTTGCCCGATGTCACATAGGAGGTGGGAAGCTAGGAATTCAAACCCCTGACTAGTACATTGTATATCCAACTTTTGATTGGTGGACATTTGGGTTGTTTCCAGTTTTTTCTATGATAAACGTTACAGTCAATATTATGTTATCATTATACCAAAGATATTATATCATTCTTCACATCTCAGAATTCCTCAGAGTGGAATGGCTGGGTCCAAAAATGTATGCATTTTACATTTGATGGTTGTGACCAAATTGCCCTTCAAAAAGCAGAATCAATTTATATTCCCATCAGCAGCGAGCTTAAGAGAATTTATTTCCCTACATTTTTGCCAACAATAAGTATTATCAACCTTTTCAATATTTGCCAGCCTGACAGGTGAAAAAAAGTTTCTTGGTGTCATTTATTTGTTTATTTATTTATATTTTTGGCTGCATCGGGTCTCAGTTGTAGCACACAGGATCTTCGTTGAGGCATGTGGGAACTTTCCTTGTGGCGCACAGGCTTCTCTCTAGCTGTGGCATGCGGGTTTTCTCTCTCTAGTTGTGGCACGTGGGCTCTCTCGTTGAGGCTCGCGAGCTCAGTAGTTGTGGCGCGTGTGCTAAGTTGTCCCGTGGTATGTGGGATCTTAGCTCCCCGACCAGGGATAAAACCCACGTCCCCTGCATTGGAAGGTGGATTCTTAACCACTGGACCACCAGGGAAGTCCCTCTTGGTGTGTTTTTTTTTTTTTTTTTTTCCAGGCAAGGCTTTACTGGGGCCCCTGCTGAAGTAGGGGGGAGGGAGAACAAACAACAGGTTCCCTCTTGGTGTTATTTAAATTTACATTTCTTTTTATTTCAAGAATTCTTCAGAACGCTTTTAGAAGGACAATTGCCAGAGATCACCTTGCCTCACTTACCCCCTGCTGTCCCCCCCCCCCATGGTAGAGCTGTAAACTTAGAAGAAGGTGCCTAGAGGGAAAGGGACCTGTCTAAGGCCATCCTGTGAGCTAAGGGTAGACCTGGGACTCTCCTCAAGGTTCTGACTTCTTTCTGCAATAAATAGAGTCTTTCCAATGAGCCTCCCTGCCACTAGTGTTGCTTTTAGTCTGAATACCAGTGGGATGATGGGGACCCATCAGAAGTAAGTTTTCTTTGGATTAGTCAATCAATGGAGATGAATAGATAATTAGCTAGGCCATTAAAAAAAAAATTGAATTCCCACCTCATCACCAATGTACCAAACACTTAAATGTAAAGAAATTGATGTTAAAAAATAGTTTATAAGAAAAATATGAGTAAATTAGTTCTGCAATTTATAAGACAAATCATAAAGATGAGTTTAACAAGTTTGACAAAATTTGACTAAACCATCTACTGGCAACAACAACAAACTACTACAAATGGGTTTAAAAGACAAAAGGAGAATTTACAGAAGATCTAACTCGTTTAAACAAACAAACAAAAACACATATCAAAAATTACTTAGGGAGCTTCCCTGGTGGCGCAGTGGTTGGGAGTCCGCCTGCCGATGCGGGGGACGCGGGTTCATGCCCCGGTCCGGGAGGATCCCACATGCCGCGGAGCCATGGCCTCTGAGCCTGCGCATCCGGAGCCTGTGCTCCGCGACGGGAGAGGCCACAGCAGTGAGAGGCCCGCGTACCGCAAAAAAAAAAAAAATTACTTAGGCATTCCCCAATTGTTAGATCAATTACTGGATTAAAAAAGATAATGCCTGTGAATGTGGCTTACTCAAAAGCATTTTTCATCAATGTAGGCATGGTTGTTGGTTGTCATAGCTGTCATCATGATCTTTCTGATTTCCAGTGATGCAGCCAAAACCTGTGTGGAAAATCTCAGACACAGGTGCAGATATGAAGGGGGCCGCGAGGGCAGTAATCAGTCACTTTTCCTCAGTGCCCAGCCTTTGAAGCTAACCACACCGGATTTGAATCCTGGATCTGCTGGCATTTGCCAGTCCATTGACAAGCTGTGTAACAGCTCAAATCCTTATCTCCTCATTTATAAAATGGGGCTAATGATACTCACAGTTTAGAATGTCTTTGAGGAATTAACAAGATGATGTATGTGGTCTGCCTGACGCTTATTAGCCAATTTTATTAGCCATTTTTTTTTTTTTGACCACGCCCATCAGCATGCGGGATCTTAAGTTTCCTGACCAGAGATTGAACCACGGGCCCCCTGCACTGAGAGCACAGAGTCTTAACCACTGGATCACCAGGGAAGTCCCATTAGCCAATTTTTTAAATGTGTGTTTTCTTTCCATTCTTTTCTCTGAGAACTCACAGATTTCTTGGACTCTCCAATTATTTCATTCAACAATGTTTATTTTGCATTTATGCATGCTGGGCACCAGTGCAGTTCTCGGGAAACCAGTATGAATATGAGAGAGGCAGGTAATTTTGTGGGTGTTAGGAATGTTTTGTTCTAACAAGGCAACTCTGGGTGGGCTCCTGGGTGGCTCCTGGTTGAGGGTGGGTCAATACAAAGACCAAGCCATGATTAGAAGATTGGAATTTTCAGCCCTGCCTCTCATTCTCTTGAGTAGGGAGAAGGGCTAAAAATGGAGTTAATGATCAATCATGCCTACAGGATGAAGCCTCCATAAAAATCCCAGAACTTGGGAAAATTCTGGATAGGTGAACACATCTACCGGAAAGGTGGCATACCCCAACTGCACGTGGACAGAAGTTCCTGGGCTCAGGACCCTCCCCGACCTCACCCTATATATCTCTTCATCTGGCTGTTCAGTGGTATTCTTTATCCTTTAATAGAGTGGTAAATGTGTTTCCCTGAGTACTGTGAGCCCCTCTAGCAAATTACTCAAACCCTAGGAGGGGGTCATGGGAACTTCTGATTTGTAGCCAAAGTCGGACAGGACTGTGGGAAACCTGGAGACCTAGTAATTGTGATTGGCATCTGAAGTAGGGCGAAAGCAGTCTTGTGGGACTGAGCCCTTAACCTGTGGTATCTGACATTATCTCCAGGTAGATAGTGTCAGAATGGAGTTAAATTGTAGAACACTCAGCTGGTGTTGCAGAGAATTACTTGGAAAACAGATTAAAAGCCAGTAATGGGAATTCCCTGGTGGTCCAGTGGTTAGGACTCCTTGCTTTCACTGCCCTGGCCCACGTTCTGTCCCTGGTCAGGGAGCTAAGATACTGCAAGCCGGTGTGGCACAGCCAAAAAAGAAAAAAGAAAAGCCAATAATATTTCAGACAAAAAACATAAAAAGTATAACCATATTCACTAGTTCACCACTCAGTCCTATGTCACCAATCCTTGATTTTTATCTTCTGTTAATAGTTTTATGAAGCCATCAGGGTTTCCATTAGAATTCTTTAATTTATTACCCAATCCAGCGGTATTATCTGAAAGGTATCAGACATCTGTACTTGTCAAAAAGTCCTTTTTATGAATCTTCTTGAAGATGAAGCATTTTTTGCAAAAGCTTCAAACAATAACTGTTTATAGATGACAAAAGACTTAAAATCATGGTCAAAGATCTGATTACAATGCAGTTGACAAAGAAATGTGGTTACTGCTGTGACATACAACATTTTAAGATAATAACAAGAATTATGACTGATAACGTTTTATCAGAACATATTCAACTTTTAGAAATTTTAAATAATTTCTAGACATTAATATTAATGACATTTACTCATACAATATAACCTAAGAAGGCTTATTACCACTCATTTGAGAATGCTTTCCATGTAATTTAACATACCAAATAAACCTAATTAGTTTAATATTTCTTTCTCTGAGGTGCTTCCAGGGCCCTCTCTGAAGCATCTCAGTTAGCTAGAGGTCAAAAGAACTTCAATTAGAATTTGATATTTGGTTAAGTTTGTCAAAACTATCAAAAAAGTTTTAAACACTTGAGGTCAAATAGAATCATATGGCACTTGGAAATAATACTTACTCATTTAATTAAAGTGGCGATAAAAAGTTTTCAAAAGCAAATACAGAAAGTTACAACAGATTACTTAAAAGGTAAAGAAACTTTACAATCTGTTATCAAAAGCAGTAATATTCTAAGAAAACTTTTTTCACTTAACAGAGAGAAAACCAAATTCAGGTTTTGCACCACTTTGCCTTTAATATTAAAATTTATTTACTCAGTTAAATTTATTCTACTCTTAGTCCTGACCACACATAGAATTCCTTTCTAAAGATTCTTTTTTTCCCCTCACAAACCTTCTATAACTTCCTATATCCAAATTAATTTGTCTTTTATTTTCTTTGCCATTTAGAAATAACTAGCTTTTGGACAAAATTACTTCCTTTTCCCTTAACAAAACACACTTCCATCCTTTATATCTTCTTTTTCCTTGCATACCAAGAGGTTTTCCTTATTAATATCTGGTATATATTTTAATTACATATTTAATCAGAATTCATAACCTTAAAACCTCAGTTTTAAGACATGAACAATATACCCAAACATCTTTAGTTTTTCTCTAATAAAAGAAAAAGTAGGTAAACTTAGATTTGTTTGGCAATTAATTTTCCAGTATCTTATTTGGAAATGATCGGGATATTCAGTCAATTTCTGTCATTTAACTTAATTTAACAGTTTCAAGTTACCAAAATATGGAGAAACTATTTTAAAGTAAACAGTCCTAAAACGTAATTATTTCTAAAGAGTTCACCTAAAAATTCTTATCTCATTTACATTTAATTTACTTAAAAGTTTGACCATATCATTAAATCACTTTGCTGTACACCTGAAATGAACACAACATTGTAAATCAACTATATTCCAACATAAAATAAATTTTTTTTTTAAGTTTGGCCATATCAAGTTTTTTTCATGCTGACAGATTTTATAACAGGAATAATAAGATTGTATTTGACTTCTAGTAAACCTAGGTACAATAAAAATATATTTAATGTTGATGACCCAAAAGATATGACTGTATTCATTAAACCAATAAACTTAAACTTGTTTTAATTCATTAAATCCTATATCATGTGATCCTGAAATTCATTCGTGTTAGTTTCTTTTATATTTCTAAATATTTATATAAGTGCTTACTTTCCTTTAAGTCAATTAGAGTTCTTTTACAATTGATTTCAGCAATACAACAATTCTAGAACACACGTATATAGATACATACAAATATGCAAACACATACAGAGACTCCATAGTTCCCATTCTCAAATTTTAGCCATGAATCAGGTACAATAACGCAAAACCCATCTGTTACAAGAGAAGTTGGATTCAAGTTGTGTTTCTGGCAGATGGAACAAA
Organism: Delphinapterus leucas; assembly: GCF_059928025.1. Classification (NCBI taxonomy): domain Eukaryota; kingdom Metazoa; phylum Chordata; class Mammalia; order Artiodactyla; family Monodontidae; genus Delphinapterus; species Delphinapterus leucas. Next base: position 111,715,159 of record NC_143134.1, read on the forward strand.
TTGAGGTCACCTGTTTACACAACTAAACTCTTTATTATTATTTATGGAGAAGACACTTAAGATTTGTATTTGACCTTGACAAGTCAAGTTCCAAATTACCTACCCCCTTTTGTTTTTTCTTTAGATAAAAGTTACCTTCTTGAAATTTGCATTTTAGAAAGATGGCCTAGATGAGAGTTTCTGGAGAAGACCAGGTAGAACATTTATACCTCAAAGGCATAAGAGGAGAAATGCCAGTTCCTCCTAGGAGGACTTTGTTCCCTTAGGGCCAGAATGTTTTACTTACAAGTCTTTTAAGATGAATAGGGGAAGTTTGGAGAGTATAAAACCTATTATTGGCTTTGAATTGTTTCTGGAGCCACACCTCTGGTCCTGTAAAGACTAGATTTGTAAAACAAGGACAACTATTTTCAATTCCTCAAAGAATTGGATGGCCACCTCAATGATATCAAAGGAGTGACATACCCATACACCTATGTTGGAATGTTTTCCTTTCTCTCATTTAGCTTAAAGAAGAAGGCAAAAAAAAAAAAAATTCCTATCAGGCTCTGAATATCAGTTATGGTCAGTTTAGTCAGACAGGTGGCCTGCCATCTTGATTATTCATTTACAAAAACTTTTAAGGATCCCCCCTGGGCTTAAGAAATTCTTTAACTGTGGCCCTCAGTTCAGCCTTCGATCTGAAGAGGCTTGCTTAGAGCCTCATGCAGTCCCATTTCTAAAAGTAACCACTTAATAGTCTCTTCAGAGTGGAAAGGCAATTCAGACAGAGGGTTACTACAGTGAGTACTCAAATAAAGGAAGATAGAGGGGAGCAGTAATTACATCAGTCTTAAGGGGTTTTTGTTGTTGTTGTTTATTTGTCTGTTTGTTTGTTTTAGTACCTTTTATATCATTAATCTTTCATTAGCCTTCTACAACCAATCCTTCAATGAGGCTGTTTTGGAATTTTGAAGCCTTCTGGGGCTTCAAAATGCAATGTCAGAAAAGAGTCCCATCATCCTTGCCATTTCAGGGCAGGATTTCCTTTAATTTCCAATTAAGTAAGCACTTGCAAGCATACATAAACCCTGCTGGTATTCCCATAGGTGACTCTCCACTGGGGAGCTGTTTGGCCTCTGAGGCACAATTTCCCATTATTAATTTGGTAGTCTAATTCAGATATGAGATATGATCTGAACAATTTTTTTTTTTTTTTGCCCCGCCGCACAGCCTGTGGGATCTTAGTTCCAGGGATTGAACCCATGAACAACTTTCTGAGGACAGTGTGGTGGATCGAATATGTACTGCTTCTGGATCTAGCTCCCCAAGATGTTACCCTTGAGTACATTCAACTCTTTTACATATCTCGATTTCTCCCTCTGACAGTGTAAAACCACCATGGGTACTCAGAGCACTGGATGATCAGTCCTTATCTCGTGCATCCCCAGAAGAGCACTATTTACTTAATGGCTGTAGTGGGGTTTCCCTGTAGAACCGCTACACGTCACAAGGATTAATCCTCAGATACTTCCACTAGGTCCTCAGTTGCCTGAGGACACCTTGTGGCCAGAAGGAGCAAATGTCCCTTGTTTTGTGGAGTTGAATAATTCAAACTGTCATTCACTAGCAAAAGTTTTATTCAGACCATATATCAACTTGTTTTTTTTCCATTTAAACCAAATTTAACAAAAACCCAGCCACCCATGTTTCCCTGGGCCTCCTGCCCATATGCCCCCAGGTCTCTGCCTAGGAAATGCACTGGTGCCCTTTAAGACTGTGAGTCTTAAGTAAAAACAGCTCAAATAAAATTTTTAGGATCATCAGGGACTTCCCTGGTGGTCCATTGAGTAAGACTCTGCGACCCCAATGCAGGGGGCCCAGGTTTGATTGGGGAGCTAGATCCTGCATGCATGCTGCAACTAAGGAGTCTCCATGCCACAATTAAAGATCCCACAAGCTGCAACAAAGATCCCGGGTGCTACAACTAAGACCTGGTGCAGCCAAAATAAATACATAAATAAATAAATATTTTTTAAAAAATAAAATTTTTAGGATCATCACTTAAAAGCAATGAAATCCAGATACCAGGAGAACTCACTGGAATACCTGAGGAGTACCGAGAAGCTGGTGGGGCTCAGTGGGCCTCTGCTGGTACCAAGTGCTGGTTCAGGGTAGACTCCAGGTGTCCTCTGGTGGGTATCTCTGATATCCTGCTGACTACACCATTCGTATGTTGATGAAAAAATTAATCAATAGTTTATCTAAGAAAGAAATGGAAAGTTGTATTCGAGCCAACCTGAGGATTATAACCTGGGAGACAGTCTTTCAGAAAGTGCTGAGGACCGTTCCACTTGTTAGAGGTCAAAGCACAGTCATTTAAGATTTTGAAACAAAGTGTCATACGTCAAATCATGTATTAACAGTTTACACAATCCAGATCTGCATGCACAAAATGAGTAGTGGGTCATCACAACCCGTTACAAAATTAAGAAAGAAGATTATTTCCTAAGGAGGTCTGGTTAATGCAGACACACAATACACTCTAAAGGGGAGGGACGAGGCCCAAACAAGCAGAGAAAAATTTTATGTTTAATTTTTTCTTGTCTTGCCATAAAATACAAATTTTCTTTCATCACTGGCTACAAGTTCACTTATAGGCAAAAAAGGGGAGAGGGGTTTTGGTGAACATCTAGCAATCTCTTCCATACATCATTCCAACGGCCCACATTTCCTTGAGGGTCTGTATTAGCTTCCTAGGGCTGCCATAACAAAGTACCACACACTGGGTGGCTTAACACAGCAGAAATTTATTGTCTCACATTCTGGCAGCAAGAACTCTGAAATTAAGGTGTCATCAGGGCCATGGTCTCTCTGAACTCTCTAGGGAATGAACTGTTCTCCATGTTTCTTTTCTAGCTTTTGGTTGCTTCCAGACATGTCTTGCATTCCAGGCTTGTAGATGTGTGATTCCAATTCTCCATCTTAATATGGCCTTCTCCCTGTGTGTCTCCACATTGTCCTCCCTTTGTATATATCTGTCTCTGTGTCCAAATTTCTTCTTTTTAAGGACACTAATCATATTGGATTAGGGTTCACCCTAATGACCTCCTTTTAATTTGATTATCTTTGTGAAGATCCTATTTACAAATAAGGTCACATTCAGAAGTATTATGGGTTAGGACGTTAACATATCTTTTTTGGGGGGAGACACAATGCAATCCATAACAAGATGTATTGTCTGCAGTCAACTCTTGGGCACTGATATCTGTATCATTTGCAACAAAAACAAACCTAAACAAACAAAGAGAATGTATTGGAAGGATATTGGGTAGCTCCTGGCATCAAAGGAGCACTTAACCAGGCTTTGGTGGAGAAAGTCTGGGCTGAATCAGAAATCAGGGCATCCCTAGGCAAAAACTCATGGACATCTCCTTAGGGTCTGCCTTCTGCAGGACTCAGCTGCAACATCCTTCTGGCCAAGTGTTTCTTCTCTCAATACACAAATTCTTGGAAGAGTCAGTTGGGTCAGCCTGACTGACTGGAACCAAGGCCTCTTTAGGGATTTGTGAATGGAACATATTGTCTTGCTGGGACCTCATGGGAGTGGGGAAGGGGCAGCTCCTCAAAAGAAACAGGGGGTTGCTACCAAAAGACGGGGGAGGAATGTGTTTTGCAGGCAAAACCACAGCTGTTTGCTACCCATTATAATTCATTTGAGAAAGATTTTCAGCTCAGGCAGTTATATTTCTAAATATTTTGGCACTTAAAGGAGCCATTTAGTCATCTGGAAAATGCAGAATTGTGGAAAAATGGCGTGTCATGTGGTAAAAGGAGCACTCATGGTGGAATCAGAAGAGCAGGTTTTATTTTTTTTTAATATTTGCAGATGGTATAATTTTATCCTGGAAACTGAAGAGCTCTTGGAAAAAACAGGAATGTTCAACCAAGTATCAAGTTACTAACTGGAAATAAAAATAATGCATTATAAAGCAATTATTAGAAAAGCATAACAGAACCAAAGATGTTATTCAAATTAGCTATCAAGGCAATTTGTAAAGGAATAAACTCAGCGAAAACTGCAAAGCACCTTTATTAAGAAAAAACATCAGATTCGCCTTGGAGGCATAAAAGATGAAGGATGGGCAGACTTGAGATTAAAAAGATGTCACCTCTCACTAAATTGATTCATTCAGTGAAAAAATTCTCAGCCAAAAAAAAAAAAAGAAAACACCTCAGCCAATCAAAATCTTAAGTTGTTTAAACTTGAAAATATGAGTTTAAAGTTCAAGAGAAAAGTCCCCGTCCCTAGACATCAGGCCCTCATAGCCAGCAAGTTTCCTTGCAAGGGACGGGGTCCAGGTTTTTTTCTTTTTTTGGCTGCATTGGGTCTTCGTTGCTGCACGCAGGCTTTCTCTAGTTGCAGTGAGCAGGGGCTACTGTTCATTGCGGTGCGTGGGCTTCTCATTGCGGTGGCTTCTCTTGTTGAGGAGCACGGGCTCTAGGTCCGCGCTCTAGGGGGCAGGCTCAGTAGTTGTAGCGCACGGGCTTAGTTGCTCCACGGCATGTGGGATCTTCCCGGACCAGTGCTCGAACCCATGTCTCCTGCATTAGCAAGTGGATTCTTAACCACTGTGCCACCAGGGAAGCCCCTAGGGTCCAGGTTTTGATTCTGGCTCTGCCAATTACTGATCTATGAGACCTTGGGCAAGTAATGTACCCTTTTGGGACCTTACTTTCTCCATCTGTGAAGTGGGATAATCATATCTTCCTGCTTCAAGAGCTGTTGCAAGGATCATGTAAGAGAAAGTATTTGAAAATGTTTTATAAACTGTAAGGCACTCTTCATGCTGTAACTGCGATTTTTTTAACCCCCCAATGATGCCAGACAAATGTGACAAATCACAATGAGAAAAATCTCCATTTTGCTCTCATTTTGCAAAAAGACAAACACTTTTTCTTATTAAACTCAAGTTACAAGATGATTGTCAATATTTGATTCCTGTGGAAGACAGAGAAAAGCTCTGTGAGCTGCTTGCTGCACTAGAGGGGTAGTCATTCACTTGACTGCTCACTGGTCACGTGACCTGAACAGGATGCTTATACCTCCCAGTGCTCTCTCTACTCTACCCCGACTCTGCCCTGCCCAAGCTATCATTTCCCATCTGGAGAACGGAAGGTTTTGGACTTCATGGGGTTTGAGAGCAAAAACTCTGGAGTCTTCACAGATCTCAGTTTGAACCCTGTTGCCATCACTTACCTTGGCTAATTCTTTCTTTTTCCTTCATTTCAAAATCTATTAGATGGGGATGATAATAATAGCTACCTTATCAGGAAGACTTTAGGATTAAATGTGATAATAAATACAAAGTGCTTGGAGGATAATAAATGCTCAATAAACGGTAGCTGTTATAATTACCATAATAATAATAAACACTATTATTATCATATGCTAGTATTATTATTATCACCTCTAAGGGCCTTTGCAGCTCTGACATTCTAGGATAATATATCATAGAAAAGCTGAAACAGAGAGAAAATGGAAAAAATTCCCTTAATAGGACTTGAGTCAGTATTGCAAGTGGGACATTTTTCTGGAAGGCAGGCCCATGTGTTCACAGGGCCTTATTTAACCCTGGTGACTCACAAATAGAGCTCAGCTAGGCCCTACCTCCTGTGGAAAAAGGGAGAGAGAAGAGGGCAAAGCCAGATGGATATGGGAAAGCCCTGGCCTGGGAAGCTGCAACTGATGGCCCCTTAGAGAGTTTAGTCCAAGTGTTCTTAACTTGTATAAAATATATTTTGACCTGAGGGTTTTTCTTTTTCTGCAAATAATTTTTGGGGTAGGCACCATTGGTATGCCCTTCTCCTTCCTTGAGGGCAGAACCCTGATGTGGTCAGGATCAGGCAGCTGTGTGGGTCATTAGAGAATGAAGCAGCCTTAGCGCAAGCGGTAGGAGTAAACCTGATTATTCTTGCCAGTGATTGGCTTAGGAAAGGCCATGTGACATAACTCTGGCCAATGAGATATGAAAAGATGTCTGCTCAGGGGCTTCTGGGAAAATTTTCCTCTTCCTTAAAAAAGGACGTTCATTATAGTTTTGATGGGACGGCAAAAACAGTACAGCTCCTATGGCGGGCACATTAGTTTCCAATTGCTTCTTTAACAAATTACCACCAACTTGGTGACTTAAAATATCACAAATTATTCTCTTAAAGTTCTGGAGGTCAGAAGTCTTACAGGGCTGTAACCAAGATGGTTGGCAGGGCTGTGCTTCCTCCGGAGACTCCAGGGGAGACCTATTTCCTTGCCTTTTCTGTGTTCTAGAGCTTCATTCCTTCTGTTCCTTGGCACATAGCTCCTTTCTCCATCTTCAAGGCCAGCAATGCAGTGTCTTCAAAACTCCCTCTGCTCAGTTTTCACATGGCCTTCTCTTCCATAGTAAAATTTCCTTCTGCCTCCCTTTTATAAGGACACTTATGATTGTACTAGGTTTTACCTGGATAATCTAGGATACTCTGCCTATCTCAAGATTCCTAATTTAATCTCATCTGCAAAATCCCTTTTGCCATAAAAGGTAATATCCACAGGTTCCAGGAATTGGGACCTGGATATCTGTGGGAGCCATTAATCATCCTACCACAGAGGGGATTTGATACTAATTAGCAAAATTACCTGTGCATTTATCTTTTTTTTTTGGTCAGGTTTATTGAGATGTAATTTACATATAGCAAAATTCACTCTTTTTAGTGTACAGCTCTATGAGTTTCAACAAGCACGTACAGTTGCATAATTACCACAATTCCATCACCCCCCAAAATTCCAACATGCAGCCCCTTAGGCATCAAACTACCCCTCACCTCAGCCCTTGGCAACCACTGATGTGTTCTCTGTCCCTACGGTATTGCCTTTTGGACAATGTCATATAAATGGAATCATGGAGTACGTAGCATTTTAAATCTGACTTCTTTTTCTTAGAAGAATGTATTTGAAATACATCTATGTTGTAATGCACCAGTAGCTTGTTCCTTTTTATTGCTGGGTAGCATTTGATTTTAGAAATGTGTCACAATTTATCCATCAGTTGAAGGACACTTGAGCTGTTTCCAATTTTTGGCAATTATGAATGCAGCCTCCTTAAATGTTCAGGTACACACAATTCTTATGTGAATATAAGTTTTCATTTCTCTTGATTAAATATAGGAAAGGGATTGCTAGGTCATATTGTAAACGTGTGTTAAACTTTATAAGGGACTGCCAAACGGTTTTCCAAAGTGCTGTACCATTTTGTTTTCTCACTAGTAATGAATGAGAATTCCAGTTGCTCTACATCCTCACCACCATTTGGTATTATTTTTTTCCTCTCTTAATTTTAGCCATTTTGATAGGTGTGTGGTGATGCATCAATCTCACTTCTAGAGATCTATCACAGGGGTGCAGTGGCAAAAAGGTGAAAAGATGCACGTACAAGGCTATCCAATATAGCTTTGTAATCACAAGAGACTGGAAACAACCCAAATGCCCATCAATAGAAAACTAATTGAATAGACTATGGTACATCCCCCAAATGGAGTATAGCAAGGAATAAGAAAATTCTTTATTACTATGGTATGATCTCCAGGATACATTTTTAAAGTAAAAAAATAAATGTAAGAGAAAAGTGTCTAGAGTGTGCAATCATTTATCTACAAATAAAAGAATCTATAAAAATTTAATAAATATTACTATAGCAGAGGGAGGGACTAGAGAGGAAAGGAATAGGGTAGCATCTACAATCTATATTAAAAAAATATAATGTGTTTTGTAGATTTAACTTTGGAGCCAGCTAAGTATTTTATATAATTGCCAAAAAAATTATATAATTACCAAAAAAAAAAAAAACTAAAAAGCAATCCTTAGAAATTGAAAGTAAACTAAAATACAAATGTTCCTAACTGGATTCAGTGGATGACATAACCATACAGAGGAGGCTTTGAGGGACTTTAAGTCATCATCATTTGACTCTATATCCCTAGAGCGATATATCCAAAGACAAAAGAACTGTGTATTATGGGATAAAAATATATAATCATGTTGGTGCCCTTAAGACCTGAGATATTTGGCATAGAGATACAGATTAGGATTGATGAGGTTAACTGAAAACTGTAATTCTCCATTTCAGTTGGAATTATTCATGTGAACATGTTATACCTTTTATCTTTAGAAAATAATATATACTTCCTAGCTATGACCACTAAAAAGAATTCAAATTCAAGTAAACAGTAAAAAGGAAAACACATTTTTAAGACAAGTAGGGAAAAGTGAATCATTTTGCAGATTTGATGACACTAGGAAATGGCTGGCAATATTTTAGCTGTGATCATGATATTGTGGAGATTTTTTTAAAAAAGAATTTGTATCTTTTATAGATATGAAAGATTTACAAAAGAAATAAATGTTTAGGATTTGCCTCAAAATAATCTGACAGGAGGGGAAAGATGTGTGAAAGTGTAGATGACACAGGATGATTGTGTAGTGATAGTTGTGAAAGCTGGGTGATGAGTATATTGGGACCATTATCCTATTCTATTTTTAAATGATTTAAAAATCCTTCAAAAGAAAAACCAGTGTTTTTCTGAAAAAAAATTTATTTGAAAAACTTTGTGGCTATTGTGTGAGGATGTGATGCTTGGAGCTGCTGCAGCCACCTTGTGACCATGAGCATGCAAGCCTGAAGTCAAAAGCATCCAAACTGATAGCTATTTAATTTGTATAAATTCAAGTTTATTAAACTGACTAATTATGAAACTACTTAATGAGAAAATGAGAATTTCAGTGGATAAAAATATTGAAACTGGAGATTCTCAATGTACATTCATGAAAATTCTTTGATTGTAATTAATAGAAATCTTAGCTTAGGCAAAATTTGCAGATGTATTATGGGCCTTCAGGGCAATCTCATGGAATTCTAGCACAGAAATGCCACTGAGACTCATGAAGAACATAGTTCAAGATGTAAAGTCTGTTATTATTCTTTCTTCAGTTCTCATCTCCACTGCTCAGCTTAATTATGACTATCACTCACTGCTCTATCTTTTTTTTTTTTTTTTGCGGTACGCGGGCCTCTCACTGTTGTGGCCTCTCCTGTTGAGGAGCACAGGCTCCGGACGCGCAGGCTCAGCGGCCATGGCTCACGGGCCCAGCCGCTCTGCGGCATGTGGGATCTTCCCGGACCGGGTCACGAACCCATGTCCCCTGCATCGGCAGGCGGACTCTCAGGCACTGCGCCACCAGGGAAGCCCACTGGTCTATCTTTTGTAGACCAACTTTCTTCATTTTGCAGTCCACATCAGGGACAACATGCACATCCATAGTCTCTGGTTTTATACGCTCAAGTTCAGTCATTCAGATAGTGACTGATTTTTTACCCCCTAGACCCAGTTCCAAAAATTCTGGAAGAATGGATTGATTGGTCCAGGAACTGGCATTGTCCTATCCAAAGGAAAGGGCTCACTTAGGTCAGTCATGGCCAGGGTTCAAGGCATGTGCAAAATGGCTGATCCTGTGGTTCCGGTGGTGTTCATGTGAATGGAGGTGGTGACAAGAACAATTCCCAGAGGTGGTGGGGGGGAAGTAGCTGGGCAGACAGACAATAGGGGTCTAGTTGGGTCAGGCCAGATCACGATGTTTAGACTGGGTACAAAGACTGATGAGAATGATGACTTGGATGAGTTTTACTTTGCTTGACTCAGGAAAGCAAGCAAGCAGCGCATAATATATGCATGGGACAAGGATACAAGTGAGGAGACTCGGCTCCCAGCTGCTCCTGGGTCCTCACCCAAGAAAGTTCAGTGGGTTGTACAGCAACGCAGGGGTCAGAAACTAACCAGGCCAGAAGTGCTCAGGCCATGGCACTGGGGGAAGCTTGTGCCAGCGATCAAGGGTCCGTTTACTCCCATATAAGGGACCCCTTGCCACACTGCTGTCCCACATTAGTCCCATGTTGTTCTCTTTCTTACCATGCCATCAGGTCTAAACAGGGCCCACCTGGTCCACCACAAGTGTAACCTTCCATCTGTGCAGCTTCTAACTTCCTTCTGCCTTTTATTTTGGTTACATAGTATTGAGAAAATCCTGATTCACACGGATAAGTAGTTGCAAACTGAAGCAGTTTTTCATCCTCTCCCATTGCAATGTCAGGCCTGAGCTACTGTCCAATTAAACTGATCCAGAGCGAAGCATGTAAAAAATGTTCAGTCTGAGTTTAAATCATTAGTAATAGCCAATTGTTATGGGTATTCCTTATAATTCATTTAACTGAGGAGAAAGAGAGCACCCAGGATTTAAAGTAAGTACAAAAAGTATCCAAAATAGAACAATGTCAGGGACTTCCCTGGTGGTCCACCGGTTAAGACTGCTCTCCCAATGCAGGGAGGGAGCCTGGGTTTGATCCCTGGTCAGGGAACTAGATCCCGCATGCCTCAACTAAAGACCTGGTGCAGCCAAATAAATAAACAAATAAATATTTTAAAAACAAACAAACAAAAAAACCCAAAATAGAAAAACGTCATCAAATTTACACACTCGTTACACTGCGATCCCAGTGGTCCCCAATGTCAAACCCACCTGGCTCACAAGGTTCTGGTAATGAGTCACTGATAAGACATAACTAATGCTACCTCACCCACCTTGACTCTGACCCCCTGCAAGGGAGTCCTGCCCAACAACGGTGGTCCACTAAGACTGCAGTCTTCAGTTAATTAGGGGAACAAATGCTACACAATGGCTAATTGATAATAACTAGTGTTTTCATGGAAATGAATAAAGTGCTTCCATATTCCTTTCTTTATTTGATCTCCAATAAGCCTGTGAGTTAATTGGACAGGTTATTTTATAAAGGAGGAGACTGAGTCTCAGAGGAGTGCCATAACCTTCCAAGTTAGTGACAAATAGAGAAAACAAGTGTGGAACTCAAGCCCTTGGTTTTTCCTTTTTCCTTCCTCTCTTCCTTCCTTCCTCCCTTCCCTTCCTTTCCTTCTCTTCCCTTCTCCTTCATTCCTTCTTTGCTTTTCTCTCCCTCCCTGCTTTTCACTCTCCTTCCCTTCTTACATCCTTCCATAAGCATTTGTTGATTCCTACTGTGGGTCAGGCCCTAGGCTTGAACTGGGGATTTAAAGGTAAATGAGACATGGTTACTGCTCTGAAAAAACACGGCAGGAGAGACAGATGTAACCAGAGCTAAAAATGAACACAATGTGGAGGCACCACAGAGGGAGGGAGGACATTTAGCTAGACCTTGAAGGGTAAGTAGCATCCCCAGAGAGAGATCATGGAAATGGGAAGGTGACATTTACTCTCTAAATACTTCCCTTTTAGAGTAAAGACTTCCCTTTCCCTTCCCTTATTATTCTTGTTCAGTTTTTGGAGTAAACTTTTTAATTGAAGTGTAACATACACACAGCTGATGTTCATTTTTAAAAGACCCGCCCCCAATAAAATAAAAGACCCATTCGCAATTATTTAAAAATCATTATTCAAAATTAAACATAAAGCAAATTAATCAATTCTCCCCCAAACATTTAACAGAATATTTTTCAGTGCTCGTGGGTACTGGGGAAATCCAGAGTTCATAGCCTATTGGGGGTGGGTGGATGGGTGTGGGAAAGACATACAAACAAAGTATTATTTGAAAAATTCTAAAGTAGAAGCATTTACTTGACAAATATTTATCTAGTGCCCACTATGTGCCAGGCACTGTGAAAGATGCCAGGAGGTCAGTCCCATGGACTCTAAGTGCTAAAGGAAGTATATAAGAAGAGATGTGGCAGAACTGAAAAGGGTTAATTAGTTTTACCCCAAGGGCTCAGGAGCAGAGAAGGTGGTATTTGAGTTGGGCTTAAAAAAGTAGAATTGGCAGATGGTGAAGGTAGAGAAAGGGCATTTTATTTTTCAAGAACCAGCATGAGCAAAGGTCTGGGGGAATGATGGTTCAAGGACATGTCTGGGGAGCTGGGAGAAATGCCTGTGACCAGAGGTGGATTATGAGTTGGGAAGGGGGGCAGTGGCAGGAAATGAAGCTGGAGGGAATCCTGGGGGGAGATCACAAAGGGTCTCAAATGCTGTGTATGAAGAGATATTTACTGCTTCCCAAGTATCCTTCTCCTCCCCACATTTCCCTGTCTCCTTGCCGTTAAAGAGAACCACCTGCCTAGTTTCACCAACGGCTGTCAGTGGAAGTTACGCGTGTCAGTTCTGGACTGGAGTATTAAAAAGCAAGCTCTTGGGCTTCCCTGGAGGCGCAGTGGTTGAGAGTCTGCCTGCCAGTGCAGAGGACACGGGTTCGAGCCCTGGTCTGGGAAGATCCCACATGCCGCAGAGCAACTAGGCCCGTGAGCCACAACTACTGAGCCTGCGCGTCTGGAGCCTGTGCTCCGCAACAAGAGAGGCCGCGACAGTGAGAGCCCCGCACACCGCGATGAAGGGTGGCCCCCGCTCGCCACAACTAGAGAAAGCCCTTGCACATTAACAAAGACCCAACACAGCCAAAAATAAATAAATAAACAAATGTGGGGTTTAAAAAAAAGAAAAAAGAATATTATTAAAATAAAAAAAAAAAGCAAGCAAGTTCTTCCCTAGCTTTCCTGCCTTGCCAAGTAGCCAAGGAGCCCTCATGTTCCAAGTGATACAGCTCCACCATGGTAGCCCCTCCATCTGTCTGGGTCCGTGACTGATTATAAGTGGAGTGCATGCATGCGGTATGTACCATGAATAAGAAATAAATTTATGTTGTGTTAAGCCATTAGGATTTGGGGATTAATTCATTACTGCAGCATAATTTAGGCTACTCTGACTGATACACCAGGCTAAGAAATTTGGAATTTGCCCTAGAGGTGGAGTATAGCCATTGAAAGTGCGTAACATTGTCAGATTTGCCAGACACTGCTCTCCAGATTATCCCTGTTCATGTGTAACAGTGGTGTCATTAAGCACTGTCCCACCTCAGAAGGATTTGAGCTTGTTCAGTTCAAATCCCACTTTTCTCATTCCCCTTCCCGCACTGAGTACAGATGCCCAGAGCTTTCTTGTCACCATTCCACTGGGTCCAGGTGCCCATTCCCTTGCTTTGGGCTCATGGGTTTTGTCCTGGGGCATGATGTCACCTGGAGTAATGGGGCAGGTTCATGTTGAAGTTGTGTGGTATGGCTGGCCATCTGTCCAGCTGGGCAGGCATCCAGTGAGTTAGAGATGCTAATGCATCTAACAGCTCCAATGCTGTTAGAGTGACCTGTTCACCAGCTGCCCACAGAGGAGCAACGTGTGTGGGTGAGTTTGGGGCAGGCAACAGGAGGTTCTCTGGTCATGGCTGAGTGACCAGTGACAATGACTCAGCTCTTGCCTTGCTCCTTGTTGCTCAAACAATGTCCCTTGAAGCCTTGTTTGCTAATTCAATTCACCTGGCTCAACTGTGCTTTGGGTCGTGTTCCTTTTTGATAAACTGCCCCAGATCAGCTCCCAGGCCAGGAGTGTCCTTGTGTCAACCCCTGCCTGTCACTTTCCTCTCCTCCTCACATCCTCTGACCTCCTTCTACTTTAGAGAAAATCTTTCTTTCCCCTTTTGGTCACCTCCAAAGGGTCACGCCCCTTTCTCTCTTCTAGTTCCTCTGCTCTTCTCCAGTTCGTTAACAGAGGACTTGATGATCTATTAAATCGAGGGTCTGGATCATCAGCAATTAATACAAACAAACCAAAAAAGAAAAAGAAAAAGAGTTCCCTTTTTTTAAGGGTAGGGACAACTCACCTTTCAAACTGCACAATAAATAAGGGAGAATAATTGTGGTAAGTAGGCGAAAAAAGGGAGGCAACTGCAGACTGTTGAAACGGTTTGAGCCCTCACATCCTGCCACATTCATAATGGCAAGATCTGGCTCCCCCTAAAACAATAGTCACTTGTTCTAAAGGCCTCCAGCCTTACACCATTATGGAGAGCCATCTCAGCCCTGGAGGTCTGTTCCTATTTCTTATTCTTATTTAGTTCCTTCTCTTTATTCTTTTCTTTCCCCAGGTCTCAGTGCCCCAAACTCCTGGCTCTTGGGTCCACCTCAGAGGAGGTAAAGAATTACTTAAAATCAGAACTGCCTCTCACCCAGAGAGGTCACCCGTTACTTTCTGATGGTTTTAGCTGGGCTTTGGCTTTGCACACCCAAAAGACGCTTAGAAGGTTTTCTCCCCAACAGGAGAGCAATTTTCTCCAGAATATGAATTCTTCTGCCATCTCTTTAGCAACAAGTACATACTGAAGTATTTTTGTGTCTCTGCAACATGTGTTTTCTGTCTATTATTGTTATTAGTTTGAATAGAGGATACATTCAGATGATTTAAAATTCAAAGGCAACAAAGGGTATACACAGAAAAATCCCCTTTCTGTCCGTGTCTAGCTACCCCAAGATTCTCTCCAGAGGTGAGCAATGTTACTAGTTTCTTATGTATCCTTCCAAAGTACTTTATACAAGTACAAACACATGTATCTATTCTTTCTCTTTCTCTCTATTTTTTCAGTCTTCTCACATATGCTGGCATTGTATACATGCTGCTTTGCACCTTGCTTTTTTCACTGACAAATATGCATATAGTTTGGGAATGCCCCCATTTTACTACATAGAGCGTCACCAATCTATGGTATTCTAGTGTATGCACGTTACCTAACTTATTTAAATCATCCCCTATTGATGGACATTTAAGTGATTTCCAGTTTTTTGCTACTATAAGCATTGCTGCCCTGATCACCTTGTAGATGTGCCCTTTTGCACGTTTTTGAGTACATCTGTAGAAAAGAATTCCTGGAGGTGGAATTCTTAGATCAAATGATAAGTATTCCAATTGCCCATCTTTGGGCTTTTACCAACTTACACTCTCACTAACCATTAAGAGATTCTGTTTTCCCACAGAGTGCTTTACGTGTATTTCTAGAAAAATCCTTCTGGGGCCATGTGGAAATCGGATTGGAAGGAGAAGACCTAACAGTACCCATGAGAGAGATGGTGTGTTCTAGGTAAAGTGGGGCAGGGAAGATTTGCTTTTTGGAGGTCAGAGAAGGCTTTCTGAAAATGAGGCTCTTGAAGAATCAGGTGCTTGCCCGACAGAGAAAAAGCCTGTGTGGCCATGCTGGCTCTTCCTGGTAGTTTAATCTCAAGAGATAATTTTGGGGAGATAAAAACACTGTATGCCTGAGGATGTACCTTGCAGAATCACCTATAAGAATAAGGAATAAGAAATCATTTGGTAAGGGTTAAATGATGATACATGAACGTTATGGAAAAGCAAAGTATAATAATAATAACAATAATAGCTATAGTAAGAGCAGCTTTTTAAAAATATTTGCTAAGAAATTTATTATTTTCTGATATAAAGCTTAGCAATTAAATGATAAAATTGTATCTGAAAAATATACACATGCATATAAGCTTTAAGTTTGGGACCATATCTTGGTAAAACTAGCATAAAATATGAAAATAAGACAAAGAAAAAGAGAATTATCTTGGGCCAGGCAATTCAAGATATTTTATTTTGCGTTAATAGCAGCTATTGTTTATTAAGGGCTACTATGTGTCAGGCACTGGATTACATATTACACACGCATTTCTTAAAACCCATTGAATCTTTATTCCATCTCTCTGCATAAGGCACAACTATTTCCAATTTAACAGGTAAGAAAACCGAGGATCAAAGATGACAAGTAACTTGCCAAAGGTAACATAACAAGGAAGTGGCAAAACCAGGATTCCACAAAGTTGTGTGGCCACAGAACCTGCCCTCTCACCCACTAGAATAGCCTCCTCCCTGTTCGCTTGCTCAGCTCTCCAGAGCTCTGGTGAAGGTGTCAGTGGAGATGAAGCGATTACAGGTATAAAGAATATATTGCAGGGCTTCCCTGGTGGCGCAGTGGTTGGGGGTCCGCCTGCCGATGCAGGGGATGCGGGTTCGTGCCCCGGTCCAGGAGGATCCCACGTGCCGCAGAGCGGCTGGGCCCGTGAGCCATGGCCGCTGAGCCTGCGCGTCGGAGCCTGTGCTCCGCAACGGGAGAGGCCACAACAGTGAGAGGCCCGCGTACCGCAAAAAAAAAAAAAAAAAAAAAAGAATATATTGCAGCAGGGGAAAATGTTTGCTAAATAATATAGCGAGGGATGGGCTTCCCTAGTGGCGCAGTGGTTGGGGGTCCGCCTGCCGATGCTGGGGACCTGGGTTCGTGCCCCGGTCCGGGAGGATCCCGCGTGTCGTGGAGTGGCTGGCCCCGTGGGCCATGGCCGCTGGGCCTGGGCGTCCAGAGCCTGTGCTCCGCAGCGGGAGAGGCCACAGCGGTGAGAGAGGCCCGCGTACCGCAAAAAATAAATAAATAAAATAATAATAATATAGCGAGGGAAAAAAAGCTATGTGCATAATTGTTTAAATGAGAAGATCACAAGTATGTAAAAATAGAAATACCTGTGGGCTTGCTGATTACCTATCCAGAATAGTCTAGGGCCGTCCTGGATTTAAGTTCCTGATTGTTGGCAGTCCCGTATCGGGTGCTATGCTCTGACTTTAGGAAAGTTGGGGAAAGTTGGCTATTGTACTTAAAACTAAAGACTATATTGAAGACATTTAAGTATTTTTGATACCACTGAGCATTTAAATATGTAAGTATTATGGAACAAACAGAGCTCCTAAAACCTTTGTAATTTCCTAAGTGGTAAGGCTGCCAAGAGCATCTTTTGTACTGATGTTTGGTTTACTGATCCTGGTTCCTGACACAGAGCTCCTAAATCCCTTGGAATGTCCTGGGTGATAGGAATGTCTGTTGTTCTAATGAGGAGAATTTTGGTGGGTAGGAATGACTATTATTCTAATGAGGAGACTCTTGGTGAGCTGGTGGATGGCTTCAGCATGGGGGTTGGTCATCAGAAAAAACTAAGCTGTGGTTAGAAGTCCGGAACTTTCAGCCCCACTTCCTCCATCCTCTGAGAAGGGGAGAAGAGCTGGAGATTGAGTTAATACTTGATCATGCCTATATGATGAAGCCTCCATAAAAATTCCTGAACTACGGGGTTCAGAGAACTTCCAGGTTGCTGAACACATACAGCTGCTGGGAGAGTTGTGACTCCAGAGAGGGCATGGAGCCCAGCTCAACATCTTTCCTCCACATCTTGCCCTGTGTATCTCTTCCATCTGGTTGTTCCTGACTTGTATCCCTTATTGTAAACTGGTCACCTAGTAAGTAAATTGTCTTCCGGAGTTCTGTGAGCCATTCTAGCAAATTACCAAACCTGAGGAGAGGGTCATGAGGACCCCTGACTTATAGCTGGTTGGTCAGAGGTACTGGAGGCTTGGGCTTGCATTTGGCATCTGAAGTGGAGGTGGAGGACATTCTTGAGGGACTGAGCCCTTAACCTGTGGGATCGGATGCTAACTCCAAGTAGATAATGTCAGAATTGTATTGCATTGTAGGACACCCAGCTGGTGTCACAGAATTGGTCAGTGTGGGGAAAACACCTACACATTTGGTGCCAAAGTGAAGTTCTGCGTGAGTAGTAGAGAAGAAACAGTAGTTTCCCCTTTACACACACACACACACACATTTCAGGGTTGTTACAGTGACTCAAACTTCTTTAAAATATGAAACTTGGAAACAACCAAGGGGTGATATTTGATACAAATCTAGAAGGTTAAGGAAGCAGACATTTTGAGAGGGTATCTTAGCCTTACTAATTAATGTAAATTGATAGCAATGTCTTGCCTATTCATTACTCCAGTCATTGGATTTCTGTGGTGACTGTTTTTTAAAGGTTAGACTTGACCAACTCCGTTATAATTTTTTTTCCAGTAGTAGAAGCAGACGGAATCAAGAGAGGAGGCTTATGTTTATTTCAAATAGTGAAAGTAACAGCTATCAATTGGTTGTATCAGAAAGGTTATTGGAATTCCTTTATTTGATCATTTGTTCATCCTGTCTTCATGTTAGTTCTGCTCTTTATTCATTAAAAAAAATTTTTTTTTAATTTATTTTTGGCTGTGCCATGTGGCATGTGGGATCTTAGTTCCCCAACCAGGGATCGAACCTGGAACTCGTGCCCCCTGTGGTGGAAACGTGGAGTCTTAAACACTGGACCGCCAGAGAAGTCCCTATTCATTTAATTCATTCATTCATTTATTCATTCCACATTTACTAGTCTCCCATTATATGCCAAGTTCTGTGCTGGGCACTGGGAGCGTAAGAGTGAATGAGACTTTGTCCCTGCCCGTGAGGGGTTCGCTGGTAGAGCTAGAAACATAAACAGATGGTTATAACACAGTGTGACCAGTGCCATTTCAATTCAATTTAATAAGTGTATTCTGAGGGTCTGCTCTGTCCAGGATGCTGTGCCGGCCACTTTCATAGGTGGTAGAGGATGAGATATCTGGCCTTGTCCTCAGGGAGCTCATAGTCTAGTGAGGGAGACAGTATACAAACCAGTAACTAAATCATTACAAATAACCCTCATTTGTAAGGGAATTAAGCAGGGTTCTGGGATGAAGCATAACAGGACAGGGGAACCTATTTTGGCAGAATGGTCCAGGAAGTGCTATGACAGAGGCATCGCAGGGGACCATTGGAGCACAGAGGGGCAGCTGGTATAATATACCATGTAGGAGTCAGAGAAGGCTTTGCCAAGGAGGTTCCCCCCAAAGCTAAATCTGAAAAGGTAGGAAAGAGTTAAATGGGAGGAAAATGTCAAGATGGGCAATCCGAAGAGAGAGAGAACTGGGGTACAAAGCTCTGGAGGTGCTGAGGTGACAGAAAGCAGGATCTGCCGGAAGATCAGCAGGTGATTCAGTGGCAGAGGGGTACAGGGTTCAGGCAGGAGGGGACGAGATGGAGTTGCAAAAATAAAGCAAGGCCAGGTCATGTGTGGCCACCAATACCAGGCTATAAAAGCTTGCAATTTGTCTGGGTGGCGATAAAATGTAGAGCTTGCCAACCCATGGCCCTCAGCGCCTAAGGTTCGCACAGCTTTCCATGGGTCCCCTAAAACCAGACTGTACTGATTGCGTTTTATGCCATGATTAAGTTGTATACTTTAAAAGAGTGTGGCAGGTTGCCCTCTGAAGATTTATATGTTTTTCTTTTTCATCTCTAGGGAAATATGAGCTTAAAGATCCTCTTTGGGTAATTCACCTTTAACTGCTTAAAGGTTTCTCCCTCATCCCTGAAGCGGGACATGTAGGGCACCTGGAGACAAAAAAAAAAAAAAAAAAAAAGGGGGAGGTCTGGAGTCCCAAAGGGCGGAAATGCGCACAAATTTTGATTTGGACCTTTCGGATATATGGGTATGGTATGAGCTATAATATCAATCGGGTTCTTAGGGTTTATCGTATGAGCCCACCACATATTCACGGTAGGTATAGACGTTGATACACGAGCATATTTTACATCAGCCACTATAATTATCGCTATTCCCACAGGGGTTAAAGTGTTTAGCTGACTGGCAACACTCCACGGAGGTAATATTAAATGGTCCCTGGCCATGATGTTTCATCTTCCTTTTCACGGTCGGTGGACTAACAGGCATTGTCCTGTTAGCTAATTCATCGTTAGGTATTGTCCTTCATGATACCTACTATGTAGTCACACACTTTCACTATGTGCTCTCAATAGGAGCTGTTTTCACTCTCGTAGGAGGATTTGTACACTGATTCCCACTATTCTCAGGATATACACTCAACTCAACATGAGCAAAAGTTCACTTTGTAATCATATTTGTGGGTGTCAACGTAACCTTCTTCCCACAACATTTTTTAGGCTTATCTGGCATGCCTCGACGATACTCCACTGCCCAGATGCCTATACAACATGAAATACTAGTTCATCAATAGGCTCATTCATCTCATTAACAGCAGTCATGCTGATAATCTTCATTATCTGAGAAGCAGTTGCATCCAAACGAGAAGTACTAACAGGGGAACTCACTACTACAAATTTAGAGTGATTAAATGGATGTCCTCCACCATACCACACATTTGAAGAGCCAACCTACGTCAATCTAAAGTAGTCAAGAAAGGAAGGGGTCGAACCCTTTTTTATCAGTTTCAAGCCAACACCATAGCCGCTATGTCTTTCTCCATGAATGAGATATTAGTAAAATTTTATATAACTTTGTTGAAGTTAAGTCACAGGTGGAAATCTTGTATATCTCTATGGCATATCCCTTCCAACTAGGTTTTCAAGATGCAACATCACCCATCATAGAAGAGCTACTACACTTTCACGACCACACACTAATGATTGTTTTCTTTTTTTTTTTTTTTGCGGTACTTGGGTCTCTCACTGCCGTGGCCTCTCCCGTTGCGGAGCACAGGCTCCGGACGCGCAGGCTCAGCGGCCATGGCTCACGGGCCCAGCCGCTCCACGGCATGTGGGATCTTCCCGGACTGGGACACAAACCCGCGTCCGCTGCATCGGCAGGCGGACTCTCAACCACTGCGCCACCAGGGAAGCCGTAATAATTGTTTCCTTAATTAGCTCCCTGGTTCTTTATATTATTTCACTAATAATAACTAAGCTAACACATACTAGCACTATAGATGCACAGGAAGTAGAAACTATCTGGACTATCTTGCCGGCCATTATCTTGATCTTAATCGCCCTGCCGTCACTACAAAGCCTTTACATAATAGACGAAATTAACAATCCATCTGTTACTGTAAAAACTATAGGTCACCAATGATACTGAAGCTATGAATATACTGACTACGAAGACCTAAATTTTGATTCCTATATAATCCCAACATCAGACCTAAAACCAGGAGAACTACGACTGCTAGAAGTAGATAACTGAGTAGTTTTGCCTATAGAGATAACAATCCGAATGCTACTCTCCTCCGAAGACGTATGGCACTCATGAGCCGTACCTTCCTTAGGTCTAAAAACAGATGCAATCCGAGGACGCCTAAACCAAACAACCCTAATGTCAACACGACCAGGCTTATATTACGGACAGTGTTCAGAGATCTGTGGGTCAAACCATAGCTTCGTGCCAATTGTCTTTGAGTTAGTGCCTCTAAAATACTTTGAAAAATGATCCGCATCTATGCTATAAGCTCATTAAGAAGCTAGGTTAGCGTTAACCTTTTAAGTTAAAGACTGAGAGCTAAGATTCTCCTTAATGACATACCACAGCTAGATATATCAACGTGATTTATTACCATTTCATCTATATTTCTAACACTATTTATTATATTTCAACTAAAAATCTCAAAACTTATCTACTACCCCAACCCAAAGTCAACACTCACTAAAGTGCAAAAACAACCTACCCCTTGAGAGACAGTATGAACGAAAATTTATTTGCCCCTTTCGTGACCCCAACAATAATAAGCCTCCCCATAGTCATTCTAATTATTATATTCCCAAGTATTTTATTTCCAACATCAAAACAACTAATTAACAATCGCATAATTTCCCTTCAACAATGGCTAATCCAACTCACATCAAAACAAATAATAAGGGCTTCCCTGGTGGTGCAGTGGTTAAGAATCCGCCTGCCAATGCAGGGGACACAGGTTCAAGCCCTGGTCCAGGAAGATCCCACATGCCTCGGAGCAACTAAGCTCATGCGCCACAACTACTGAGACTGCGCTCTAGAGCCCACGAGCCACAACTACTGAGCCCGCATGCCACAACTACTGAAGCCCGCACGCCTAGAGCCTGTGCTCTGCACGCAACAAGAGAAGCCACTGCAATGAGAAGCCCACGCAACACAACGAAGAGTAGCCCCCTCTCACCGCAACTAGAGAAAGCCCCACGCGCAGCAACGAAGACCCAATGCAGCCAAAATAAATAAATAAATAATAATAATAATAATAAACATCCATAATCATAAAGGACAGACTTGATCACTGATACTAATGTCACTTATCCTATTTATTGGGTCAACCAACCTTCTCGGATTACTGCCCCGCCCATTTACACCCACCACCCAGCTCTCAATGAATGTGGGGGTAGCCATCCCACTATGAGCCGGTGCCGCGGTCCTAGGTCTCCGCAACAAAACAAAAGCATCACTTCCTACCACAAGGCATGCCCACCCCCCTCAACCCCATGCTAGTAGTTATCGAAACTGTCAGCCTATTCATCCAACCAGTAGCACTAGCTGTGCGACTAACGGCCAATATTACAGCAGGTCATTTATTCATACATCTAATCGGAGAAGCAACCTTAGCGCTAATAAGTATCAGCACGTTCACTGCTCTCATTACATTCATTATTCTCACCTACTCGCTGTCCTCGAATTCGCTGTTGCTGTAATTCAAGCCTATGTACCTACCCTCTTGGTAAGCTTATATCTGCACGACAACACACAGTGACCCACCAAATCCACACGTACCACATAACGTAGTAAACCCTAGTCCTTGGCCCCTTACGGGCGCCCTTTCAGCCCTTCTCATAACATCAGGCCTAATCACGTGATTTCACTTCAACTCAATAATTCTACTAATACTAGGCCTACTAACCAACACTCTTAACAGTAGATCAGTGATGACGAGATGTTATTCGAGAAAGCACTTTCCAAAGCCACCACACACCAACTGTCCAAAAGGGACCTCAGTACGGAATAATCTCATTTATCGTCTTAGAAGTCCTCTTTTTTTACCGGCTTCTTTTGAGCCTTCTATCACTCAAGCCTCACCCCTACACCTGAATTAGGCGGGTGCTGGCCACCAACAGGCGTTCACCCTCGAAACCCCTTAGAGGTACTGCTTCTCAACACTTCTGTGCTACTGGCCTCTGGCGTGTCCATTACTTGGGCCCATCGCAGCATTACGGAAGGAGATCGCAAACACATACTTCAAGCCCTCTTTATTACAATTACTCTTGGTATCTATTTTACAATCCTACAAGCATCAGAGTATTACGGTCTCAGATGGGGTCTACGGATCAACTTTCTTCATAGCCACAGGATTCCACAGACTACGTGTAATTATTGGGTCTACCTTCCTTGTTGTTTGTTTCCTGCGCCAATTAAAATTCCACTTCACATCCAACCACCACTTTGGCTTTGAAGCTGCTGCTTGATACTGACCTTTTGTAGATGCTGTGTGACTCTTCCTTTACATATCTATCTATTGATGAGGCTCATATCTCTTTTAGTATTAATTAGTGCAACTGACTTCCAATCAGTTAGTTTCGGCACACTCCGAAAAAGAATAATAAACTTAATACTGACCCTATTAACAAATATAACACTGGCCTCATTACTTGTACTCATCGCCTTCTGACTCCCTCAACTAAACACTTATGCAGAAAAAACAAGCCCTTAGGAGCGTGGATTTGACCCTATAGGATCCGCCCGCTTACGTTTTTCCATAAAATTTTTCCTAGTAGCAATCACGTTCCTCCTTTTCGACCTGGAAATTGCTCTCCTACTGCCCCTCCCCTGAGCAACCCAAACAAACAACCTAAAAACAATACTCACCATGGCTCTACTTTTAATCTCAGTATTGGCAATTAGCCTGGCCTATGAGTGAACTCAAAAGGGACTGGAGTGAGCTGAGTATGGTATTTAGTTTAAAACAAAACAAGTGATTTCGACTCATTAGATTATGATTAGGCTCATAATTACCAAGTGTCTTTAGTACATATAAATATTATCATAGCTTTCACTATATCCCTCATAGGGTTACTAATATATCGATCCCGCCTAATATTCTCACTACTGGAAGGCTGGGACCTTGGAGAATGGCTGGGTGAGAAACTGAGCATGGGGTCTAGGCTAAGCAGTATGGGAGCTGGCCAGCTCCTGGAGACCCCTGGCACCTGCTCAGGGACCTGGATCTGCAGGGTCACCTGTCTGAGGTCAGGGTCGGTACAGCACCACTGTGTGCCAAGGAGAAAGCAAAACTCCAGATTCCCTGCTTGGTGTGGTCATGGGCAGACCCTCTCCCTGCTGGGGCTGCTTCAGCCTCGGAGTTTCTTGTTGAAACCTAAAAACAGGTTTCTCAAGTTGGTGGTTTTGATTTGAGAAGAAAAAAACTGAAGTGATTGCATTTGCACTGTGAGTTTCTGAAGACATTCTTACAAATCACAGCTGTAAAAGAAGACAACCTAGAGTGACTTGACCTGAAGTCTAACATTTTGAAGGACAGCTTACTAGATCTTAAGAGACAGAGGCCCTCCGGCTCTCCTTGGGGCCAGTGCAGCAGAAGCAGGGGCTGGAGAAGCTCCTGGGTTTATGAGCCAGGTATAACCTTTCTCAGAGGGGGTTACTTCTATTGTCCCAATTTGCCGATGAGACAACGGAGGATCAGAGGAGTGAGTGACTTGCCCAGGACCATCCTGCCAGAAAGAGGCAGGGCAGGGAGTGAACGCGGGTGTTCTCATTCCCCGGGCAAGGCTATTTGGACTCCAGCAAAGCACTGCTACTGCTGAAACAGCAGTGAGAAAGGAGAAAGCAGAGAAGGAGGAAGAGGGAAAAAAGAAAGAGGGAAGCACAAAAGAATAGGGGGAAGGGAAAGGAGGAGGAGAAAGTGGAGGAGC
The DNA here is from genome assembly GCF_059928025.1 of Delphinapterus leucas. NCBI lineage: Eukaryota > Metazoa > Chordata > Mammalia > Artiodactyla > Monodontidae > Delphinapterus > Delphinapterus leucas. The sequence continues at coordinate 111,739,665 of NC_143134.1, forward strand.
AGGAAAGCAGAGGAATGAGATCAACCCAATCAGCTGTTATGGACGACTTTTTGTTTGTTTTTTCCGTTCCTCAAATCCCAAAGAAGGTAATGCATTGCTGGTCTGATTGTGTTTCTACCACAACTTGCAGCCCAAGATGCAGCACAACCTCTGAAAAGCCCATTGTTCCTCGGAGCGATAACTATAACTCTCTGGAAATGGTGCGGCCCAGTGCACACAGCTCTGCCTCCCCCCACCCCACTGGTGACCTGCTGGGACAGCTGAATGCCTTCTGGTCCGCTGAGCCCAGAAGAGTGGGGCTGGGCTTTCAGAAACAGCTGCGCTGATTCATCTAGAACAAAAGCCAGCTCTTCCTGCTAAATCCTTGGCAGGCAAGGGTTGCGAGGCCAGCAGGCCCCTGTGCCCCTCCGCAGAAACTTCTTCTTGATCTGGCTACAACAGCGTGGGTCTGCTGCATGAGAGCCAGCTTCCCGCTGCCCCATCCCTTCAGCCTGGCCTGCTCTTAGCCCCTCCTGGGGGACAGTGGCTTTGGAGTGAAATCCGGCTTCTCATCCCAGTCCTGCCATTTCCCAGCTGTGCAATGTAAACGAGGGACTTCACTTCTCTGAGCCTCAGTTTCTCCATCTGTGAACTGGGAGGGAGAGTAGTTTCAATCTGAGGAACTGCTGTCAGATTTGAAGGAGATAATGCCCGGAGCAGGCACCTATGACTAATTGTCCTCTTGCTGTCTTGTCATCTTGCTGTCTGGCCTCATCTTTCATAACTCAGTCCGGTACCTTGCATTCCAGACACGATGGCACAAGCTCACCCTTCTTAAACTCCTCCGTGTCTTTACCTGTAGGCTCCCCGTAAATGATACCAGCTTCTGTTTACAGAGGCCCTGCTATGCCCCAGGCCTTGCAGCAAGCAGTTGACATAGATAATTTCACTTCATTTTCCCACAACTTTTTGAGGTGGACACATATCAGATGAAGAAACTGAAGCACAGAGAGGCATCCTCCAAGGCCCAGCTCATCTCCTTCTTTGCAGTCTTCTTGGAGTCTGCTCCCCAGCTTCTCCTCCCGTCCCCACGCTGAGCTTCCTCTTTCTTAGTTCCTATAACACCCTATTGTAACTGTCTTGTTTCCTTAGCCACAGACCCTGCAAAGATTGAGTCTATGACTGATTCACTTCTATGCCCTTCACACCAGGCACAGGGCTTGTACTCAGAAAAGCAGTAAGTAAATAATAAATAAGGAAAAAACAAAAAACATGAACTTCCTATGTGGATACAGAATAAAAGGATACAAAAATAGCACTGCATCAAAGGCTTTTTGGTGTGTGTGTGTTTAAGGGGTTTTATGAATTACTTTTTATTTGTAAAGCACAGCAGTGTACAACCTTTCTTAAAACAGGCTTACATTTCTTAAACAACTCCAGATACTTTCCACATAAAGAAATACTGAGTTTTCATAAAACATTATATGAAATGTCCAGGGAAGGGCCCAACTTTAGGCCCTAACATTGTCAAGATGAAGAGAAATAATTCCTGATCGTGAACAGAAGGTATGGAAAAGCCTTTATCTTCCCCTTGACTTTCACTTTGACTGTAGAAAGAGCCTGGACTTTGGAGACAGACCTGGGTTCAAATCCCAGGCTACCACTCACCCAGCTGTGACACCTTAATCAGGTTACTTACCTTTTCTGAGACTGTTTATTTATTTGTGAAATTGAAGATTATACCTAACTTGGAGGTAGTTGTAAGACTTAACTGAAATAATAAAGTGGCCAATAAGCATCCCCAAAGTGGTAGCTATGATTACAATTTTAGTTTTTATTATTTAAAGTGCCACTGTCATAGGGCCAGCTATGTGTAGCTGTGGACAGCAGGGACAGGCATGGCAGAAGGAAGAAGGGTGTCTGGGTGCTTCTACAGTCTCCTTGAAAATCTAACCTGGGAGGCTGGACGGAGGGGAAATCAGCACCAGGACCCTCTCCAAAGCTCATGCCCCTCAGCATTTTATTGGCATGTGTGGGGCACAATTATAGACTCAGGCCTTCTAGGAATTCAAACGATGTGGAAATAGAGAAACTATGCGTCAGGACCGAGCTGACACCCATGCTTCTAAGTTCTTATTAAAATAGCGTGACACTCACGTTCCTGCCCGGGGCGTTCAGAAGACGCTAGGATTGGCAGCTCTTGAAATTCAAAGTGCAGCCCTCTCCTGAGTCCTTCTGGGGCATCGCAACTCACTCTGTCCGGCCAAACTTATCTCTTGTTTCCCTCACTTACTGATCAATTAATTCAGTAAAAATTTGCTAAGCACTGACTCTGTGCCAGGCACTATTTGACACTGGGGATATATTGGAAAACCAAGCAAACACACTTCCTCCTTCTACTGAGTACCCAAACAGGTGATCTCAATGCAGAGACCTGAATGGGGGAAACCCACCTCCACTCCGGCTCCAGTCAGTCGGATAAAGGGTAGGCATCTGCCTAAGTTAGCATGTGGGTCACAGACAATGAGCCCAGCTCACTGCTGGTAAAAGGCATTTTGTGGAAAGCAGAGATGCTTTTCTCATGTGAGCCAGAGCAATGAAGCAGACGGGCAGAGATGAACGATGGAGTGAGAGTACTTCCTGGGTTTCCTTAGTACTCAGGCCCTGCTTCTAGTCTGACTCTGAGGCCCAGCTGCATCCCTGCCCTAGGGCTCCTTGAGATAATTCCAAGGTATCTCCTGAGAGCACTTCTTCAATTACTCCTTTGCATAACATCTCCACTTGGGCTCTGCTTCTATAAGGCATTCACTGCTCAAAAGACACCTGTCCTTATAACTTATTTTTCTGAAGCTAGCTCCAGGAGGGGTCTGCGTCCAAAACAGGCCACAGATCCAGAAGTCTTCCCTGGTCAACCCAGCCTTTTCCTCCCTGAGTTTCTTCACACCCATCTAGTCATTTAATGAGAGACTCATTGGCTTTCTCTGTGGAAGACAGCTGCCTTACAATGGTGGCACTGGCCTTCAGAGATGACCAGTCCTCACATGCCCAGTTAATCAATCACCACTGTTATGTCCCAAATTCTAATTCCAAACTCTGATAGTGCAGTTTGGTTGTGGTGTCCACTCCAGATGGTGTCAACTGTGTTTGTGGTGGGGTGAGAGTTATAGTACCAACTTGGGTACCAAGTGAGGGCCACCACTGTGGATGGGGAAAGGCAGTCTCAGAAGAGGGAGCGGGTACCCCCAAATTGTCTACTGCATGGCCTGGGTATGGCCTTTGTTTCCTCCATCCTCACTCCTGGGAAAGAGGTGGTCTTCTGGCAAAAGACGTCAAAGTTCTTCCATGAGAGGAGATCCATATCAGCAATAACAAGAAGACATTCACTCTGAAGGTGAGCTACAGGGCAAACAGTCCTTACTGATCCCTAGACCAATGGGGAGAGGAGTACAAAAAGGAGTCTAGAAAGAAATGAGAATAAGACACCAAGGCAGAGGAGACCTCTGCGCATCCATGCAAGGCAGACTTGACCCTGACTGAAGGGTCAGGCCAAGATATATCCTGATTAGCTGTGAGACACACATTGTCCTGTTGACGTATATAGAGCAAAGCGCTAGGAATTTGCTTGGCCCTCCGATGTCTTATTGGATGTCACTATTGTTGTCATAATCATTTTTAAAAATTATTTCTCGTGACAGTCTAGACTTATGGGCTTCTCCAGGACCAAATGGAGCTGTCAGAGTGTTCTGTGGGCAAGCCTCTCTGCTCTCTTGGCCTCAGTTTCCCCATTTCTAAAATGAGGGGTTGGATTAGATGTTCTCCAGTGTTTCCTCCATGCCAATATCATATCCTCCAGTTATCTGAAGACACAGATTCAGAGGTTTCCCTCTCTTTGCCTGAGAGAAGTTGCTGGGGTTGGAAATGATAAGTTAGATAATTCGAGGTCATGTGTATACCAGGGACTGTAATCAAAGACCCTAGAACCAAATAGTCTGTGTTTATGCCTTCCTCCCCACCTGTCCCGCAGTGGGCCACAGGCAGCCTCTGGGAAAAAGCAGGGAGTGGCAGAGAGAGGGTGGGAGCCTCCGGGGGTGAGGGTGGGAGCCTCCTGGGGGTGAGGCATCCTGCTTCAGTTCTCAGAGAAAGTGGAACTGGACAGAGTTTGCCAAGCCAGGAAGAGTGGCAGAGTATGACAGAGGACATTGAGCAAAGAAGAGGGGGCCAAGGACTCAGACATGCACAGTGTCACTTGTGTGAACTTGGGAGAGCTACTTAACCCTCTCTGTGCCTGGGTCTCCTCATCTGAAAACTGCACATGGTAACGCTTACCTTGGGGGAGCAGGGAACGGGTAAGGTGAGGATGAACGTCGGTAGCATGTGGGAAGCCCCGAGCATGGCACAAGGTGTTCAAGAAATGGTTCTTGTAATTACTAGAGTTGTAGAAAGGGATTGGGGGCAGGACGAAGAGCCAGGCTGGGATTTCCCCAGGCCCTGTGGCTTCCCTGACTGCTACTCAGTGGAAACACTAGGAAAAACCAGGAAGTGAGTGTGTGCCCTTAGCTTCTCTGCTACTTTGACAACACAAGCTTTTCTGTCTCTATTCCCAGCACTCGGCAATTATTGACTTGGTACATTTTACCTCCTGTTGGAGGGAGGTTTACCCAGCTGAACATGGGACTGCTGCCAGCACCTAAGCTGAGAATGGACCTCGCAGTCATCTGCTCTAGTCTCCTGCAGTGTGAATCCGCCCAACTCGGAGTCACAGAGCAGCTGCAAGAGGCCAGGATATCACATTTGCACAGGACTGTTGGGAGGCTGTCCTATGCCCTCCTCCATCGTAAATGGCTCTCTGTCACATGCATGTGAGATGCTATTGCTATAAATAAAATATTACATTTGTTTAAAAGTGACGTGGCATTCATCTTTTTGACAAGGTGGATTTGCTCTATCATCTAAAGTAATATCCGCCGTCACACTAATAAGAACGTCCATTTATAGAGAACCCACGGTACCAGCCATTGTGTTAAGAGTCTTTCTCTCACTGAGTCTTCCCAACAGCCCCGTGAAGAGGAAACTATGATGTCCATTTTACAGATGAGGAAATTGAAACTTTGATACGTTAAGTCACTTGCCCGAAGTTACAGGACTAGTAAGTGTCAGGGGGGTCCACCCCAGGCGGTCTGACTCCAAAGCCGCCGCTTAATATTTTAAAGACAAGGATGCGCTTTGGCATTTCTTATATTTCTTGTTTCTGAATGCAGTTGGGAATCATTCTGCTCCTTTGTTCCCTTCAGTGGGTCTAGCTGCTGCTTATACGCCTCCCCGGTTTTGTGGGTTGCCCAGGTTTCAGTGGTTTTGCCTCCTGAAGCCTGACCTCCCCCGGAGCTGAATCCGCCTCTGCACGCTGCCCATTCCAACTGAGCTCTTTGGCCCCAGCCCAGCTCAAGCACTCCCCGGGTCTCCTCCCCTGCCCGCCAGGTTCCTGCAGATCTCCCTCCGCCTCCGGGCCTCAGTTTCCTCCCGTGTAAAGCAGGGAGCTTGATGCTTTCCTTGGGCAAGTAGCGAGGGGTCTGGGGCAAAGTCACATGCAGGGCACTCCACGAACGCCAGCCCGGAGCCAGAGTCGCCATCCTCCCCGCCGCCAATGGGAGGGGCCGTCGCTCCTCCCCTCTCCCCCCCGACCGCACGGCGGCCCCGCCCTGAGGGCGGCTCCCGCCCGCGCCCTGCCCATCCCAGCCCGGCGACCTCAGCGCCCCTGCCCCGCAGCCAGGAACCAGCTGAGCACAGCTGGACCCAGCAGCCGCCGTCGCCAGCGCCGCAGCAGCAGGTAGGGGAGGGGAAAGACCACGACCCTGGGGCATCTGGGGATCCCGGGCCTCTGGGTCCTTCTCCCTCCTCTCGCGGTCCGGTCCGAGGTTGCCCGCGCCTGGATCTCGGCCCGGCAGCCGGGGCATCGCTGGAGAAGAGCTTCCTCCCTCACCTTGCTGGTCTTCCAGGGGACCAAGGAGAGTTGGATTGGGGGCTTAGGGCAGGGGAGGAGGAGGTTCAGGCCTCCACCCACTGGCCCCGTTTGCTGCAAGCACCTGAACTAACTTTGACCCAGTTCGCGCGGTTGGGGTTAAGTGGGCCCGGGGTCACCCCTGCACTCGCTTGCCGGCGGTCTCCAGCCCGCGGGCTGGGCGGTGGCTCCGCTGGGCGGGTCTGCTCCGCGGATCCTGGACTCCAGGGTTAACGCCTTTGCCCGCGCTCCCCCGACGCTGAGGAGCCCTCGACCTCCTTCCTCTTTCAGGGCCCAGGACTGTTAGAAAGTGCTTCCTCCTACTCCGGAATCCGCTTGCACTTGCTACCTGTCGGTACTGTATCTTCCCCCGCCCTGCAGAGTATGTTCTCTTCCCTGACGCACACGGAAACTTCTTTGAGAGTTGAAGACAGTGATGGGAATCTCCCTTTCCCTCTAGGCCCCCATCTCTTCTTGGGTCCAAACGCCCCAGATCGTGATTACAGCAGTGTTTCCTGGCTCAGTGCAGGCCGGCTGCTCTGGACAGTGGCCAGAAGGAAGCCTGGGTCCTTGAAGACTGTGGGGGATGCAGGGGACATTGGCTTATTCTGCAGCCCCTCATCTGCCCAGACATCCACTCCTTATCCTGCTTTCACATCTTCCTCAGAGCAGAGAGGACATCTTTACAACACCCAGAACTCTGTAGAGCCAAGGACATTCAGGGCTGCCCTGGGGGTAACTGCTTTTTGTGGAAGGCAGGGCCTTTGGAGGCTTTTCTGAGGCTTAATCCTGCAGGTCCTGTTCTCCCAGGACCATGTTTCTGACCAGGGCACTGTGAACTCTTGCCGCACTTTACTTTACAGTGACTATAGCTTGTTGGAGTCTCCCCGCAGCCCTGTTCATTCCACAGTTGAGAAAACTGAAGGGCCCTGAGAGCTTGTGACTAGCTGATAGTCACACAATGAGGAAGGGGCAGGGCTGGGACCCAGTTCCAGGCCTCACTTAGCTGACTCCTTCTAGCTGGTGGGGCTGTAGACTCTTTCTTGAGTCTCGAGTTCCCTTCACGAAGAAACTGAGCACTGCAGCAACACCCCTGCACCAACACACACCCACATGTTGGGGTGCTGGCTGGTGTTTCTTGGGGATGTTAATTAAAGGGTAAAGGCATTGGAACAAAGGAGGTGGGCTGGGAGTGGGGACAGTTGGCATCCAGCTCCCTTGAAACTCCATTTTCCTCTTTGGGGCCTCACTATTTATAAATGCCAGGGAAATTGTAAACAGCCGGGGGAGCTTGGATTGGATTGGCACACGGGTGAGTTTCACAGTAGCAAATGTTTCCGTGTGAATCAGGGAAAGGAACTTTACTCCAGAATTTTCCATAGTCTTTTTTATTGTGGACTGACATGAATCTGGAAAAGCAAGCGGCTCCCAGGAGGAGGCTGTAGGGGTTGCCTCTCATGGCATTTCCTTCCTTCCCTCCTTCCTGGATTTAGCGCTCTTCTGGGTCCATGTTCTGTGTCTTACCCTGTGAGGGGCTCCAGAGCCTTGAGGAGGACAAAGCTATTTGTCCTCAAGATGCTTCTCATCTATAGTGGTTGGAACAAACATGCAATACTGAGAGCTACTTCAGCCTAAAGGGGTGATTAAGTCTGTCTGGCCGACCCAGGCCTTGGAGATGAGTAATAGTTTTCTACGGCATAAAGTGATTGGGGAAAAGGCATTTTCTAAGAAGCTGGAACAGCTCATGCAAAGGCACTGAGGTTTTCTGAACAATCAACATGGCTAGAATGGCAGATGAGCAAAAGGTGGAGTGGTGGGAGTTGAGACCGTAAATCAAAATGGAACTAGATTGTAAACTAAGGGCTTGGAATTACTTTATCCTGAAGGCAGTGATCAAAACGCTCATTAATCTTGTGGCCGATGTAGCAGATGCATTGGATGGGGCTAACTGGAGGCAGGGAGATCCCGAGGAGGCTGTTGGATGGTCAAGAGAGTGCAGGTCTGAACCAGAGCAGTGACCACGGAATGGACTAGAGTGGCAGATTCTGGAAGCCCAGCTGAAGAACCTGTCAGAACCTGCAGTAAATTTCATCTGAAAGCAGACAATAGGCTTGTAGCTATTGGATAAGGTTGCTGTTATTCTGAGTTGTTCAGTGTTGGGTTTTACTTTTAAAGCAAAAAAATATTGTTAAAGATTCAAACGTAAAGAAGAGTATAGAGTGGGCTTCATCCCTCTAACCCGCTTCTTTCCAAAGAGGTGGCCCCTGTTGACAGCCTTGTGTGCACTTCTGCCAAGCTGGCACAAGCAAGAGCTGTAGACTGGATGCCTTCACACTTCTTAGCCATCCAGTGCCAGAGGGTCACTTCTCCCCACTCCATGTGGGCAGTTTGGGTCTCTCATGAGAAGTTGTCAGGTCATGGAGATGATTTCTGCATGGTCTGTCATCCTTTGCTGAGGCACTGGTCTCTGGTTTTCTTCAAGAAAACTTTACAGCCTGTATCTAGTCTCTGAGCATGTATATTTGGTTATTAGAGATTGTAGGACTAAGAGAAGTTAGACACACTGACCTAGGAGTGGAGCTGTAGTCTGAGTTCTTCTGAGTGACCTTGGACAAGTCCCAGTTTGTTGGGCCTCAGTGACCTCATCTGTAAAATGGAGATGTTGGTCTCCGTGATAATAATAAAAAGCTACCTTTTAGTAAAACAAGCGCTGGAACATTAATTACTTTGTTGGTTCCTCACAACCGTTCCTCTAAGGTAGCTACTATTATCCGCTTTTATAGAGGAGGAAACTGAGGCTCAGAGAGGCTAAATAACGTGCCTCGGGTTGTGAGGCTGTTAGGTGAAGGTGACAGGATTCTGGAGGTCTGACTGTAGAGCTGTAGCTCTTAATCACTGCACTAAATGTTCTCCCGGAGGTTCTGTTTAGTCCTGACATGATGAGAACTGAGGGGGAGTTTTGCTGTGGCTGTGACGAGGGATGCAAATCAGTGTGTGTGGCTTGGGGAGCTCAGCTCTGCAGCACACAGGCCTGGAGGGGCCTCTTGGGACTGTGCGTAAACTCATGCTTTTCTGTACTGTCTACAGGACTCCAGAGTGTAGGTCCATCTCCCCTCCGTTTTAGGGAATTCAGGCTCTGAGAGGACACAGACTTGCCCAGGGTCACTCAGAGAGTTAGCAGGGGGCCCAGCCAGGCCCAGTCTCCCTCCTTTCACCATTTGAGCCCATGCTCTGGAAAGCTTTCTGAGGAAGCCAGGAAGAGTGGGCACCCCTCTTGCCCCACGGTTATTTCCTGAGAAAATGCTGGCAGAAGTAGGGAAAACCAGGTCCCAGGAGCTATGCATTTTGGGGGGGAGGGAAAGAAAGAGACCAGTGTTCAGGCAGCTGGGGGATGTTAAGTAAAAATATCTCCTCCCTTTCAACTGAGTGAGCCTGTGTCATATTTCAGCCTGGTGTGGTTTGAGAGTTTGGAGACCACAGGCAGGCTGGGTTCCTGCTGCTCTCTGGTTTTTCTCCCCCACTCTCCACCCCCGGCTGTAGACTGACTGCTCTCCCCTGCCCTGCCTGGGACCACATCAACAATTTAAGGGCAGGGCAGCGGACAGCAGTAGGCGTGGTGGGCAAGGCTGGACAGCAGAAGGCCTGGGCTTGGGTCCTGGTTTTGCCACTGACAAAATACTGGGTGACTTGAGCTAATCCTTGCCTTCCTCTGGGCCCCGGTGTCCTCCTGGCACTAGGGGGGTGGATAGAATAACGTCAGGCTTTCCCAGCTCTGGTGGCCTCCGGGTCAGGGCTTTGTGCTCAGTGCAGGAACATGGGACCCGCACGTCTGTAAGCATAAAGTGAGCCCACAGCAATCATTTTTGTTTAAGTGACTTGCACCAGTGCCAGCTGGAGATTCAGCTACTGTTCATAAATTTGGTCTTTGTGTGTTGAATTGGTTGCCCATTTTACAGATAAGGAAGTTGAGGCCTAGGATTCGTTCATGTATCCTAGTCCCTGTTCTATAAGCAATAAGGATGAGGGCCCCTGTCTGTAGTATTCTTACTGTCTGTGTTCACTTTTTGTCTTCACTGCCTTGTTTAATCTTTTAACAGCTCTACTAGGGAGGAGATATTGACTCCGTTTTACAGATAAGGAAATTGATGTTCAGCCTAGAGAGCTGAAATGCCTTACTTTCTCTTTTTTGAGCCTCACGGTAGCCCTGAGGTTGTTATGGGTCCCACTTCACAGATGAGGAAACTGAAGCCTGGAGATGTGAGCTCTCATGCCCAGGGGTCCCCAGGGACCACATGGCCAGTTAGGTTCCTTCCCAGGCCCCCCATCCTACTCCTTCCAATACCTTGCTGGTTCTGCCTCAAAACCTTTTACATTCAATGCTTGGACTCAGGGATAACAGTTTTCTTCCTGGGCTGTAATGTATCCCTGAAACATGCTCTTCCCAAGGGGGCTCCAGCAGCAGTTAGAGCCGCAGAGCTTCTCAGGGAACTCGGATGAAGGCGCCACCACACCAGTGGGAGTAGATTTATTTATTCTGCTGAACTGGTTAAGCAAACAACCTTATTTCTTTCCAGCTTCAGCAAGGATATCATCTGGGCTCCGCTTATTTGCCAGAGAAAGAATATATATCCGGTATATGTGAGCCTTCAGGGTGGGGCTTGGCCCTTAATTTTCCTTTTATAGTGGCTGTGGCTGTGCTGGGCCCTTGGTGGGTACTCAGTAAATACTAGTTAATTTTGGGGGAGTGGCAAAGTGGTATGGGTGGGATACCCGTGGGATATGGGTACTTTTCCCCGCCTCCTCCAATGACTTTTTTTCTTGTTCTAAATATAACTCTTTATGATAGAAAATCTAGAAAGTAAAAATAGCATAAAAAAATAAGAACTGTCCATAATTCTGCCAACATGAGATAATCGCCGCTAACATTTGGGTGCATTTCCTTCCTGATATTTTCAGCACTTTTTTTTTTTTTTTTTACCCCCATATAATTGTGGTCATACCACGTTTGTAATCTTCTATTCTTTTCAGTTTTTTTCCAACGTTATAACATAAATATTTTTTCATGTTATTAGTACTCTAAATTTAATTTTTAAAAGAGTTTTAAAAGTATACTTACCCAGCCATAAAAAGAAACGAAATTGAGTTATTTGTAGTGAGGTGGATGGACCTAGAGACTGTCATACAGAGTGAAGTAAGTCAGGAAGAGAAAAACAAATACCGTATGCTAACACATATGTATGGAATCAAAAAAAAAATGGTCATGAAGAACCTAGGGGCAGGACGGGAATAAAGATGCAGACCTACTAGAGAATGGACCTGAGGACACGAGGAGGGGGAAGGGTAAGCTGGGACAAAGTGAGAGAGTGGCATGGACATATATACACTACCAAATGTAAAATAGATAGCTAGTGGGAAGCAGCCGCATAGCACAGGGAGATCAGCTCGGTGCTTTGTGACCACCTAGAGGGGTGGGATAGGGAGGGTGAGAGGGAGACGCAAGAGGGAGGAGATATGGGGATGTATGTATTATGTATAGCTGATTCACTTTGTTATAAAGCAGAAACTAATACACCATTGTAAAGCAATTATACTCCAATAAAGATGTTAAAAAATAAAAAATGATTAGAAAACAAAAGTATATTCTACCTAAGTAGATAAATGCATGTTTATTTAAAATCTTTCATTCCAATAGTCTGGGGGATTTAAAGAAGTGAAATAATGCATTTTATTTGTAAAAAACAAGTTTTACGTTTTTATTATTAAAATGATAACTGCTGACCTGATTTTTTATTATTCTCTATTATTGTATCTATGGTGTGAATTGTTCACTTAACTGATCCTGTATTATTAGGCATCCAGGCTGTTTATTAACAATCCTGCAATGAACATTCTAGTGCATAAATTATTCCTCTTTCATTATTTTCTACAAGAGAGCCCAAGAAATGAACTTGTTGGGTCAAAAATGATGTATTTACAGCTTTTGCTACATTTTGCCAAATTGCCACCCTTGAAAGGTTGTAGCAGTTCTTTATTTCCACCAGCCATTCACAAGGGTGGCAGCATTCTTTAAGGAGCATTGGAAGCTGGTTATCAAAAGCCAAGCTGTCTTGTTAGAAGGCTCAGGGACCATTTTCCTGAAGCATCTACTTCATTTCTTCATTTAGCAAATACAGGCATAACTTGGAGATATTGTGGGTTCGATTCCAGATCACTACAATAAAGTGAATATCGCAATAAAGCACGTCACACAAGGTTTTTGGTTTCCTAGCTCATGTGAAAGTTATGTTTACACTATACTGTAGTCTATTAAGTGTGCAATAGCATTCTGTCTAAAAAAAAAAAGTACATACCTTAATTCAAAAATGCTTTATTGCTAAAAAATGCTACCCATCATCTGAGACTTCAGCGAGTCGCAGTAGTAACCGATGTAGTAGATCATTGATGACAGGTCACCATCACAAACATAATAATCATGAAAAAGTCTGAAATATGGCGAGACTTACCAAAATGTGACACAGAGACACATAGTGAGCAAATGTTGTTGGGAGAATGATGCCACAAGGCCATTTGCTCGAAGGGTGCCACACACCTTCAATTTGTGAAAAACACAGTATCTATGAAACACAATAAACAGAAGTGCAATATAACGAGGTATGCCTGTAGATCTGCACAGTTCAGCATCAGTAAGGGATAACGATTAAGATCCCAGGCTGAAGAGGCAGAGAGAATCTGGTTCTCACTCCAGTTTCTGCTTGGCACTTGCCATAAGACCTTGAGCTTGTGCCCGGTCACTGCTCTGCCTCCATGCTTAGGACAGATGGACTTGCCTTTTTGTTTCCAGTGCGGAGACTTTGTTGTGATTGTGGTCACCCTCTGCTGAAGGCTTCTCTCCTGACTGCCTCCTCGCCTTGAAACCGTTTCCCGATTCCGACCATAACAGCTGGACCTCGGGAGTTGCTTGGTCCCACCTCCTCACTTCATGGCCAGGGATGCTAATGCCCAGAGAGAGCAAGTGAATTTCCTAAAGCACAAAGCAAGTTCTCTGATTTCTGCTCCACCACTTGTGAGATTTCAAAAGTTCTGGTCTAAACCAAAAGGATTTCAGTTATTATTAAACCCAAGACCTGGGAAGAAAGGAACTTGGTCATGGTCAGACCCCGAGTCTGTCCTGGCAGTGTCGTCCTGCGAAAGTCATTTTCCTCTCTAGCCGGTTTCCGCCACTGTGAAATGGGGATGGGCACCTTCTTTGGTCTGCCTGGGTCTACTTTTCCACCAGTCAAAGGCTTAATTACAAGATCCAGCGGCAGGTCTCGGTCTCTTGATTGTGCATCCTGAAGCGGGTGACCTCAAGCTTTTTGGGTCACTTAAGGGCAGAGACTTGATATTACAGCATAAAAAAAGATGCCTTTGGACCCTTTCTCTCCTCGGGGGAAGGGTTTTGTTAACAATGTTGCAGTTGGATGTAAGGGATGTTCTAGAGCATCTCGAGCTTATCTTGCACACAAATCACCTGGGGATTTTGTGAAAATACGATTCTGGTTCCATAGGTCTGGAGTGGGGCCTGACACTCTGCATTTCTAACAGGCTTGCAGGTGTGCAGATGTTGCTGGGTCAGGGACCACACTTTGCACAGTAAGGTTCTAAAGCCTTTGGTAAGGGCCCAGACTAGAGCCCACATCTCTTGATGTCTTCTCTTTGAGGTTCTTTCTACCCATCGTATCTGCCTCCCTCCTCTCTTCACAACACTGAGTTGAACTGTAGTTGGTCCACAGTTATGAGTTTCTAGAATCTGAACAGCCCTTGAAATATTTTGCTACCTAATTGCAGAGCGAGGTAGGGCTCTTCTTCAGGAGAGAGTGACTCAGTAGGAAGCCATCTGAAGGGGGAGAAATACAGCTGAAGGACCTAGCATTTGGCATAAACATTTCCACCAGAAGTTTTTATACTCAAGATTATAAATATTATTCTTTTGTAGCTGTAGGCTGCAAACTACAGCCCCGGGGAAGCCCCGGCCTGTTTTTGTATGTCTCTAAGCTAAGAATGGTTTTTACAGTTTTTTAGATGTAAAAATGTAAAAAAGAAAATCCAAAACTAAACAAGGAAGAATATGCAACGGAGAGGGTATGTGCCTGCAAAGCCTAAAATACTCACTCTCTGGCTCTTTACTGTCAAAGTTTGCTAACCCCGGTCTAGAGTAAGTGGAGCTTTATATTTTTCTCTAGTGAGCGAGAGGCCCAGCCTTATAGCTTGAAATTTAGTGAGGCCAAGATATCGGGGAGGCAGCCTGACTTGATGGGAGCTGGCCCGACATCTTAGCTGTGTGACCCTGAGCACATTGCTTCACCTCTCTGAACTTCTGCTCTTCCTTCACAAAATAGGGACTGTGACATCTGCTGGCTGAGTTATTGTGAGGATGAGACGTGGTGTATGTAAGGAATTTAACACTTGGTAGGTGCTCAAAAAATGACAGCTGTTGTCATTGGGGCGGCCATTTGAATCCTTCTGGCGTTACTGGACAGATAACACGTTGCCCCCACCAAATCTGAGGGTCCTCCCAGTGAGCTGGGAGCAGTCTTTTAGGATAGAACACCTCTGTTCCAGCCTCCCCCAACCACCACCCCACTCCAGGGCAGAAAGCTCCTCTTCAGCCACCCAGACAGATGGGGTTCCTGGTGCTTGTACACTTTCACTAACGGCAAGCTCTCTGCTCACTCTTTCCACTTGTGGGCAGCTCTGACTATTAGAAAGTGCTTCTCTCCCTCTCTAAGATATAATTCAGCAAACAGGCACCACGCGAGCCCCAGACTGGGATGGTGAGTACTGGAAGGACACCTCCTCTTTATGGCTCCATCCAACATGTGGGTGGTAGACTAGAGCTAGTGGTTTATGGACCTTGTTTCTAAGTTGTGGCAGCCTTAAGGTCCAAAATGGAAAACAGACCAACTTGGAGTTAGCTGGAGCTAATTCTAAACCCAGTTGAGTTTGAAACTCTAGGGCTCCCGGTGTCCAGAGCCTGGAAAAGAGTGTAATGCTCTTTTTGCCCATAGATGGCAGCACCTGTACCCTTTGCCATCTCTGTGAACGCGTGTGCGCATGAGTGTTTATGCACGTGTGCACACACATGTACACACATGTGTGCATGCATGTGATTTACCAGTTTTTTCCTTCGATGAATCTTGAGCTGTGGCGGCCCTAGACTAGGCGCTGGGATAGCCAGGAGCAGGTCTTGGTCTGATGGGGGAGGCTGACTTGGAAACAGACCATTAACAGTGTGACAGGGGAGATGGGTGGTGGCTCAGAGGAGCTCAGCCTCACGGGGGAAGGGGAGGTTAGAGAAGAGTTCTTGGAGGAAAGCTGGGCTTGATCATGAGCGGGAGAAAAGAACAGGAGGGATGGAAGAGAGTTTGGGGACAGAGGAAACAGTCTGTGCAAAGATTACAGGAAGATTCAAGGAACGGAGTGCAGCCGCCTCTGGCTGGAGCTTGGAGGGGTGTGGGTGGAGGACAGGAACTGATGAGAGCTGAGGCTCAAGGCGCTGATGGGGGCAGGTCGTAAAAGGCTTTGAAAGGTTCGCTGAGGATCTTGTGTTTTACCTGGGGGCTGTCGGGGAGCCATGGTCGAGTCTGAGCAGAGGAGTAAGGTGGTCTGGGCTTGCTTTGCAGGCGAGGAGAGAGGAAGCAGGAGGACCAGGTAGGAAGCACCGCAGTATCCCAGGTGAGAGGCAATGGTGCCTGGACCAAAATGTTGGCAGTGGGGGTGGGGAGAAGTGGATGCATTAGGGTAGAACCAGCAGGCAGTTTTGCAGCTGAGATTGACAGAGCAGGGAAGGCTGAAGAGGTTGGTGCCCCGGTGTCTGGCCTGGCCCCGGGTGTACGTGGTGGGTGACGGTGCTGATGCTGAGATGGAGAGCATTGAGGGTGAAACAGGTGGCACTTGGGAGCAAATGCAGCACTGCCGGTGAGGATGAGCGTGAGATTTCGAGGTGTGTCAAAGAGAAGGGGGCTGGATTTGAAAGGTTTGTCCTCAGGGAGTTAACAGAAAGTGGGACATCATTAGTCATTTGCAGGAATCCAGCTCTACTTTGATCTATCCCGTGGAACTGGGAAGTTTCTGTGGAACTCTTTGAAGAGGGCCCACGGAGGTGGCATTTAGGGGCATCTAGGTCATGGGGCCCAGATAAGCGCCCAACCTCTTTCCAGATCCCTTGCTATGCACTGGTACCACTCACAATGCAGAAATCCGCAGGAATGTCTGGGCCATTTACTGTCAGCTAAGAATAGGGCTCATTTGTGTCTTAATCCCAGGAGCCTGCAGGGCTCCACTGAATTTGGAATCTTGGACTGTCTCCCCTTGGCTTGGAGAAGGAGGTGTGTGCAGAGAAGTTTACCAGTTCAGGCAGGAGCGAGTGTGCGCAGCTGCTCCCTGAATGTGGATGAGCTCTGAATGAGTCTGGGAGTGAGGTAGGGTGACGATCCAGGTTGTCCCTGAAAGTGTGGGAGCTGAAAGGCTGGCCCTTCGTTTAGTCATCCAGCACATACCCACGGGTCCTGCTGTTTGCTAGGTCACGTGCCAGCGCTGGAGTTTCAAAGGCAAAACAGTCTAATGGAGCTCACAGTCTGATGGGAGAGAAAGACCCGTCACCAGGTAGTGATAATACAGTCTTACAATAATAGAGCAATGCTAAGCATAGAGGTGGGGACACGGCATGTAAACAGCTGGGGTCCCCAATCTGCACCAGTACAGGATGAGAAAGATATAATTTTTAGCAAAAGGCCTAGAGATTAATAATCAGAGTAAGCACATACACTGTTCAAAACCCTAGACATATTTTATCTCATTTAATCCTCATAATGAGCCTATGGGATAGGTTCTAACATAATCCCTCTTTTACAGAGAAGAAAACTGAGACTCAGAAAGATGAAGGAACTTGGTTAAGTTACATATTAGTTAAATGAGGGGCCATTTTTGTCTAACTCCAGGATCTTGAACCACAGCTCTGAAGTTGACCATAAGCTAAATTCAGTCATGCAATGAGGTTACCTTCAATGCTCGTGGGACTTTAGGCTGGATTAATAGAGGCATGATATCTAGAATGACAGAGGTGAGAGTTCTGCTTGCCCTGCCCTGGATAGAGCTCGGCTAAATGTTGAATTCTGAGGCTTGTGCTGTCTGTCAGTAGGGACAGGGTTCATTTGAAGTAGATCAGGGAAGCAGGGGGAGGGAACCAGACACCTTGATCTCAGGAAGAGCTGGAGGAAGGGGGGTGTACAACTTGCAGAAGACTTGAGGGGCCCAGGGTCATTGTCTTCAAGTCTCTATGGAGACATTGGGAAACAAGGTGGCAGACCTGTTCTGGGTGACCCCAGAGGGTAGAGTTAGGACTAGTGTGTATGAGGCATAGGAAGAGAGATTTTAGCACATCCTTGTGACAAGCCTTTTAACCAGCCAGACTCTCCAACAGAAGGTCTTGCAGCCTTGGCAGGAAGTGAGTGCCCCATGGCTGGAGGTGTGCAAGTAGGGGCTATGTGACCTTGGTGTGGAGGGGGGGTGGGGATCGGGGATGAGTGGAAGTATCAAATGGGGCTTTGACCAGATGACCTTGAGCCCCTGACCCTGGGAGTCTTGGCCCTTTCTTTACAGGTGGTGCTGATAACGCCCTGTACCGTGCTTCTGCCTTGGTCCTGACACCTCCCAACAGGAGCAACCGTCTTCACCCAACAGCCTGCAAGGTAGGTAGAGCAGTGCAGACACCTGGCGTCCTTCTAAACCTAGCCCTGGCTGCCCAGGGGCGTCTAGAGGGGACCGTGGAAGCAGCTGCTGGTCGCCACAAGTGGATTCAAAGGCAGTCGCCGAGGCTTTTCTAGTAAGGCTCAGCGAATGTTTCTGCTCATTCCTTCATTTACCCCTCACGGTCCCTTGAGAGGGAGGCCAGACAAGGGTGATCCCGTGGGGAAGAGGCAAGAACTGGGCTGGGTGCCAGGGCTCCTGGGCCCCGAGCCTGGCTGTGCTGCTTGCGTGCTGGGTGACTGTGGGAAAGCGCTTTCCCTCTCAAGGCCTCTGTTAGCGCTTCTGTAAGAGGGTGGAGTCCCGTGAGGAGGAGGTGTAGGAATTCTTTGGAGAGGTGAGAAAAGCTGGGGTATGGCTGCCAAGGAGGCTCCAGGCTTGTTGACCATAGGAGGAGTGAGAAGTGTGAGTCATGGGGAAAGTGGATGAGTCATACCCACCTGGGATGGCTGGCAGGGCAGGGCCCGCCTGACTATCAGGTTCACAGGTGACCCGCTGAAGGAGGCTGAGAGGCAGGGGGTGGAGTGCAGAGTCCTCGGCTGGAAGCAGGAGACCTGGTTCAGGTGCCAGCTCGGGTCTCGGTTTCTCTGCCTATAAAATGGGTGCATTGGTCTCCCCCACTCACCTAACGAGGTTGTCGTGAGTACTGCACAAGCTCATAGATGCTGAAGGGCTTTGTGAGCTGTGGAAAGGGGAACTATCAGCCCTAGGGGAATAACCCAGCTTCCAGTGTCGGAACAGAAAGAAGTGAGTTTGTGATAGCAACCATGCGGAGAGCCTGGAAAACACCCCTCCAGGTCATGACATCACCCTTAGCTGCCAAAAGGAGAAGGGGCTGAATGCCTCAGGGCTTCCTCATCCTTGCAGCTGAGCTGGCTTCCGGGGGTGGGCGTGGGGGGGGTGGGGAGTGACACGACAAGCCAACTGCAGTTGGAGCTGTTCCTCTTTCCCCAAGCTTAGATGAAAGGGTCTTCCGACGGTCTCCAGAATGTTGTATCCTCAAAGCTGGGGATTCCTACAAGGCCTGCTGGGTCTGGAGAGGGGGACTTGTCCAATTGTAGCCGCATCCTGAGGGTTCTAGATAAAGGGGCATCCCTGATGCTGCCCAGATAGGAGGGATGGGGGCCGTCTTGGTTCTGATGCTCCTGATTTTGAGACTGAGCCCTGACAACTCCCAGAGCCGAAGTGCCTCAGAGTGATCTGTCACCAAAAAGAGAGTTATGCTGTGTTAATGCTTTTGGCGACAATGACACAGGGACCATCTTCTGCTTTCCCACTTCTGCAGAAGTGAGCACCCACCGAGTGAGTACCTGTCAGCTGAGGGCTTTACGTGTTCACCCCTTCCCTCCTCCATCCCTGTGCTGTACCCTACCTCACGCCCACCTCTGATGGGACCCCACCGGTGACC
The DNA here is from genome assembly GCF_059928025.1 of Delphinapterus leucas. Lineage (NCBI taxonomy): Eukaryota > Metazoa > Chordata > Mammalia > Artiodactyla > Monodontidae > Delphinapterus > Delphinapterus leucas. The sequence goes on from NC_143134.1 coordinate 111,758,831, forward strand.
TCCTCCTTGTCAAAATCCAGTGGTGTTTCCTCTGCTCTCCATGTCCTACCTCTCTGGAGCCTCGGATACCTCCTCCTTCTAGAAGCTCTCTCTTTTTTTTGCTTCTGGTGGGCTGCACCATTCACTATATCTCCTACTTCTCTGACCTTCCTAATCAGGGCCCTGGTTTTTTCCTCAAACATTCAGCAGGATTCGGACTACTTCTTTCTCGAGTTACACGTATAATAACGTAGTTACTATATATACAATACTATAGTAACATAGTTCATTCACTCGTTCATTCACGCCTGCTTTCACCTGACAGATATTTGGGCCCTGGACTGGGTGATGGAGAATCAGCAACGAACGAGATTTTTCCAACCCTCATGGTCTTACCGTCTTGGGTCTTACATACATTGTTCTACACATAACAAATTCATTCTTTCCTCAGCTATGAAGGAAAGGACCAGCGTTATGGGAGCATATGGGATTGGGTGGGTGTGATGGGATCTTGTCTGGACAGATGAGGGAGGCCTTCCTGAAAACCCTCAGACCTGAAGAAGAAGTAGAAGGTGGCTGAGTGGGTAGGGACAGAGCCCCAGGCAGAGGGAACAGCATGAGTGTGGCCTTGAGGAACTGAAAGAAGGGAGCACGACGAGAGAAGGGCCTGGAGACCAGGCAACACCTTGGTCGTGTGGACCCTTGGGGACCTTGGTTAGGGTTTGGACTTTTTCCTAGACCCCTGGGGAACCACTGGAAGTTTTAAAGTAGGGGAGAGGTTTGCCCCGATTTCGTTATTAGAACGCTTGAAAGAGAGTCACAAGCCCCACCCTGATGAGCCCCGAGGCTGTAATTTCTGGCTCTTCCACACTGTGGCATCCTGACGCTGTTCCTCAGTAGAAGGCTTGGTGTTGGGTAGCCCTGAAATTTGTACTGTGCAGCATTCTCTGGGCTCCTTGCAGTTTTTTTCATTGCTGAAGTTCTGCACTGGGGAGAGGAGGTGAATCAGACCCTGTCCTGCCCTGGGAGATCCAGACTTGCGGTGGCTGACGCCTGGGGCCCTGGGAGCCACAGAGGGTTTCCCCCTGAGTCAGGCGCTAGGCTGAGAGGATGGGCATTCCGGGCAAGGGAGGTGCCCGTGCAAAGGCTTGGCCCCCTGGTGGAACCTCTGTGCTTGGGGACTAGTGAGCAGAGTGGCTAAAGCAGGAGGGTGGGGTTGAGGTGGGGAGACTGGGAGAGCGCGCATGGGAGAGGCTTTGAACGCAGGGTCCTGATCCTCTGGGTGTCAGGGAGCCGTGGCAGGTCTTGAGCTGAGGAGTGGCTTGAGCAATGGGATCTGAGAACAATCAGTTGTTGGTGGGAGGCAGAGGGGAGGGCGGATTGAAGAGGCAACACTGTGAACTGGTTGGAGAGAATGAGTATCACTGGGTGAAGCCTTGTCAGTCCCACCCACCTACACACACACAGTAAAATGCTCTGTGCCTCTTTCTGTTCTGTGTCCTGTTGGGTCATTCCCCCATTGGCTGGCCCTCCTGAGCTGGGGTTTGGTTACACCCTGGGCTCCAGAGGCAAGCAGGTCTGAGCATCACTCTGGCTCTGACTTGCTATGTGCCCCTTGACATGTCCTTTAACCCCTTTCAGCCTCAGTTTCCTCATCTGTGAAATGGGGGTGATATTAGGGTTGTTGAGGATTAATGATGGGGAAGTAAAGTCCTAAGCATATGCCTGGTACCTAGTGGTGGCTTGGTTATCTTTATTTCCCTGTTGGTTGGTGATGGCTCAGTCCTTGTCATGATCTGCCCCTTTGGGAGGCCTCCTCTGTGGCCATAAATCTGTAATGTGAACTGGAAACAAGGTGTCCCCAGAAGCCCTGAAGGGAGCCTATAGTGGGATGCCGAGTGGTTTGGAAATGCCTTTACACTTCCCCCACGGGGGTGTGGCACAGGGCTGGGCTCCAAGAGCTGGACCAGGTCTTAGCTGTCTTTTAGCACCAGCACTCAGCACAAGACTGGCCTATCATGGTTCTCATAAATACTAAACAACAAAAAAAAAAATTTTAATGAAAAAAAAGTCGTAGACCTCAGGCATCAATCTACCAGCACCTTCATCTTATGACTGAGGAATCTGGGGCCCAGAGAGGGATAATGACTCCTCCAAGGTCACCCAGCCCTTCAGCGGCAGGGCTTGGGCCTGTCTCAAGTATTTATTGCAATTCTAATTTTTAAAATACTGACAGGACTTCCCTGGTGGCGCAGTGGTTGAGAATCTGCCTGCTAATGCAGGGGACACGGGTTCGAGCCCTGGTCTGGGAATATCCCACATTCCGCGGAGCAACTAGGCCCGTGAGCCACAACTACTGAGCCTGCGCATCTGGAGCCTGTGCTCCGCAACAAGAGAGGCCACGACAGTGAGAGGCCCGCGCACCGCGATGAAGAGTGGCCCCCGCTTGCCACAACTAGAAAAAGCCCTCGCACAGAAACGAAGACCCAACACAGCCAAAAATAAAAAAAAAAATTAATTAAAAGAAGGCTCAACATTAAAAAAAAAAAAATACTGACAATTTCAAAGTTCCCAAGTAGACTGGGAAAGGGGTAACAGTGTCCCCTAGACAATTCTGGGGAGCATCCTGGCTAGAAGGGCCCCAAAGATATGAAGTGCAACCTCCCAGTTTACATTTGGGGAGACTGAGGCCCAGGGAGAGGTAGTGACTTGCTCAGGGTCCCCAGAGAGCGGAAAGCAGAGAAGCAGCCACAAGGCCCACTTCCAATAGCCTGCAGTAGGTGGGTGGGCTCTTCCCCCCAGCCCACTGCCTCGTGTTTAAGAAAGTGAATTAGAGCATGAACAGTAGTGTCCTGAGGAAGTTTTGGGTTTTAACTGTGTCAAGGCGAAGGAGCATTTCTGGAACTGTGTGCCTGTGGAGTTGGGCCTGGCACAGCTATTTCAGACTAAGCCACAGGGCCCTATTTATAGGCCGATGTGATTAGATTGATGTGGTCAGGAGAGGCCCGCCTGTCCTCTGCCCAGCACAGCTATGGTGGAGGAAGAGGCCCTCAGGGGCGACTCTGACCCATGGGTGAGTAGCAGGGGATCTAGGGTCGTCCCCAAGGCCTGCTTGGAAGAGGAGCTCCAGGGAGGCCTCAGGGGAAGCCCCAGCCCTGACTCCCAGTTCATCCGCCAGCCAGGCCCTCTGCAGAGATGAAACCAGCTCCGAGCCTATTCTCTCCGGGCTTAAAAAATCCTCCACTGCCTCAGATCATGCCAGGACCCCTAGCAGTCAGGCCACTCCGGTGTTTACCCACCAGGTCTTAACCCCAGGCATGCCTCTTCAGTGTCATTTTCCAGTGGGGGTACACCTCCGAGCTTTTGCTTTTGCTGTTCCCTCCGCCTGGCATGCTGTTTCCCTGTTCCCCAAAGACAAACCTCCATTCATCCTTCAAGGCCCTGCTCAAGTGCTCCTTTGTGGTTCATCAGGCCCTGGGTGCTTCCTGCCTTGTGTTCCTGCTGCCTAGAGCCATTTGGGTGAATACCCAAGTTCATGTGTGTGCCCCACTGGGCCGGGGAGTCCTGAGGCAGGACCTGACACAGGGAAGAAAGGAGAAAAGCATGTGTGGTTGAGCCCCTACTGGGCCATTGACCTTACACGGTTTATGAGACAAGATCAGCATGCCACGCTACGCAGTAGGTATTTTTAAAAGAAGTGAGAGTAGCACTTTGGAGTCAGATAGCCCTGGGTTTGGACTCTGCTCTGTATTTCCTAACTGTGTAACTTTGGGCTGAACCTTTCTGGGTCTCAGTTTCCCCATCTGTAAAATGGGCATGATGCTAGCCGTGAGTTTTGGGGAAGCATTGTCAGCAAGACAAAACTGAGAAGGACTTTTCATGTGCCTGGCCCACATTGAGCTTCTATGTGCAGTAGCAGGTGTTATTTACTCAGGGGAAACTGAGGTCGGAGCAGGGAAGCGCCTTCTCTAGGGCTCAGTGGTGGAGAGGAAAGACCAAGTCTTGGGGTCCCAGCTTCCAACTCCACCCTGTATTCTCCTCCCCTTCCTCTTTTAACCCCCTGGGCCTATTCTGTTCCCCAGATCAGGGGAAGCTTTGTTTGGGGATTGTTTTTCCTAAGAAGTTTCTTCTCTGGTGCCCCTGGATGACTCAGAGCCCTGAGTCACCAGGAGGCTGAGGGCCAGGGAGGAGTGGGGTGGGAGGAGGAGTGAAGGAGAGAAGGAACCAGGAAGCGGCCCCAATTCCAGCCCAGGCCCTCCTTCTGCTTGATGGACTAGATCTGGCAAGTCCCCAGTGCTGCCTGGCCTCAGTTTCCCCAAGTGCGAGAGATGTTGGGCTTTGATGAGCGTTTCCCAGTCCAGGTTGAGCCTCATAACCCCAAGTTCCCAGGCCCCACCCCGAGCTATAGACAGACGCTGGGCGTGGGGTTTTCAGGAGCTCCCCAGGTAACTCTGCTGCACACCTGGTCTGCAGAGGTGTTTGGGAACCATGCGGCTCATGGCTGCTTTCCCCTGGGCCTCAGAGGGGCTGCTCAGCCTCTGCTTGACTGTCAGCACTAACTCACGGAGAGCACTTTTCTTGCTGAATGCCTTGGCGGAATGGTGCCCGGGAAGCGCATGGGCTTTAAAAAACCAAAACCCAAACCAGCTTTATTGCAGTATAACTTACATAAATTGCTGGAGTAAGTTTACATATAATTTACATACATATACTTCACTGGCTTTAATTAATTCAGTAATTTTTAGTAAACTTACACGAGGGATGCCAGTGTCACCACACTCCAGTTTGAGAACATTTTTATCACCCCTCATCACCCCTACAAGGTGCCTGTGCCCGCTGGCCAGCAATCTGCACACCCACCTCCTAGCCCACCCCTAATCTACTTACTGTCTCTCTGGATGCCCAGACCTGTGTGCAACTCCCAGCTTCACCCTTTCTGGCTGTGTGACCTCCTGCAGGTTAGCGCCCCTCCCTGAGCCTTGGGTTTCTCTCCCGTAGGGGAGGAGGCAGAGCCTCCTTGTAGCTCTTTGGTTGAATTGGACTAAACGCGACAGAGTGTCTGATGCACAGTAGGGGCTGGGGCCGAGGGAGCCTGGTAGGCAGCACACAGGATGTGGCACAGGTACGCGGGCACAGTGGTAACAATACAGCAAACATCTGGTAGACTCACTGTGTCAGGCACTGGGCTAAGCCCTGTAATTGCTATATCTCCTTCAATCCCCACGACAAGGCTTCTTAGGTAAATGTCAATAGCATTTCCATTTTATAGCCAAAGAAACTGAGGCACTGAGAAGGGGAGTAACTTTTGCAAGGTCGTGTAGGTAACGGTTGATAGTACTAGGAGTCTGTCCCAGAGCCTTTCCTCCTTGACCTTCACACAACAGATGGGAATCATGGAGCAAGGGACACAGTGTGTGAACCCAGGGCAAGGTTTATGGCACACACTTCCAAGGGACAGGGCCTGCGACAGTGGACGTGGGATTCAAAAGATGATGGATAGCACAGATCTTCCTTAACTTAAAATGGGGTTACGTCCCAATAAGTTGAAAATATCTTAAGTCAAAATGCATTTAATACACCTAACCTACCTTGCCTTCACATGTCATAGCTTAGCCTAGCCTACCTTAAACGTGCTCAGAACACTTGCATTAGCCTACACTTGGGCAAAATCTAACACAAAGCCTACTTTATAATAAAATGTTGATTATCTCATGTAATTTGTTGAATACTGTACTGACGGTGAAAAAACAGAATGGTTGTCTGGGTGCAGAATCGTTATGAGTGTACCGGTTGTTTCCTCTGGTGATCGCGTGGCTGTCTGGGAGCGGCCGCAGCCCAGCATCACAACAGAGAATAGCACAGCATATCGCTAGCCCAGGAAAGATCAAAATTCAAAATTGAAAGCACTTTTTTTTTTAAGTCTTTATTGAATTTGTTACAATATTGCTTCTGTTTTATGTTTTGGTTTTTTGGCCACGAGGCATGTGGGATCTTAGCCCCCCTACCAGGTTTCTAGGGAATGTGTATTGCTTTTGCACAGTCGTAAAGTCCCCAAATCCTAAGTTGGACCATCACAAGTCGGGGCCGTCTATACAGAGTACATCACACAGCAGAAGTGACATGGTGCATGGTGTGTGATCCAAGGTGTAAGTGACATGGGACGCAGCACGTGGACTGTGCACCAGGGTACACAGGCAGGACAAGGTATGAGGAACACAGGGTCTGGTATGGGACACAGAGAACACGGTGTATGGGACGCTGGGCGTGGTTCAAAGTATATGACGCAAGAACAAGGTCCCCAGGGTATAGGGTTTGATGTACGGCCACGGGGCACAGAGGGTCCTTTTTTCATGTCAGTGCCTGTGGCCCCAGCATGTGGCAGCAGGGGCCAATTTTCTCCTCTCACAAAGGCCTGTCTGGTTTGTCTCCTCCTCTCTGCCTCTTTGGATGCCAAAGAGTGGGAGTGTCCCAGAGGACTGGAGCCCAGAGTACCCCCCCACCAGCTCAGACAGGGGTCAAGGCTTGGGGCCAAGTTCATGGCTCAGGAAGAGCCTGCCAGGCCCCCAAGTCCCCTCTGTCAGAAGCAGCTGTGAGCCCCTGTTGGCTGGGCCGGAGCCGGGTAATTTTCCTCTAAGCAGTCCTCCCTCCTGCTTCCCTCCCTGGCTGCCACTGCGGCTGTGAGCGCGTCTTAGTTGCAGGGCTTAAGGGAGAGAGAGCCCCTACGGCTGCTGGGGCAGAGGAGCCCATCCCCACCAGCTGCTGTCAGAGTGGGGGAAACGGAGGTGCATGTGCAGCGGGGAGGCTGTGGCTCCCGCGCTAGCATTGCCCAAGCCCTCCTGGCACCTGACGCTCACTCCCTTACCTTGTCTCATCTGCACAAGGTCTCCAATAGCCTGATGAGAAGACTGAAGCTCAGAGAGGCAAAGAGCTTGCCTGAGGTCATGCAGTCAGAGCCACAGCTGAGGCTAGACCCCCCCCCACCCGCTCTCCGGGAGGCAGGAAGTATAGAGCAAGAGGTGTCGCAGAGGGTGTCGGGGGGAAGGTGGAGGGGGTTGTCAGTGGGTGATGAGGCTGCAAGAGCGTGTAGGTACCAGATCCCAGAGGACCTTAAAAGCCAAGCTGAGGAGTCCTGACTTCTTTCAGTTTGCACTGGGGTCCGTAGAAGGGTCTTAAGCAGGGAATGATGTGACCCCTGTGGATAAAGGGAGAGTCGAAGGCACCGAGGAAGCTGGTGCAGTGGTTCCAGAGAAAAGATGGGAACCCTGAACCAGGACAGTGTCTGGGATGCGGGAGAGGGAAGTGAGTGTAAATGAGGCGTATGTGGGGTTGAGCGTCTCTGCTCTGGCCTCAGCCCTTGTGTATGGCCTGGTGGGATGACTCTGGAGTGTCCCAGAGGGTTCTGGAAGCCCTCAGAGGGCTTGATGAAGCGGGTCATTGGGCAGGTGCCTGGATGGAGGTGAGGCTGGGAGAACACCTGGGGAAAGGAGACAGCACCCGTTCCGGAGCCCTATCATGTGCTAGGCACTGTGCTTTGTGGACTGGATCTCATTGATTTCTTCCAGCTGGTTACAATTATTCAGTGAGCTGGGAAAGGAACAAAAGGGTTCCAGTACTATACCTCTGTCTGTGTTTAAGAGGGGAAAGTACGTTTTAAAAAGCCTTATTAAAATTAAAGGGATTAGTAAGGATAAAAAATATCTTTGAATCTCTGGTAGTTCTATTGTAGTTAAAAGTTTGAGATAAATTGCAGAGAATTTCTAATCATGCTATAGCATTTGGAGTTTTTCCATAACTGATTTTTACTAGTGTCAAGTTCCAGCAAGCCTGTGAGATAGTCTGGCTTTTCTATACCCAGGGACACAGGTTCAGAGAGGTTGAGTCACTTGCAGGGTCACCTAGGTAGTAAGAGACAGGGCTGGGATCGGGCAGTGACTCCAGAGCCCTTGTGCCTTGGGGTGGGAGGAGACCAGAGGAGAGGGGAGGGCATCATAACGAGGTTTGTGGATGGGGTGGGAGGCAAGGGGGGCTCTTGAAGTGCTGGCTTGAGGCCCCCTCCTAAGAAGCCTTCCTATCCTTGGCACCAGCCATCCCTCTAGGTCTCTGGGCCTTGGCTGGGACCCTTCAGTTCTACCCTGCTTTGGATGCAAGGATGCAGAGATAGAAGTCAAGGGTGGGTATGGGGGCCAGTGGACTGTTCGTTTCTGGGGCCTGGACACATGCCGGGGGCTTGCCTTTGGAACACTGCAGAAGGGCCATTGGCCCAAGTCCCCCTCGAGGTAGGGATCTGGGCTCTGTCCAAACTCAGCCTGGATATTATCTTGTCTTCCCTTGGATGGAAGGTTGTGTACCCCTCACCCTACTGGTCATTCTTGGTATCCCGAGCTCACCTAAGCTCTGCTCCTGGATTCTGCTCCTGTTCTCTCCTCTGTCCTGAACCTGCCCCCTTTGTGTTTCTTGGAAGTTCTGCCTGCAAGGTAAAAACTGACACCCAGAAGATGGGCTCCTGTTTACAGGAGGTCTTGGCTGTCACTGGCTGTGCAAAGCTTGGGGACAGAGAAAGGCTTCACTTGGAGCCTGCAGCAGGAGGGATATGTCACCGTCTTCTGAGGTCCTGTCATTATTGCTCCCATCATGGTGATTATTGGCCTAGGGAGCTGGGTCCTGCTGAAGGATGAACTTGATTCCCAGACAGACAGTGGGGGACCTTGACCAGATGCTCAAACATTGTTTGCCTTTTGCTGTTTCTTTCAGAATCTTAAAGTCCCAGGGCCTGAAGTGTCCTTAGAAATGGGCTGGTTTGCTCATCATCTGAGTCCCCTTGGCTGGGTCACCACTGGGCCACTCATTATCTCTCTGGAAGAGGGGGAAGGAAACCGGCATTTTTGAACTGTCTTATGCCAGGCATGGTCCTAGGATCGTCCACATTTATGGTCTCATTCAGTGCTCTCCACTCACCTTTGAGAAAAACATTTTAACCCCGATTTTATACATAAGGAACTTGAGTGTCAGAGAGAGTGAGAGAGAGATTGGGAGAGAGAGAGAGAGAGAGAGAGAGAGAGAGATGCTTCCTAGCCCCCAGCAAACGACCACCACAGCTTCCTCTATGTGTGCGTACGCTAGGCCAAGCACAGTGCTAAGCCCCAAACGTGTTTTTACCTTACAACATTCTCACAGCAACTCTGGGAAGAAGCAGTTCTAATCCCCATTTTACAGATGAGGAAATTGAGGCTCAGAGAGCAGAAGCCACAGAGCGAAAAGTGGTAGGTCGGGATTTATACACAGCTTTTCCTGTTGGGAGCTCTTTCCACAATCATGCACATTGTTTTTCTCTCTGTTGGAAAGCCTTTCCTCTGTGGAGCAGGGAGCTGCCTCCTGTGGCCTTTGTTGCTTCTGGCTCTTGTTTGGGCCCCGTAGGCCCTGCTGCCCCAGGAGGCTGGCGGGCGGAGACTGTGTTCCCATCTTCTACTGGTCCTGCACCGCAGTGCCCGTAGTTGGGCCTCACTGTCCTGCTGCTGATTTGTGTTTGTGCCTGGACTCCCCTATCGGTGGGCTGTGGGGTGCCAGAGGGGCTAGGATACAGCTGTTTGCAGCTCCAGCTGCTGGCCTGCCAAGCCTCCCAGGGCCACTGCCTCCCCAGAGAAGGGGACACCGACTTTAAAGTGGACCCTGGCAGGGAGGGCACTGACTCACACCCATGGCCAGATCTGGCTGCTTCCAGGGCACAGGCTCAGGAAGTGGCGGGGTTAGTCCCTCTCTGAATGTCCGGCCCTGGCTCTCAGCACTAGGTGGGGTTGCCTCCGAAGCTGGGAAAGAGCCAGTGGCTTTGGTCCCAGGGATAGTCAGCCTCTTGGAGTCCCACTGGTCATCTCCCCGCCAGCTGTCCACACCCAGGGTAGACTGGGCCACGGCAGAGGTCCAGCTGGCCCTTACAGGGCGCCTTGTCATGTCATGGGCTCAGGCCTTACCTCTGGCCCAGGAATGGAGACCTGGGTTCTAGGTCTGCTCTGCCAGGTACTTGCTATGTGATTCTCAGAAGTTACACTCTTGTTCTTCGTGTCATAGTCTACAAAGAGAGGATGGACTAGTGAGCGTTGCTACAGATAAGTCCTACTCTGTGCAATGCACTCCAACAGTCTCGCTCCTGAGCTCCCAACTGTCCTGCAACTGGGCACTACTATCCCTTTTTACAGATGAGTGACCCAACGCTCAGAGAGGGAAAGCAACTTGCTCCAGGTTCCACAGCCCAGACCTGAACTCAAGAATCTTCTGTGAAGTCTGTAACCTTTCTCCAGCACCACCACACTGCTCTCACGTGGCCCGTGCTGAACAGAGGCCTCTGTGCAAAGAAACGAGTTCAAAAAATGGGCACTAACTTTTGGGAAGCTTCTACTGTGTGTCGGGCCCTGGGCCTCCTCACTGCTCTGTGAGCTGGGTATCATTCTCCCCATTTTATAGATAAGGAAACTGAGGCCCTGATCACAGGAGCTGAGTCTCCCAGATTCTAAAACGTGTTCTTTCAAGTCCCCAGGACTCCCCAGACCTCACAGAGGCCCTGTCCGCTTTCACTGGGTTTCATAACTGCCTTCTCTGTTTACTGCCTGTTGTCCCATTTAGCAAAACCAGAGGGGTGGGTATTCCCAGGAGGACCCAGAGCCCAGCAGTGACCCAGAAAGCAAGCAATCTCTGAGAGAGGACTTTCCATGAGTAGCCGGCTGCCTGGGAATCGAGAACAACAGTGTTTGGGGTGAAGAAAAAAGAACAGGGTGGTGTCTTCCAGGGCCAGCCAAGGCCTTTTGTACATCGAGGCCGGGGGCGGAGGGTGAGGCTGCCTGCTCCCATCTCTGGTAGCTGCCTTGGGAGGTCCAGGGAGACACGGAGGCTAGCCTAAGGTCACAGAGGAGCAGGGCCGGAGCTGGTGATGGAGGTCCTGGATCCAACTACAGGGGAGAGATGTGGGCTGATGCTGAAAACCACCTACAGTGTGTAGCACTAGGCGGGAGCCTGGAACACCTAAGATCAGAGGTCAAGGGGATCTCTGAGGTCCAGAGAAGGGCAGGGACTAGGGCGTACTCACATAGTGAGTGGTGGCAGAGCCGGGCTGCCTCTCAAGTACAGGAGACCGTGCCTGACCTGTGTGCCCATGAGTGGCACAGACTGTAGGTACCACAGTCCATCTTCCACCCAGTGGCTGCAGCCTGGGGACCTTCCTAGGACAAGCCTCTGTCCTGGGTGCTCACAGGTGCAGGTGCAGGGCTGGAGGGCTGCGACCTCTTCAGCCTGGGACGCGTGGTAGGGACGGCCACCCCATGGAGTTTGGGCTGCCAGGCTTGGCTTGGGCTTGACTGAGTCAGTGCCTGCAACCCTTTACCTGTAAACAGTACTGTTTCTCCCTTCCTGCCCAGGTGGGATGGTGCTGGGAGGCCCTGCTTGATCCCCAGATAGAGCTTGGGCACTGGAGCCAGCCAGTCTTGTGTTTGAATCTCAGCAGTGCCTCCTTCTAGCTGAATGACCCCAAGCAAGTGACTGAAACTCCCTGAATCTCTGTTTCCTGGTCTATAAAATGAGAAATTTAATACCTCTTTCCCCTGGTTGCTGTGAGGAGACTCAGTATCAGACACCGCCCATCCCTTCCTCCCTCTCTTCTCCCAGAGATGTCTGGATCCAGAGGTGAGGTGGCATGCTGCCATCGGTGACCACCGTGCCCCCTTGTGTAGTTCAGGGGCCCTTCACCGTCTCATTCAGAAGGACCTGTAGAGGCAACCTGGACCAGTGCTCCCATTTTACAGATGGAAACCCTGAGGCTTAGAGACGTGTCGGTTCTGGATATGGTTGTAGAGCCAGTATCTGGGAGTGCTGGGCTAGGAATGAGGCTTAGAGTCAGAGCATCAGGGCCTACCCCATCTTTTGGGTATCTGGACCTTGAGGCCCAGATAGGGACAGTGATTTGCCCAAAGTCACCCAGGAAGTCAGTGGCAGAGGGAAGCCTAGCACTGGGTGGGGACTCTTCCTTTCTACCTAGAAGTTTTTCTTTTGCATTTAAGTCCCCCCACTGGCCCCTGCCCCCACCCTCGCCCTGAACTCATCCTCTTCCAGGCAGGGAGCAGCATAAGACCATGTCCCCATCACAGTCTCCACACATCACTGCCCTGTAGTGAGAGTTTCTAGGCCATGGGCTCCCCGAGGGCAGGAGCCAGGGCCTGTTCACCAGGTCTCTAGCGCTGAGGACCCAGGCTCCAGAGCTATGTGACAGGCAAAGCTGCAGGGCCTTTGTGATCATTAACCAGGGGCCAGTGACCCTGGGCTAGTGGTCAGTGACCCCTGGCACTAAGGCCAAGCCACAGCAGCCCTCTGTTAATCACCAACTGAGCAGAAAGGACTGCTCAGCTGGGCCAGATGCCGACTCAGGTTCATTCGGGGGACAGGGATGACAAGGAAATTTCTTCTTCCTGCTTGTTTGGATTTTCCAAATTGTCTAATGAGCAGGTATCATTCTCTATTTTAAAGGTATTATTTCTAGATCAGTCTTTTTTTTTCTTTTTTCTCAGCCATGCCACATACAGGATCTTGGTTCCCTGACCAGGGATGGAATCCGTGCCCCCTGCAGTGGAAGCGCAGAGTCTTAACCACTGGACTACTGGGGAAGCCCCCGTAGATCAGTCTTTTATAAAAAAAAAAAACCCAAAAAACCAAAAAAAGCTTCATTGGATAAATACTTGTAAATAGTTTCAATCCCTATAGCACATAAAAAAAATTTTTCACACGAGTATATTGAGGTATAATTTAGATACCGTAACAATTCACCCATTGTAAGCAGACGGGACTGTGATTTTTAGTACATTTTTCAGTTGTGTAATCACCACCATAATCCAGAGTTAGAATGTTTTCATCGCCCTAAAATGTTCCCTTGTGCCAATTGCAACGACGTGGGTGCTTAACCCCAACCTCTTATCCCTTTCAAACAAACTGGCTTGACAGTTTGGTGTTTACCCTCCTCGATTTTTTTAAGGATGTATAGAAAAACAGACACCCTTATAAAACAGAGGAGAGGAGTCACATTATAGTTATTGTACAATTTGCTTTTTGCACTTGGAGATCTCTCCGTGCTTATTGAGCACCTACTATGTGCCAGGGACGGTCCGCACTAGCTTATTCTTTTTTCACAGCTGCAGAGTGGTCTATTGTATGGCGGCTCCATAATTTGTTTAACCGGGACACTTGGGTCCTTTCCAGTTTTCTTCAAACAATGCTTCAGTGAACATCCTTGCATGTATATTTCCACGTTCCTCTGCAAGTGATACTGAAGGAAATGGCACTGTTGTTGCATTACGTGTTTCGAATTTGTGGTCATAAATTGCCCTCTAGAGAGGGGAGACTGGTTTATACTTCCATCAAGAACATATGAGAACTGTGGGGTTTTTATAACCCTCGAAATGCCTAAGGAGAGGGAAGAGCTCTCTGAATTTAGGCCAGAGCTGATCCACTGCAGGCTCTACAGGCCCAGGACTAGACATAGGGCTTCAAGAACTCGGGCATCTCTCTGTGGTTCCCCACAGACACTGGGATAAAATTCAGACTCTTCAGTGTGACACACAGGCCCCTGTGACCCCCGCCACCCTCTCCAGCCTCATCTCTTCTTGCTCCTGTGTTTGAGACAGGACCCCTCCTTAGTCACTGCATGTGGCCTGTATTTGCCCTTTGCCCATGCTGTTCCCTCCTCAGAATGCCTCTTCTTCTCAACCTCCCTCCTCCCTGTCCTTCAAGGCCCAGGTCACAAGTCCCTTTGTCCATGAAGCTTTCTTCTAATCCCTGCAGTCTGATTTGTCTTCTCCGTGTGTGTGTTCATTTAGCCCTTTATCTGACCCACAGTCCATCTTAAATGGGAGGAAGTTGTGTGTGATGGAAGGCAAACTTCAGCCTGATTAGATAGAAACTGGGCTCCAGGAGGAGCTGGTGCGGATGACTAAAGCTCGTGGGGAAGGGGGATGGGAACTCCCATTTACTAATTGTCAGACCAGGCCATTTTCACACAGAGAGACTGGTTTAATTCTCAGCAACCACTTTATACCCATTTACTAGATGAGAAGACTGAGGCAGAGAAGAAGAAAGTAACTTACACACAGTGGAGGTGGGAATCAAACCCAGGCCTCCAGCTTCTGCATTCTCTTCCCTGTCATTGCATTCCCTGTTATTGGGAAAGGAGGAGATTTGGGATGCAAAGGGAACTTGGAAATAGAGAAGCTGGGTCCAGCAGAGTAGTGAGAGGGAGAAGAGAGGGGCTGGAGAAGGTGGGAAGCAGGCCTGGGTGAATTCGAATAGCACTTCTAACCCAGTGACTGACTGTAAGCCTCCAGTGGGAGAGTGAGAGATGGGAAGGGAGCCTGGGAGAAGGGCAAGAGGCTTGAATCCTTGACTTCCCCAGGGAGAGCCAATAGGACCTAAAACTGAAAAAAACAAGAATAAAACCAAAACTAACACCCCCCCCCAAAAAAGAAAAAAACCCAAACAACAAGGGCTTGTTATTTAAGACATGAAGCCAAACACTGAAATCAGCTGAAGGAGGAAGATAGAAGTGGTTGGTTGCCCCAAGGTGTAAGTGGGGTTGAGAGGCAAAACTTTGCATAAATAACGTGACTTTAAGTTTTTATCAAAACAACCTTTTACAAAGTAAAAACTTTTTTAAAAGGAAGGAAAGACGGGCAGTCTTGAGTAAAATAGAACCTGCAATCCAAGAAGTTGAGAGATCTGCCTGCCCTTCTCTGTCTGGCTTGTTCAGGGGTCCAGTGAAGGTCAGCCCCCTGGACTGTGTCCTCAGCTGGTGACAGCCACATGCCGCCTAAGTGGGTCGTCCACTCAGAGCACCTGGAGTGAAATCTTGGCTTTCATTTCCTAGTAGTGTGCAAATTGCTTGACCTTTCTGCACTCAGTTTTCCCCTCTTTAAAATGGGGCTGTCGATGGTACCCAGTCTGTAAAGGATGTTAGGATGTGTCAGTTTTCATATGAAGTGGAAAACCTTCAATAAATATTAGTTCATGGTATTTGTTGCTGGAGACGTTAGGGGTGGAGAGGGGAGGGTTCTTGCATGGATCACACAGGAGGCTAAGATGGGTGAACTCCCTGCCATTCTTACGTGTGCCCATTTAGTGTGCACTGAGTTAGTGCCTGCTGCTTGGTCTCCACCCCTGACCTGCGGTGAAGGGGTGGCCACGCCCAGTTGGATCTGTCCGGGTGGGAACCCCGAGGTCTCTAAAATCCAGGCCAGATCCCCGCCCTTCCCAGGCCCGCGGGGGCCCAGCCCTGCCGCACGCCCTCCCTACGGGGCGGTCCCCAGCTTGGGCGGGATGGGCGGGCGGCTACTTAAGGTCTGCGACTGGGGAGGCAGAGGCTGCCGCCCAGGTCTTCTGCCGCCGTCGCTGCCATGGCTCCGCACCGCTCCGCGCTACTGGGCGCGCTGGTCCTGGCGCTGTGCGCGCTGTCGCCGCCGGCCCGCGCCGCCACCGCGTCGCGGGGGGTGACCCAGGCGCGGGTGAGTGCCCGGGGGGCCCCGGGGGGCTCCCGGAGTAACTCTCTATTGTAAGTTCTTGCAGATACAGCGCTAGGAAAAGGGGAGTATTTCAGGTCTAGAATGGAAAAACTGTTTTGTTGCTTTGTAAGTATCTCTTGCTGCTTCCGGGGCTCCGGTGGATGGGGGTGGGAGCCTCAGGGCCCTGGCTGTTTCCCTCCCTAGAGGCTAACCTCACCTTGGCCGGATTTCTTTTTCCCTCGGTGCTACCTTCTGATTTCGTACCCATCTCTGCCCCCAGATTTCTCCTCTTCCTTGCCTGATTTCTCCTTCCCTCTGCCTCATTTCTCTCCTTCCCTCTTCTGATTTCTTCTTCCATTTCAGATTCCTCTTTCTCATCTAATTTCTCTCTGCCTCTTCAATATTTTCCCCCTCTTCCCTGTACGATCTCACCTCCGCCTGCTTACCGTCCTTCCTGTTATTTATTCTCGCCTCTCTGGTACCTCCTCTGCCCTGTCTGGTTTCTCCTCACTCCTGCTGTCCTTTTGTGTTCTCCGTCCCTCTGCCTGAGTTCTCCCATCTGTTTTTTTGACTTCTTCCACCAGATCCGGCCCGAGGTGACCTGCGCCTGCTGATTTCCACCCTCTGACTCCAAGCTAACCATCCCACTCTGCTCCATGTCTAGCCCCAGTGCATGTCTGACGGCCTTCCCCCATCCTTGACCACCTCATCTCCAACAGGCTCCTGCAGACCCCGGCTGCATCCTCTCGCCTTTTCCAAGAAATGGAATTTGGGGGGGTGGGGTTTTGGGGGCAGGAGGGAGGAGGCAGACAGCGCAGGAGGCCACTTGGGCTCAGTCATCTAGGCCCTTCTTGGAGGTGTGGACATGGACATGGTTGGGCCATGGGAAATCTTCCCACTTCCAAAGAGCAAAAGCAGACAGGCTGTGTGACCTTAGGCTAGTCCCCTTCCCCTCTTGGGGCCTCAATTTTCCTGTCTGCAGGATGGAGTTGGATAATGAACTCTCCGAGGACCCTTCTAGTTCTGAGGACCACTGAGGATGCTGGAAGGGAAAAAGCTGAGCCCCTGGCGACCCCCAGATTTACCATTGCCATCTGAGGGGTCTCCCCACGGTCCCAAAACTCATGCTCTTAGAGCATGGGCCAATTCCTGCTCTGTCATTTCCTAGCTGGGGGTCCCCGTCTTCACCTCTCTGCGCCTCGGCTGTTGCATCTAATTGGCACTAAGAAAGGAAGAGAGAAGGGAGAGAGAGCCTTCTGTCCCCCCATCACCAGGGAGCTGAGGAGGGGAGACAGATGCTGGCCACGGACAGGGTTTGGAGCCTAAACTCTGCCCTGTTTGCTCACTCGTCGAGCAGGGGTCATAGAACGGGGTGGGGAGAGTCAGCGGCTCAAGTGAGATGCTCTTGGTGCTGGAAACCACCCTCCCTCGTGCCCCGGGGTGGGGTCTCTCCCCGCCGAGGCTCCTGCCCTCGCTCAGGCTCCTCCCCGTCTCTTGCAGCCCGGCAGCATGGTGGTGGAACACCCTGAGTTCCTCAAGGCGGGGAAGGAGCCCGGCCTGCAGATCTGGCGTGTGGAGAAGTTCGACCTGGTTCCCGTGCCCCGCAACCTTTACGGAGACTTCTTCACAGGCGACGCCTATGTCATCCTGAAGACGGTGAAGCTGAGGAGTGGGAACCTGCAGTACGACCTCCACTACTGGCTGGGTGAGCCTGGCCCCGCCCGAGCCCCCATCCCAACCCCTCTGCTGTAAAGCACAGACCTTTGAGGCATGGTCGCCAGGAAGTGCCCAAGGGAATTAAGTGACTATTGAGCATCAAGTGTGTGCCAGACCCTTGGTTACATGTTCCCAAGACTCTAGAGCCCACCTGCCCGAGTTCAGACCCCGGCTCTGCCCTTTGGCAAGATATTCAGTGTCTCTGTGACGTAGACCTGATGATTGCGCTAGACTACCTCATACGACTGTTGTGAGGGTTAAACAAGCCACTATGGCACACAGACTGGAGGTGACTTGGGGACCCTGGACCCCCTGCACAGCTCCAGTCACACTCCAGTTTGCCCTTCAGAGTCGGAGCCTGGAGCCCTGCCACAGCTCTGCTGTGTGACTCTGTGAGTCCTGCCCCCTCACTGTGCCTTGGTTTTCTGTTGTTTTTGTTTTGTTTTGTTTTGCGGTACGCGGGCCTCTCACTGTTGTGGCCTCTCCCGTTGCGGAGCACAGGCTCCGGACGCGCAGGCTCAGCGGCCACGGCTCACGGGCCCAGCCGCCCCGCGGCACGTGGGATCCTCCCGGACCGGGGCACGAACCCGCGTCCCCTGCGTCGGCAGGCGGACTCCCAACCACTGCGCCACCAGGGGAGGCCTGTGCCCTGGATTTCTGATGCGCCCTGGCCTGACTTCGTGCTCAGGAAGGTTGAGAGTGAGTGCAGGGGGAGGCGTCAGAGCTGGGAGGACTCTTAGAGACCTGGAGCCAGCCTCCCACCTCCCCCATTATACAGGTAGATTAACCGAAGCTCATAGGAGGCA
This sequence comes from Delphinapterus leucas, assembly GCF_059928025.1. Lineage (NCBI taxonomy): Eukaryota > Metazoa > Chordata > Mammalia > Artiodactyla > Monodontidae > Delphinapterus > Delphinapterus leucas. The sequence continues at coordinate 111,776,853 of NC_143134.1, forward strand.
GGGGCTTGCCCAGCTTCTACAGCCGGGCCAGGGCACTGCTGGGGGCTCCAGACTCCCCCTCCGTGGGAGGCTGGGGCCACTTTACAGAAGCCCGGCTCATGCTGCTCTGATGTCCCCCAGGCAATGAATGCAGCCAGGATGAGAGCGGGGCGGCTGCCATCTTCACCGTGCAGCTGGATGACTACCTGAACGGTCGGGCTGTGCAGCACCGTGAGGTCCAGGGCTTCGAGTCTGCCACCTTCCTTGGTTACTTCAAGCACGGCCTCAAGTACAAGGTGGGTGCCGGGCAGCAGGGACAGATGCACCAATGGCAGGGCTCACTCAGGTCCATCCATCATCTTTCAGTCTTGTTTGGTGATGTGGGCAGATGGGTCAGAGCTCAGCCTTTGGAGTTGGTTAGCTCTGGGTCCTTCCTAGTTGTGTGACCTTGGACAAATCACACTCTCTCTCTCTGAGCCTCTGGTTTCTTATTAAATTGAGAGAAGAAAATTCTCCATCACTTCACAGGGTGGTCTTCCTAGCCCCAGCTGTAAGGGGTGGGCCATGGGTGGGAACCTTGCTTTCCCGGGGCTTGAGCCTGCCAACAGAGGGGCCTATGTTAGGTATTTGAAACACATTTGATCACATTTCTCCTTCTGCTTGTTAGAATCCCCCTTGAACTTGAACTCTGAAGAGTCTGAGTCCCAGCCCCAAGCCAGGTAGGGCTGAGCAAAACCAAGCTGGAAGCCCCAAGAGGCTGTGCCGTATATTGTGTATGACGTCTGGGAAACCACTTGGCCTCCCTGAGCCTCCCTTTCCTCTTCTGTTACATGAGAACCAGTTGTACCTGCCCTTTGGGCCTGGGGAGAGGATTTGGTGAAGGCATAGCTGGGAAATGCCTTGCACAGAGCTTGGCACCTTGGAAGGGCTCCTGGAAAGCTGTAGTTTTACGAAGCTGGGGTTCTCTTTGGTCAGGATAAGGAGGGGATCATAAGCTTTGATGGTCTTAATGTCAGAGTTCAAATCTCTTATTTTAAGAGAGGGAGGGGCAACTGAGGCATAGAGAGGTTAAGCAACTGGTCCAGGGTCACACAGCAAGTCAGTCCCAGAGCCAGGACCAGAACCCAGATCTCCTGACTCCCAGCTTTTTCCCACTACACCAACCTGCTTCTCATGAGCAGGGTTCTAGGATAGGTATTAAGCCCCATCTGTGCTGCCGATGTGCTGTGTGACCTTAGAGAAGTCATCATCCATCTCTGGGCCTCCGGGTTGTCTGTGTTAGCAGGGTGGCCACGCTGTCTGCTCAGCTGACACATCAGGGATTAGGTGATGGAAAAGCTCTCATGAGACTGAGATAGCAGAGGGCAGGGTGTGTTGTGGGAACAGGGCCTCAGCCCTGCACTGGGTGGAGCAGGGTTGGATTCCCTGGAGCCTACCAGCACCCCTGTCAGCCACATCCACGCCCACAGTGCCTCCTGCGGAGCTGTCCAGTTCTACCTTCTTTCTACAGCCTCTTCTGGGGCCCTGGTACCGACGGAGGGAGGGGTGAGAAGCTTGGGACCCAGTCCCTGGACTTGGAGAAGGACCAGGCCTTTTTGCAGCTCCTGGAGCAGAAAGCGGAAAGGACACTCGATCAGGAGTCAGAGAGATTGGTTCAGGTCCCAAGCCCACCCCTCTCCCTGCTTGTGCCTCCTGGTGGGCGCTCTCACATATTTGTCATTCATTCAGCAAATAGTTATCAAGCCCCTTGAGCAACAGTGCCTGCTTTTTGTTGTTGCTCTCTGGACAGCAGTGACTTAACTTGTGGACAAGTTAAGCAGCTTACAGAGCTGGTAAGTGACAGAGCTGGGATTTAAACCCAGGTGTGAAGGGCCTCGCACAGAACGAGTTCAGAGTGGACATTTGAAGACTCCCTGGTCTCTGATCTTAGCTCAGATGGAGCCTAGGAATCTGCATGTTAGCAAGCCTCCTTCACCCTCCGGTGATTTTTCCAAGATGTTCTTGGACCATACTGTGAGGAATGCTCCAGGGGATGGGTTCCCAGCCCAAGCCTGGATTTGGGACTTCAGTCCTGAGAGGCCCTGGCTTTCGGTGGAAATGTGAGGTCCAAAGCCAGTCCTGTTTTCCACCTTCTGCAAGTCCTCCCGCCGCCCCTGCACTTGGCAGGCCCAGTTCAAGGTTCTCGGCCTGGCGCCCTCATCAATTATAGATTTCCAAGGAGCAGAGCTTGTTACGCAAGACTTGTTTCTGTGAAAGCCTGCTCCTGGAGCCAGTTCCGTCCTCGGGGTGTGAGAAGGGGCAGGGAGGGGACGAGAGCCGCTGGAAAGGGCTTTCACGGGGCCTGTGCTGTCCTGTTCTGTGACCTCTACATCTTTCAAGTCATTGCATTTGATCCCTCCTCCTCCTCCTGACTCCCAGACAGAACCCTAAAGACCCCACGGGGCTGCGTTATTTGAAAACCTTGGTTCAAGCAGAGTCTGGGGGTGGCCTGAGTCCTAGAAGCTCCCGGAACGCAATGGGAACTCACAGAATCACTTGAACCCTTCCTGTCCTCCCTCCTGTTTCTTAGATGAGGAACCCTGAGTTTAGAGGGTGGAGGGGACCAGCCCCAATCAGTAGGTTTTTCTTTGTTTTATAACATATTTTAAAATGTAGATCTTTATAGCTTTTAGCCTTCTTCAGACTACAAGTGTGATACAAGCTTATTGTAAAATGTCAAACGTAGAAATATGGCTTCTAGGAAGTAAAAGTTCCCCATGATTCTACTCGTGGAGATATACACCAAATGGTACATAATTTTTCTCTATATATACATGAACATATATGTTATTTATTTATTTTTTTAGCCGCACCGCGTGGCATGTGGAATCTTCCCCATGACCAGGGATCGAACCCATGCCCCCTGCAGTGGAAGTGCAGGGTCTTAACCACCGGACTGCCAGGGAAGTCCCTATATGAACGTATAGATGTGTATATTATATATAGATATAGAATCTATACATATATATGTATATATAGATATATCATCACTTTAATTTGGAAAGTGGCTTTTAAAACAATATCCTATTAAATTTTGTTTAAATAATTTGATGCCAATCTCTGCCCACCTAATGATTAGACCATAGAAAGCAACAATCAATCCTAAAGATTAAAGTAAAAATAGTGAAAAATAGTAAAACTTTCCAAAAAGTCCTGCCCCTTATACTTGGAGATCCACTAATGTCTCCTAAGAGCTTACTTTTATTTTTTTGTTAACTAATCTTTCTAAGTCTAATTTCCCAGATCAGTAAGATTAGAGGAGTTAATTAATCAGGAAATGCCTGTCCATACTCATTAGAAATCAAGTATTCTTTTAATTTATAAATTCATATACAGAGAATTTATTGGAACCAAGATTTATGACATTGAGCAACACTTTTCCTTTTTTAAAAGAAAGTTTCTATTTTTTTGATAAAAAATAAAAGGCACACTTGTACAAGTAAAATATTTTAGAGATGTATTTCTAAAACTTAAGGGTCTTTCTCTTCCCTCATTTCCCCATTTCTTCCTCTCTGAGGAATCCATGAAAATGGTCCATGTGTCCGTTCAGCACCTTTTGGAAAAGCTTTTCAGATCCACGGTCTCTTTACCTCCAGATGAATGAGGTTCCGGGGTCAGTGGTGCCCACAGACACTCAGGAGTTCCTGGGCTGGCAGACTTGGGCAAGGCTGGTCCCTAGAAGGGCGAACTTGGGGGTAAAACTTCCACCAATTATCTGGGACCCTGGGCACGGGGCTGAACCTCTTTTCACCTCAGTTTCCATGCCTGTGAAGTGGGGTAATGAGAGTTGCTACCTCAGGGGCTTGTGGGGACCACACTGCATGGCCATAAAGCAGGTGCCTCAGCCTCTGTCACAGGCCTAGTAGGTGGCAGCCTCTGCGGTCATTACCAGGTGAGCACGGGGCATTGCATCTTCTTCCCCAGCTGCCTTTCCTTACCTGCTCCCCAGCAGGAGGGTCCCTGAAGCCAGGTGGGAAGAAAGGCTCTGCGAATACCTTGGCCACACTGCTGGGCCCAAGGGGATGCTCTCGAAAGGCCTCATGCTAGTACTAAGAAAGGACACCAGGGGGCGCTCCACTCACAACAGGGAAAACATTTCAACTTGAAGAACCTTCCTCTGAACAGTGGTTTGTTCCTGCCTCCCATCCTGGGTGACCCTAGTGACCTTTGCTCTAAGAAAACCTGATGTTGGGGGAAAATGTGGCCCTTACAAATTTAGTTACACCTGGGTTTGCATCCTAGCTCCACCATTTACTAGCTTTGAGCTCTTAGGCAAGTCTCTGCACTTCTGGCGTCTGCATTTCTCATCTGTAAGTTGGGGATTATGACACCTCCCTCATAGATGACACATACAAAATGCCCGGCAGAGTGGGCGTTATCATTTCACAACCACTTCTATATTGCTTACTGTGTGTAGATGTAATAGGAACCCAATTATACTCACTCCCTTTATCCCTTGCCCTCACGGACTCTGTGTGGCAAGTCAGACTTGACTTTGCTCTGCAAACTGAGGTGTCAGCAAGGGGCCTGGAGGGGATGGCCACATTTCTGGCCTTAGTGGCCCTTGACGTGTGGAGCAGGGAGGTGAGTGCCAGATTGGGAACAGGAGGCAAGGTTTTACTCCTTAGCTTTGCCGCGTGCTTTTTGAGTGCCCTTGAGTAAGTCACTTCACTTCTCTGGGCTTCAGTTTCCTCATGCGTAAAACGGGAAGCTCATAAGGACCTTTGCAGCTCTAACTTGACATCCCTGGGGCTTGGGGTCGATGAGCACCTGGGGCTGGGAACTGTTAATGAGGACGCCCAGCCCACTTTATTTGGCTTTCTACTGAGCCAAGGGCAGTTTTGACCGCTGCCAGGAATCCTTCCTGAAGTTCCCTGGAACTTGGTGATGACTGCAGAAGGTGGCACAGCAGGGGCTTTTGTCACCATTTCAAAAGGGAGAGGCCTGAGGCTCAGAGAGGGAAAGAGACTTACCCAAAGTCACCCAGCACTGTAGTGGCAGGGCAGGGACTTGAACCTGAGGTCGGTGCTCTGTCGTTTACCCACAGCTGCCTCTGAAGGCACAGCTGGGTGGGACTTGCTGCAGCAGCATCAGAGGAGGGAGGGGAATGGTCTCGGCTGGAGACCGAGAGAGCCTTGAAGGATGGGAAAGCTTCGGGTGAGTGCTTCTCAAAGTGGGTTTTGCAGAACACTCGAGCTGCAGGCAGGATGAGGAGGAGAAAAGCAGTTCTTGATTCAATAAGGCAGGGAAATATTCTCTAAAACAAAAGGCAAGCAGGTTTATTTACCAGAGGACTTCCCAGAGCCTTTATTATGTGGATGTACATTATGTAACAGTCAGGGAGCAAGTAAGGAGCATTCCTTGTGCTTATTTGATCATGGAATCCTTTCCTTGCAGACTATTTGGGGGATTAGAGTTCCTTAGAACATCCCTTGGAAAATGCAGCTTTTGAGAAAGGAATGTTTGAAGCTTTTTGATCCAGGAAAGTGGGCCCAGGGGTCTTTGTTAGTGGAGTATGAGATTCAAAGGGGTGGCAGCAATGTGCAGTGGGTAGGGAATCTGCTAGAAGTCCAGTGGTGCATAGGCCAGAATTTCCTTCAACTCATCCCTATCCCTTCCCCAGACACTCTCCCGTGGACTAACGCTGTCTCCTTGACCCAACAGAAAGGAGGCGTGGCATCAGGATTCAGGCACGTGGTACCCAATGAGGTGGTGGTGCAGAGACTCTTCCAGGTCAAAGGGCGGCGTGTGGTCCGCGCCACCGAGGTGCCTGTGTCCTGGGAGAGCTTCAACAATGGCGACTGCTTCATCCTGGACCTGGGCAATGTAAGTCGTGCCCTCCCCTTTCCCAGGGGCCACTGAGGTGCTCCAGGCCTGACTCTGGGGAGGTGGGCGCATCCACGCGAACAAGTAGGGCAAGCCACAGAGACAGCAGCCCCCATGCACACACATGCTCTGTGTAGCAGTCAGACATATCTGCAGAGATTTGGGTACAGACGTGCCTGGCGTGTAGACTCGGACTCATCACATGCCCGCACACAGACCTCACGCACAGCGCACTCTGGCTTCAGTTGACGTACAGACTCCCTGGCATGTTCATGTGCACATCTCGTGTACCTTTTTACACATAGTCATTCACTTGCAAATACATGGCGCCCGTGTGCAGCGACTATAGGCTTTTGGAATTTAGCCAATGTTTTATAACAACTACAAATGGTGCATAGTCTTTAAAAATTGAGTCACTATGTTGTACACGTGAAACTTACGTAGTACTGTAAGTCAACTATATCTCAATTAAAAAAAAAACTATAAGCTCTTGCCCAGCAGGCGTGGACATGGCACCACGATGAATGCCTACACATGGAGACTTGGGCATGTTGTTCAGGGACCCACAATTCGCACGTCATACGTGTAGTTGCACATGCCCACTTGTATGTGGCAATGTGTGTGGGCTGCACTTACCCAGGCCCACCTTACTGATTGATGTGTGATGCTTTGTACACATTCTTCCCAAATCCACGTATATTCATACCTGCAGAAGGACATGGCCGGATGTTCTGCACCCAACCTCATATATACACATGGTGTAACGTCCATGCAAACGGAGGCACACACTGAGTGTAAGCTTGTTATTAGAGTGTAGCAGGTACACAGAAGAGTGTGTGAATCCTGAGTGTGCATCTCTATAGATTTCAGAGTGAACACACCCGTGTAATTAACACCCAGATCAAGAAACAGAACGTCACCAGCCCCCAGAAGGCCCCATCTGTCCTCTTCTTAGATTTTTTTTCTTTTTTTTTTTTGGCCGCGTGGCTTGTAGGATCTTAGTTCCCTGACCAGGGATGGAACCCGTGCCCCCTGCAGTGGGCCCCACAGAGTCCCAACCACTGGACCACCAGGGAATTCCCCGTCTGTCCTCTTCTCATCCTTTCACCCCCAAGGATAACCGTCATCCCAGACTCTCTCAACCAACAGCATAGACTGGTTCCACCTGTTTCTGAACTTCATGTACGTGGAATCTTTGCTTTTGATCTCTGACTTTTTTTGCCCAACATTTTCTTTCTGAGATCCATCCGTATTGTTGCCTTTAGTTGTAAATTGTTCCTTCTCCTTGTTATATAAGAATTGATTGGGCAGATATGCCACAGTTCATTGATCCATTCTGTTGTTGATGGACACTTGGGATAGTTTGGGGCTATTCCAGGTGGTGCTGCTCTGAACATCCTTGCACGGGTCTTTTGGTGGATGTATGCATGCACTTCTGTTGGGTGTATTCCCAGGAGAGGGATTGCTGAGTCATAGGATACCGGTATACAGAGCTGTAGAAGGTACAGCCAAATGGGTTTCCAAAGTGGTTGTACTAATTTCTGCTCCCACCAGCAGGCAAACATTTCTATACACATTCTATGTGTAGGGGTACCCGTGAAAAAACACATATCCAAAATCATGCACTCACATACCCTGGTGCACACAGATCACACCTGTTGTGCTTGGATGTGGGCATGTGTGTGCTCCACCGGCTGTCACCTGGGCAAGCAGAGAACAAGGTGAGCTCACCGCCCGCCCCCATAGTTCCCTCCTTGCCATGTCGCTGGGCAGGGCTTATATGGGGCACTGCCTTATGTGGGGTCCTTGTCTTACAGGACATCTATCAGTGGTGCGGCTCCAAGAGCAACCGTCTTGAGAGACTGAAGGCCACACAGGTGTCCAAGGGCATCCGAGACAACGAGCGGAGTGGCCGGGCCCATGTGCACGTGTCCGAGGAGGGCTCCGAGCCAGAGGCAATGCTCCAGGTACCCACGGCCACATCCCAGGAGTGCAGGGTGGGGCTGAGAATAGGGACAGGAGGCTCATTTCTTTCCTCCATCCAACAGGCAGTTTTGAGGTGAATTTGTTTTTCCACCAAGCTGGAAGAGCAGCTTCCCCGACAACTCCCAGACTCCCCTGAGAAGTGGGGCTGGAATCCCAGGACCTGGTACATCCCGGGGTTGTGAGCCACACCCTCCCACTGGGAGGGCTAGATCCTCCAAAGGAGCTGAGAAGGAGGGTCTTGGCGTCTTCCGAGGGTGAGCCTGGTGCTGGAGCCAGGTCAGAAAGACAATGGAGACCCAATCCCCTCTTTCCTCTTCTGACCATTCCTAGTAGTTTATAGCCCATTTCATCAAATTGCATGATGGCATTGCCAGCCGTTGTGCTTTGAGGACATATCAACAGAGGCAGAGGTCACCAGGAAAAGGAGGAGACCACGGGCTCTGCTCCGTGCCACTTGTCTCCTGCTTGTCTGGGGCTGTTGAGTTCTGGTTTTTAGGAAGAGCAGAAGGTGATTATTATGGGGAGGAGCCTGGACACCAAACATGGCTTGAGAGGGGCAGTAGCTGGGGCCATTGAGGCTGGAGGTAGCTCAGAATGGAGGTGTGAAAATAGGCTCTAAAATCACAGGGATACGGGTACAAATTCCAACTTAGCCACCTTATAGCTGTGTGGACAAGGTACTTAAGGTACTTCTTCTCTCTAGACTTCAGTTTCCTCTCCTGTGAAACGAGAGTGATAATCTGTGCCTCTCAGCATGGGTGCGAAGATGAAATGAGGTCTGTTAAAGGCATGTGGTAGAAGATGTTCATAGCTCTATTTATCATTCTTAGAAGGCTAGGAGGAAATGGTAGAATAAATACCTGAAGGACTGTCCAGGAGGCAGAGGAGCGCGGAGCTCCTGGAGACAAGGAACAAGGAGGGAAGGACTCGACAGGCAGCCCTGGTTGAGCTCTGCACACAGGAGACACGTCAAGAGATGCAGGATGTCTCTGGAGGGGACCTTACCCTAAGTGGAAGGTCGCTGTGGATGGATGCCCACGTGGTCCTTACCTGCCTGGGGAGGGAGCTCTCTCAGGAATTCAGTCCCCTCCCTGGGGGAGGAGGCTGCCAGGAGCTCACCGCCACCCTTTCTTCCGTGTCTCCCTCTCCTGCAGGTGCTGGGTCCCAAGCCGGCTCTGCCCGAGGGTGCCGAGGACACAGCCAAGGAGGATGCAGCCAACCGCAAGCTGGCCAAGCTCTACAAGGTGAGCCTCAGCTGCGCTGGCCCCTGGGTCTTGGGTCAGGAGACCTGGTCTTCCTGAGCTCCGCTGCCACGGGGCCTTGAGCAAAGTATGCATGGGGGTGGGGTGGGGGGGACTCGGCTTCCACACGCCTCCAGTAGACGCCCACCTGCTGCCTTTGCCTTCCTGCCCCGGGAGTAAGGGCGTGCGAGCGACTGCAGACACATCTGCGTCACATTCATCTGTGGGGTCTTGGGCAGCACAGGTTCTCTGCTGGGTCTCAGTTTCCCAGTCTGTAAAGTGGGGAGAAGGGCAGTAGAGTCAACTTTTCAGGATTTCCGGGGGTCCACAGAGGAAACTGATGGGAGTGTTGTAGGAAAATACAGGGAAATAGTACAAAAGTGTGTGTGGGGGGTGTGTGTGTGTGTGTGTTGAGGGGCAGGTTATGGTTAATGACTTTATTTATAATTTCTTCTTGTGATTTTATTATTTATTTATTTTGGTCGCGCTGTGCGGCTTGTGGGATCTTAGTTCCCTTTAACCCACGCCCTCGGCAGTGAAAGCACGGAGTCCTAACCACTGGACCACCAGGGAATTTGCCTTCTTGTGATTTAAAAAAGTGAATTGAGGCTGATCCTGAGCCAGGGAACTCTGGCCTCTGGGCCTGTGACACCCATGTTGTGCCCTAGGCTTGTTTGTGGTAAAATAACAACAACATGAGGTGAAGATTCTCATCACCACCACAGAAAAACCACATTATTGACATTTACTCTGATACTAAAGTAACACATACACGTAAATAACAGTACTGAGCAGGTCTCAGGAACATAAGAAGAAAATACGAGTCAGTGCAATTTCACTAGTTTAAGGTAGCCAGTACTGTTTTAAAAATGGGTTTTAATTACAAAAGTAACGACACTCAAAAACAAAAGTCAACCTCGCCTCCTCTCCTCTCCTCTCCATGGGTTACCATGGTTACATGGTTACCCTTTTGGTAAAGGAATCTCCAGATACAGCTTTCTGTGTCTAGTTACATATATTTTTCCATCTCTGTTTGATATTCATGGATCCAAACGATTCATGTTTTTCTGTGGCCTTCTTTTTTCCACTTGACGTGGTCAGGAATATCTGTCTGTAATAGAGATCCACATGGTCCTTTATAACGGCTGTGTAGTATTCTATTTTAGGAATGTAGGAATCTTAGCAGATCCCTAATTGATGGACATTAGAATGTTTCCACCTTTTCTGATTGCAGACAGTCCCTCTTTGTGCACTTGGGCGAAGTGTGGCATTAGGGGAGTTTCCCAGACATGGATTGCTGGGTCATAGACTGAATAAAGAGTCAGTGATTGAAAATACTGGTTCTTGGGAGTCCTCTGGTGGCCTAGTTGTTAGGATTCTGGGCTCTCACTGCTGTGGTTCAATCCCGGGTCCGGGAACTGAGATGCTGCAAGCCTCAGGATGTGGCCAAAAAAAAAAAAAAAAATTACCGGTTCTGGAGTCAGACTACCTGGGTTCGAATCCCAGGTCTGGTACTTTCTAGCTGTGCAGGTTACTTAATCTCTCTGTGCCTTGGCTTCCTTGTGAATAAAATGGGGATACTAAAAAAAAAAAAAAAAAATGGGGATACTACTAGGACTACCACAGGGTTGTTTTAAGGATTAAAGGAGTTGTATAATTGTAGAAGTGATTAAATTATATAAATTACATAAATTGCTTAGAACAGTGCCTGGCACATAGTAAGTTTTCAATAAATGTGGAGCACTTATTTTTTAGAGTTCTGATATGTATTACTAAAATGCATTCTAGAAGGGCTCCCTAGTTACCTTCCTCACGGGTTTGAAAGTGCCTGTTCACCCAGAGCCTTTTCAACGCTGGGTATTGTCGATCTTTTTTTTTTTTTGCGGTACGCGGGCCTCTCACTGTTGTGGCCTCTCCCGTTGCGGAGCACAGGCTCCGGACGCGCAGGCTCAGCGGCCATGGCTCACGGGCCCAGCCGCTCCGCGGCACGTGGGATCTTCCCGGACCGGGGCACGAACCCGTGTCCCCTGCATCGGCAGGCGGACTCTCAACCACTGCGCCACCACGGAAGCCCGTGGGTATTGTCAATCTTTTGAATTTTGACGAGTATGGTACACTTAAAAAAAAGTTCAATGAACTTTTATTTGAGAATAATTTTTAGGTTTACAGAAATATTGCAAAGATAGTACAGAGGGTTCCCATATACCCTTCACCCAGCTTCTCCTGAACATCTTAACATAACTAGGTGCATTTGTCAAAACTAAGAAACATCAGTTCAATACTACTAACTAAACTGCAGACTTTATTCAGTTTTCCCCAATTTTTCATTCCAGGTTCCAATCCAGAATCCTACACTGCATTTAGATCTTTTTCTTTTTCTTCTTTATTTCCTTTTTTTTTTTTAACTGATGAGGTTGAATATCTTTTCACCAACTATACAGTTCTTTTCCTATGCCACCTGCATTCCTGCATTGGATCCTCCCCCTTCCCTTTCCGTGTGCAGTTTCCATGCTACACCTGTGTGTAGGTCGCAGATGTGGTTGTGACATAGTGGAAAAAGACAAAGAAATCCTGAATGAGCCTCAGGGCTTGAGGGCACAAGTCCTCATGTTACCCTGCAGTGTCGTTTGGGGGTGGGGGTGAGACGAGGGTCTCCCCACGTGTGGTCTTGGGGGCGCCCATGGTTAGGCTGAAGTGGTGGAGGTCACTGATGGGCTGGGCTGCCTTTCCCTTGTCCTCCCAGGTCTCCAATGGCGCAGGCACCATGTCGGTCTCCCTCGTGGCTGATGAGAACCCCTTCGCCCAGGGGGCCTTGAAGTCCGAGGACTGCTTCATCCTGGACCATGGCAAAGATGGGAAAATCTTTGTCTGGAAAGGTATTGGGGACAGGGGAAGGGCTTGAACAGGACCTCGAGTGGGAGCTCCAGCAGCCTTGCAGGAATTTGGCTCATGAGTCTAGGGAAGAGGAGGGGGGCCTGAGGGTCTGAGTTGCAACTTTCCTACTGGCTGAGCGGCCTTGGTCAAGTCGCTTCACCTCTCTAAGACCCTGGTTTCCTTATATGTAAACGAGGACAAGATAATGATCTTTATCACATAAGGTTGTTGTGTGGATTAAATGCCATCATTTTTGTATAGTTCTGAGCTCAGTAAATGGGCCACAGTAGTCGGTGTGCTTGCCATCATCAGGCAGGACCCCCAGCTGGCCCCCCGAGAGCTCATGGTGTGATCAGCTCTGAGTTCTCTGGCCTTGGCTGTCCACAGTCTAGGAAGAGGAGGGAGGGAGGTTGGCCTTCTGCTTTCCCTGGACCATTGGATGCGGGGGCGCAGCACTGACCCCCGGCCCCTTACCCTCCCTTTGCGGACAGGCAGGCAGGCCAACACGGAGGAGAGGAAGGCTGCCCTCAAAACGGCCTCCGACTTCATCTCCAAGATGGACTACCCCAAGCAGACCCAGGTGAGTCTTGGAGCCAGGTAGGACAGTGAGAATGGGTCCATTTTGGGTGGGTATCCCACCTCAGTGTGGACTGGGTGTCTGAGGCTCCCTTGAGGACCCCTGCTGGGTGGCCCCTGTCCTCAGGGGGACCCCAAGCCAGCATGTCCTGCTCTCCCCCCTCCCCTTCCAGGTCTCCGTCCTTCCTGAGGGTGGCGAGACCCCACTGTTCAAACAGTTCTTCAAGAACTGGCGCGACCTAGACCAGACGGATGGCCTGGGCCTGACCTATCTCTCCAGCCACATCGCCAACATAGAGCGCGTGCCCTTCGACGCCGCCACCCTGCACACCTCCACTGCAATGGCCGCCCAGCACGGCATGGATGACAATGGCACAGGCCAGAAACAGGTACCTGGGGGGCTGGGGGGGGTGTGTCCAGGCCCCTTCCTTGCTCCCTCCCTGGCACCTCTGGCCCACCCACTGCCTCCTGCTTCTCTGAAGATGTTTCTCTAAGAGATTTTGACCACAGTTTTTGGTGGATGGAATTATTTTGTCTTGCTGGATTATTGCAACCAACATACCCTAAGCACCTACTGTCTTCCAGGCTCCATGCCAAGTGTCTGAGACCCCACCCTGCCCATGAAGAGTGCCTGGTCTGGGAGGGGAGGTGACCACAGCCACAGCTGGTTGCTCAGACCTGTGTGGTCAGTGGGAGATGGGAGGTGCACAGGGATTATGGGAACACAGGAAGGGAAGTGAAGGTGGGTGGTTGGGGCAGTCTTCACAGAGGCGGGGACCTTTTGGTTGGGCCTCAGAGTATGAGTAGGAGTTTGCTGCCAGAGAAGAAGAGCAGGTATTCCAGGCAGGGAGCTGTCCTGGGAGCCTGGTGCTGATGGCATCCTCAAGGAGGGGCCTTGAGTTCCATGTCCAGGGGTGTGGACTTGATCCTGTAACCATTAGGTGCTAGTGAGCGTTTTTTTTTCTTTTTCTTAAAGGCAGAAATGTGACAGGCTCAGTTCTGTGCTTCCTAAACTCACTGTGAAAATGAATTTAGAGACAGGATAATGACGGTAGAGACCTCATGAGGAGGTTATAATAGTCTAGGGAAGAGATAATGACCTTGAGACCAGGAAGGTCACAGTGAAGATGGAGAAGTGTGGGGGGGTGGAATTCAGAGATGTTTATGAAGTAGAATCTGCTTCAGGCAAACACTGATTCCATCCTACATAATAGAAATAGCAAAAGTGTTAATTTTTATTTATTATTGTTTTTGTCATTGGTGTTATTATTTTTCATTCATCACTCATTCATTACTTCAGTGGGAGGGGAGGATGCAATGAAAATGATCAGGATAGGGCAGTGTGGAAAGAGCCCTGGCAGCTCAGCTGTGTGACCTCAGGCAAGTTACTTAACCTTTTTGAACCTCACTTTCCTCACCTGTAAAATGAGGCTTAGCCCACTCCATCACCTTCGAGAATTTTCAAAGCCTGGAGATTGTTTCCCGGGACTTGCAGCACCACCAGGTGGCGCTGCAGGGCTTTGTGACCACTTGGACACCGTGTTACCAGAGCTCTGCAAAGAGATCTGCCAGCAGGTGTCATTCTGAGGTCACTTAGTGATGGCCCTGCCTCTGCAGGTGATCTATAAAATTCAGACAACTTAATAATGATACAGATGGGCAACATTAATAATAAAATAATAATAGTTCTAATAATTAAGAGTAGCTGCCACCTGTAGAGCCATTACCCTGTGCCAAGCCCTGTGCTAGACTTTCATGAATAGACCAACATCCTTTATTAGTCTCATACTGAGGCTCATAGACAGTAAGCAAGCTGTCCAAGGCTGCACAACCTCTAAGGGGGTGGATCCTGATTTGGATCCAGGTCATTCGTCGATTTGCACCCTTAGCCTGTGTTACACTGTGTAACACGCACTAAACCCATTTTCCAAATACTATCATGCAGGTCCAGTATACTATCATGCGGCTACCAGTCCCTGTGCTGATTTCTACAAGGAGGAAGTACAGGGTGGGGCAGGGGTGCAGTATAAGGATCCGGAGCAGGAAACATGGGTTTGAATCCTAGTGGCTCTGTGATTTGGGCAGATTATTTAACTTTAGTCTGAGTCCGAGTGCGGTCGTGTTTTGTAACCACTACCCACCACTGTGTGGTTTCTCAACTGGTCTGAGTTGGGGACTGGGGGTGCTGCACTGTGTCTGAGCCCAGCTTTGCTCTGGTAGATCTGGAGAATTGAAGGCTCCAACAAAGTGCCCGTGGACCCCGCCACGTATGGACAGTTCTACGGTGGTGACAGCTACATCATTCTGTACAACTACCGTCATGGCGGCCGTCAGGGACAGATCATCTACAACTGGTGAGGGTCTGGGGCCCTGTGCTGTGGGGCGAGCATGGCAGCAAGGAGGGATGTGAACAGGGCTGAGGGAAGCCTGCGAGTGTGTGGACCTGAGCCGGGGCAGCCACCATCCACTGGGAAAGGCTCTCGTCCACAGGGCAACACCTCTTGTCTTTTTTCTCTAAACAAATTTTAAACTATTCTCATAAAAGCATTACATGTCCATTGTAGGAGACATGGGGACTAGGGAGAAACAAACAAACAGAAAATCTCTCCCACAATCCCACTCTAAGTACTGTTCATCCTCCCACCTTTTCTAATTAAAAATTATTTTTAATTCTTTAAAAATAGATAATACATTCACAAGTCAAGGATCGAAACAGAATAAAAACGCATGTATTGAGAAAGCTTGTCCCCATTCTGTCCCTCCCCACCTTGCTCTATGACCCCCACCCCTCCATGGATGCCCACTTTCTTTAGTTTCTTGTATACTCTTCCAGTAATTTTTGATGCAAATATAAGAAAATCTCACCCTATATTCCTAGTTCTTTTCCTTCCTTACAAAAGCTAGCAAACTATGTATTTTATCCTGCACTTTGCTTTTTTTCACTTAATACTTCCTGGAGCTTAGTCTCTGTCAGTACATAAAGAACTTCCTCGCTCCTTTTTACAGCTGCATAATATTCCATCACGTGGCTATCCTGTAGTTTATTTAACAAATTCCCTGCTGTTGCGTACTTGGATTGATTCCAGACTTTTGCTATTAGAAGCATTGCTGTGATTAGTAACCTTAAACAAACATCAGTTTGAATGTGTAGAGAAAAATCTTTGCAGCAAGTTCCCAGAAGTGGGATTGCTGGGTCAAACAGTAAATGCACTTGTCATTTTGATAGACAGCACCCAGTTTCCGTAGATGGAGTTTGTAGTATTTGCATTCTCACCCGCAACAAATGAGAGTGTCTGTTTCCCCATGGCCTCACCAGTGGACTGTGTTATCAAACTTTTGCTGTTTGTCAACCTTATAGTTTATGAAATGGTATCTCAGTATAGTATTTTTCTTTTTTCATTTCGTTTCTCTTATATGCAGTCTCAAACTTTTTGAAGATTGACGGTTGGGTTTCTTTTTTTTAAAACTTTTTATTTTGAAATGACTTGCTGAAAAGTTGCAAAAAT
The DNA here is from genome assembly GCF_059928025.1 of Delphinapterus leucas. Taxonomy (NCBI): domain Eukaryota; kingdom Metazoa; phylum Chordata; class Mammalia; order Artiodactyla; family Monodontidae; genus Delphinapterus; species Delphinapterus leucas. The sequence continues at coordinate 111,792,880 of NC_143134.1, forward strand.
ACTACAGACAGTTCCCATATACCTATTACACAGCTCCCTCTATGATCATGTCTTAACCATAGTTCAAGTTTCAAAACCGGGAAATTAACATTGTTGCAATACTATTTACTAATCTATAGACCTTACTTGAATCTCACCAATTCTCCCACTAATATCCTTTTTCTGGTCTAAGATCTAACCCAGGATCTCACATGCCATTTAGTCATCACGTCTCCTTAGTGACATTTAATCATGTCTTTAATCTGTGACAGTTCCTCAGTCTTTACTCTTTTTTTTTTTTAAATAAATTTATTTATTTTATTTATTTATTTTTGGCTGCATTGGGTCTTCGTTACTGCACGCAGGCTTTCGCTAGTTGTGACAAGCGGGGGCTACTCTTCATTGCGGTACACGGGCTTCTCGTTGCAGTGGCTTCTCTTGTTGCGGAGCACGGGCTCTAGGCGCATGGGCTTCAGTAGCTGTGGCACGCGGGCTTCAGTAGTTGTGGCGCACGGGCTTAGTTACTCCGCGGCATGTGGGATCTTCCTGGACCAGGGCTCGAACCCGTGTCCCCTGCATTGGCAGGCGGATTCTTAACCACTGCGCCACCAGGGAAGCCCTCAGGCTTTACTCTTCTTTCACAACCTTGATACTTTGGAAGAGCACTAGTCTTATTCTGTAGAATGCCTCTCAATTTGACAACCTCAGATTTTTTTTTTAACATCTTTATTGCAGTATAATTGCTTTACAATGGTGTGTTAGTCTCTGCTTTATAACAAAATGAATCAGTTATACATATACATATGTTCCCATATCTCTTCCCTCTTGCGTCTCCCTCCCTCCCACCCTCCCTATCCCACCCCTCCAGGCGGTCACAAAGCACCGAGCTGATCTCCCTGTGCTATGCGGCTGCTTCCCACTAGCTATCTACCTTACGTTTGGTGGTGTATATATGTCCATGCCACTCTCTCGCTTTGTCACAGCTTACCCTCCCCCCTCCCCATATCCTCAAGTCCATTCTCTAGTAGGTCTGTGTCTTTATTCCCATCTTACCCCTAGGTTCTTCATGACCTTTTTTTTTCTTTTTCTTAGATTCCATATATATGTGTTAGCATACGGTATTTGTTTTTCTCTTTCTGACTTACTTCACTCTGTATGACAGACTCTAGGTCCATCCACCTCATTACAAATATCTCAATTTCATTTCTTTTTATGGCTGATTCCATTGTGTATATGTGCCACATCTTCTTTATCCATTCATCCGATGAGGGACACTTAGGTTGCTTCCGTGTCCTGGCTATTGTAAACAGAGCTGCAGTGAACATTGTGGTACATGACTCTTTTTGAATTATGGTTTTCTCTGGGTATATGCCCAGTAGTGGGATTGCTGGGTCGTATGGTAGTTCTATTTTTAGTTTTCTAAGGAACGTCCATACTGTTCTCCATAGTGGCTGTATCAATTTACATTCCCACCAACAGTGCAAGAGGGTTCCCTTTTCTCCACACCCTCTCCAGCATTTATTGTTTGTGGATTTTTTGATGTTGGCCATTCTGACTGGTGTGAGATGATATCTCATTGTAGTTTTGATTTGCATTTCTCTAATGATTAACGATGACAACCTCAGACTTTTAAAGGCAGCTTGAAAGAAATTTTTTTGGACAAGGTAATACACACACGGTACAAAATTCACGAGAAGCCTTTTTTTTTTTTTTTTCTTAATAGCTGCATCAGCGCGTTGATTTGTCAGATTGTTTGCTTATACAGATGACACGTGTTGGTTGTGAGAAATTTAGACAGTAATAGGAAGAGGTGGGGCAGAAGCCACCCACTGTAAGTATCCCTGCAGGGCAGATTTAGGATGAGGAAGTCTGTCGGTTGTGGTCAGATCTCTCTAAGAGGTGAGATGCTGAGCTGGGGGATGTGGCATGTTGGTCTGGTTCCTGGCACTGGTTGCTTTTGAGAGAACCCCTTTTCCTCTCTGTGTCTCAGTTTCATTACCTGTAATCTGGGGATTTGTGGGTTTCTCAGGCCCAGGGTAAAGGAGAGACTCGGGGCTCTTTGCAATCCTCAGTGCTGAGTATCACTTCCCTTCCAGGCAGGGTGCCCAGTCCACCCAGGATGAGGTCGCCGCATCTGCCATCCTGACTGCCCAGCTGGATGAGGAACTGGGAGGTACCCCTGTCCAGGTGAGCCCATTGTCCCTCGGGGCCACACCCTGGGCCCTGTCCATCTGTTCACTCATCTATCTGACTGTCCATCATTCCATTCATCCATCCATCCTTTCAGCGAACATTTATGCAGGGGTCTGACACTGCGTCTGCAGCCATGAACACACAGATCCCATCCCTGCCCTGCCCTGAGCTGCTGTGATGTGGTTTACAGTCTAGGGGGGAGAAAGATGTTCAGCAGACATGCAGGCAAAGGTTGGACAATCACACATAACGACGTGTGCAGTGAGTGAAAACGATAAGACACCAGAGGAGCAGGAGAGGCAGTGTGGTGGTTTAGTTCAGAGGATGGACATGGAGCTAGCCTGCTTGGGTTTAAATCTAGTCTTCACCTCTGGGCAGCCTTGGACAGGTCACTTAGCCTCTCTATGCCTCTGTGTTCTCAAACTGGGGTTAATAACAGTACCTATCTCACAGGATTGCTGTGAGGATGAAGAGTTAACATTTGTAAAGCATTTAGAGCCATGCTTGGACCATAATAGACCCCTTATACAGGTGTGTTAAGTGTAAGGACACATACATCCCAAGTAGGAGCTAATTGGATTAGACAGGGCCCCCATCCAGGGAGGGATTTTTCAGCTGGGACCCAATGGTTGAGTAGGAGTTAGCCAGGCATATTCCAGGTAGGGGGAAGGGTACATGTAAAGGTCCTGAGGTGGGAGGGGGCACTGGTTATTAAAGCGAGGGGAGGGTGCCACGATAGGAGCCTGGGGAGATGATCAGAGGGACCAGACCACCCAGAAGCCACTGTGAGGATGTTGACCTTGACCCTGAGAACAAGGGGACATTGCTAACATGGTAAATGTAATGTGAAGGGATTCATGGGTTTAAAAGGTTGCTCTGGCTACAGTGTTGGGCCCTGGAGGGCAGCAGGTGGGGGAGACATGGGAGAAGGAGACAGAATCCTCCTTTCTCTATCCTACCCTTGGAGTGAGCAGGGCTCTGGATTCAGATTCGGGGTTGGTGCCCTGAACTTTGACCACGACAGTGGGATCCTCTGGGTCCTGGAGGCTGGGTGCCGGGCGCTCAGTGGGATGATTACTGCCTCAGCTCATCCCAGCATCAGCCTTAGGAGTAGCATTCTTGGGCCCATTTCACAGAGGAAGAAACTGAGAGGTTGAGGCCCGTGCCTGAATTCTCGCTGTCAGGGCGGAGCTTGGATCTGAGCTCTGACCCAGCAGTGGTGGCCCACGTTGGGAAGTGACTACAATACCCCCGACCCACACGTGCGATTGTCTTCTAGATTTAGCTAGCCAGGGTCACAACTGGGATCCGAAATGAAATGGGCACACAGGGCAGAAGCAGATGTGATATATCTTAGACCTCCTTGCCCTCTCCCTCCCACCACTGAGCCCTTGACTGCAGTCTGCGTGTGGGGTGCACTGGCTGTGCAGGAGGGGTCTCTCCAGATCTGGAAGGCTCTATTCTCACCACTCTGCCAGCTTTCATGCCTGAGGCTGACATCACCATCCTGGAAGAAAGTGCACGAACAGTCCCTGTGCTTCCGTTTAAGGGAGTATTTGCAAACGTGGGCTCTCTTGGTTCTTGGACTAGACTCAGGCTCAACAAGGCAGGGCCTCGTGGGAGGGGAGTGGCCGAGGCAGTGCCCGGGGGCCTCAGGCAATAGTGCTGTGTCCGGCCTTCCTGGAACTCCTGTTCCCCTGCCAGCCCCTGTGTGCTGTAGGGTCACGCACCACCCGTGCACAGACCCAAGTGTGACGGCCTTATTTGAGGGGTGAGCCCAGGCTGTGCTGGCTGCAGGGGGTGGCGGTGAGCCTGGTGTCGTACAGGACTGACGTTCCCACCCCCTTCCCTGACTTGCTCTCCTGTCTCCCTCCCAGAGCCGTGTGGTCCAAGGCAAGGAGCCTGCTCACCTCATGAGCCTGTTTGGCGGGAAACCCATGATCATCTACAGGGGTGGCACCTCCCGCGAGGGTGGACAGACAGCTCCTGCCAGTACCCGCCTCTTCCAGGTCCGGGCCAGCAGTTCTGGAGCCACCCGAGCTGTTGAGGTAATACCCAGGCCCTGGACCCCAGGCAGGATTGGCCTCTCTGAAACCTCCCAGGCTTGATAGGGAGATCTCCGGGCACGGGATTGGGTGGGTTTGGCTGAGGGGTTAAGAAGCAGCTTTTTGTACCTTCCTGCCCTGGCAGCAAGATTGTATGTCTTAGATTTCCCCTTGTTTCAAGAAATGCCCATTGCCCCTTGCATACCTTCCATAACGGGCAGCTCACTACCTCACAGGCAGTCCATTCTTCACAATCTGGACATTGTTCTTCATTACATTCCAGTTGGCTGCTCTCCCTCTCATGGTGGAAGGTGCATATCTATTGAGCAGCCTAGAGAATGGGACCATCACCTTCTTTGTTCTGGGTGCCCAACTTCTGTTAATGCAGCCCAGATTTCTAGAATCTCCTTGGCTAGCCACAGTGCACTAATGACTCATGGGAGTCAGCTAAGGCCCTCAGTGCCCAAAGTCTGTGTCCTCAGCTCTGATGGGGCGTGTGCTCTTCCAAGCCCTCACCTGAGAGCTGGTCCTGCTGCAGTGTCTCCTGGGCTACGAGGAGGGGGCTGAGGACATTTTATCTGGTTCCTGATTAATCGAGGACTGCCCTCCCAGGTGATCCCCAAGGCTGGCGTGCTGAACTCCAACGATGCCTTTGTCCTGAAAACCCCCTCAGCCGCCTACCTGTGGGTGGGTACAGGAGCTAGCGAGGCAGAGAAGACCGGGGCCCAGGAGCTGCTCCAGGTGCTTCGGGCCCAACCTGTGCAAGTGGCAGAAGGCAGCGAGCCAGGTAGGAGCAACGGGCGGAGGGGCCTCTGCTGCTTCTGGGGATGCAGCTGTTACGTTTCCCTCCCTTCTGTCTGCTTGGGGGTTTCTATATCCTCCCCCCTCTCCTGAGCACCTGTCCCCTAATGTGCGTTAATAAAAGTGAGTTAGGGAATTCCCTGGCGGTCCAGTGGTTAGGACTCTGCGCTTTCGCCACAGGGGCACGGGTTCAATTCCTGGTCGGGGAACTAAGATCCTGCATGCCACAGCGCTGCCAAAAAAAAAAAAAAGTGAGTTAGATGAAAATGAGGGCTATGGTCAGTGAGAGGGAGGCATCCAGGAGTTAGAGAAAGGAGAGCTCAGTGTGGGCTGGGGCAGGTGGGGAAGTCAGCTGGAAAAGGGGTCACAATGCCACAAGCCTGCTCTGTTTCCAGAGCATGGGTCAGGAACACCTTTGTTATGCCAACCCTAGGTCTTTCCGTTCTTACTTTTCAGCCCAATCCCTCCTGCTTGATGCTTAGCAGAAATGGGGAAGAGTAGCTCTGTCTAGAGCCGTACAGTCCACTGGAACCTTCTGAGAGAATGGACATGCTCTATGTCTGCCAGGTCCAATTTGGTGGCCACTAGTCACATGTTTAGGCTAATGAATATTTAAATGTGACTGGTGGGAAAATGCAATTAAATTTAAATAGCACATGTGGACAGAGCAGGTATAGTGGAAATGATACGTGGCGTCAGGTAAGGTGGCTTTACAGCATACTAGCTGTGTGATGTTGGGTGAGTTGCTTAACCTCTCTGAGCCTCAGCTGCCTCATATGTTGAGCGGGGATAATTATCCCCATCCCGCGGTGCTGTCGTCAGTCTCAAACAAGAAGTAGTCCTGGCTGTGTGTCCACTGCCAAGTCTTCCCTCTCTGGGCCTCCGTTTCATCACCGTCGAATCCCTCAGGCCCCTTCCTTCTTTGGCGCCCTGGGATTTTAAGATGCAGGCTGGGGATTGAGAGCAGTTGGTTGTGCTAGGGCAGGGTTTGTCCCAGGGTCTAAAGAGAAGTGCTGGAGGGGGGATGGTGGGGTCAGTTGGTAACTGGTGTGGCCTCCCCTCACAGACAGCTTCTGGGAGGCCCTGGGTGGGAAGGCCGCCTACCGCACGTCCCCACGGCTGAAGGACAAGAAGATGGATGCCCACCCTCCTCGCCTCTTCGCCTGCTCCAACAAGATCGGACGTTTTGTGGTGAGTCCCAGCGGAGGGCGGAGGGCGCTCCCTCTGCTTGCCCCTTGGGAGGTGTGTTCCAGGGAGCGGAGCTGTTGCAGCCACAGCAGGGGCAGGGAGTGTACCCTTCTGACAGACCAGCATAGACCCATGCAGATTGGAGCCAGCTCTGCATCTCACTCAAGGGGGCAGATAGAGCAGGCCTACCGGGGGGGAAAGCGGCTTGCTGGTGTGCTGTTATTAACCTCTTCCATTCCTTCCTAGATCGAAGAGGTCCCTGGCGAGCTCATGCAGGAAGACCTGGCCACCGACGACGTCATGCTTCTGGACATCTGGGACCAGGTGGGTGAAGCACGGTGCTGCAAGTCACTTTCCCTTTCTGAGCCTCCATTTTCTCATCTGCAGAATGGGCATGGTGGTACCTACCTTGCATAATCCAAACAGATGAGAGGTAGATAAAATCTCCTTGCCAACTGCAAAGCACCATGTAAATGCAAATCAGACGACCAGAGTTATTTCCAAGGCCTTAGGGGAGCCTGAACTCTTCCTTTAAATCTGTTGGTAAAGAAAGTTGAACTTTGCAGCATGTCACATGCAGGCATAAACTGTCCGGGGTGTCACCTAGAAGTAAACATTTCCCTGTCCCCACAGGGCTTGCATTCTCTTGGGGGGTGGCAGTCCATAACCCCTCCTATCAAGCTGGCTTCTCCCAGAGTTGTCAGGGTTAGAGATAGCAGCCATGCAGGTGTAAGACTCCCCTCGACCCGCAGGGCTGTTTCTTGGGCTCCCCAGTTGGAAGATCAGTACCAAAAGGTTTGCAGTTTAGCCGTTCAGCTGCTGGCAACTTTGTTCCATTTACTACTTAATATGTACGTTCATCTGTTTATTCACTCACTCAGCCAACATTTATGAAGCACCACTGTCTTCCAGGCAAAATGCTGTGATGCTGGGAGTCCTGTGATGAGCGGTACAGTCACAATACCTGGTGTTGAGGGGCCGATGTATTGCAGTAGGGAACACATTTGTAAATAAGTGAGGGCAAGGAAGTCTGGCATTTTATTGTCTGATACCATCTTATCAATGACATGCTCTATATTTTAGATACACATCAAAATAAATGATACATAAAAATCAGCTGGATAGGTTTTTTGGTGTAACAAGCTTGTCATAGGATTCAAGATGGTGGTAGTGGTGGTGAGTTGTTTTTATTCCAAGCCTTAGACCATGTTGGCTCAGACACACGGAGACTGGCACATAGCAGACTCTTAATGCATATTCGTTGGGTGAAGAAACCAGTGAGCATATGTTAGGCTGCTCATTTGTTGAACGAGTAAATGCCCGGAAGGGGATCATTCCTGAACTGCTAGAGAGGGGTCTCAACCTCAGTGGCTGACGGTACCTGTTAGTGAGTGAAGCAGGCTGAGCTGGGGAGACACGAAGGCATGGTGGAGTCTGAGGCAAACTGGAACTTCCCATTGAGAGGGGCAGCTGCTACTCAGCTTCGTCATTCACGTGCGGGTGAGGCTGCCAGATCCTCCCCGTTTGGAAGGGAAGTTGGAAGTCTGGATTGAATGTAATCCGCTAGTCACTCAGTTTGTCTAAAAGCAGACCACCCCCCGGAGAGTGGTGGGCCTACAGAGCAGGTTGGAGGTCACCAGTTTGCCGTCTCTGTTCCAAATCCTTGGAATCCCGGTCCGCGGGCTCTGTCAGCGGAGGGGGTGTCCGGTCCACACCTGGAACCTGCCGCGCTTCCCCCAGGAGCGCGTAGAGTCAGCACGTCTCACGCCATTTCATCTCGCGCCTCTCTTCCAGGTCTTTGTCTGGGTTGGAAAGGATTCTCAAGAAGAGGAAAAGACAGAAGCCTTGACCTCTGGTGAGGACCCAAGGGTGCCTGTGGGTCTGTGTCATGCGGTGGGGTGGAAGCAGCTTCCTCTGCGGGTCTGGGCGTTTGTGACAGTGGAGGCGGGGACTTTCGCATCCGTGGTCAGCCCCCGGTGAGCCCTCCCTGGGGTGGTGAAAGAACAGCTCACTTTCTGCAGAAGCCTTAGGTCCCACCAAAAGGAAGCAGCAGCTAGGAGCTGCTTCAGATTCCCAGAATGCCCAAGGACCAAACTTGTCAGGATTTAGATGTGGGAAAGCAGGTCCCTGGTAGCTGAGCAGATCTGATTTGGGAGCTGGAAACCCAAAAGCTGGTTCTTTGATATCTTCCAGTAGGGAATGGCTAGAGAAAAATGACATAAGCTTCGTGAAGCTGGAGGTTAAACTGTGACCCCCGTTCCTTCCCATGTTCCTGGGCAGGGCGGTGGAGGAGTCATGTGGGTGTCATTGCCTTTAAGGGATGGTGGTGTCCAGTGCGGGGTTGGGCCTTGGGGACAGTGGGACCAAAAACCATCTTAGGCAGGGAACCATGTCTCCTTGGCGAGGGAGACCCTAAGGATTCTTCTCCTGCCTATGTGTCTGCAGCTAAGCGGTACATCGAGACAGACCCAGCTAATCGTGATAGGCGGACCCCTATCACCATGGTGAAGCAAGGCTTTGAGCCTCCCTCCTTCGTGGGCTGGTTCCTTGGCTGGGATGACAACTATTGGTCTATGGATCCCTTGGACAGGGTCCTAGCTGAGCTGGCTGCCTGAGGAAGGCCCCACCCTGTTACTGGTCAGTGCCTTTCAGAACTGTCCATCCCGCAAGGAGACCTTACAGCGAGCAGGGCCACTCTGGTGTGTGTGTGTGTGGTGGTTGTTTTGTTTGTTTGTTTGCTTTTTTACAGTAGCCAAAAACAGCCCTGCAAAAATTCAGGGTGCTTGCAAAATTGTCTCAAGTATTTGTGCTTTTGGAAATAATTGAATTCAATAAAAAGCTTTTTGAAGTGTGTTACCCTGCTGTGGCTCATTTGTCCTAGTCATTGTTCTGAGAAGGGCCCGAGTCGGGGAAGGGGAAGGGGGAGGCATGGCTTGTACCTGTGAACCAGTGAGTGAGTTTCATTCACCTCGTGTGTGAATCATGGTGCGCTGAGAAGCAGTGAGGTGAAAGGGGTATAGATTGTACTAGGGGTAAAATGCTTATGTGGAAGGAAATTGGGAGGGAACCAGGAGGCTGGAGAGCCATCAGACTGAGATGCAAGTCTGACCCCAAGTGAAGGAGGGAGGAAGAGGGGTTGGGTGGATGCATCTTAGATGGCCGTGCAGTCCAGCAAGCTTCAGCAAAGCTTTTGGGGAGTCCTTGAGCCAAAGTAAAAAAAAAAAAAAATTTAATGTAGGGTCCCATTTTTGTTATTATTTTTTATTGCAGTAAACTATACATAACATAGTATTTTATCACTTTGACCATTTGCAAATGTACAATTCAGTGGCACTAAGTACATTTACAATGTTATGTAGCCGTCCCCACTGTCTATATCCAAACCTTTTTCATAATCTCCAACATAAACTCTGTGCCCATTAAACAATAACTCCTATTCCTCCCTCCCCTCTGCCCCTGGCAACCTTTATTCCACTTTCTGTCTTCATGAATTTGCCTATTCTAGGTACCTCGTATAAGTGGAATCATGCATTTGTCCTCTGTCTGCCTTATTTCACTGAGCATAATGTTTTCAAAATTCATACATTTTACAGCACGTGTAAAAATTACATTCCTTTTTGTGGCTGAATAATATTCCATTGTGTGTATATGCCACATTTTATTTATCCATTCATCCATGGATGGACACTCAGGTCATTTCCACCTTTTGGCTATTGTGAATAATGCTGCTGTGAACCTTGGTGTACAAATATTTGTTTGATTTAAAATGTTCTGGAGCCCAAGTCAAATCAGCCAACGAAGGATGTGAAGGTCTCCCAGGGGTGGGATGTGTCTTATCTCCTCACTACACTCAGTCATTGGGAGGCCTGGCCTTGGAACACTGTCAGTAGGAGTTCAAAGCCAGCAGCTGGACCCCTGAGTCACTTACATTCCCTGTAGGAGAACGTGGGCAAGGTACCACACCCTGTAACATCTGCCTGCATCTTCCTCGCTTCCTCTGGTTCCCACGAGTGTTTCTGCTGACACGAGGTGCTCCTGGATGCTCCTGAAATTTGCAGCCTTTGGGGTGTGGAAGAGGGACTTCCTCTGTGCCCCACTTGGTCCCCCAGACCCTGACTCTTCGCTGATGCTCCGTTTGTCACGAAGTTCCTCTTAGATGTCTCCATGAACTTATGTCTCTAAACCTTTTCTCCATGGAGATCCCAAACCAGTCCAAGAAACTGCTGGGAGACAGATCCCCTTCCCTCCCCTCTATCCTCTGATCTTTTCCCTCCGCGTTTTCCCCTTTTTTGTTCTATGCCTCTCCCCCACCCATCCCCATCAACTTACAGAGGGAAAACTCGTTCATAGGACCGTGGAAGAACAGAAACCAGTGTGAGGGTTTATGTGGTGGGATGGGTGTGTGTGTGTTTACACTGCTGTTTCCAAAGCTGGCTGATCACCCTAATTGCCCAGGGAGTTTTTAAAACCGTAAATTCCCTAGGGGCCCTACCTCAATAGAGTCTGATTCATCGCAGAAGTGACGGGAGTAGTGGGGAAGGAATTTTCCAGGTGAAACATGGAATGGTCGGGAGTCAGGTCATCTCAGGCAGGGTATGGAGCTATACAAAGATGGAGCTCTGAGGGAGAATGTTGTACTCAGGGACAGACTGCAGCCCAGGGGGCTGGAGCAGAAGGTGGGAAAGCAGAGAGTTCACAGAGGGCCTCAAATGCCACGCTGAGGGGTTTGAACTAGATCTTGTAATGCCTACCTCTACTCCAAAGGGCCACTTTCATGGTCAAAGCTATCAACTTGACAAACGCAAAGTTCTGGAACAAAGGCAGCCTTTACCACCTAGAGCTTGTAGGGCCTTCACTAGAGGAAGGTGGAGGCTTGTCTAGACAGAGCCAGCTCGCTGTGGAAGGTCAAAGGCAGGTGAACCTGCCATGCATTCTTCATTTCCAGTTATTGGCATTCAAGGCAGTTTATTGGCCAATTTCGGTTTATTGGTGTCTGTAGCTTCAGAGAGAGAGGTCTGCCTACTCTGAGAAAGGAAGTTGTCTGAGGCAATGGAGTTGCTTGGACTCCATATTTTTTTCTCTCAAAGACAAAATAATGAGTCAGGAACACTATCACTTCAACCATATATTTTTCTCTTCCTAACGGTTTTTGAGAGACGTTGGATTCCATCGTCTACAATGGAGAAGTCATTGTGAAATGCCATGACAGGTGCCCAGGGGGCGTCTCTTGGAAAGAGGTTGGTCTGGGCTTGGATCCTGAATCCTATCTTGGGCAATTCAGTTCAACAGATATATATTTATGCCAGGCCGTGTGCAAGGCACTAGGGATAGGACAGAAAATTTCTGTGAGCCTCAGCTTCCCCACCTGCAAAATGGTAATATTGTATTCATATAGTACCTAACTGGAGGTGGTACAATATAGGGGCTGAAAGTGGGGCTTTGAAGTCAGACCTGGGTTCAAATTCTAGCTACACCACTAACCAGCAGTGTAATCTTACTTCAATTCTTTGTAGCTTCCTTAGCTGCAAAATGGGAATAAGAACAGAGCCTACCCAACGGAGACTTTTATGAGATTATGCTTAATACAATGCCTGGCACATAGTAAATGCTCAAAAATGGTAAAAATGTTATTATTTGGTAAAACCAAAGAGCCTAGTCCACAGCAGGACTTAGTACATAACCATGGAGGTAAAGACCCACTACACTGTGGATCAGATAGGATATTTTTGGCTGTAAGAAGTGGAAAACCAACTCAAATCAAATTAAACCATAAGCACACTTATATGCTCTCATAAATGGTAGTGCAGAGTTTCGGGGGCCATCTTGGTTGACTAAACCCATTGGGTCTGTCTGGGTTTCTTGTTGATTCTCTTGGCTCCGCCCCTCCCGATCTGGTAGTGAAATACCTGTAGGCGTCCTGTCTGTCACACCCGTGCATGGCAACGCCCAAAGGAAAAGATAAAGGATTGTTTCGAGAAGTTCTCCCAGAAAAGGGAGGCGGAACTATCCCGCAGTCCATAGAGAACCTCTCCTCAGATCTCAAGAGCCCCTATGGGGTTACATGACCATTCCTGACCAAATCATGGGCTGGGGGATAGAATTATCAATAATAGGCCAGTTAAATTCATGACAGGAGCTGGGATTGGATTCCTCTTCCCCTGAGATAAGAGCTCTAACGGGGAGAAACCTAAAGTCATGGTTCCTAGGAAGGAGGAAGGGGGTAAATGGACACTGGGTAGACAGCCATTTTGTGGGAGACTTTTTTGGAGTCAGATGCTAAAAATAATAATGAACGGTAATGGTTCCTCACAGTTTCATGACGTCTAGTAATTTTCAGAGGGCTTAATTTCCAGCCTGTTTTTTTGTTTTGTTTTGTTTTTTGTTTTCAGAATCTTTGTGGGAAGATTCCCAGCCTCCATTATGGTTACTAAGTTTCTAGAGCTTCCTGAAATCTGTTAGTTGTTTCAATTTCCTTTGTCAACGAACTCTGGCTATAGGGTGGATTGAAAAGGGCTGCATCCTATTCGCAAGTGTGACTCCTTTAGGCAAATCTCAGCCTGATCTGAGCCCAGAGCTGCTGAAATTAGGAAAGATCTTAAAGATCATCTATCTAGTCCAAAGGTTCTCGAGTCTTTGGACAGCCATGGTGGTGGGGTCAGTGCATCTCTTAAAGTTGTGCACAAATTTGTGCTTATACTTCCAACAGTTTCTCTAAAGGTCTGAGACCCAAACAGGTGGAACTCAACTTCTTATTTTACAGGTGAGGAAAATGAGGCTCAGAAAGGAGCATGACCTGAGGTCACCTTACACGTCCAAGGGTGTAGTGGGAAAAGCATTAAGAGCAGTGATTTTTTTAAATTGGGATCTGGTGGTGCAGTGGTTGAGCGTCTGCCTGCCAATGCAGGGGACGCGGGTTCGAGCCCTGGTCTGGGAAGATCCCACATGCCGTGGAGCAACTAGGCCCGTGAGCCACAACTACTGAGCCTGCGTGTCTGGAGCCTGTGCTCCGCAACAAGAGAGGCCGCGACAGTGAGAGGCCCGCGCACCGCGATGAAGAGTGGCCCCTGCTCGCCGCAACTAGAGAAAGCCCTCACACAGAAACAAAGACCCAACACAGCCAAAAATAAATAAATAAATTTATTTTAAAAAAACAAAAACAAAAAACTGGGATCTGTAGAATTCTATGAGGTGCTTCAGTGATTTTACAAATGTTTGATTCAAATTCCGTTTTTAAAGTGGTAACAAATATCACAGACACTTGAAATTGAATGTAGAGCCTAATTTAAGGCTGTAATTGCCTTTTGTAACTCTGATTAATATTAATTTTTTTCAAAACAGCCTCATCGATTGACATTAAGTAAATGTTATAAATGTGAACTTAAGAATTTATCCTGATAAGAGGCATTTTAAATCTTTTACTTTATAGTTTCCTTTGGAAAAAGAAAAAAGGGGGTTGCTGCTAAAAAGAAGTTTGGAAACAGGTGGTTCACCATTTACTAGCTAGTAACCTTGTGAAGCCCAGCGTGGTGAAGCTCACAGAGATAATAAAGTTTAAAAGGTCAGGAAACTTCAAAGATCCATGGAACCCTGGTTTCCTCCCACTCAGGCCAGTGTGTTCTAACAATGTTGTGGTTGCCAACACCCGATCTACTTACTTCATTTGGACCGAAGCCTAGATCTGATGGTCCAAAACTAGAGTTTAAGGCCTGCTTGGGTATGAATGCAAAGTTTCACGAGTCAAATGAACCTTGACAGTCTTGAAAAGTGATCTACATATAAAAAGGCTGTGGGTGGTGGTGTGTATATGAAAGTGGAGGAGGCAGGCACTGCCTCACCAGGATACATTCAGACAACTTAGGAGTCTTTGGAGTTAGATCCACGTTCAAATACCGAGTCAGCTCCTCACTACCCATGTGACTTTGGGTAACTTTTAACCTTTGAGCCCCAGGGTCCTCATCGATAAAATGGCTAAAAATATGTCTCATCAAGCTGTTTTTTTCTTTTATAAACATTTTTATTTATTTATTTGGCTGCATTGGGTCTTTGTTGCTGCGCGTGGGCTTTCTCTAGTTGTGGCGAGCGGGGGCTACTCTTTGTTGCGGTGTGCGGGCTTCTCATCACGATGGTTTCTCTTGTTGCGGAGGACAGGCTCTAGGCGCGTGGGCTTCAGTAGTTGTGGCATGTGGGCTCAGTAGTTGTGGCTCGTGGCCTCTAGAGCACAGGCTCAGTAGCTGTGGCGCACGGGCTTAGTTTCTCCGCGGCATGTGGGGTCTTCCCGGACCAGGGCTCGAACCCGTGTCCCTGGCATTGGCAGGTGGATTCTTAACCACTGTGCTACCCGGGAAGTCCTTTTTTTTTTTTTTAAAGTTTTTTTTTGATGTGGACCATTTTTAAAGTCTTTATTGAATTTGTTACAATATTGCTTCTGTTTTACGTTTTGGTTTTTGGCCCCAAGGTATGTGCTCTTAGCTCCCTGACCAGGGAATGAATCTGCACCCCTTGCATTGGAAGACAAAGCCTTAATCACTGGACCGCCAGGGAAGTCCCTCATCAAGTTGTTTTGAAGATGAAATGATAGAATGTATGTATACGTATTCAAGCACAGGGCCAGGTACCTAGTACTCCACAAGCGGTAGCCATTAGTTCAAGATGGTTCTTTGAAGGTTGGATGTGGCAGGTAACACCCATTAGTTTTATATCATTTATTTCTCTTTTATTTATTTATTTTTTGCGGTACGCGGGCCTCTCACTGCTGGGGCCCCTCCCGTTGCGGAGCACAGGCTCCGGACGCGCAGGCGCAGCGGCCATGGCTCACGGGCCCAGCTGCTCCGCGGCACGTGGCATCCTCCCGGACCGGGCCACGAACCCGTGTCCCCCGCATCGGCAGGCTGACTCTCAACCACTGCGCCACCAGGGAAGCCCTATTTCTCTTTTTAAGTAGGGGGTATGCCAGTGTGATTAGCTGGGTGACGGTAAGAAGTGAGGTCCTGTCCTGTTTGGATTAAGGCAAAGGGAAATGAGCCCAGCCAAGGATTCAGCGATCTCAAACTCCCCAGGGAAACTGCAGGCAGGTACACCAGAGGGAGCCAAGACATGAGAGACGGCAGATGGACCACGGCCTCTCCTCCTCCTCTGGCCCAGGAAAAGCACACGGAAGCCAAAGCGGCTAGTCCAGGACTGGAGGAACTGATGTGCCGCTTCTGAAAAATGAAATCCACATACACGAAACGCAGGCAGAACCAGACTCAAAGAAAACTCTCACCCAAAGAAAATTAGTAAAAGTGCACAGTTTATTATGTACAGCATTGGAAAGGGAGGCCACCTGGAAAAAACTCTCGTACTAACACTGTCATCCTAGAGCTCCTTCTATGCCTCCTCCCTCCCAGGCAATTTAATTCCAACCTTTTGGACTATGAATCCACAAGGCAGAAGAGCGAAGGTTGTTTGGTATCTGGAGATAGACTCAAGGAACGGAAAGCACTGAACCTCTAAGTCTGACAAGAGATTTTCAGCCAGGATATGTGGTTGTCTCCTGGTCCTCAGTGGTCGAGGGTGAGCCACCTCACAAAAGAGACAAAATCATTATTTAAAAATTCAAAATATAAATGCAGCTTGAGTTCCGAGCCAGAATGCTCTGTATATTGTATATCTAATGAACTCAACCAGGCACCTGGATCCACGGTGGTTCAAGGTTTTGTAAAATAACCTTAGAAATGGGCTGTCGGGAGGGGACTCTCGTAGGCTGGGATTTGACAGAGTGACCTAGCTAAGGACAGATATGAAGGGCAGCTTTGGGTAAGGAAGCTGCTATTCTTAGACTTTTCTAGGTGAACTCAGAACTTCAAAGAGGAAGTGGTACAAATGTCACCAGGCAGCTTTCCAGGCTACTTGGCTTCACAGGCATTTGTGAAATGGAAGATGCTTCTTAATATTACAGCAGTGGTGGTTCAGAAGGGCTGACCACTTCCTCCTTCAGCATCACCACATACGACAGAAAAGAAAAATCACCAGGGAAATAAAAAGGACCTATACCTATATAGATATGCTAAGCTTGAGAGCATCTTCCCAAGCTCCTTGGATATTGTGTGCCCGAGAGACTATGAATTCCTTCTACTACTTAATGAATGGTAGCCAAGATAGCTCACAGTGTACACGAGTCGATAGCATGCAGACAGTAAAATATAATGGTTTTCTGAAGATATATTTTTTAAAGTATTAGTCCCTTAAGCTATTCAAATGGGTATATAAACAATGGCTTATAGAACTTAGAGAAAATTTTATTTAAAAAAATCAAAACTATTTAGAACCTGATATACAAAAATAGGCAAAAGTGAGAAAAAAAAAGCACTTTTGTGACAAGTATTTAGCTGGTTTGAAAGACCACAGAGGAATCATTTACTCATAAAGGGGCTCAAAGAAGTTAAAAAAACAAACCACCCACGTTATTTTCAAAGGACGTCTACAGCAATGGATTTAGAAGTCTTTCAAGGGTTAGGGTCATCATTTTCCTTGGTCTTCCCCTTTTTCTCCAGTGCTAACAGGTACTGGCAAGGACATGTCTACCCTTAAGTAAGGAGTATTTTGCAGCATCGGGGGTGTGGGTGGGGCAGTTTGAGTTTAGAAGGTAAACTGATGTTAGGGAAATTTCCTTAGCTGAGACTCCCCGGAAGTAAGGCACATGTGGCCCAGAGAAGCTGGTTGTAGCCCGAGGTCACAAATGCAAAACATTTGTCCGGCCAGGGTGTCGGGCTGGGGTGATAGCCTGCCTCCCTCCTTTGGCCCGGCTGCCGACAGAGGGCACAGAATGACTCAATGAGATGCGAAAGAAGATGGACGTAACCTATCGCATAACAATCTAAAAATACGAACTCTGAAGTATTTTAGAGTGAGAGATTATCTTACATAAATCATCACTCTCACGTACTATTTACAAGCTAACAACCTTCGTCTGTGGCTAGGAGCACTACACGTTCTAAGAACATCACACTCAACATATGGAAAAAGGAACGGAGGGAGGAAAGTCAAGGTTCCCACCCTATTCCCTCCTTATGGGTTAGAGGCTGGTTTGGTCCCCACTTCATCCTTAGGAGGGAAGAGCTCATCTCTGCATCGGCCTACATGGCTCACTGTTTTGCCCCCATGATGCCTTGCAGCATATCTATGGGCAGAGGGAAGACGATTGTCGAGTTTTTCTCAGCAGCAATGGTGGTCAGTGTCTGAAGGTACCGGAGCTGAAGGGCAGCAGGAGATTCGGTGATGACCATGGAGGCTTCTTTCAGAGCCCTGGATGCATTCATTTCTCCCTCAGCTGCAATGACCTACAGAACAGTGGCAAGGAGAAGTCAAACCAGAGAACACGGGCGGGTGTTGAGCAGTTCAAACCGGGGTACGTCTAGCTCAGGTGGTACACAAAGCCTTCCTGAGAGTCAGCCAGAATAATTCTAAGGAAATCAATTTCCAGACTCAGTTCCTGTATGTTCTTTTTCCTGTAACTGATTTGCCTGAATATGTGCCTGAGGGCAAGACATTCTCTTTTACTATTTATTGCCTTTCTCCCATTTCTAGGGCACCAAACAAGGGGACAATTCAGAATACTGTGTAGGGGCTGAGAAAGTGAATGACCCCAGTGACTGTATACAAAGCCTTTTGCAAGTCAGATGGATTTCCAATTCTTTGATTTCAAAGAAAGGGAAGAGGACCTTATTGTACTGCAAGCGGATGGATAATTAAAAGTATTTTTTGATGAAAGATCACTGTAGGATTTTTTAGCACGTAAATTCAGAGGGAGTGCTAAGAATTGTATAAAGTTACTTAAAAAAAAACTTCCAATTCCATCTACTTATTTATATAAATAAGGTTTCTTACTCCTTATACCTATAAAAATGAAAAGTAGAATTGATGCTGAATATTGTCTTATTCTTGCAATAAGTAACAACCATCTACAAAGACATGGATTCATTCCTCATTCATCTCATTGAGACCCTTGCTTGTAGTCAGAGAAATTTTAAAAATATTTTAACTTATATACTAAATGTGTTCCAGAAGGGTGAGAAAATAATTCATGACAAAATACATTATATTAGGAAAAGACTCTGTGGGGGAGGTGGAATGGAAATAAAAGTTCAAGGAGAAAAAGAAAAAATGAAAAATTCCTAATTGCTAAAAGAACTTATTCTTTCATCATTCTATAAAACAGAGGATGAAATCATTACGTTATCGAAATTTCACTGGATACATTTAAAAGAATGATGTTAACAGTTTCATTTCAAAATGTCAATTTTTAAAACATGCCAGGACTTTATGCTTGACAAGTATATACATTCAAAATGAAAAATTGTACATGTCTATTTAAAATGTGAGATGGGACGTAGAGTTTTTCTAAATTCTTTGAGGGGTTACACGAGCAAAAAGTTTGAAGATCACTGGAGTGGTGGGGACGGCAGGGGCGTTGGAGTCTGGATGGTCTTAAGCTCAAATTGCAAACCTAACCCTTCCTAGCTGAATGTCCTCAGAAAGGTTACAGTAAGTCCCCCACAAACGAACGAGTTCCGCTCTGAGAGCACGTTCGTAAGTCCAATTTGTTCGTAAGTCCAACAAAGTTAGCCTAGGTACCCAACTAACACAATTGGCTATATACCGCTGCTTCTACACTTGCTTCCAGACATCCTGGGCTTGAAATAAAGATACTGTACTCCTGTACTCTATACAGTCCTGTAAAGTACACAGAAGCACAACCACTTGTAGAGGATGCACGCACACGACAACGTAACCCAGACACGTGAACTAACTTATGTGGCTGGACACGCACTAACGCACGTTTGCATCTTTGAAAGTTTGCAACTGGAAGGTACGTAACTTGAAGGTTCGCATGTAGGGGACTTACTGTATTTAACATTCTGAGCCTCAGTTTCTTATTCTTAAAATGGGATAGCACCTACCTCATGGGACCATTGTGAGGAAGACAGAGAAAGTCTATTATATGTTGAGTGTATAAACGGAGGCTAATTATGTAGGAAGGGCAAGCGCCAAGTCAAGACCTAATTTTTGGATCCACTTATACCCTAATTCCTAAAAGATTCAGAAGCCAAATCAAGGCAGTTACTTCTAATTCGTAATCCTAGGAGAAGAGGTGTAAACATACCATAATCCTCAAGACTAAAAGGGTAGTTAGGTTGTTCTCACAGGGATCTCAAAATATTAATGGTTCTTAACACTGCTGTGAATATCAGAATTGAAAGCAATGGTCTTACGACCAGTACAATTTCATTCACGTATACAGTAAACGTTGGGGGCCTCCCAGGTGTCAAGCCCTGTGAGGGGCTAGGGATAGAGGGGGACTCCCCCGCCTCCCTCAGCTCCTGGCCAAGTAGGGGAGACAGACTGGAAGCAGATCATTTCATTCCAGTGTGACAAATGCTGACAGAGACATGTACAAATGCCTGCACAGAGAGGAAAGCAATTTTTGCAGAAGGTGAAGTGGTGAGGTTACAGAAGAAGCTGAACATTACAGGACGTAAGCCTTGCTGTCTGGATTAAGATGAGAAAGAATATTGCAGGCAGAACACATGAAAAGGTACTGAGGTGCAAAAGAGCTGGTGTATTCCAGGACCCTGTAAGGGGATGAGCACTGTGGGGAAGAAGGGAAGGTAGGGGGTGAATCAGGCAAGGTGGGAAGGTGGGGGGTGAACGGGGCAGAGGGGAAGGTGGGAGACGAATGGGACAAGGTGGGAAGGTGGGGGGTGAACGGGGCAGAAGGGAAGGTGGGAGACGAATGGGACAAGCTGGGAAGGTGGGCGGGGGGGGGGGAATGGGGCGGGGTAGGAAGGGCAGCACAAGCTCGGGTGTTCGTCTTCATCCCGGAGGCGATGGGAACCCTCATCAGATGTAGTTTGAGCAAACACTCCGACAGATGTCTGAGAATCAGTAAGAGAAAAGACCGAGAGGGAGAGCTTTCAGAGTGATTTGGTGCCAGTCACCGGCAGTGGGGATGGAGGAGGAAACAGACTGGGGCGCTGCTCAGGAGGGAGACTCAACAGTGTGGGGCAGACTGGGACGGGACCAGAGGGGCACAGAGGCTGAGTCCAGGTTCCCGGATTGCGGTGCATTCGGTGAGACAGGGGATACTTACTGGGAGATGGAACCCAGATTAGAGGATAAAAACCTAAATTTATCAAGGCAAACCATTATGCCCTACTAGATGTGTGAGAAGGGGCCAGTGCCAGCCATACTGAAAGGGACTCCGGGAACTGTCCTCCCAGGCAAACACTGGAGAGAACGCACAAGCCGACCCTGCCACGAGAATGGCAGGCTCTGATTTTCTTTCCATGTCATCTCAGATGCCCAGTTAGGTCCTTTTTTCTGTCTGGACATGGACCAACTGCAAAGATAGCTCATCTCCCACTACCAATCAATATACCATCTCTTGGCTGGGAAGCCAGACCCACCCGGCTGTCTCACATTTTGTTAATAGAAAAGCTGCTCTGAGTGAGCTGCCCAAGAGGTGAACACAATACCACAGGCCGTGTCTAATACAGGCCAAGCGGGCACTGTGGGTAGGATGTTAGGAAGCAACGCAAGCTACCCATGGGTGTGTGCGCCTTCTGCAAAAAGTGCAGTAGTCCCCTGTCAATCGGCACTTCATCTTTACAGACCGTCGTGTCGAAAGCTGGCACTTTCAGGTACGTGGGCCGTCCTGCTGTCTCCTGTGGCCTAGGGGGGCTGCTCTGAGGGAAGCGCCAAGAAAGGTGACCTGCATTCTTGCACCCCACCCTCTCAATTATTAGATGAGTAGCCCCAGAGATAGGAGCCCGAAAGCACATGCCAGGCACTTTTCTGAGAACCGTGAAAAAGGAAATAAGGGAGAATTTGCAAGCACGGAAGACATTCCATTTCCAGTCATTAAGAGTTGGACCGAAAACTTTAAAAAGAGGTCCCCCTAACGTATCATAACACGTTCAGGATAATCTGTCCTCTTTTGTGGCCTTTCCTCTCACAATTACGCTTGTGAGCACTTAAATGTTCATTCTCTTCGCTGTGCAGTACACCTTCGTATGAATCAACCATGTTTATTTATCCATCCAGCCAGCAATGGATATGTGGGTAGTTGCCAGTCGGGGGTAATTACAAAGTGCTGCTGGAGTACTGGAGTGAACACTCCAGCATGTGCCCTTTGGTAAACAAATATGTGCATTCCTCGCAGATACAGACAGACAGTTTTCCAGAGCGGCTGTACCGAGCTATATTCTCACCAACAAAACCTCCTCCCTCGCCCACACTTGCATCTTTTGCTTCCTTTTTTCTTTTTTTAAGCCATTCTGGTGGATGGTTAGCGTGGCATCTGCTTGTGACTTGCATTTGCATTTCCCTGAGGGCCAATTAACTTGAGGAATTTTTCTCTGAAGTCTCTTCATCTATAGACTCTCCCACCCTTTTCCTCTGCAATTTATTTGTTGAAGAAATGGTGACCCCTATTTCCCTGAGAACTTGAGTACAGGGCCTTATGGCTGTTGCGGGGCTACTGTACCTCATGGAAGGATGAGACTCCTTGTGATTCTGCGTGTTAACCGCACCCTTAAAGACAGCCTCACCCAAGTGAGAGCACAGTAATTCAGAATTCTAACCAGCTTCCTTTATCTCTTCTTATTGTTAGAAAGGGAAGTCAGGAGCTCTCTTTCTTAACTGGTGAGAATGCTGGTAGAAGAGACTCGGTCCATCCTGGAAAGTCCCAGAGGAGGCAGTGGGGAGCAGAAGAAATTCTAATCTCCATGGTCACTAATCAACTGTGTGCTTTTCAGGGAAACACATAACTTTTCTGGGCTTTGACGTTTTCATCTAAAGAGTGAGATGGCAAATAAGTTTCATGTTTAGGGCCAATTCCAAGCAGTTGCAGGTTGTCACCTGGAGTGTTTCAGCACGGTTCTAAGGTCAAGTCAAGCTCAGGGGAAAACGGTGCTGTGGTTAATTACTGGCCTGGGAGCCTGAGGGTGGAGTGGCAGCCTCTGGGCCAGGTATTTGTCACCTTCAGAAGATAATCCCTAAGGACCCTTCAGGCTCCGAAACTCTACGTATTCTATGTATGATAAATTCTATTATTCAATATGGTTTGGAAATGGGGCTTTTGGTTAATGACATATTCTAGGTAAAAGCGATTCCTAATCTTCCAAATAACTAAATTATAGTGGGGCATATTTAATATCATTAACACAAATGTAATTTAATCTTCTAAATAAAATATGATGGTTTGGAGAGAAAGTACTTGAGGGTGTTGTAGTGTTATCACAAGCATCAATGAACACATCAGGCAAATCTAAAAATCCTGGTTAGTAGAAAATTCTGGATGCAGTGTGTCAAATGAACTACTATTCTATTTGGTGCTGGCTAAAAAATTACAGTGACCAATCCGTGGCTTACAGGGCATCCTAACAGAAGGGCAGGGTTCTGTGGTTAGCCAATTATCACCAGTTACTACTGTTTTCTAATGGCAACAAATTGGTTCGCTCCTGGTATCCTGGGAGATCTGTCACATCCACAGCAACCACTCCTATGAAAACTATCCCTCTTCCTCCACCCATTCATAGGTAAGGGGCTGTGGGACCTTATTAGGATCTTTGAGTGAAGCTGGACTGAAAAGAATCACTCTGCTGTGAATTTGGAATCGGGGCTGGTGTGTCTCCTTCAGCGTTCAACTGGGGAGACGTGCACTTGGGAGTCAGACATTCTCCCCCTCCAGCTGTCTGCAGCGAGACGTGGCCCAGGATATGGAATGCCTGCCTCCCCTGAGGCTGCTTTCTGGTCTCTGGCTCCAATTCTGGTGAGGCTTGACTCTACTTCCTACCCTTGGGTGTGGTGAGATATCCCTTATGCACTATCATCTCAATAGATCCTCTTTTCCAGGTTCACAAATATTCCCTCAGCACCTCCCATGGGGGTCATGTACCCATGTAGGGTTAAGACATAGGCAGGGATAATGATTAAAAAAAAGAGGGGGGGAAACATGCAGACATCAAAGAAAGAGAAGTGAAAAAAAGAGAAGAGGAGAGAAAGGAAGAGCAAACAGTAAGAAGAAAGAAGAACCTGGGAAAAGACAGAGAATGAAACAGAAGACAAAAACAGGGAAGGAATGAATGGTAAGCAAACTGATGTGATTGCCCATCTGCTCTGAAGTCAGAACTGTTAATGTGTCCTTAATAGGGGACTGGGAGAATAATGTATGGGATGTGCAGTTAGAACGAGGTAGATCTCTGTGTACTGCTATTCCCAGGAGATACTGTTGAGTGAGAAAAGCAAGGTGAAGAACAGTTATGTATTGTATGATCCCACTTTTGTAAACCAAACAAGCCAGTAGACTAACAACCTAGTCAAATAAACCCCAAATGGAAATCTTCCAGTATGTACACTAAGCTGTTCAGAGTGCTGGCCTCTGGGGGAAATGTAAAGTGACGGGGAGAGCCTTCATCTTCACTACTTCAGGATCGTTTCAATGTTTTACAACAAACACGTTTTACTTTGTGTAATTAAAAAAGAAAACTCAACAGGAAAAACAAACAGGCTACAAAGAAAAAAAAAAGGTTACCTTGGCCCGGGCCTCCCGGGATGCCTCTGCTTCAGCAGCCATGGCTCTCTGCAGCTGCACAGGGAGCTTCACATCCTTAATCTCCACACGCTCCACCTTTATTCCCCAGTCATCAGTGGCATCATCCAGAGTGGTCTGTGAGGAAGAGAGAAGGAAGCTAGAAATGTTCAGCCCCCGCCCAGTGGCCTAAGGTAGCTCTGTTCACTGGGATTTGGAGCGGGAAAGGCACTGGTGGAGGGTTGCAGAGAGATCAGTTATCCATGCAGGCAGGGAGGCTGAGGTGGGAGGCTGGGTTACTGGGGAGCGGATCCTGATTGTTACTAGTAAGCTAACGTGGGCTGGCAAACTTTTTCTAAAAGGGTCAGACAGTGATTGTTTATTTTCAGTCTCTGTTGCAACTAACCCTACCTGTGCAGGTCAAAAGCAGCCATGGGTAGTACATTAATCAATGGGTGTGGCTGTATTCCAATAAAACTTCACTTATAAAAACAGGTGGCCAGCAGACTCCTGAGCCCATGTGACTCTGTGTGAGCCACGTTATTTCTTTGTGCTTCAGTATCCTCCCTTTACAACGGTAGGAATGAAATCATTCTATTCTATTTCATATGGCTGTTGTGGGCATCAAGTAAGACCAGAGATTTCACACACAGTGAAGTCTATACAAATAATAACAGTTCAGGTTTATAGTACTTGATCTTTTTTGAACAAGTCAGGTTTGATTCGTCATCTGTTACGTAAGCAAGACTGGAAAGCGTAAGAGTTGCAAAGGCAGTCACGGGACTCGCACAGAATATGGCTTTAACTACACCTGCGCTATCTTGCAGAACGGCCTCTGCACTCTTATGCTAAAGAAAAAGGTTAACACTAATTCTGGGAGAAAAAAATACACACTGGAGGGAATTAAAAAACAATGCACACATCGGAGTGTTATTAACCCATGAGCTAATTATGTGAAAAAAATCCCCTTCCATCAAGTTTGGGAAAACTTTTCTACAAAGAAAAAAAGGCCGGTGATTCCCCAACTTGACTTGCTGAAAAGTTCTCAAATACCCACTGACCCTTTGCTTTATTTTCCAACTTCTGTGAGTTGCAGCACGGGTGCACTCCTCACCTGCATGTTGTGTGCAATTTCTTCCCTGTCGGAGAGGATCTGGGAAAGGTTCTTGGTGCCCAGGACATTCCTCAGAGTCGTCTGTGCCAAAAGACGGGTTGCTGAGTCAGCGTTGGTGATGTTCGCCACAGCTAGGGTAGCGTTCTGAACACGGTAGTAGACCACGCCGTCCACACTAATTGTCACTGAATCCTTAGTGAGGATCTACAACACAAAGGAAGCAATTTTACATCTGTCAACCACCTCTTTCTTTAATAAAACTGTAAGGAATGTTATGTGACAGAACACCTTAAAACACTAGCTGATTGTCTTTAGTAAGTGCTGTTGACTAAATGTGTTCCCCCAAAATCCATGTTGAAACCCAATCCCCAGTGTGTTGGTGTGTGGAGGTGGGCCTTTGGGAGGTGATTAGGTCATGAGAGTGAACCCCTCGTGAATGGGATTAGTGCCCTTAGAAAAGAGGCCCCAGAGAGATCCCTCCCCCCTTCTACCATGTGAGGACACAATGAAAAGACAGTGGAAGCAGGCCCTCATCAGACACCGAATCTGCTGGTGCCTTGATCTCGGACTTCTCAGACTCCAGAACTGTGAGCAATACACTTCTGTTGTTTATAAGCCACATAGTCTATGGTGGTTTGTTACAGCAGCCCAAAGGGACTAAGAGAGCAAAGCATTAGAATGTTAACTATGTCTATAAAATTTTAACAAAGTACATTCATTTATTTATTAATTCCATTCCTTCATTCGATCACTTAACAAATACTGAGACTTAGTAGCAGTTAGCAGCAGGCACTGTGCTATGTTCCAGGGATAAAGGTATGAAAAAACTTGGTTCCCACTTTCAAAGAGGTTGAGGAATCAAGGGGAGCTCTAAGGGACTAAGGATGGACAGTTTTAGGTGGCAGAGGTGATACATGAACTGAGTCTTGAAAAAGGAAATAAACATTTTCTGAGGATAGAGTGAACGAGTATTCAGGGCAGAGAGAATAATGTGTGAAAGGAACAGAGGTACCAGGGAGCCGAGGTTTGATGAACTGTAAGTAGCAGAGTGTTACCAGAACGAAAAGTGAACGGAACTGTTTTCGTAGGGTGAGGTCAAGGTGGAAGTATATTTACAGCAGGCTACGTGAAAATGCTCAACAGGACACAGTGAATCAGTGCTTCCTATCACATTCAAGGGCAAAGTCCTTGGTTTGGTGTAAAGCCCTGTGACATCTGCCCTCTGGCTTCATTCCTCCCCACTCCTGCATACACTCTATGCTAGATGACGTGCAGGTCCCCACGTGCACCATGTTCCATGCCCCAGGCCTTTCTGCAGATGGCCCTCTCCTTGCATGTCCTCCCTTCTCTCTCCCCCACGGCTTCGGGCTGGAGTGTCCTCACCCATCATTTAAGACACAGCTCAAGTGTCCTCTTCTCTATGGAACTTCCCTGATTCACTCGGCAGAGTTAAACACTCTTTCCTTTGCCCCTTCACTGCAGTGACATGAGTTATCTACATCATCACTTCTCTGTTAGACTATGAATTTCCTGAGGGCAGTTTGTCTTTGTATCTCTAGCACTGGCAGAGAGCTTGACACACAGCAGGTAGTCAGTAGACAAGAGATGAACGGGACTGAAACGTGGTCCCAGGAATACAGTGAGGGATGAAGAGTGGGAGTGAGAGAGTCAGGAGACCCCAACTATAGTTTCAGCTCTGCCGGCACCTCCCTCGGTGACCTCCAGCAAGGCCTTTAGACTGACTTAGCGATTCCTCATTTGTGAGATGGGGCTAATAATACGGCCCAAGTCTATGCAAATTTCTCTGAAGGTCAAAGAAGAAGATGTTTGGAAACGAAGCCCTTTTGCGAGTGTAAAGAGCTATGTACGTGGAAAGTAATAAAAACAATGATAATACATAGCAGTTTAGTTCTGCAAGGCATCAAAGCAGTAATCCTCTTTTTTTTAGTAACCTAAAAATACTTCTAACCTGGAAGAGAAGTGGGGGATTTGTAAATAGATACACAGTGTATTACCATCTTGTGTGAAGATTAATCTGTTCCTACGATGTGATGGGAAAATGTGTATCGTTTCTAAATGAGTTCTTGCCGCCGTGACTCTGCCGCAGCTGGAGCTTTGTAAAGCTGCATCCTCGCCATCTACTGATGATTGTAGGCAGAGTGTTTATCTCCCTTCGCGGTAAGTTCACAGGGGATCAGAAAAAGGACTGCTTGCCAAGTTCCAATCCGCTCTGTGTTTAGAGAGCAGCTGGAAGGCAGAAGCTCACAGTGACCCTGCCAGACGCCTGCCATGTTTACAGAGGGAAGTGCCAGGAGAATTCCCCGCTACCCTGAATGGGGCTCCTAAGGGTCAATCTTCCACGCAGAGAATACAGCAATGCTCTCAGTCTTGTTCTTGTGGATGAAAATGATTTCCGGTTTCACCTGGTATGTGTGGATTATGAAGTCTGACCGCCCTAACTACTTGGCTCAGTGCCAGCAGGGAAGTGCCTGAGCTGGTTTCTGGATTTTGTGACAAGGCTCCACCACTCTGCTGAGTACCTGGCCTGTGGCCAGAAAACACCGGCCGTTTTCTTCTGTCCCTCCCATCATCATGTTTTTAGGCTTTCTATCTGCGACGGTTATTACAACTCCCTAGACCTGAGCGCCAGGATGGCCATCACTGCGTCAAGGGCCAGGACGGAGCTGCTGTAGGATGCACTTAGCATGGAGCTGTGGGGAAAGCACTGCACAGGGAATCCGAAGGGCTGGCTTTGAGTCCTGGCTCCACCACTGTAGTATGGAGGAATTCCTCTGTCTCACTGCAACCATCTACTTTCTGGGTTCTGCTGTGCGTTTCAATGGTGATTTGTGGAGCAATTTGAAAAAGCCTGAAATAATTACTAACATAAAACATTATATGCTTATCTAAAGTACCAAAGGGGCAGTTTCTAATTCTTTGGCTTCTAACCAATTTATTTAGAATACAGTCAAGAACCGTAAGAAGAATATCGTATCAGAAACCCAGAGAGAAGTGTGGTAGTAAAAATGATGACAACGGTGATGACAGTAATATTATACTTACATTAACGTGACAGTACGTTTTGTAATAATAGTAACGACAAGCACTTTCATAGCACTTACTACCTATCAGCCTCTGCTCCAAGCACTTTACATAGAGTATCTCATTTAGTCCTCAAAAGAACCATATAAAGTAGGTCCTGTTATTATAACCTCTATTTTATAGATGAGGAAACGGAGGCACAGAGAAGTTAAAGAACTTGCTCAAGGTCACACAGCCAGAAAATGGTGAGGGCAGACAGCCTCTAAAGCTGTGCTCTGACTACTGTCCCCTGCTGCCTCTCAACGCCAGGCCTCTTCCCCGGTGATAGCTCAGTTACTCACAGCAAAAGACAACCTTACCTCCTGAGGAGGAATATCAAATGAAATAGTTCTCATGTCCACTTTGATGAAGCTGTCAGTGCACGGCAGAATAAAAAACAAACCTGCAACAGAGACATACACGAGATTAGAAAGAGACACCAGCACCTGACCAGCTCACCGCACCATTCAGTTCTAACAGAATCAACCTGATAAACCGAAAGAAAGCAGTTCATCTCAGTGAATGAGCCAGAAGCCAGGAATGTCATCCTTGACGCCCGCTGCTTTCTTCCCACATCTAACTGTCCCCACAAGACCTGTGGATTGCATCTCCTTACTTCACTGTTACTGTCACCCATTTGTTTTCCCTTAGACCAACGCAATCACTTCCCAAGTCATCTTTCTAATCCTTCTAGTTTCTCTCCTATGAACCAACACAAACCCCTGAACAAGGCGTACAAGGTCCTGCACGACCTTGACCCCGCTTACCTCTTCACCCGCTACCCTCTCCTCCCGTCCTGCACTCTGGCTGGGCCGCCTGCAGTTCCCTGAGCCTACAATGCTCTCCTCTGCATTGCTCTGCACATATTCTGTGCTGGGAATACCTCTCCCCTGCCTCACACCCTTTCCTGGCAAGATGTCACCTCCAGAAAGCATCCACTAGTTGGGGTCATCACTCTTCTCTGGGTTTCCACAGCCATCTGTGACTGTTTGACCATAATACTTATCACGTGGGATTGTAACTACCTGTTTCCTTGTTGGTGTCCCACCTCCAGGCAGTAAGATCCTTGAGGGCAGGGACTGTGTTTTCATCTCCCTTGAATTCCCAGAGCCTGGAACTCAGTGGGAGCTTAATCGAAGTTTGCCAAAAATAATGACTGAAAGCATTTATTTCAGTAGGGACTCTCACGCTCTAATTTCGATAGCTGTGGCTATTCTTGGCCTAAGATAAACTTATCAACTCAAGTAGGAAAGGGAGGGGAAAGGCAGGAAGGAAAGGGTAATTTCTGGTAGGCAGCACTGCTATTGTTGCACAACTTCTGCTATGAGAACTCTCTTCTGAGTCAACAGAGACCCTCATAAGGGAAATCACATCAGTAAAAGGACGAATCTCGTCCTCCAGGCACACAGTTCAGAACCCTAGTACTGACCAGGTCCTTTGGCGCCTCCTTGTAAGATGCGACCCAGCCTAAAGATGATGGCTCTTTCATATTCTTTTATGATCTAGATTAAAAGCACAAATAACAATTTAACGTGAGGAGTACAAGTATTTATATGCATAGCTTTTAAAATACATATTTCTGCTCTAAACAAGTGAGATGCCTCTAGTTTCTTTTCTTCTCTATAATCCAGATAATAGCTATAGGTAACATGGTTAATGTTTAATCATCCCTGCCAAAATAACCAAGTTATTTACTTTTATTATGGATCATAAAAGCAACAGATACTCCTTGTATAAAATCTGGAAAGCATAGAAGAGTATACAGAAGCAAATCCACACTCCTCAGCTGTTAACGTTATTATCCAGTTACTCATGCATTGTCAACACAGGAAAAAAAGCGCTAAAGTCCTCATAGTTTGTCTCCTGATTCCTTAAATTGTAATAGTAACATAATCTGAAAATTCTTAGAGCATATTTTCTCTTTTTAGGAA
This sequence comes from Delphinapterus leucas, assembly GCF_059928025.1. Taxonomy (NCBI): domain Eukaryota; kingdom Metazoa; phylum Chordata; class Mammalia; order Artiodactyla; family Monodontidae; genus Delphinapterus; species Delphinapterus leucas. Next base: position 111,822,781 of record NC_143134.1, read on the forward strand.
TATGAAAATGATAGTCATTTATCACAGTATTAATAACTTTATAGACATTATTAACGTTAATAATGTATTACTAACACATGCCAGGTGTTGTGATAAGTACGTAATTCATTTAATCCTCACAACAGCCCTATAAGGCAGGTGTTGCTATTTCCTCACATTATACATGGCAAAGGTCACACAGTAAATAATGGCACCAGCAGTCACACCTCAGCATCCTGACTCTGGAGGACTTGTTCTCACAGGACCACCCCACATCCCTGACTCCAGAAAATTTTAGATGGTGATCCCTACTTTAATCGTCAGGAGGGGCTGACTGGGCAGTGGCTGAAAAGAAGTCTTAAGATTCCATGATAATTGGTGACTATAGTTAAGAATTATAGGCCAGTATGGTCTCTCTCTGTCTCTCTTACACACACACACACACACACACACACACACACAGTGGGCTTATGTACTTAGGAGTTGACCCCTTTCCAGATGTTGATGAAATATTCTTTACCTTTATGCACATCCATACTGACAACGGGAAAGTTAAAACTGTGAACAAGAATGATATAGTCACCAAAATCCATCCACAAGGTCCCAGGCCTGCACTGGGGCTATCTGTGAAAACCAAAAACATACAGCTCTTATCACTGTTCTTAGCATGGTCCCCCCATCACCTTCATCCTTGCTATTCACTGAACACCAGCTGTTTACATGTATTTTCCCATCAAATCCTCATAAAAACCTTGAAGTGCAGGTGCTACTTTCCCTAATTTTTATTATGCAGTGAAGTGATAAAAGTAAGAGCCAATCCCAACTACCAAGAAGGTTACAGTTTAGCGGGCAAGATAGACAAACAGATCATTATAATACTAAGTGCAGATATAGTGTCCGTTCAGCATATTTTGAAAACACAGAATAGGGGTAACTCACACCACACCGTTGGGATGGAGGTGAAAGTAGGGTGGGGTGGGGTGGGTAGGCAGTGGTGATGGTTGTCAGAGGGGCTTCTTGCAGGATGTAATGGTTAAGGAAAATACCAATGAAAAGGGGAAGGAGGGCAAAGTGAATTTAAGCCGAGGGTACAGCACAATTAAAGGTGAAAATCATATGATACACGCATATAAGCTCATTTAGGTCCTCTTTTTAAAAAGGCCACCTGTAAAATATCTCACTGGGTATATGCACAATGTATCATCCATATTGGTTCTGATTTCTTACTATTATGAACAATGCTATAATGAACATCTTTGTGCATAGCTTCCCTCTCACATTTCTAATAGTTCCCCTTTTCTGTAACATGGAATAGTTTTTTTCCTTCTTTTTTTTTTTTGGCTGCGCCATGAGGCTTGTGGGATCTTAGTGCCCCGACCAGGGATTGAACCCGCACACTTGGCAATGAAAGCATGGAGTCCTAACCACTGAACCGCCAGGGAATTCCCTGAAATAGCTTTCGTCTAATCACAAAGATAATACATGCCCCACTGCAAAAAAATTTAGAAAAGTATAAGAAGGGAAAAATCATTCAATTCAGAGATAGTAAATATTCTTCCAAACTCTTTCTATGTGCATGCACATTTTTCTAAGTACATAAATAAAATTTGTCACCTATGTTTCTCCCCTCTAGATATTGTTCTTTCACCTTCTTTTTTAGCCTGTCGCTATGCATTTGTGCTTTTTCTGTTTTAGTTTTAATTTTTTATCAGTTAAACTTGCATAAAGTTAAGAAAGTCAAATAGTTCCACGAGTACAAGAGGGCGGTTCCCTGCTCACCTCTTCCAATTTCTTCTACTCAAGGCAACTGCTCTTTCGGCTGAGTATTTAACCCCCCTGTTTCTAAATAATACACTGGTTTGGTTATTTGTTGTTTTTTTCAGTTTTGAGCTTTATCTGTTGACTTTCTACCCCTCCCACACACAAAATATACCCATCCTTTGAATTGCATCATAATTTTGGTTAGATCAATATCAAATTTTATATTTCATGAATATGCAAATGCCATTCAGAGCTAAGCCACGTAGTGAAGCATAATTCATTTTCTTTTCCTGTACAACTTTTTTTTTTTTCTGGAGTCAATGTCTGTCTTTTTCCCCTTTGCTTAGTTTTCAATATACTTATTGATTCAACCCCAAACGTTTCATCAATCGTCTACACCTCCTTTCAGCAGGCTCAGGTATTCTACCAATTTCACCTTCCAAAGAAGAGTCCTGGAGTCGTGTCTGGACCTATTCATGTTCCTGGTGCAGCAACCATCCCTCTGATCGCCTTTCACTGTCATCCTGGGAAACTGCCTTCCCTTCCTAAGTTGTGTTTCCCACTCTCTGTGTCCGATGTCTTCCTCGTTTTTAGTTTGTTTTTCCTTTCTGTGGGGGACAGAGGGACTGAATAGGCCGAGGGATAGATCGCTTTTCTTATCAACCACAGAAGGCGTCTGCTGTCTTTCCAGAAGCTGTTTTAATAATGGGAGGGAGGGAGGTGGTCAGAGGGGAAGAGGTAGGCCAGGCATGGGTTACTACTCAGATCAGGAGGGGCGAAGACAGCAGCAAGATGGGGCTTTGAATAAATAGGAGGCCAGGAAAGAAGCAGTGATGGCTGGGAGCACGAAGAAAAAACACACGTGGGTATCCAGGTCAAGTGCTCTAAAACATAAGATGAAAAACCAGAAATACACATGAGTACTTTGGTTATACACGACTTTGTAGTTTTCCGATCCTGTGTCATAGTGTCAGGTTAACATCCTAATGCGTACTTAAGTAAAAGTGAACTAAGTTAATCCTGGAGGCTTCTAAGTTGTCATTTTGAGGGGTACGGACATGTTCAGTGAGAGAATACTCCAAGCAACGCCACTTCTCCACAGGTGGAGAAGCCCTATCAGGTGCTGTCATAACGGATATGAATCATAGCAGCCTTTCCAGTTTGTTATACTTCATGCACTGTAATAAATTACTTTAGACACGTATCTCATTTACTCCTTACAAAGCCCTGGGAAGTTAGGTGTTTTTAATTCCACTGTACAAATGAAGTAACTGAAGCAACATCTTTCCCAAGGTCACAAAATGGAGGACTTGGGATTCAAACACAGGTCTTCTCACTCCAAAGGCCATGTTTCTAAATCAATTCACTCTTTGACCCTTTGCCTCTGAATTAAAAAAAAAAAAAAAAATCCTTATTAAAGAAGTTGTTGTGTTTGGAGCACTTCCTCAAGACAGAATCCAAGCTGGGAAAGCATGGTAGGAGTTCCAAGAATGAATCTGATATTCTTACAGAGGAAGCCCCCTTAATTCCAGCTGTGCCTATTTATAGCAAGAGACAGTCTCAAGGCTCATTGCCAGGCTCAGGTCTAGGTTTCCAAAATGAAAGGAATTCCAAACAAGGAAGAGATGGGCCACAAATACTTATCTGACAGCATTTGGTGCTTTCTAAAATACTGCCCCAAGTCTCCCATATTCCAGGCAAAGCTCTGTGTCCTGAACTGTAATAGATGATAAACTCCCTGAGGGCAGGGATGTTTCTTTTTTATTTTTATATTCTCAATGTCTAGCACAGTACCTTGCAGAGAGTGGATATAAAATACTTAGCCAGCTTTCCAACTAGATATGTAATTTCTTGTGCATTTATATCCCTTATTAGATGAATTTCCTGAGAATAGGGAATGTTTAAGTTTCAACTTTCTGTGACTTCTTAGTTGTGCGATCTTTACCTCTCTGAACCTTTGTGTCCTTACTTGAAATAATCAGACTGGCCTTGCAGGACTGAGGCAGTGCTCAGTAAACACAGATGACAGTTTTCTGTCATTCTCCTATTTCACTCAAGTGTTCAATTTCCATGATGAAAAATGGGAAAATAGGTGGCTTTTACCCTTCTTGATAAAAGCCTCTGAAACTCCTTAATTTTTCCCTCACTTCGTGCCTCCCTCCTGCCAGGCTAGGCCTGGACATTCAAAGACCTTCAAGAAGCTGATTAGTGAATCAAATTATTAAGTTATTGAATTATTATCTACATAAGGACAAACGGGAAAGTACAGCCCAGGTTTTTTGTGCTCAATTTCCACTATGTTGTCAAAAACCCCAGATGAGTATACGGGATTTGAATGCAAATCAATAGGAAGAAGAAATTAAGCGGATTTTCTGAAAACTGGACTTGGTGTTTTTTTGTGGTACGCGGGCCTCTCACTGTTGTGGCCTCTCCCGTTGCGGCGCACAGGCTCCGGACGCGCAGGCTCAGCGGCCATGGCTCACGGGCCCAGCCGTTTCGCGGCATGTGGGATCTTCCCGGACCGGGGCACGAACCCATGTCCCCTGCATCGGCAGGCGGACTCTCAACCACTGCGCCACCAGGGAAGCCCTGTCTTTCACTTTTCAAATGCTCAGCTAGAAATAATCCGAGCATACACACCGGAGAAATGGTGCTATTTCATAATATTCTAGTGCCTTTAAAATGAAACGATCCCATTCTCAACCCTGAAACTCTTCCCCACCTGGTTATAGCTTAAAAAGGTGCATAAATCACATTCCTCAGAGAGGTGAGGCTTAAACTCCACCAGGCTGTAAACAAACCCTTAGTCATTTCCGGTCACTACAGCCCAAAGAGGAAAAGAAATCTCAGTTACTCCCCCAAATTTTATGAAATTCATTTCCTTCAAGATTCCCACTTATTACCCTGAGGACTGAATCCTCCCTCCTACCTTTATGAGGTAAAAGACAAATAATGAACAATAGGTATTTCTGAGACATTTTGGTTGATATACTTGTTGATATTTGCTGGGTAGGAACAATCTTAAAGATTAGGGATCCCATGATACTTGGTCGTAAATACTACTTTGCCATGGTTTACAGTATTTTTTTTTCTTTTACTACCAAACCCTTTCCTGAAAACTGTGGTAGAATAAAATTTTAACCAAAGCATGGTATTGAAAATGGATATAAGCCCATACATTAACATTTTTTAATTGAGCATTCAAATTGGGCTTACCTCCAGGAAACTAATGTAAATTTTTAAAAATATTACTTTTTTTCTTATTTTAAAAGTAAAATACTGTCACTATAACATTTAAAAATATAGTTTAGAATAGAGGAAGAAAAATAATCTATACTTTTATATCTCTGGATGGTGATTATTTTCTGCCTTGCTATTGGACACACAATATGTGTCCTTTTTTTTCAAAAATGAAATAATGGTATACATAATAATTTTAAATCTGTTTTCCCCCCTATATTGTGGACATTTTTTCATGTCAGGAAATACTCTTTATTATTAAAGTTTGAATAATATTCTATCGTTCCATATGATGAACATTTAGGTTGTGTCCAGTTTTCTCAATTAGAAACTCTTTTGCTTTGAATATACTTTCAGCAAAGTTTCCATACATCCTTATTGTGTAAACTAATTTTGCTGAAAAGATGAAATTACACAATTCTTAAATTTCTCTTATTCTGGAGGTATATTTTATTAACACTAATAATAACCATTTATTAAATGCCTATCACACGTCAGCCACAAGCTAACTCCATATATACATTATTTCTCATGTTTACAAAAATCTGTAAAGTAGGTATAAAATATTCCTTCCAGAGTCCCAAAGTACTAAAGCAAAAGAATTTCTGGGAAGAGACAAAAGAAAATAAAACAAAACCATGAAACAAATGGAAAAAACAAAAAACAAAACCAAGTTGTACAGTAATTTTTGTTGGGTTGCCTTCCAGACAGGCAGTAAAATATTCTTTTCAAGGTTATAACAGGCATAATTTCAGAGTACTGCATATTGTTAATGATCCCATATCAGCCGATTTCCTTTACGGTTGATTGAATTTGGCACTACTAGAAATCATGTGAAATAATAAATTCCATTTACCATTGGGACTCTATTCTAAAGTTCAAAAGATACGGGATTTCTTCTTCCAGCAAAGGCCAGAAACATACCTTCACGCAGTATGTGAAAATCTGACTGAGTCATACACATTACTACACAAAGAAAAGGTAAGCCAAAGAATTATTGAAATACCAACATTTAAAGCACAATCTTTTCCTTCCTCTTTCCCAGTATACAGGTGAAATGCTTCATGTTGTAAATTGCCAAAAACGTTGTTGTTTGGGTGGGGAAAGATAGCATGGCTAGGAATTTAGTCTCAAAAACACGTTATCTGGTTCTAATAGCAACTTTTAAGGGGCAATAGTAGGTCGAAACGAAAGGTCTTTGCATTTTTTGAGTTTTTCTTAAAAGCATATATATTCAGCATACAAGTGTTCTTTTTGGCCACAACTACTGCTCATTGGAGATTCCATGTCAAGGTGTGGTAAACTTTTCCTGTAAAAGGCCACAGAATAAACACTTAAGGCTTTACAGGCCAGAAAGTCGGTCTCAACCACTGAATACTCTGCAAAAGCAGTCACAGACTATACATATATGAATGAACACAGCTGTGTTCCAGGAAAACGTAATTTATGAACACTAAAATCTGAGTTCCATATAAGTTTCAAATCTTCCTCTTTTTTAAAAAAATGTATAAATATAATAAAAACTATTCTTAGCTTGTGCGGCATACAAAGCAAGCAGTCGGCCAGATTTGGTCCACAGGCCATACGACTCATTCCAGTTCTATGTCATATAGTCATCTATTTGAGGAGGAGGACATTGTGAGTTAAAGAAGACATCTGATCTTTCTTCTGGCATTTCAACTAAGGGTACAGTTCCCAGATTCCTAGTTTCTCTTCCCTTTAATTGTTTTGAAACAAGGTCCTTAAAAGACATGGTAAATAAGAATTCAAGGCGGAAACAGGCAAAAGGGCAGATAAAGTATTTTATTTGAATATAAATACATCTTCAATTAATCAAAATTTTACTATAACTGAGTTTTTCAAATGACTGGGATTTTAGGAGAAAGAGAAGGGAAGGAAACGATAGAAGAAAAGGCAAATAAGAGAAATGGAAAAAAGGAGTTAAGAGAAGAGAGACAACAAAAGTGAAGGCAGCATCCTGTAGAGAGAAAGATTCAAACAGGTAGAGGGGAGAAAAGGAGAGTTTAGCACATAGTAGGGTGTCAATAAACAGATGTTGAAAAAATGATGCCGTTTACTTGGCGACCGCAACTTGCAGTTCATTGGGCAGAGGCTTTGAAAGCAAACAAGCACACACTATAACCCATCTTTCAAAAGACTATTTTAATTAGGCATGGTTTACAGTTCTTCGAATGCCCTTATCCTTAAACCTCTAGGGAAGAAATTATGCTCTGGACTGGAGTGGCTACAGGCCAGATGGTATCAAGTTAAGAACCATGACTGAAGACCCTAACTTTTCCGCCCTATTATAAACCTGTAGATACTAGATTAAAAGAACTAGTACTGATGAAGCATTATGTGACTTGAATTACAAAACTCAAAATGTGTTTACCATGAGATAGTAAGGAGAGGAAATGGAGTAGTCCTTTTAAGAAAGATTTTCAATAAAAGTTGAAATAAAGGGAATGCTGTGCTTAGCTCAAGAAGAATCAGGAGGGCTTCTCTGGTGGCACAGTGGTTAAGATACCACCTGCCAATGCAGGGGACACGGGTTCGAGCCCTGGTCTGGGAAGATCCCACATGCTGCGGAGCAACTAAGCCTGCGAGCCACAACTGCTGAGCCAGCGTGCCACAACTACTGAAGCCCACGCGCCTAGAGCCTGTGCTCTGCAACAAGAGAAGCCACCGCAATGAGAAGCCTGCGCACCACAACAAAGAGCAGCCCCCGCTCGCCACAACTAGAGAAAGCCCACGTGCAGCAACGAAGACCCAATGCCGCCAAAAATAAATAAATAAATTTATTTTTTTTAAAAAAGAAGAATCAGGAAATTAAATAAATATAAATATTTTATTTCCCAAGCATCTTGAGGATTTTCTGTAGCTTTCCTTCATTCAAATATTTCTAGACATAAAACAGAAGGAAAAAATAGGTGAGACTATCATCAATGATTTTAAATTTGAACCCCTGAGTCTTTAATAGGGTCCCCTCTCCTAACCTATAGCACTTCACCCTCTCTAAACACTACTTATCATACTTGTAATTCTTATTCAGTGTCTTCTTCATGAGATTTTGGTCTTGTTAAAGTAGTACAGCATAAGGCTTCAGAGTTGGCTCTGCCACTTATTAGCTGTGTGATCTTTGGCAAGTGTCTTAGCTCTCTGTGCTTCACTCTAACCATCTAAGAAGAGGGCTAATAAGAGTACCCCCTCAAGGGTCAGTGTGAAGAGTCAGTGAGCTATCATGGAAGACACCCAGTGCATAACAGATGCTTGAACAACATTTGTTAAGTAAACAGCTGTTGAATGAACTGAGTGATTCTGCTGGTTTTTGTTTGTTTGTTTTGTTTTGTTTTTGGCCGTGCCATGCGGCTTGTGGGATCCTAGTTCCCTGACCAGGGATTGAACCTGGGCCTTTGGCAGTGAAAGCGCAGAGTCCCAACCAATGGACCACCAGGGAATTCCCAGATACTGCTGTTTTCTGGGGAGGGGAAGAAAAGGCTGAGTATTACAGAAGATAAATGGAAATTACATGTCTGCATACAGGATCCCAGAATACAGTTCATCAATTTTTGGTGGTGAGCATGCTGTATGGTAGGTAGATAGAAACAGAAATACAATGTTGTATTCATGAAACTTATAAACCAATGTTACTTAAAAAAAAAAAAAAAAAATACAGTTCAGAATCGTCCTCTGTCCCAAAGCAGTGGTCATAATGCTTTCCCCAAATGTTTTCTTTCCTTTTCTCTTTTTAAAATCAGCCCTTTTCACCTGTGAGGTGAGAGAATTCAGGAAGGTAGAAGGATGGGCTGAATATGACCCATGTCTGGAAAGATAAAAATAGTTATGTTCAGAAAAACTGGAGAGAAAAACAATTTCATAATGTTATTAAGTTAATTAAATTTAGACTAGGCCTGAAATATACTAAACAGAACAAAACTCCCTCTACTTCTTCAGTTTTGTTTTTTTTTTTCCAGCTCTTTTACTTGGATATCTTAAAAGTAACTATAATTAGGTTTTTCTCATAAAAGTCTTTGGAGGGCAACATCATTTTCATTAAATAATGGGAAACAGAAGCATAAGGAAACTAGATCATGAGGTTTCCAATTCTTCAACTGAGGCTGAGTAGCTAAACAGTGGCTAAGAGCTTGGAGTTTTGGTGCCAGATTTCCATTCTACCACTAAATATTCTCATTAGTAAAATGAGGGACAAGAACAGTCATTATCTTACAGGAGAAAATATGTAAAATGCTTGACACTTAGGAAGCGTTCAATAAATAGTAGCCATTATTATTATCAGAACCTTAAGGTCATTACTGATACAGTTTATAGAAATAAACTTTGTATTAAGTGAATTGCCTTCTGGGACCTGAACACCATAGAGAAAATATCGACTAACAACCTGCTTGGGGACTCTGTCTTTGGAGGAGAAACAGACCACATTTGGGGAGGTAAGTTGGAGTCCTGAAGTTTCCTGGACCGTCTTTTATACAACTTTTTGTGCATAAATTTTAATTTCCTGTATAATTACTAGGCTTCCCGAATAGTCATTGTTAACCTTTTTATTCTTTGTTTTCCCCATTAAATAATATCTTAATAATTTACATTTTAAAGTTTCAAAAGTACATTCATATAAATTTTCTCATTTGATACTTAAAACCTTGGGAGCTAGATACCACAGTAAGATTAAGCCCAACATGAAGACGAGGAATTGACTCTGGAGACTGAGACTTCCCAAAGTGACGTAGGTAGTAAGGGATGCTACTAAGGTCTCAATTCAGATCTTCAAATTGGAGATTCCACTCTCATTTCGCTATCCTATACCATCCTACCATCAGTGCATATCTACAACTAGGTAAGGCTGGTATCTAATTTTCATTGTCTGATATTTTAGGACAGACACATTATTGCTCGTATCTTCAAGGCTAGATTAATCTAGAGTATAGAGGCTCAGAGTATAGACAAAGGTTCAAAAAGAATGGAGGAACGATTTGTGTGTCAACAGGCAACTGACACACACTTCCTTCTTTCTACTGTGACCTCTAACTGCTCTTTCCACACTTTCATAAGAGGAGATTCCTTAAGTACAGTATATTATCGTAACAATTATAATCCCTTTATTGATAATATAAACCCAGACAGTCTATCTGTATGAGGAACATGTCCACACCCTAAAATCAAGTTTGGGTTGTAACAAACTTAATAAAAATAAACTGTAAACAGAAAAACATCTCCACCAACGTAAGCCAAACATTTAACAACTTGATCTATTCTATGGGTGTTTTTTATCTCCCTGCTTCCTTTTACTTTCAACAAATATTTTTGCAAATCTACTATGCACTTGACCCTGAACTTATTACAGTGATGAAGGACACAATCTCTGCTTTCAGAAGCTCTCCTGGTCTAACAAAGGTGATTATAATTGATATTTATAATACTGTGCAATAAGCATTATGACAGAGGTAGGCACAAGATGCCAGGCAGACACAGAGGAGAGGTGCTCATTTTTTCTGGTTACAGTAATTTTCAGGAAAACGTTTTCCCACATCTTCTTAAGAAACAGACTTTGAATCCAATCTTTATCACTTTATCAACATTAAAAATTTTTTTCTTCAAAGCTGACCAGGTGATCAGTGACTCTGTCTTTTACAGTGTACAAGTTACACCATCAGGTGGAAACAATGACCTATTTAATTATAAAAAATTATATAAATGCCAACTTTTGTAGACTTGGTTGTCATTTGAGTTAATCTATGACCATTGATGGTTTAACTCAGATTAATTATTAAATAAATTACAAAGTTCTCCCCAATCTGGTCGGCTGTAACAACTGAAATAAACAAATCAGTCCCTTGATTCTGCTCATTTTCAGGCGTTCTTCCGAAGGGATTTATTCTGTTGACATGGCTCTTAATTATAACCATACATTTCTTTGCAATCCACCTGCATTATTTCATTAGAAAGCGAATGCACTGGCTTTAAGAAAAACTAGTCTTGCCCTAGGTTTGGTCATATTTATGTTCCTAAGACTAATTATCAGCAAAATCATAAAGGGGCAGTTTGGGCTTTTATATTCCATTGCTTCTCTCAGAAGCAGCCCTCTGGAGCTGTCTAGCCAGGGGGCCTTGATTGAAGCCAGGTTCCTTTGGGCTTTATTTACGGTCTCTCACCTTCAGTGATGTACTGATGTTTGACAAGTTCCTCCTTTTGGGTATGCAATTTGGAAGCAGCTCTAGGATAGGTAAAATGATTTGGAAAATCAGCCCAAGTTTGAACCTCGTTCACAGGTGTGGGTGATTTTTCCACTCTGAGCCTCCGTTTTCTTGCTGTAAAGTGGTAGATAATGACACTCTCCTTGTGGAACTGCTAGAGGATTGCATTCGATAATGCTTTCAAAGCATTTAGGCTGTATTTGGCATATGGCAAGCACTCGATAAATTCTATTTAATAAATTCTAGTAGTGGTTTTCCTACCAGTGTCAGGTCTCTAAGGCGTACATTTTTAGAAAGGTGACAGCGGGACTTCCCTGGTGGCACAGTGGTTAAGAATCCGCCTGCCAATGCAGGGGACATGGGTTCGAGTCCTGGTCCAGGAAGATCCCACATGCTGCGGAGCAGCTAAGCCAGTGAGCCACAACTACTGAGTCTGAGCTCTAGAGCCCGCGAGCCACAACTACTGAGCGCGCATGCCACGAGCCCGTGCTCCGCAACAGGAGAAGCCACTGCAATGAAGAGTAGCCCCTGCTCGCCGCAACTAGAGAAAGCTCGCGTGCAGCAACGAAGACCCAACACAGCCAAAAATAAATTAAAAAAAAAAAAAAAAAAAGGTGACAGCGACCAAGCAAAATTTTGTTTGTATATATGATTTTCAGAGGAAAGGGTGCACAGTTTTCAATAGATTTAAAAGACTTCTGTCTAAAAAGTAGTGTAGAACCAACAAAAAGAGTTTAGGAGTGAAAGCTGTTCTGTGACCATGAAAGACAACTAACATTAAGTACAAAGATCATGTTTATTCCCGAAGAACTTCTACAGATTTCCCACTGCAGTTTCACCAAACTTCTAACATTGTCCTCACAGTCCTTTAGATTCCCACCAGGACATCAGGGTACAGATGAAAGGATCCCACCTACCTTCCTTTCTAGGAAGAGACAACTGACTATCAAAGAGGCCGGACTGCACAATTTTTATACGGGCAGGTTTTAGAATCAGTCAAACCCGTACTTCAAATATGACTCCATTACTTATAAACTGTGTGATTTTAAAGTAATTTAACTTCTCTGAGTATCAGTTTCTTCAAGTACATCCTCTCTGTCACACTCCTGATTTGGGAAAATAACTGTCCAAGGTACAGAAAAGAGGAAAGAAATAAGATTTCTGTAATTCTTTTGATGTTCCTGGGGAGGAACTAAAGACAAAGGTTGCTGGGGAAAGGAAATGGGGACATATGGGATCGGTGGACAAGGCTGGCATTACAAATAATCAGGATAAATGAGTCCAGTATAGTGTTCTTTGTGGGGTGATGGAAAAGCCCACCCAGTCTCCTAAACTTCTTTCACTATGTCATTCTGTCTGAAATTCCACCCTTAGAAATAATTCCTTTGGATCACTAAGAGCCCCGGGGAGGCAACCAGTACTCCAGGTGGTTTATTGCTTGTCTTTATGAATCCCTCCTCCCCCGCAAGGATAGACAATAAAGGTTCTAGGTGATAGCCCTCTCAAGGGTACTAGTCACAGGGCAACAAATTGAGTCACTCACACAATTTCTGCCTCAAGACTGGGAAGGCCCTGGTAGGGTGGGGAACTTACAGTTCCTTGTGAGGGACAAAAGTCCGGAAGGCGAGGTTTCTAGAACAAAGGAAGTTAAGTGGAGGGGGCAGAATGGGGCAGAAAGTGAAGCTGGAAAGAGATGCAGGAAGGATGCTAACAAGAGACTTCCTTCTTTTCTTCCGCAAATGTGTCGGGAACATGTGGCGAAACTACACAGGTCGGTCTTGTGGCTTAATAGGAAATTGGCAGGGGTGGGGGGTAGGAGTTCTTTTTAGTTCGGGAGGACGGCGGCGCACTCTGGGGGTGGGCGAGGTTTGGGTAAAGGAGCTGGCCTCCGATGGGGAGGGAAGGAAGGGGGAGTGGGGCGAAGACGCAGGCTCCCGGGTGTGGCGTGCAGGTCTGGGCACGGCTCCACCACTCGCTGGCCGCCAGTCACTCAGGCACGTCCTCGTCTGCGTGCATGCCACGAGATAATGAGCGGAAAGCGCTGGCACAAGGCCTGGCATCTGGCAGCCGCTGGATAACGCGAGCCCCTGCTCTGGCTGTGGGCACTGGAGACGCGCCCTCTGTTGCAGTGTCCATAGTGTGCCGGGCACTGGGCTTGCACTCAGCACCCTAACATCCCTAAACCTGACCCCCAGCCCGCGAAGTAGGGCTCGTCATTCTCAGCGTACAAGTGGGGAAACCGCGGTTTTGAGCAGCGGTTGCTCGGCTAAGAAACATCCGAGACCTTCTGGGACCTTTGGGCTAAGGTTCGTTCTCGAAAAGGTTAAAGGGCGGCGGGTGACCCCAAGGGCCTCGCCAGGGGCACAGGGCTCACCCGCGAAGGAGTCGGGAAGTCGCCGGGCTTGGGCTTCCGCTGATGGCCGCTTGTCAGACATGATGCCCGAACAGGAGTCGCTACTCTCAAGTCGCTGTAGCCAGGGCCGGAGCGGGAGCGGCGAGGAATGCCCGGAGGCGACCCAGGAGCCCGCGACCCAGCCAGCAGCCCCGCCCACTGCCCGCGGCCCGGCCAATCGACGCCCAGGACCGAGGAGGACACGCCCCCACCCTCCACCGCCCTCCCCTCCCGCGCGGCAGCTTCTGGGGAGCTTCCCGCTATCCAAGGGCTGAGGGGCGTGGCCTGAGGGGCGAAGGACCCCTGAGGCGGGGGTCCGGGCCGGGGGCAGCACCGGAAGGGTGGGGCGGTGCCGGAAGGGAGGGGCGGAGGCCACAGGGCAAGGAATTGCGGCAGAAGAGACAGGGGAGGGGGTAGAGAGGATGACCTGAGAAAAGGCTACGAAGAAGAAAAAGGCGCCCCTTCTGGGCAAAAGAATTAGAAGAAAATGGTGCCTTCCTTGGGCGGGGTAGGGTCCGAGTGAAGGGAGGAGGCAGAGAGGCACCTGTGTTGTGTGGCCAGAGTGAGGGCGCCGCGCCCAGCCCTAGACTGGGAGCACCCATCGTGTGAGGGGAAGAAAGCAGCGCGACCACCCTCGAGCCCAAGGGAGTGAATTCGAGTGTGGTGCCCTTTATTCAAGTAAAATCCTTTCCGAGCCCTTGCCGTCGCCAAGCAGCGTGCTCTTTGCTAGGGGCGGAGCGGGCAAGGAGCAGACACGGGGCCCGCCCTCGTGGAGTTGACACAGGTAACAAGCAAGTAAACAAGTCATTATACGGGGGGAAGAGCGCGACGAAGGGCACGGGGGACTCAGAGGATAGCCGAGGGCAGCTACTCTAGTTAAGGGGACAAGGGAAGTCCGCTGTAAGGAGGTGGCATTGAGGTGTGACCTGAAAGATGAGAAGGAGCCACCCTTGGGAAGGGGGACTGGCGGGGTGGGAGGTCGGAAAAGGAATCCCAGGCGGAGGGAAAAGCCCAGGCAAGAGTATTACGCACCTCACGCTTTGTGCTGGGTGGTGGCTGAAACCTCGCCTTTGAAAACCAGGCTGTGTTTAATTCTCGATAAAACTTGTCCGAATGCAAACCGTTCAAAGTATGGTGATGCACACAAGCAGGTGCACTTTTAAAAACATTTCATGCAGAAATAAATACAGATTCTCAGGAAGTTGCAAAGGCAATGCAGAGAGGTTATAGGTATCCTCTACCCAGTTTCCCCCAATAGTTACGTCTTACTTATCTGTAGTATCAAAGCCAGGAAATTGACAGTGGCGCAAACGTATATATAGTTCTATGCCATTTTGTCTCAAGCATAGATTTGTATAACTACCACTACAGTCAAATACAGAGCTATTCCATCACCACAAAGTTCTCCCTTTGGCCTTGTAATATCTAACACTTTGTGGTGTTTGGGTAATTGAAATGGTAGACTTTCTCTCTAGTTTTAGGTCTGGAGCCTTGTGGTGGTCAGGGTAGAAAGTGGAGCACACACGATTGTTAACAGGTGTTAAGAGAGTGGCTGATCATCGTTGCTTTGGGGTACAGACACTAGTGTGTGGTTCACGGCTAATGCAGAGCTCTCAAGTTGATCTCCAGTCACATGTGGGAAAGAACTGCTTATATTCCTGGGGGTGGAGTACAGCTTGTGCAGTCACTTGGTTTATAAGCCTTCTGGAGCAGATAAGGAGGGGAGTACAGTTATTTAATGATCCTTTCCCTCTAAATTATCCTGGAGAAAGTCCACAGCTTCATTTTTTCCATTCCATAACGAATAAGCCCCAGAGGCATGAACTTCCTGTTTATGCCGCAGTTCCCAGGAATGAGGAGCAAATGCACAGGCGGCTAATTAAAACTTTTAATAAAGGAGGGTTTGATTACACATTGCATAATCAATTTGTGAAAAAGTATTTAGCTTGCCTTTTTGCTGGAAAGGAAAATATTTCAGAATGAATTTAATGTTTGTACTCCTGCCTGCTGCGTTGATTCAATTCTCAAGGCAATTCCAACAGCATCACTTCTGGAGAATTAGAAAAGAGGCTTCACCCTTTGGGACGAAGAATTTGGTAAACACTTGTTGGCCCTGGTTTCAGGTTGCATCAGTTCGGCAGCTAATTCCAGGCCCCAAGCTGAGAACAAGACTTGACTTGATTTTTAGATTACTTTCAGAATAGATCGGAATTTACAGATTTAGATTTTAAAACGCTGAATTTCACTTGCCCCTGAAACTGTTGTATTCTGGCTTTCTTATGCATATTATGCATAAATGTATTGATTAAATGTACTTTAAAAATAAATATTATTGTATCACCCTCTCTCTTTGGGGGAATTTCTAGTCCTAAAATTTCTTCCAGTAGTGATTAGAAGTTAGAATGTTTTTTGAGAACTTTATGCTTTAAAAACTGAGACTTATTATATGAAATTACAAATAATTTGAAGAAAGAAAGAATTACTTCTCCTATTATTGCCTCTAACAGAACTATTATCATTTTGGTGAATTTTTCCTCTAGCTGTTATTTAAAGTATTTGCATATAAGTTAAAATCAGAGTATTTATTCCATATTTCTTTCATGTTTTATTTTGCTGTTATTTCCCTAGCATATTCAGGGTACCAAATTAAGTATTGATTGATGGTGACAGCGATGACATTAAGACATGGAGATGGGTTTGAGACAAACATGCACCATGAATTTATAATTGAATAAGTCAGAAGGAAATTTAATTAGTCTTTTTCCTGTGTCCACGTAAGAAATGCTTTAAGAACAACAGAGAAAAGTCCTTATTTATTTTCTTTTCCTTTAAATTATGATTCCAGGCTGTTCACAGCGACTGCAGTGAAATCAGCTAACCAAATGCTTTTGAGGGAACAGCAGTACCAGCAAGCTATGTCTGTATGTGGCATTTTCACCAGGATGGGTCTAACTAGGTTGATCTGTTTCTCTGTGTGGACTAATTCACTTTTATTGTATTACAGCAGCATTTTTGTCTTCTTAGCTCTTCTGTTCTTCAGGAAATTACTCCGGAACTGAATCATAACAGGAGTTTCACCAGTGGATTTTGTACATTTGAGCTGTGGCAGCAGACCAATTACACCACAGCACTTGGTAAGAGCACTGGGTGTTTGTGTCCTCAGGTCTTATGAAAATAAAAAGCATTACTGAAACATTGGTGGTATTTAATAGAGTCATCTATGGCAAGAATTTTATTAATCTGCTTTATTTATCAGTTCACAAAGCAAATATTTGTTGAATACCTATTATGTGCCAGGCATCGTTGTAGGTGCCTAGGATAAAACAATGAACAAAAAAGACAAAAATTCTTGCCCTCATGGAGTTTTCTTTCTGGTATTCCTTTCCACATGTATTAGTTTGCTAGGGTTTACATAACAAAGTACCACAGACTGGGCAGCTTAAACATCAGAAGTATATTTTTCTTACAGTTCTGGAAGTGAGAAGTCCAAGATCAAGGTTCAGCAGAGTTGGTTTCTTCTAACTGGCCTGAGGGAAGCATCTGTTCCAGGTCTCTCTCTTTGACTTGTAGATAACTGTCTTCTTCCTGTGTTTTCACATCGTCTTCTCTTTGTACACTTCTGTGTCCAAATTTCCTCTTCTTATAAGGACACCAGTCGTATTGGATTAGGGCCCACCCTAATGACCTCATTTTAACTTAATTACCTCTTTAAAGACCCTACCTCCAAATACAGTCACATTCTAAGGTCCCAGGGTTTAGGATTTCAACATGTGAATTTTGGGGGAACACAGTTCAGCCCGTAATACCACATATGATTATGGTGTATTCAAATCTTTGTCCTGCTTGTTTTCTCATATTAATATCTCTGAGGTATTCAAAGTCATGTATGTTTCCCTGTAAAATGTATCCAGGTAACCTATAATTATGAGTGATTATTTTTCTAGACATGATTTATTTTTAATAAATACTGAAAGTTCTTGGTTAGGAAGGATTACTCTGCTAGGAATGTTGCTCCATCTAGTGGCCGCTGAATTCAACTACTTCTGTCAAAGTTATAAAAATGAATAAAGGGGCACTATGTTGGAGAAAGGGTTCTCTTTTCAACAGGCTATTATTCACAGGGCACTAAGGATCCATGATAAAAAATATTTTATCCATCACTGTATGTGGAATGAAAGAGAGGTCTACATAATGACACTGTTTTTAATAATTCAAGTAATATCAGTACCATCATTTACTATCACTACCAGTTACTGTTTATTTTTTATCTCCATGAGGAAACTGAGGCTTGGTTTACTCCCTTGTCCAAGATCTCACAGATTATAAGTAGTGTTTGTTTGAAGTCTATATGACTTCAGAGTGTAAGCGCTTAATCATTCAGGATAAATAAAAAGAAACAAAAAGACTCAAACATTTTGTAATGCATTCCTAATAAGTGACACATCTAAGCATACACCTAAATGAGTACTCACGTTTGTCTTCAATCTTGATATATACTTAACCTTTATCTTGAAATGATACTTTATTGTTCAGTGTTTGTATCGTTGTTGATGTGCTGTGTCAAAGTGTGTCTGTCTGTCTTAGATAATGAATTTATAAAGGACACAATCAACAACCAGGTCAGTATTTATTTCATACCTTGAATTACGTCAAACATTTAAAATAACTATTAAAAAGTTTGGACTTTTTTGGTAATTTTAAAGAATAATTTTTGTTTCTCTATTATACAGGTTGAATGCGGCAGCTAACTTGCCTGGAAACATCAGGAAACGCTTCTGCAGAAAGCTGAGTTCAGTAGGATAAATACAAGTTAGAAAAGGATGCCTTAGGAATACAGAGAAGCCCTTATAACTGCATGGGAGTATGACAGAGTTTGACATTTTGGGAGAAATGTAAGTAGTCAGATATGCAGGGAGTGGGAGTGATAAGAGATGACAATGGACTAAAAGGCATATGCTAAACTGAGAAGGAAATTATGAAGCCATAAGTTATGGAAGATCTTAGCAAGAGAGGTGGAATGAACCCTTCTTATCAAAAGATCATGTAATAGACAATCTGAATAGGTCTTTATCTATTAAAGAAATTGAATAAGTCATAATCTTCTAAAATAGAAAGTCCAGGCCCAGACGGGGTCACTGGTGATTTCTACCAAACATTTAAGAAAGAAATTATACCAATTCTCTACAGTCTCTTCAATAAGATAGAAGCAGAAGGAGTACTTCCTAACTCATTCTGTGAGGCCAGGATTACTCTAATATCAAAATCAGACAATGACATTACATAAAAGAAAACTACAGATCAATATCTCTCATGAACATAGGTGCAAAAGTTCTCAACAAAATATTAGCAAATGGAATCCAACAGTGTATAAAAGAATTATATACAGTTACATATAAAATGGTGTAACATTTGAAAATCAGTCAGTGTAATCCATCACATCAACAGGCTAAAGAAGAAAAGTCACATGATCCTATCAATAGATGCAGAAAAAGCATTTGACAAAATCCAATAGTCATTAATCATAAAAACTGAGTAAGGTAGGAATAGAGAGGACTTCCTCAACTTGGTAAAGAACATGTACGAAAAACCTACAGTGAACATCATGCTTAATGGTGAGACACTAGAAGCTTTCCCACTAGGATCAGGAACAAGGCAACTCCTCTTCAACATCATATTGGAAGTCCTTGCTAATGAATAAGACAGGAAATGGAAGTAAAAGGTATACAGATTGGGAAGGGAGAAAATGAAACTGTCTTTGTTTGCAGAAGACATGACGGTCTATGTAGAAAGTCTGTACTTGTACTCTTACAGTATTGTATAAGGAAGCAAAAGAAAGGAGGAAGTTAAACGAAGAAAGTGCCCAGAACAAATGGCTTCACATTTAATAATGGTGTTTTCTTATGTAGTTAACAATTGATATATGAACGTAGGGTTATTAAAATGAATGATCCCAGTATATTATTTGTGGCTAGCTGAGCGTAAAATATCTTCTCGCTATTGAAAACTTTTTTCTTGGACTTTAAGACATAATGGTTTGGAGCTACTGGATACAGTTACTACATCATTGGGCATTTTATAGGTGCTATTTGTTTGTACACTGTATCTTTACTTTAAAAAACCTTTCTTTAAAGAAGTTAACAGTGATCATTTCGATACTAGCCATTAAGTAATGCAAGCATAGTAATGTAGCATTTGATTATCGTGCCTGTGCTCCCGTCTTTTTACAGTACTGCATTCCCGTAGGTCATGATTAGTAATCACTCATGTTACCTTTTTGCATATTGCCTAATCTCCATTTATAGAAGAGGCAAATGAGTGAGGCAAATAGAGGTGTGGTTAAGATCACAGGCTCTGTGCCTCCATTGCCTGTGTTAGAATCCTTGTTCCACCATTTCCTAGCTCTCTGACCTTGGGCAAGTTATGGAAGAATAAGTGAAATAATCCATGTAAAGTGCTCAGCACAGTGCCTGGCACATAGTGAGCACTTCATAAGTGTTAGTGGTTACTAAAAGTAGTTGTATATTACACAGACATTATATACTATTTTTATTATTACAACAAACAATGACACCATGGATTTAAACTTAGGTAGCTCTGACCCTAAAGCTCCCCCGTTTCCCTCTATCAACACCGTCTCTGTAAATTTTTACTCATTGATGAAGACAGAACTGATTCTCTTTAAATTGCTTTGGCTCCGTGAAAGAAGGTTTGCCAGTTTATCAGTCCAGATAGAGTAGATTATGCTGCATTAATGAACAACTTCCATATTTCCATGATTTTCCACAAAAATCTTTATTTCTTACTCCCATTTCATGTCCTGGGATGACAGAGGCTTTTTCATCATAGTCACCCAGGGATCTCAGCACATCTTAACATGTGCTTCCACCGTCACCAAGGGAGGGAAAAGGGGATATGGTGACTTGTGCACTGTCTCTTGAAGTCTTCTGCTTGGAAGTGACACATGCACTGATGCTTATATTTCATTGGCCAAAGCCAGTAACACAGCTAGGTCCAACTTCAAACGAGCAGGGGAAAGTGCAGTTTTCTGGGTTTAGGAAAGAGAGAATTAGACATCAGTGAGCAGCATTAATAACTACCATACCAACAATCTGAATTTTTTTCAGTTTCCTAAGTTGATATTTATCTTTTCAATTTCTAAATCTGCCCCCATCCTTTCTTATGTATACAGATCTTCCTCAACTTATGATGGGGTTATGTTCCAATAAACCTAAGTTGAAATCATAAGTTGAAAATACTGTAAGTTGAAAATGCGTTTAGTACATCTATCCTACTGAACACCATAGCCTAGCCCAGCCTACCTTAAACGTGCTTACATTAGCCTACAGTTGGGCTAAATCATCTCACACAAAGCTATTTTATAATACAGTGTTGACTGTCTCACGCGATCTATTGAACACTGTACTGACAGTGAAAAACAGTATGGTTGTCTGGGTACAGAATGGTTTTAAGTGTATCAATTGTTTACCCTTGTGATTGTGTGGCTGACTGGGGGCTGTGGCTGCCCAGCATCAAGAGAGAGTGTCGTCACTAGCCTGGGAAAAGATCAAAATTCGCAATTCAAAGTACAGTTTCTTCTAAATGCATATTTTCATGCCATTGTAAAGTCAAAAAATCGTTAAGTTGAACCATTGTAAGTCAGGGATGTTTGTATAGATTCTTCAGGAAAAAGCCTAAGTATAGTTTCAGAGAAACACTTCTCTTTCAGAGAGGTATATCAGAGTTATCTGGAGACTTTTTCAAGATCATGTGCCCAAGGCCCACCCAAGAATGGAAATATCTATAGGTCAGGCTCTGGGTGTGTATCTTTTGAAAAAGCTCCCCAGATGGTTCTGGTTTGCTCCCTGTTGTGACTATGCAATTGTAAACTCATATTTGTTTTCAAGGGTTGTCCTTAAGACAGATGGGAGGAAACAGAGCTGAAAGGTTCAGAAAGAGGAAGGCATCAGGAAGGCACTATGACTCAAGTGTAGCAGGGTTCTCAGCTCAGGCTGAAGCTGTGCTCACCTCACAAGTCAGTATATCTGGCTTCTGGCATGGGTAGATGACTCCAGGGTTCCATTTACATAAAGGAACACCAATCCTCATGAGAAAGACCTCACCTTAAGTTAAGGGAGACTTGACCCTGCCCCAACTTTTTATTGAAAAAATTTTTTTCAGAAGATTAAAAGAATTTACCCACCACTTAATTCAGTAAGTGCTAGCATTTTGCCATATTTGTTTTATTTATTTATCTTTTTTGACATCCACTGATGGTTGTTGCTTGAATCAATTATTTCATTGAGGGGCAGGGGGTGCCAAATGGTGATTTTCTGATTCTCCCATTCTTTCTACATTTATTATCACTATCTAGCATTCTTCAATAAAGAGGAGCTTTCCTTTATCAACTGGAGATGAATTAAGTTTTTCCTAAAAAGGCAGAATAAATAAATGCTTAATTTTTTAAACTAGGGAAGATTTTTCAGGAGCCTATGTTTGATTGAAGGACATTTGGCCAGCATTGTAGTGGACAGATGATCTGAGTATAGCAGAGGCTTATGCATTTAGCTCTACAGCCCAACTCTCAGACTCAGAATGATAGAGCATGGTAGCTAAAGTGGAAAATGGTGTAGGAATTATAGTGGCTGTAACACTGAGAACAGAAAGTGTCAGTAGCATCAGTTGCAAGGCTTGGGAAGTGTCAGAGGACAGGACCCATGGCACAGACATCGGCAGGTTCCATCAGGACTGGTACCTGTTGGTGGGTCCCAGTAGCTAGCTATAGTACCGTCGGTGGCCACGGCAGCATGGCTGCTGTTTTGTTCATTAGCAACGCCAGGAAACAGCAGCAGCAGAAGAGCAAATGGCGCCAACCAAGTGGGTAATCAGAGGATTTTTCTGTAGAGCATCCATGAGGCAGCCGTTGGGGCACCCAAAGCTGTTGCAGGGAAACTGGAGCTCTTGAAGTGCTGGTAGAGTCCGAATCGGAGTCAGAGACATATGGATTTGGGAGACTTAATACTTTACTCTTGGGCTGGTGTGATCTGGGAAAAAAAGTGCTGCATCTTACCAAGAACAGAAAATGGTGAAGAAACGGTTCTTTTTAGGCAAAGGAAACTCAAGGGATAAAGTGATGTATACAATTCAAAAGGCAGGGAGATGATGGCAGGTGGATTAGATTGAAAGAGAAAATCCAAAGATACCAGTTGACTAGTTGAGGGAAGCAGGAAATCCGTCGGTATTTCATGACAGGCTTAGGGAAGCTAACCACCTGGCAGAAGTCCGTAGTGCATGGATGGCTGAAGGGCCAGTTTTCTGATCCACAAGTATATCTCTCTCCATTTATTCAAATCTTCTTTTCTGCTTCTCAGTGCCATGTGATTTTTTAGTAGTAAACAGTTTCAATTAAAGAAAAATTAAAAGTTTATTCCTGATAGAATCCACATACCCTGAAGAGTTAAAATGGTCTGAATATAAGGTTTCTTCTAATCTGTACTGAACATAGGGGTTGTGGTTACTAAAAGTTAGTCAAACCATATATAGGAAGTAAACTAATGATTGCTTTTTCCTTCCACTTTTAGGATTTTTTTTTTTTAAGGGAAGGCCGTTTTTATTAAACTTGTACATTTTACTTCTTCCTTTCAGAATCCTAATTAAAAAACATGTTTCTGCTTACTTTAAAAAACAAAACAAAACAGAAAACAAACAAAGGAAACTATTAAACATTACTTTTGTGATCGGAAAGGAGACAATAGGATTCAACGTAAGCTAAGAAAACTATACGTGGAGCAAAGAAATAAATCGAAGAGGAACCGACTCCGATCTAGGGCTAAGACCGTTTGCAACGTGCACAGCCCTTCACTAAGAGAATTTCCAAAGCAAACCCATCCCGGGAGACCAGGGAGCAGCCCTCTTACCTTCTGGATTAACAAACAGACCAAAAGCCCTAATGATCGCGCAAATACACACCAATCACTCTGTTTGAAAAAGCACAGATGCGTTCAACACTTGTCTCCCCTCCCTTCCCAGATTCTCTTCATTAACGGGGGATTGAGGAGGGCAGCCCCTTGGCGACAGGGCATTCACAGGACCTAAGTGTTCTTCACCAGCTGCTCTTTGTCGTCCCCAGAGCTCCGCACAGTGCGGGGGGCGCGCACCTGGTTCCTCCGCGCCACCCTGATCAGGCAGACCACGGAGGCTCCCAGCAAGAGCGTCAGGACCATCACGAACAGCCCTGCCAGGACCACCGCTTTAGTGCGGGCCAGGGCAGGACACAACTGCTTGCCGAAGCGGCGCTGCACGCACTCCTCCTTGGAGGGGTAGCTGTTTTTATTGCCCCGGCATCCGCCGTAGGTGAAGTTATCACAAGAGTTCTTCTCGGCGTTAAAGTACCAGCGTGGGAAGGGTGCGCGGCAAGCCCCAGGAACGGCCTTGGCAGTGCAGTATTCTTCATAGTTTAACATATCACTGGACAGGTCATCAGAATCCTGCCTTCCGGGAACACTTGGGACAGAGGAATCTGCTCCATTCCTGGACAGGTCATCGATGGTGTTTACTGTGACACCAGCACACTTTGCAAGACACTCCTCCTTGGTCATGGAATTATTGTCATTCCCTCCACAGCCTCCGTACACAAACTGCTGGCAGGATCCGTCAGTGACATTGTACCACCACTTAGGGATGGAGGCCCGGCATTTCCCCACACTCTTCGAAACTCGGCAAAAGTCTGTGCAGCTGTGTGTGGCTGGAGAAACACCTCAATCTTAGTAGATGCCCTTGCTTCCATGGACGCCACATTCTCTGTCGGCTGCCTCAGCGGGAGAGGAGCAGCGATGCCAGCAGGGTGAGGAGTGCCCAGTACCGCCTCAGCCCACACAGCTGCGCCATGAGGGGCTCCACCCCTAGGATTTTCTTTCTGAAATATAAAAACAAAGTGACTTTTTGTCACATTTCCCGTAAACATTGGTTTATCCATGGAGAAATGGAAACTTTTTCTACTGGAAGAAGGTAAGCTGAGAACTGCTGTGTTTGGTTCTATTTTTATTATTTATTAATCAAATATACATAGACTGAAAGGAAAATAAAAAAAACAAGCTATGCATTAAATCATGGCAAACAGTCTGTATTGTAATCTGCATTTCATAAAATTAAGGAGTGGTTTTATACAAATCCCCTCAAAATTAATTAAATTATGCTTAGGATTCAACTAAGTGATTGTAATTCAGCATAGTGGAACTATCTTTTTTTACTATAAAAGCTACCATGTGTTTATGGAATGGCAGTACAGTAATTAGTAAAAGTGTTTGGTTTTGTCAGTGATTTTTTCCCCTTGAGTGGAATTAATCAGTTTTTATACTCTGTAAGCAGTCATTGAATCATTCTTAGCTCTGTGTCAGGTAATTTAGTCAGGTGATGAAATCATCACAAGACTTTTTTGAGAGCTCTAGACCTTCCAAAGTGGCAGAAAGTTAATTGTTGCCTCAACAGTACTAACAGGGGCATTGGGCATGCACAATTTTGTGGCTGCAAGGAAAGTGAGCAGCACAGTGGTAGT
This sequence comes from Delphinapterus leucas, assembly GCF_059928025.1. Classification (NCBI taxonomy): domain Eukaryota; kingdom Metazoa; phylum Chordata; class Mammalia; order Artiodactyla; family Monodontidae; genus Delphinapterus; species Delphinapterus leucas. The sequence continues at coordinate 111,847,913 of NC_143134.1, forward strand.
ATTTAGTGGACTTCATGTTCAGAAGAAGCCTCCTCCCAGAATCCATCATATAATCCTTAATTTCGAAGCAGGTGAACCACAGTACTAACCAGAGAGCAAGTGAAGTGCAGAAACAAGAGCCGAAGATGTTCTCTAAGTCTTTTTTAAAAAAATAAATTTATTTATTTATTTATTTTTGGCTGCGTTGGGTCTTCGTTGCTGTGCACGGGCTTTTTCTCTAGTTGCGGTGAGCGGAGGCTACTCTTTGTTGTGGTGCGCGGGCTTCTTATTGCAGTGGCTTCTCTTTGTTGTGGAGCATGGGCTCTAGGCGCCTGGGCTTCAGTAGTTGTGGCTCGCAGGCTCAGTAGTTGTGGCGCACGGGCTCAGTTGCCCCACAGCATGTGGGATCGTCCCAGATCAGGGCTCAAATCCGTGTCCCCTGCATTGGCAGGCGGATTCTTAACCACTGCGCCACCAGGGAAGACCTATGTTCCCTAAGTCTTGAAGTGATCTTAGGCAGTTTGTAAATTGGTGTATATTGTCTTCAGCATCCTTTCACTTCTCTTATCTGCTTCTCTTCTACTTCATAGTGCTTGGTGCTAACTACCCTACTTGGTGCTAACTTGGTTAGCTTGGTGCTAACTACCACGTTGCCCCAGTCCATTCAAGCCTATCTTCTCCTGTCAAAGCTCTCTTTGCACCAAAATTACCTACATTCCTGTTTTGGAGAGTCTCTGATATTAGAAAAAAAGTAACTTTACTGTAGTGATTTGCCCTAATGAGTACATGGATTATTAATAGCCAACCTCTTAACATTTTCAGATATAATTGTTATTTTAAAGAAGAATGCCTGTTCAAATGAATTTAAATTGGAAAGAGTTTCTTTCATTATTAGGATGTAAAAAAAAAATTCAGGCCGTTTCAAGAGGGCATTTTTGGGGAGGATAGGAGTGAAAGCAGTTTGGTTATCTCTTGGAGACCAGTACTGCGTGTACTTAGAAACGTAAGCTATTCAGCCTTTCCACAGTTTTACTTCCCTATGTGAAGAGCCTATAAGCTCTTAAGCTCTCAGTTCTTTCACACTGTCTCTTTTGACGATGGTAGCAGGGATGTTGGTTTTATTGTATGAGTTGTTTGAAAGGTCTTTCCTGTACTTTGGTAACTAGGTTACTAAGTATCTTTGTTATTAGGTCTCTGTCTTGAGAGACTTAGTTGAGGAGGAAAAGCAGATGAAGAAACATATGTAATAAGCACTTTAATAAAAAAGTTTCTTAGAGAAATTGACATTTGACTTTACTAATTAATTCAACAGATATTAACTAGGTGCCTGCTATGTGCCAAGTACAGCCTGGGTGCTGGGAACACAGTGATTTATAAGATAGGCTTGGTCCCTGGCTCCATGGAGCTTACTATCTAGTGGTTCCAGACAGTGGGCTGCAGGCAACATGTCCTCAGGGAAATGGTTATTACATAGAGGTCAGACAAAATGCAGAGACTTTCTTTCATATTCCATGATGGTAAAGTGGCATTCCGTATGCAATGGAAAAATAGCCAATCAAGTTATTTTGTATGATTATATGGAACTATGTACGCACTGAGGAGGAAGCTCTGGGGAATCAGATAGCTGTTGCCATAGTTCAATTTAAAGGGGAACAGGTGTGATTAAACCATGATGGGTGCCTTTAATCGCATGGGGTAATTTAAAGCAAGCAGGTGACATACTCAAATTGCAAAAGTGTTGCCTTAATAGAATAAAACTCAAAAGCCTTTATGGGATAGTGTTGTAAAAATCTCTTGTTGCTTGTAGTCATAGGGCTGAGATAACTGAAAACCAAATTCAGAGACTGATTCTGTGATTTGGTAAATTATATTAGTATGTGAATCCACATACTTTGCCAAGCATTTTATATGAATGTCAGGTTAAGCTAAATTAGGGAAGAGTAGGGTCTTGACAAGTGGAATAGTAGTATATGAGAGACATCAAAGCTTAGAGAACCCCAAGCTCCTAGATTTATCTAAAACAGACTTCTCAGCTGTGGCACTATTAACATTTTGGAATGGATTATTTTGCTCTGGGGGGCTGCCCTGTGCATTGTAAGATGTTTAGTAGCATCCCTGGCCTCTATCTCAGATGCCAGTAGCACCCCAGCCCTGAGTCATGGCGATGAAAAATGTCTCCAGATATTGCCAAATGCCTGCCCCCCAGGTGAGGCAAGGGAGGAAATTGCCTCTGGGTGAGAAGCATTGGATAAGTGTTACCTGTTGTGCAAACCTTGCCTAAGGAAACCATGACTCATTGAGAGAGAAAACTGAGAAGTCGTCTCATGCTCCATCTCTCATTATTGCTTATCTGGTAATTCAAACTTAATGTTTTGTTTAAATCATATTAACCATTTTATAAAACTAAAACAAATTACAATTCTAGAATTAGTATCCATCCGTCAGTGTGAAATACATAGCTTGCTTCACACTTGTTATATCTAGACATATATACACACAGACTTAAGAGTAATATGAATTATTTAATATTACAAAGTGTTTCTCAGTTGCTGTGTATAATGGTATTGAATAGTATGCTAATTAGTGCATATCACTGGATACTCCAGCTAGAATTTGAAGTGAAATTAAAAAAGATGGACATCCGACACTCTTGAGACTTTAATATGCAAGTATCTATTTCATCCGTGCTCTCAGAAAGATTGTCAAACTAATTAATTTGTATTTTCTCTTACCGAAGTGCTTCTGCTGTTCATATTCCTTCTGTAGCAAAGTCTGCATTTGACAGCAGAAGCACAACCCACACTCCTATACAGCATTCAGGGACAGTCACCTTTTATTTAGAGGAGAAAGGAGGACAGGAGCAAGCGATGGGGAGAAGCATCTTCAAATGAAGTTAGTGTCACAAAAGGGACATACTTAAGGTTATAGATTGCACTGTGCCAGCACTGGGTGCTGGACCTTGATTGATAACGATACCCATGTGTTCTTTCATGAATTTATTCTCTCCATCTCTCTGATTCATAGGGCTCTCTAACAAGTGGGGCCCAGGCACTCAGTTCTAAGGCTGGCGTTGGGTCTTATCATTCAGTGTGCACAGTTTAGGTCCTGCTCCTGATTCCCAGTAGGGTACCTGCACCACAGCTGTTCAGTCATTCTGCATTTACCAGTTCCAGTCTTCTGCAGGAAGAGTTAATGCCATGAGGGAGGGGAAGTAGAGCTCTATCTCCTTTTCTCCATTTTATATTTTTATATCTTTTTATTTTGAAATTTTAGATTTACAAAAAAGTTGCAAAGATAGTACGGAGTACCTGTACACACTTCCCCAAGCTTCCCCAAAAGGTAACATCTTCCATAATCAAGCTGCATTTACCAAAACTAAGAAATTAACATGAGTACAATACTGTTGACAAAACCACAGACTTTATTTGGAGTTTACCAGTTTTTTCACTGATGCCCTTCTCTGTTTCAGGATATTACACTGCATTCAATCATCATGATCTCTTAGTCTCCAAGCTGTGACAATGTTTTGGTCTTTCCTTGTCTTTTGTGACCTTGGCAGTTTTGAAGAGTACAGGTCAGGTGTTGTAGGCTGCCCCTCTATTTGGGTTTGCCTGATGTTTGGGTTTGTCATGATTACATCAGGAATATGGATTTGGGGGAAGAATGCCACAGATGAACTGCCCTTTTCACTGCATCGTATCAGGAGAACATGACACCAACATGACTTGTGACTGGTGATCTTAAACTTGAGTGCTCACGTGGCTAAGGTGGTGTCTCTGGGTTCTCTCGTTACCTGTGTCTCTCTTCCCATACCCTAGTCTTTAGAAGAAAGTCGCTAAGCTCAGCCCACACTCAAGGGGTGGGGAATGTACTTTATTTTTTTTAATTAATTTTTATTGGAGTGTAGTTGCTTTACAATGTTGTGTTAGTTTCTATTGTACAGCAAAATGAATCAGCTATACATATAAATATATCCCCTCTTTTTTGGATTTCCTTCCCATTTAGGTCACCACAGTGCATTAAGAAGAGTTCCCAGTGCTATACAGTATGTTCTCATTAATTACCTATTTTATACATAGTATCAATAGTGTATATGTATGTCAGCCATAAAAGGGAACGAAATTGGGTCATTTGTATAGACGTGGATGGACCTAGAGAGTGTCATACAGAGTGAAGTAAGTCAGAAAGAGAAAAACAAATATCGTATATTAACGCATATATGTGGAATCTAGAAAAATGTTATAGATGATCTTATTTGCAAAGCAGAAATAGAGACACAGACGTAGAGAACAAATGTACGGATACCAAGGGGGAAGGGGGGGTGGGAGGAATTGGGAGATTGGGAATGTATTTTAAAACTGCATTCTATCAGTCCTTATTTAATATCCCTTCTTACCCTGCCCCCCTCCCCCCACTTCCAAAAGTCCACTTAGTTCCTGAGCCTTTGGAAGATTCTGTGATATACATCAATTTAGTTCTTGGCTTTCCCCACTATATCCTAAGTCACTTTTCCACATTCCAGCCTTAATATTTTGTTGCTATTGTCTCCTCTTCTCTCTGGATTTATAGGTTTATGAGTTAAAAAAAAAAATCCCTTTACCGTACTTTCAGTGGAGTTTCAGAGGAAGTGAAATTGAATTATTATACTCAATCTGCCATCTTTATCTGGAAGCCTTGGGGGAAACATTTTTTAATCATCAATATTGACACTTAATCTGTGTTATTTGCCATTTCTGTTTGTCATAATTCTACCATTGATATAATCCATGGAATCACTGAATGCTTTTTTTTGGTACCATTGTTGTGTTTCATAAAACATTGTGATCAGTCAAGAAACTCAGTTCACAGCTAGAGAAGTAAGGCTTCTAGTATTGGTTGGTGTGATTGGCCCTGATTATCAAAGGGTTACTGTATTAGGGTTATAGTATTAGGGTTACTGTTATAAAGCTAGCGGCGTCTGGATGCTTTCTTTTACATGCCCAGTTATTAAGTTCAACAAAAGCAAGACAGGCTTAGACACCTCAGGAATCAAAGGTGTCTAAGGGTCAGTTGACTAGGCAAAGAACTTTAACTGACTTACACTAGCCAAAGGCAACCAAAGCTTGAATTGATGGAGGAAGGGAGTTAACATATCCACTATGCCTTCTTTACCATTTGTGTAAATGAGGACTGTAGCTCTCCATGTATTTGCTCTCTTTCTCTCTCCCTCCCTTGGGTTTCACCTTTCCTCTAATTTTTTTAAAGAATTTTAAAGAGCAGTTTTAGGTTTATGATAAAATTAAGAAGAAGGTACAGAGAGTTCCCCTATACAGGCATACCTTGTTTTATTGTGCTTTGCTTTATAGTGCTTGCAGATACTGTGTTCTTTTACAGTTGAAGGTCTGTGGCAACCCTGCATCAAGCAAGTCTTTTGGTGCCATTTTTTCCAACAGCATTTGTTCACCTAATATCTCTGTGTCAATTTTGGTAATTTTCGCAATATTTCAAACTTTTTCATTATTATTACATTTGTTGTGGTGATCTGTGATCAGTGATCCTTGATGTTAGTATTGTGTAATATTTATTTGGGAGAGCCATTAACCATGCCCATATACGATGGTGAACTTAATTGATAAATGCTGTGTGTATTCTGACTGCTCCGCCGACTGGCTGTTCCCCCATCTCTCTCCCTCTCCTCAGGCCTCCCTGTTCCCTGAGACACAACAATATTGAAATTCGGCCAGTTAATAACTTCACAGTGGTCTCTAAGTGTTCAAGTAAAAGGAAGGGTTGCACACCTCTTACTTTAAATCAAAAACAAGAAATGATTAAGCTTAGTGAGGAAGGCACATTGAAACCAAGATGGGCCAAAAGCTAGGCCTTCTGCACCAGTTGGCCAAGTTGTGAATGCAAAGGAAGTGTTCTTGAAGGAAATTAAAAGTGCTATTCCAGTGAACACACAAATGCTAAGAAAGTGAAACAGCCTTATTGTTGATGTGGAGAAAGTTTTAGTGGTCTGGATAGAAGATTGAACCAGCCATAACATTCCCTTAAGCCAAAGCCTAATCCAGAGTAAGGCCCTAACTTTTCAATTCAATGAAGGCTGAGAGGTGAGGAAGCTACAGAAGAAAAGTTTGAAGCTAGCAGAGGGCGGTTCATGAGATTTAAGGAAAGAAGCCATCACTATAACATAAAAGTACAAGGTGAAGCAGCAAGTGTTGACATAGAAGCTGCATGCAGCAAGTTTTCAGAAGATCTAGCTAAGGTAATTAATGAACGTGGCTACACTAAACAACAGATTTTCAGTGTCAACAAAACAGCCTTATATTGGAAGAAGATGCCATCTAGGACTTTAATAGCTAGAGTGGAGAAGTCAATGCCTGGCTTCAAAGCTTCAAAGGACAGACTGACTCTCATGTTAGGGGCTACTGCAGCTGGTGACTTGAAGTTGAAGCCAGTGCTCATTTACCATTTTGAAAATCATAGGGCCTCCCGGAATTCTGCTAGATCTACTCTGCCTGTGCTGTATAAATGAAACAACAAATACCAGATGACAGCACATCTGTTTACAACATGGGTTACTAAATATTTTAACCCCATGGTTGAGACCTACTGCTCAGAAAAAAGGATTCCTTTAAAAATATTACTGCTCATTGGCAGTGCACCTGGTCACCCAAGAGCTCTGATGGAGATGTACAATGAGATTAATGTTGTTTTCATGCCTGCTAACACAACTTCCACTCTGCAGCCCATGGTTAAAGAGTAATTTCAACTTTTAAGTCTTGTTATTTAAGAAATACATTTCATAAGGCTGTAGCTGCCATAGATGGATATTCCTCTGATGGATCTAGAAAAGTAAATTGAAAACCTTCTTGAAAGGATTCACCGTTCCAGATGCCATTAAAAACATTCATGATTCACGGGAACCAGTCAAAATATCAACATGAACAGGAGTCTGGAAGAAGTTGATTCCAACACTCATGGATGATTTTGAGGGGTTCAAGACTTCAGTGGAGGAAGAAACTGCAGAGGTGGTGGAAATAGCAAGAGAACTGGAAGTAGAAGTGCAGCCTGAGGATGTGACTGAATTGCTGCAATCTCATGATAAAACTTTAATGGATGAGGAGTTGCTTCTTATGGATGAGCAAAGAAATTGGCTTCTTGAGATGGAATCTACTTCTGGTAATGATGTTGTGATGATGGTTGAAAGACAACAAAGGATTTAGAATATTACATAAGCTTAATTGACAGCAGCATGGTTTGAGAGAATTGGCTCCAATTTTGAAAGAAGTTCTACTGTGGGTAAAATGCTATCAAACAGCATTGCAGCCTATAGAGAAATTGTTCATCAAAGGAAAAGTCAATTGATGTGACAAACGTCACTGTTGTCTTATTTTAAGAAATTGCCACCCCAACCTTCAGCAACCATCACCTCGATCAGTCAGCAGCCATCAACACTGAGGCAAGACCCTCCACCAGCAAAAAGATTACGACTCGCTGAAGGCTCAGATGATGGTTAGCAATTTTTCTTTAGCAATAATGTATTTTTATTATTTTTTTGCGGTATGCGGGCCTCTCACTGTTGTGGCCTCTCCCGTTGCGGAGCACAGGCTCCGGACGCGCAGGCTCAGCGGCCATGGCTTACGGGCCCAGCCGCTCCACGGCATGTGGGATCCTCCCGGACCAGGACACGAACCCGTGTCCCCTGCATCGGCAGGCGGACTCTCAACCACTGCGCCACCAGGGAAGCCCTCAATAATGTATTTTTAAATCAAGGTATGTACATTGTTTTTTTAGACATAATGCTATCGCACACTTAATAGACTACAGTACAGAGTAAACATGACTTTTCTATGCAATGGGAAAATAAAAAAATTCATGTGATTTGCTTCATTGCGATATTTGCTTTATTGCAGTGGTCTGGATCTGAACCCACAACATCTCTGAGGTGTGCCTGTACTCCCTACCCCAACATATGCACAGCTTCCACCATGATCAACATCACTCACCAGAATGGTACCTTTGTTATCAAGGATAAACCTACACTGACACATCATAATCCCCCAAAGTCCATAGATTACCTCAGTCTTCACTCTTGGTGTACATTCTGTGGGTTTGGACAAATGTATAATGACATGTATCCATCATTATTATATCATCCAGAGTATTTTCACTGCCCTAAACATCCTCTGGGCTCCACCTATTCATCCCTCCCTCCCAGACCCTGACAACCACTGATCTTTTTCTTGTCTCCATAGTTTTGCCTTTTTCCAGAATGCAAAGTAGTTGAAATTATACAATATGTAGTCTTTTCTCATCTTTCATTTTCCTATAATTTTATATAAAGTGTTTTGATATTGGTTATGTTTATCATTTAGTGACTAGGTTGCAGTTTTTTCCTTTTTATGCATTTTAATAATTTTTATTACTTTTTCAATAGGTAATGCATCTTTGTGGCTCAAAAACTAAAACAACATAAAGAGTATATATTGAAAATTCTCCCTCCTGTCTCTGTCTGCCTTGTTCTTCCTTGCCCCACCCCCATTAGTAACTGGTTTTATTATTTTTCTTGTGTGTATTTTTTGGGGTTTCTTTATGTAAGTACAAACATATTCTTATTCTTCTCCTTCTTACACAAAAGATAACATACTATTTAAACTGTTCTGTGCTCTGCTTTCTTCACTGAATAATATGCATTGGTATATTTACAGCTCTGTGGTTGTCCCAATGTTTGTTTAACCAGTTCCCTATAGGAAATGGGGTTTGTTTCTCCTTTTTGGCATTGCAAACAACACTGCAATAAATAACCTACTACAAACCTCATTTTGTGGGACTTCCCTGGTGGCGCAGTGGTTAAGAATCCGCCTGCCAACTCCGGGGACACGGGTTCGAGCCCTGGTCCAGGAAGATCCCACATGCTGCGGAGCAACTAAGCCCGTCCGCCACAACTACTGAGCCTGCGCTCTAGAGCCCGTGAGCCACAACTACTGAGCCCGCGTGCCACAACTACTGAAGTCCACCCGCCTAGAGTCCGTGCTCTGCAACAAGAGAAGCCAACGCAATGAGAAGCCCACATACTGCAATGAAGACCCAGTGCAGCCAAAAGTAAATAAATTTATAAAAAACAACAACAACTACAAACAACAACAACAAAAAAAAACCCCTAATTTTGTAAGTGGGTAGGTATATTTGTACCTAAATACCCAGAAGTTGGAGCATTGCAGAATATTGACTTAGTATTACGGTGGATCTGGAGTGGGATTAGCTGTCAGGGACAGGGACAACCAGAAAAATAGCACCCACTTCTAGTATTTACAACAGAGAAAATGTAATGCAGGGAAGTGGTTACCAGGTGATAGAAGAGCTGAGAGCCTAACTGAGAAAGTTAAGCAGAAGAGCCACAGCTTGTAGCATGGAGAGACATAAATGAAAAACTGTGTTACTGAATCCCAGAGCTGCGTGTCATCTGTTGGAGACCAGGACCTCTAAGGATCTGTCTAGTGGGAGCTGGGTCTACTAAGGAGGTGCAGTCCCTGCCAAAGAAGTGCCTGAGTTAGAAGAGAGAGGAGAGAAATGTCCTGGCGTATTCCTTCCCTCCCTGTCTTCCAGTCTTTCAGAAATCAGCTCATAGTGAGTTTGGGTATCACAGTTAACAGAGGTCAGCCCCCTGCAGTCCAGAGCAGTGCAGCAGAAGGGCAAAGAATGGATTTGAGGACAAGCAGGTTCAGAATCTAAATAGCCAGCTCTTTTGCTACTTAGCATTTAAGTTCACCCTTCTGCCCATGTTTAATACCTTCATACTTCTGCCTGTCATACAGTGACACTCTCCCTTTCTCCCCAGACGAGAAGAGAGACTCAAAGTCCCATTAGTCCTTGTCTCCTTTTCATGTTCAGGATCTACTGGTGAGCCTCACTCCTCTCCAGCAGCTCCAGATGTGACTTTTTGTGACCTGGTGACCTATGAACTAGATTGTAAATTAAGTTCCACCAACACTCCATACAAAACTGCAGGAGAAGGGGAAGGGGGAAAAGTAGAAATCATTGGTTAGTAGGTACATAACAAAAATATGCATTAGTGCTATCATCCTTGTATAAAGTCACAAGGTCATAGTTGATATTTATCACTTCCCTCTTTTACTTCTTATTCCATATTTCCTTTGTTTTTAGCTAGCACTTCAGGTGGTTGTGTTCTTTACTTGGCAGGTGACTGTATCAGTCAGGATATAGTCACAACAACAGAAAACACACTTGGCATTTCAACAGAGAGAATTTAATACAAGGAATTAGCTAAGCAGTTTTGGAGAACTGAAAAGGCAAAAAAGGGGCTACTGAGCTAACCCAGAGATAGGAACTGTATGATGAAGCTGTCACTCCTGGGGTTGGGGGGACAAAAGGAAGCTTGAAAGAGAGGATCCTGAGACCTCCGAGGTGGTCTGAATAGCTGACTGTTGCTGACATCTTTGATTAGACATGTGAGGCTGGTTCTAGGAGTGCCCCCCCCAAGCTGAATACTGTAATTGATAACCACTTGTCAGGAAAGGAGTGCATCCTTTCTCCCTCCTCTTCCTTGCAGGAAGTCAAGTGGCAAAGTAGAAATATAGTTCTCATAGTCCCAACCTAGCATCACAAAGCAGAGTATAAAAGTGTGGGTTTGAACTGAGAGACAATGGTGTAATAACTGGGACAGCTCATCACTTTACCTATTCAATATCCATACACAACTTTCTACATGTATTTCAACTTCCTGTACTGCAATAACAAATTTCAACTTTTCTTTAACAAGACACAGCTGTCCTTTGTAGAAATAGGCACTCTCACCTTTTCCACAAAAAGAAAAGGTCGCAAATGTCATTTTATTGATCTTTGAATGATGTCAGTTACTCCTCAAGTTCAGTTAGAGTCCCTCTTGATTATCCTGTACACTAAAGATGAAACTGTAAAGTTAACCACTGCCATTAATTCTTACATTGCGAAGGAAGAAAAAATTAGTTTGTATATACACAAATACATAAACACACACATATACAGACATACAGTGAGCAAAAAAGAAACTAACGTTTAGATATTAATCCTTTCTTCTCTCTGGTCATGAGCTTGTAGTTGATACTTGTAACTTCCTTCTTCCCCTACTCATTCTATATTTCCTTTACTCTGAGCCAGCACCTGTACCAGGTGGTGTGATCCAAAGCTTCATTCCTGAAGGCACTGGATCTTCAGTGGTCCTGTCTTGTCTTGGTTACTGTAGTTTCCCACTAACTTTTGCAGTGAGAATATAAAGGAGAAATTGAATATAGGTGACAAAAGGGAGATAGAATTGACCGATGTGGTGACTGATGACGTGGGTGGGAGGAGAGAACAAAATATATGCATTAAAAATTTTACACAGATGTGACACAGTTCTGGTTTGAGTTTGAGTGGAGTGAGATCTGGGATTAATGTAGGGTTATCAACTGCCCTGGTTTGCCCCAGAGTCAGGGATTTCCTAGAACGTGAAACTTCCTGCATTAAAACAGGGAAAGTCCCTGGAAAACCGGAATGAGTTGGTCACCACAACCTAGTATGAACTGGCAAAGACTGATTAGTGACAGTAGCTTCTTGGCATGAGCACTGAGTCACCTTCTGGGATAACCAGTCTTTAGGGAGTGAGTAGTCAAGATGTGCTAAAGTTGTCCCAGTAAGAGAGCCTTTAACTGGTGCAGGGAAATGGTGATTCTTAAGACTCCATGGTAGCTGTCATTCAGATCCATCCCCAACCCTTGGAACCCATGGATCCAATGTGAGTTCTGGGGAGAGAGGAGGTTGGGGGTAAAAATCTGTGACACCTACCCCCACAACAGAGTGTGACCCAGAGGGGACAGATTCTTTCTCACCACAGACCACCCACAGCTCTGGAAATTTGAAGGCTCTAGTGCATTAATGACTTCAGTTGCAGGTGGGTTGGGAGGTTACAAGGGTTGGGGAGGAGGAACTTGGTAACATGGGCTGGCACATGGAAGCACTGAAATCCTCAACAGGGCAGAATAACATTTATGCCGGTGGGGTATAAATCAGTGAAATTTGAGTTATTACAGCAAAACATAACATCTGCAGGCTGGGGTGTGGGGAGGCCAGAGGAAACTTGGCAACACTTAGGCTTTTCTTGAAGCAATTCCAGTCCAGAGGAAAGGATTAGGTTACTTTCTTTGTAATATTGTGCCATCTAGTGTTAATTTTCATGTACTCCTTTGTCCTAGTTAGATGCTTAAAAAGAAGCAAATGAATTAAGAGAGTTTCCAAAGTCATCAGTCATGTTTATTTCATGTCCATCAGTTCTTTTGTTTATTTGACAAATACTGATTGAATACTTTCTATATGCCAGTTACTTTTCTAGGCATTGAGATTAGAGCTGTGAACAAAATGGACAAAAACCCTGAACTCATGGAAGCTTACATTTTTGTGGGGAGAAAGACAATAAATAAGATAAATAAGTAAATACAATATATAGTATGCTATATAGTTATAAATGGTAAAGAGAAAAAATAAGGAAGGAAGAATTAAGTTTAAAATTTTGGAGCGAGGGGACTCTGTAATTTTAGACCAAGTGACCAGGGAGGCCTGACTGAGAAGATGACATGTGAGTAAAAAACAGAGATAGTGAGGGAGTATTCCAGGCAGAGGGAATGGTGCAAAGGCCCTGAGGTAGAAGCATGTCTGGTGAGTTCAAGGAACAGTGGGGAGGAGTAGACTGAACTAGGGGGACAGTATTAGGAGATGAGGGCCTTCGGGATCACAGCAAGGACGATCACATTTATTCTGAATAAGATGGGAAATCAAAGCTTTGAGCAGGGGCATGGTCTTATGTACAATTTAATATTATCGCCCTGGCTGCTGTGTTGAGAACAGACTGAAAGGAGGCAAGGGCAGAGGAGAGTGATCAAGATGACGGAGTAGAAAGACCCTGAGCTCACCTCCTCTCACTAACACACCAAAATCACAACCATCTGTAGAATAACCATGGTTGAAAAAGTCTGAAACCTGCCAGAAAAGGTTTTCTACAACTAAAGACATAAAAGAAGGAACCACAATGAGACCAGTAGGAGGAACGGATATGTGATATAATAAAATTTCATACCCCACAGGTGGGCAACCCACAAACTGGAGAAAAATTATATTACAGAGGTTCTCCTGTGGGAGAACCATGTCAGGGCCCCCAGCCTGAGAGTCCAGCACTGGGAAGGGGAGCCATCAGAGCATTTGGTGTGAAGGCCTGTGTGCCTTGATTGCAAAAGCTCCACAGGACTGGGGAAATAGAGACTTTACTCTTAAAGGGAGCACACAAAATCTCACATGCACCAGGACCAAGGGCAAAAGCAGTAATTTCATAGAAGCCTGGGCCAGATCTACCTTCTGGTCTTGGAGGGCATCCTGCAGAGGTAGGGTGCAGTTGTGGCTCACCCTGGGAGCATAGACAATGGAGGTGGATGTATCAGGGAGCATTCATCTGCATGAACTCTCCTGAAGGCTGACATCTTGTTTGGGTCATAGCACCAAGACTTGGCCCAACCCAGTAGCCTGTAGGCTCTGGTGCTGGGACACCTTGGGCCAAACAACTAACTGGGTGGGGACACATTCCCCACCCCTAAGCAGACAAGCTGCCTAAAGACTTCCTGAGCTCACAGCTGCGTCTAGACATGCCCCTAGAATGGCCCTGCCCACCAGAGGGCCAACGCCCAGCTCTACCCACCAGGGGGTAGGCACTGACCCTTCCTGCCAGGAAGCCTGCACAAACCTCTAGACCAGCCTCACCCACCAGGGGGCAGACACCAGAAGCAAGAAAATTACAGTCTGGCAGCCTGCAGACCAAATCCAAATGCAGGCCAGACACTACTCTGGGACCAGTTGGCCCCTGGCCCTTGGGTGATGAGAGGGGAGTGCACTCCTGGGATGCATAGGACATCTCCTTCAGAGGGCCACTTCTCCAAGGTTGAGAAACCTAACTAACCTACCACATACATAAAAATACAAGTAGCAATTTAGACACAGTGAGGCAACAGAGGAATATGTTTCAGATGAAGGAACAAGATAAAACCCTAGAAGAAGAACTAAGTGACATGGGGATAGGCAATCTATCTGAGAAAGCGTTCAGAGTAATGATTGTAAAGATGATCAAGGAACTCAGGAGGAGAATGGAGGCACAGAGTAAGAAATTAGAAGTTTTTAACAAAGAATTAGAAAAAATAAAGAACAAAAAACAGAATTCAAGAATACAATAACTGAAATGAAAAATATGCTAGAAAGAATCAGTAGTAGACTAAATGAGACAGAAGAACGTATCAGTGAGCTGGAAGACAGAGGAGTGGAAATCACTGTTGCTGAACAGAAAAAAGAAAAAGGAATGAAAAGAAATGAAGACAGTTTAAGAGACCTATGTGACAACATCAAGCATGCTAATATTCACATCATAGGGATCCCAGAAGGAGGAGAGAGAGAGAAAGGGCCTGAGAAAATATTTGAAGAGATAATAGCCGAAAACTTCCCTAACCCGGGAAAGGAAACAGTCACCCAATCCAGGAAGTGCAGAGAATCCCATACAGGATTAACTCACAGAGGCACACACTGAGACTCATTGTAATCAAAGTGACAAAAATTAAAGATAAAGAGAGAATATTAAAAGCAACAAGGGAAAATCAACAAACAATATACAAGAGAACTCCCATAAGGCTGTCAGCTGATTTTTCAGCAGAAACTCTGCAGACCAGAAGGTAGTGGCACAATATACTTAAAGTGATAAAAGAGGAAAACCTACAACCAAGAATACTTTACCCAGCAAGGCTCTCATTCAGATTTTTTTTTTTTTAATAAATTTCTTTCTTTCTTTAATTTTGGCTGTGTTAGGTCTTCGGTGCTGTGCGCGGGCTTTCTCTAGTTGCGGTGAGTGGGGGCTACTCTTTGTGGCAGTGCGCAGGCCTCTCATTGTCGTGGCCTCTCTTGTTGTGGAGCACAGGCTCTAGGTGTGCAGGCCTCAGTAGTTGTGGCATGCGGGCTCAGTAGTTGTGGCTTGCAGGCTCTAGAGCTCAGGCTCAGTAGTTGTGGTCCACAGGCCCAGTTTCTCCGCAGCATGTGGGATCTTCCTGGGCCAGAGCTCGAACCCGTGCCCCCTACATTGGCAGGCAGATTCTTAACCACTGCGCCACCAGGGAAGCCCTCTCATTCAGATTTGATGGAGCAATCAAAAGCTTTACAGACAAGCAAAAACTAAAAGAATTCAGCACCACCAAACCAGCTTTACAACAAATGCTAAAGGAACCTCTCTAGGCAGAAAAGAAAAGGCCACAACTAGAAACAAAATTATGAAATGGAAAAGCTCATGGGTAAAGGCAAACATACAATAAAGGTAGGAAATCACCCACACACAAAGCTAGTAGAGAGGTTACTAGACAAAAGTAGTAAAATCGTCTGTATCCATCTGCAGTTAAGGGATATACAAAACAAGTAGATGTAAAATATAATATCAAAAACAGTAATCATGAGGGGAAGAGAGGACAAATGCAGGGTATCTAAAATGTATTTGAAATTAAGAGATCAGCAACTTAAAACAAGTGCACACGCACACACACACGTGTGTGTGTGTATATATATATATATACATAAATACATACATATATACAGGCTGCTATACAAAAACCTCATGGTAATGGCAAAACAAAAATCTACAATAGTTATACACACAAAAAAGAAAAATGAATTCAAACAACACCAAAGATAGTCATCAAATCACAAGAGGAGAGAACAAAAGAAGAAAGACCTACAAAAACAAATCCAAAACAATTAACAAAGTTACAATAGGAACATACATATCAATAATTACCTTAAATACAAATGAACTAAATGCTCCAACCAAAAGACATAGACTGGCTGAATGGATACAAAAACAGGACCCATATATATGCTACCTACAAGAGAATCACTTCAGATCTAGAGACAAATACAGACTGAAAGTGAGGAGATGGAAAAAGGTATTCCACACAAATGGAAATCAAAAGAAAGCTGGAGTAAGTAACACTTATATCAGACAAAGGAGACTTTAAAGTAAAGACGGTCACAAGAGACAAAGAACGACGCTACATAAAGATCAAAGGATCAATCCAAGAAGAAGATATAACAATTGTAAATATATATATGCACCCAACATAGGAACACCTCAATATATAAGGCAAATGTTAACAGACGTAAAAGGAGAAACTGGGGACTTCCTCGGTATTCCAGTGGCTAGGACTCTGCACTCCCAATGCAGGGGGCCTGGGTTTGATCCCTGCTCAGGGAACTAGATCCCATATGCTGCAACTAAGAGTTTGCACACTGCAACTAAAGATCCTGCAGGCCACCGCGAAGATCCTGCGTGGTTCAACTAAGATCCAGTGCAGCCAAATAAGTATTAAAAAAAAAAAAGGAGAAATTGACAGTAACCCAATAATAGTGGGGGACTTTAACACCCCACTTACATCAATAGACAGATCATCCAGACAGAAAATCAATAAGGAAACACAGACCTTAAATGACACATAAGACCAGATGGGCTTAATTGATATTTATAGAGCATTTCACCTGAAAGCAGCAGAATACACATTCTTTTCAAGTGCGCATGGAACATTCTCCAGGATAGATCACATGCTGGGCCATAAACAAAGCCTCAATAAATTTAGGAAAACTGAAATCATATCAAGCATCTTTTCCAACCACAATGCTATGAGGCTAGAAATCAACCACACACACACACACACAAAAAAAAAAACTACAAAAAACACAAACACATGGAGACTAAACAATATGCTACTAAACAACCAATGGATCACTGAGGAAATCAAAGAGTAAATAAAAAAATACCTAGAGACAATTGAAAATGAAAACACGATGATCCAAAACCTATGGGATGCAGCAAAAGGAGTTCTAAGAGGGAAGTTTATAGCGATACAAGTTTACCTCAGGAAACAAGAAAACTCTCAAATAAGCAACCTAACCTTATGCCTAAAGCCACTAGAGAAAGAACAAACAAACCCCAAATTTAGTAGAAGGAAAGAAATCATAAAGATCAGAGCAGAAATAAATAGAGACTAAAAAGCAATAGAAAAGATCAATGAAACTAAAAGCTGGTTCTTTGAAAAGATAGACAAGATTGATAAACTTTTAACCAGATTCATCAAGAAAAAAGGATAGGGCTTCCCTGGTGGCACAGTGGTTAAGAATCTACCTGCCAATGCAGGGAACACGGGTTTGAGCCCTGGTCCAGGACAATCCCACATGTCGCGGAGCAGCTAAGCCCATGTGCCACTACTACTGAGCCTGCGCTCTAGAGCCTGCGAGCCACAACTACTGAAGCCCACGTGCCTAGAGCCCAAGCTCCACAACAAGAGAAGCCACCACAATGAGAAGCCTGCGCACCACAGCGAAGAGTAGACCCCGCTCGTGCCGCGACTAGAGAAAGCCACACACAGCAACAAAGACCTAATGCAGCCAAAAAAAAATAATAAATAAATAAATAAATTTATTTTTTTAAAAAAGAAAAAGAAAAAAGGATAGAGGGTCCAAATCAATAAAATCAGATATGAAAAAGAAGAATTTACAGCTGACGGCACAGAAATACAAAGGATCATAAGAGACTACTACAAGCAACTATATGCCAATAAAATAGACAACCTAGAAGAAATGATAAAATTCTTAGAATGGTATAATCTCCCAAGACTGAACCAGGAAGCAATAGAAAATATGAACAGACCAATTACCAGTACTGAAATTGAATCAGTAATTTAAAAACTCCAATAAGCAAAAGTCCAGGACCAGATGGCTTCACAGGTGAATTCTACTAACATTTAGAGAATAGTTAACACCTAACCTTCTGAAACTATTCCAAAAAATTGCAGAGGAAGGAACACTTTTGAATTCATTCTATGAGGTCATCATCACCCTGATACCAAAACCAGACAAAGTATCACAGAAAAAGAAATTGCATGCCAATGAAATGATGAACGTAGATGCAGAAATCCTTAACAAAATACTAGTAAACTGAATGCAACAATACATTAAAAGGATCATACACTATGATCAAGTGGGATTTATCCCAGGGATGCAAGGATTTTTCAATATCCGCCAATCAGTCAATTTGATACACCACATTAACAAATTGAAGAATAAAAACCATGCGATCATCTCAATCGATGCAGGAAAAGCTTTTGATACAATTCAACATCCATTTATGATAAAAACTCTTTAGGAAGTAGGCATAGAGGGAACATATCTCAACATAATAGAGGCCATATATGACAAACTCAGGGCTAACATCATACTCAATGGTGAAAAGCTAAAGCATTTCCTCTAAGATCAGGAACAAGGCAAGGGTGTCCACTCTCACCACTTTTATTCAACATAGTTTTGGAAGTCTTGGCCACAGTAATCAGAGAAGAAAAAGAAATAAAAGGAATCCAAGTTGGAAAAGAAGACGTAAGATGGTCACTGTTTGCAAATGACATGATACCATACATAGAAAATCCTAGAGACACTACCAGAAAACTACGAGAGCTCATCGATGAATGTGGTAGAGTTGCTGGATACAAAATTAATATACAGAAATCTGTTGCATTTATAGACACTAACAGAAAGAGAAATCAGAAACGGAATTTAAGGAAACAATCCTGTTTACCATCACATCAAAAAGAATAAAATGCCTAGGAATAAACCTATCTAAGGAGACAAAAGACCTGTATTCTGAAAACTATAAGATGCTGATGAAAGAAATTGAAGACAACACAAACAGATGGACAAATAAACCGTGTTCTTGGAGTGGAAGAATCAATATTGTTAAAATGATCATAGTCCCCAACGCAATCTACAGATTCAATGCAATCCCTACCAAATTACCAATGACATTTTTCACAGAACCAGAATAAAAAATTTTTTAATTTGTATGGAAACACAAAACACTCCAAATAGCTAAAACAATCTTGAGAAAGAAGAACGGAGCTCAGGAATCACACTCCCTGACTTCAGGCTATAGTACAAAGCTACAGTTATCGAAACTGGTTTTGTGCCAGTGTGTATGGTACTGGCACAAAACCAGACATAGCGATCAATGGAAAAGGATAGAAAGCACAGAAATAAAACCACACACTTACAGTCAATTAATCTATGACAAAGGCGGCAAGAATATACAATGGAGAAAAGACAGTCTCTTCAATAAGTGGTGCTGGGAAAACTTGACAGCTACATATAAAAGAATGAAATTAGACGATTCTCTAACACCATATACAAAAATAAACTCAAAATGGATTAAAGACCTAAAGTAAGACTGGATACTATAAAACTCCTAGAGGAAAACATAGGCAGAATACTCTTTGACATAAATTGCAGCAATATATTTTTGGTTCCATCTCCTAGAGTAATGGAAATAAAAATAAACAAATGGGACCTAGTTAAACTTAAAAGTTTTTGCACAGCAAAGGAAACCATAAACGATGAAAAAACAACCTAAAGACTGGGAGAAAATTTTTACAAATGATGCTACAAACAAGGGATTAATTTCCAAAATATACAAACAGCTCGTACAGCTTAATATAAAAAGAAACCAAACAACCCAATCAAAAAAAGGGCAGAAGACCTAAATAGACGTTTCTCCAAAGAAGACATACAGATGGGCAACAGGCACATGAAAAGATGCTCAATATCGCTAATTATTAGAGAAATGCAAACCAAAACTACAATGAGTTATCAACTTATACCAGTCAGAATGGCCATCATTAAAAAATCTACAAATAATAAATGCTGGAGAGGATGTGGAGAAAAAGGAACCCTCCTACACTGTTGATGGGAATGTAAATTACTGCAGCCACTATGGAGAACTGTATGGAGGTTCCTTAAAAAACTAAAAATAGAGTTACCATATGATTCTGCAATCCTACCCCTGGGCATATATAGGGAGAAAACTCTAGTTCGAAAAGATACACGCACCCCAAAGTTCATAGCAGCACTATTTACAATAGCCAAGACGTGGGAGCACACATTTAGATTTTTGATCAATTTTGAGTTAATTTTTGTAAATGGCCTAGAGTTATTTTTGTGAAAAGATTTTTTCCCCTCTGACTCAGTTTCTTTAAGATATTCTAATTTTCTATTTCTTCTTTAATATTTTTATTTAAAAACTTTAAAAGTTAAAGCAGGGCTTCCCTGGTGGCGTAGTGGTTGAGAGTCCACCTGCCAGTGCAGGGAACACGGGTTCGTGCCCTGGTCCGGGAATATCCCACATGCCGCGGAGCGGCTGGGCCCGTGAGCCATGGCCGCTGAGCCTGCGCGTCCGGAGCCTGTGCTCCGCAACGGGAGAGGCAACAACAGTGAGAGGCCTGCGTACCGCAAAAAAAAAAAAAAAAAAGTTAAAGCAAAAATTAACCACATTAAGCTCTAATGCTTTGTTTAAGGTACTAAGTGAAAAGTTTCAAACGATAAGAGATAGACATCACTTAGTAGAGTTTTTCAATAGTCATTTTTATTATGAAATATTTCAGACATAGAAATGTAAAGACTATTATGATGAACATGTACCAACAATGAAGCTTAAGAAACAAAACATTTCACATCTAGATGAAACATACCGTGTATCCCTTTCTAATTGCATTTCCTTCCTATCACAAAGGTAACCACAATCACAAATTTGCTGATCATTCTTGCAATTTGTATCCTTATATTTTTACCTATATGTGTATATCCCTAAATAGTATG
Organism: Delphinapterus leucas; assembly: GCF_059928025.1. Classification (NCBI taxonomy): domain Eukaryota; kingdom Metazoa; phylum Chordata; class Mammalia; order Artiodactyla; family Monodontidae; genus Delphinapterus; species Delphinapterus leucas. The sequence continues at coordinate 111,868,613 of NC_143134.1, forward strand.
TAGTGTTACATTGCATTTTATAAAGTAATATATAAATGATAGGATATGGTATGTGTCCTTCTACCGATAGAAATGTTTCTGCTGAAGTTTTCTATTTTTTCATGTTTTGAGATAAGTTGGAATTGCTTGTTAAAGCTTTTTTTTTTTCAGCAAAATCAAGAGTTGGATTTTTATTTATTTATTTAAATTAATTTTTTATTGGAGTATAGTTGATTTACAATGTTGTGTTAGTTTCTGCTGTACAGCAAAGTGAATCAGTTATACATATACATATATCCACTCTTTTTTAGATTCTTTTCCTATATAGGTCATTACAGAGTATTGAGTAGAGTTCCCTGTGCTATATAGTAGGTTCTTATTAGTTATCTATTTTATATATAGTAATGTATATATGTCAATACCAATCTTCCAAATTATCCCTTGCCCCTGAAGCATTTTTTATGATAGCTGCTCTAAAATCCTTGTCAGATAATTCTAACACTTGGTTATCTCTATATTGATATCAGTTGATTGCCTTTTCTCATTCAGGTTGTGACTTTTCTGGTTCTTGGTATGACGAGTGATTTTTTGTATCTGAACATTTTGAGAATTAAGTTATGAGACCCTGAATCCTATTTAAGTCTTTTCTTTCAGCAGGCAGTCACCCTGTTTATGTTTAGTGCATAGTCCCTTGCTTACTTTTTTCAGCTGTGACAATATAGGTTTCAGAGCCTATACAGCGATTTTCTGGTCCGCTTCTTTCCCCTGGCACCACCGGGGCTCCTGTTTGATCCTGCAGATGCTGCCTGCAGGGGCCGAGTGTGGTTTCCCAGGCAGATCCTGCTAGGGGGAGCATGGGAGATGCTGGGCCATGGGGTAGTGAATGTTTCCCTGAGCCTGTTCTCAAGGCTACCACCCAATGCCTGCCTAATCACTGATGGTGTTGCCTCAGGGGTGTGGAAGGCGCTTTTCTGGGGTCCCCAATGCTGCTAGGTGGTGGATGGAGGAAGCTGAGTCTGTGGGGGACAGAGTTTCCCAGGAACTTCTCTTTATCTTCTGTCTCTATCTTCTTCTCTCTAGCTTCTCTCTATGTTACCTTGTGCCAACAGGCTTCTTATTCCATCTGTGCCAGTGCCACTGAGGGAGGGAAACATCTGCCTGGGCCTCCTTCTGCCTCTGGTGGTAGTGCTGGGAGTCCTTTGCCACTGAATGGAGGCCAGGAGATTTTGGATATAGGTCTCCCTCTGCTGCTGAGTGGAGGGCCAGGAGACACTGGGCCTATTGATACTTCTGGTAGAGTCAGCTGCCTACTCTTGCAGGTGCTGCTGGTGCAGGCAGAGCAGGCCAGCCAGGTACAGAGTGAAGATGGGGTTCCCCACCAGGTCTCAGCTGTGCTGCCTCTTTTCTGGGTCTTCAGCCAGAGAGAGCTGGCTTTTCCTAGAACTTTTAAAAATCTACACCTTTTGGTGGTTTGAGTTGTGGGCCTTCTTCAGTGCCCAGTCTGGGATATATGGGAGACAAAAAGAAATCTCAGGGACTCACCATCATGTTGTTCCTCAAGTCCTAAGGTCCCTAGCCAGCCTGCTTCCTCTTTCCACTTTTCCGAGTCCTTTTATGGTTGTCTGTAATTATTTCCAGGATTTTATTTTATTTTGAGGGAAGTAAAAGGGAAAGTGCGTCTTTGTCATCTTGTGTAGGACCAGAAGTTGCAAAGAAAGTAGGCTATTTTATTTTATAGTTCATTTCCTAACATTTTATTATAAACAGCAAGAAGGAAGCTTAGAAATCTCCTTATCTACAAAACCAAGCTCATTAGGTACATGTTCCGTTTTCCACATATCTGAAGGGGGCAATGTTGTCATGCTTTCTGTCACTACATAACAAAGATCCCCCTTCCTACACTTTCCAATAATATCTTCCTCACTTGCTTTTGAGCTCTCACCGACAGCACCCTCAAAGTTCAGATTTCTACTAACAGTCCATTCAAAAAAATTTAGGCTCACTCTATCATGAGCTGGAAAATCTTTCCAGGTTCCATCTACTGCCCAGTTCCAAAACCGCTCCCACAATTTTAGTATTTTTCATGGCATCACACCACTTTCAGGTACGGTATCTGTATTAGTTATCTATTGCTGTGTAACAAATTACCCCAAAACTTAATGTCTTAAAGCAGCACATCTTTATTATCTCACAGTTTCTGTGGTTCAAGAATCTGGGCATGGGACTTCCCTGGTGGCGCAGTGGTTAAGCATCCGCCTGCCAATGCAGGGGACACGGGTTCCAGCCCTGGTTCAGGAAGATCCCACATGCCGTGGAGCAACTAAGCCCGTGTGCCACTACTGAGCCTGCGTGCCTGGAGCCTGTGCTCTGCAACAAGAGAAGCCACCGCAATGAGAAGCCCTCGGCAACTAGAGAAAGCCCGTGCACAGCCACAGAAGACGCAACGCAGCCAATAAATAAATAAATTAAATTAATCTATTTTAAAAAAAAAACAACAATCTGGGCATGGTTTAGCTGGACCTTCTACTTCTGGGTCTCTCACAAGGCTGCAATCAAGGTGTTGGCTGGAGATGAGGTCTCATGTGAAGACTCAACTGGGGAAAGATCTGCTTCTAAACTCACTTACATGGTTGTTGGCAGAATTCAGTTCCTTGAGGGTTGTTGGACTGAAGGCCTCAGTTCCTTTCTAGCTGTTGGCTGATGACTGCCCTCAGTTCCTTGCTATGAGGGCCTCTCCAACATTTCAACTTGCTTCATCAAAGACAGCAAGAAAGAGAGTCTGCTAGTAAGATGGAAATCACAATCATATGTAACCTAATCATGAAAGGGACATCCCAACATCTTTGTTATATTCTATAGATTGGAAGGAAGTCACTACATTCAGCTCACAATGCAGCTGGACAGGTGGGGGGGACTACACAAGGACATGAATACCAGGGTATGGGGATCATCGGGGACCATCATAAGGTCTTCCTGCCACAGTCATCATCAATATTCCTTAATTTTAGTGTTTTCAATAGCCAATAATCCTTATCTTTTATAGACTACTTACTAAGACTCAGTTTTTCTCCCAAAAAAGAGGATTAAAATAATAACCTATTTTGACTTTAGAACCTCTAGCTCTTGTAACTATGCTGTAATACCTCACTAGTTTACGGAAACATAGTGGATGTGACTACATAAAGGTTCTTATGAAGATGATTGCTCCCTTTCCTGAACCACATGCGTTTTAGCCGTGTCTTCCTTATGAGCTTTTGGCACTTTTAAACTCGTAAAAGAGATATTTATGATTAGTTTTATCTCCCTTGCTAGACTATAGGCTGCTTGAGGGCACATGATATATTTTTGAAACATTTTTTCTATCCCTGACTGCATCTCATATACCTACCGTGGAATTCAGTAGATATCTAATTTTTTAAAATAAAATTCTTGTAGCATTAAAAAGAAAATGAACTCAATATCTTTGTAACAATAAAAGTAAGATACGTATTTCATAGAATGTCTTTAGTTCACTTAAATTCAATCAGGCACTAGATAGAATGAATACTAATTGTGGAGATTAATCACAAGCAATATATATCCCAACACTAAAAAAACTGAGTAAATATTTGATGAGTGAGTTGATGAATATTTTTCCCTTACACATATCCCTTTGATTATTTGTGTGTATATCTATCTGTCTATCTGTCTCTCTGTCTACCTATGTACCTATTTATCTATCCATCTATTATTATTTTTTGAACTACAGTCTGGATGTGTTTCTTCATGAAACATTCATTTTATGCCTTCAAAAGCATTTTTACATTATTTATAATATATATCTATATTTTATATATAATAACATCACTGTGCATTAACATTAAATTAATAACCATTTATTCTTAATCCAGCATAGGTAGATTTAGATATTTCAAAATTGGAAGGAGAAAAACAATTTCTTTAGGAAGATTGCATATTTTTGTAAGTTTCTAAAACACTGAAAACTTTAATGAGTTTTATATTTGAGGAATTATTGTAGTGAACTTGTTAATCCATAAATCTAATAATAATACCATCAAACACTTTTTAACTGCCATGGTATCTTAACAGATTTAATTTGTGGAGGAGTTCTAAAACTTGGATCCCAATTGTATTCTGGTGATAATAATTTAGTGGGTTTCTTAATAAAAATATATTTGTTTAGGTGATGTTCATATGTGCTGGTAAGTCTATTTTCAGTGTCTTGAATAGCTCCTTTCTGATATACTTTAAGGAGGTTTAAAACCTCCTGGACTGTGTCACCAAAAATTGCACTATGGTAATAGAAATCTCCCTCTTCAAAAGGGATGAAAGCTGCAGATTTACGTTCTCTCATAGGGGAAAGTTTTACCATTTTTAAAATACCACCATGCACTAAGTTGAGCTACAGATTTCCCCAGGGTTTCCACTCCAAAGTCATCCTTGAAGATCTGGTTTGCAGTCATAATGAAGAGAAAGTTGACTTCATGCTGGATGTGTGTTATGATGTAGTCAAGTAAGTTCTTCATGTATATGAAATGTAAGTCTTCCCATATATTATCTTTTTTTTTCCATATATTCTCTTTGATCACCAAAAATACTTTAAATGTTCGAAGGGGACCTAACACTATGGGAGGCAGCTTGGAGAAGCTATCCAGCAAGATGTAAAAGATAACATTGTAGCCAACCAAAAGGTACTTATTAGCAGATTGGATGAACTCTTGCAAGTTCCGAGCAGAAGACCTGTGGAACATGAAAAACAAACAAACTAATACACAACGGAAAAGACTTGTTTTGCTAAAAATCATCAGGAGATTACCTGTCATTTAAACATGATGTCTAACACGTGTCATTGTTGCTTAAGAACTATCGACATGTAAGAGTAGAGCAGTTGGGTCTAGAACTTAATGGTATTGGTTAGTGAAAGAGAATGTAGTGTGAGCTTGGGAGCCTGAGAAGAGCCATAGAGTTTGTTGCGAAAGCTAACTGGATACTAATGAAAAGATTCCCAAATAGTTTAAGGACTCAGACACAGCTGAAGAAAATAATCACTAAAAATAATTATATAGTCAGCCAGATATAATGGTTAGAGTTAAATATGAATAGCTCTTTGAATGTAGAAAGTCTATGGGTACTCATCCACATTTTTCCAAAATAAATAAAAGGATGACTATTAGTAGCACCTACTTTCTGGGAGCACGTATTACAGCCAAGCCTATGGTAATGTCCAGCCTTTTGTAATATTTTTCCAGGACCTGTCTACTGTAAGTTCCGTCTCATATGACTGGAGCAAGCCAGTCAGTTGTTGTTATTACATCAGGACGTTTTCTGTTGAACAGACAAGAAACAAGTTAAGCAGCTACCACTTTATTATGACAGGAAAAGTTGTTGTCTAAGTGATAATAGCTAATGATTATCAAATACTTACTATGTGCCTGGCATGGTGATTAAGTGCCTTCCATTACTCATTTAATCCTTGCAATGTCCTGTAAGTACTATTATTATCCCCGTTTTTCATATGAGGAAATTTAGGTCACAGATTGGTTGAGTAAATTGCTTACTATCACACAGCTAATAAATGGCAGAGTCAGGGTTCAAGATCAGCCAGTGGGCTTCAGAATCTATACTTTAGTCATTATGACATACTGCCTTTTGAGCCCAAGGATTTTTTATTTGAGCTCTGACTGGAGCTTAAACTGAAATAGCCTGGTGTCTGAATATTTCTCTGATTGTTGCCTAAAGCAGGCAGCACCACTGTCTCCTTATATCTTCCTTTCTCCCTCCCCGCAACTTCTTCTTTTCCTCTTTCTCCCTCCTCTTTTCCTAGAAGATCCAGAGTATTCTCTTTTCACCTTCTCCTTAATGCTTTAGGCCCATCACTACAACCTGGAAGAAAACGTGATTAGTCCATAAAGGAAGAATGACATTAGATTTGCTTCTAATAATAACAAAATGACAGCAGAAGTAGCAGTATTCGTAATAATAAATAGTTTGGCTGGAGGCAGGGCGTTAAACTATTAAAGTCAATCAAGACCTTCATTTTGGAAGGAATTGAATACAAAGTGAGAAGCCATTTTGCTATTAATGATCGCAGGTTTTAATCACAAATCCAGACCCAGACAAGTGTAGGATTTGGCAACACTTAATAGTATATTAATAATAATATAACAAATTCTTCTAAAGTGACCCTTTTACTGTTTTAGCTTATACATTTATTTTTTTATACATTTATTTTTAAACCCTCTCTGTTCTTAGAATTAATAGTCATGCACTTCTATTTGACTGTAAGTCTCAAACTCTACCTTAAAACTGGCCAGATGTATCCTTGTCACAGTGATGATACTTAGTAATTAGGCATGCTACAGATGCAAATCAATATCTATTTAAGACAATGAAAGGGTTTGAAGATTATCTCTTTCCTCATTAGATCTGATTAAAGATTTGCTGCCAGAATGAAAGAAAAAGAGTCTCTGAAAGCAGAAAGCAATTAAGAACCTGTGTTTAGAAATTGTTTGATAAAACAGAAGAGGAAGCAGTAAGAGCAGAGACTTAGAGTCATTAGATTTATACTCTAGGTATGAAACTCTTCGCCTGGGAGGTAAATCTGACCAGAGGATATCCTCTGCAAAGGTGGCTTTCAGTAGTCAGGTCGACAAGATGATCTACCCTCTGGATGTTAGCAAGATGCCTTGCTTAGCCTCCCTTGTGGTGGGCTTAGTGTCTGTATACAAAGAGGCGCCAGGTACTTGGACTCCGGTGGAGATGATGATGAGCTCAATGACATGGATATCTCCCAGTGATGAGTGCCCAACCTGCCAACAGCAGGGGCCAACTCTGAGCCCACTATATGACACCATTTTTCAGGGACCAGCAGCCAACTGATGGCTGCTTGATTATATTAGACTCCATGATGAAAGGGACAGCAGCTTTCCCTCAGGAAATGTTTCATGTTCAGGATAGGGATTTGCTTTCCCAGCCTACAAATCTGTCAGCTTTGTTGACTTGCAGATACCTTATTCATTGCCATTATATCACACATAACATTGCCTCCGCCTAAGGTATACATCTCAGGGTGAAATGACATTTGGCTCAATTCCATGAAGTTCTCTTGTCTGACTATGTGCCTCACTCTCTAGAGGCAGCTGGCCTAGTAGAAAGTGGAATGGCCAGGGAAAGTCTCAATTTCAGTGACAGTTTGGAGATAATTCCCTGAAAGTTTGAGGTACTATCCTATTGTATACCATTCATGTTTTGAATCAATGGGTTCAGTGAGTTTAGATCTCCTAGATCCCAAGGGAGGGGTTCTTCCTCTAGGAAATAAGTCATGGTTCTATGAACCTGATAGCAGGTCACTTGGGGTTCTTCATGATGCTTAGCTAAGAGGCAGAAAATGGCATTACTTCACTGGCTGGGGTGGCTGATCTTCATCACCGAGAGGATATTAAGATGTAGTTACACAATGATGGCAAGGAGGGCTGCATATAGAACCCAAGAGATTCTCTGGGGTGCCCAATAGTACTCCCATTTCTAGTAATAATTGTCAATAGGAAATTGTGGCATCTCAATAAGTTGGTACCACTAAAGGACTCAGAATCTTCAGGCATGGAGGTTTGGGTCACCCTAACAGATAAGAACTCTGGCTGACCCGGGGGTTGGCAGAGGATAAGGATACCATAGATTACCAACATCCTGAACAGTTACAGAGGTGGGATTGTAGCCATGATTTATTTTGTTAATTATATTTTTCCCCTTTCTCTGCCACTTTATAAGAAGACCACTGGAGATGGCTGTTACATTTTAGGTTCCAGGTGGGAATATGGCTGAATTGCCATTACCTCATCTCTTGACAACACCTTGTAGCTGATGGGACTGTGTTTCTCCTGTTTGGGGAACATGAGCTTCTTCATCTAAGTGAAGGTTGAGAATTGATGCTAAGAGGCAAAAGGGGGGATTGTGCTAGTTATTTACCTTCTCCTTATTTATTCTTAGACCTTCTCTGCCTGGTGTTATGTCCTGGAAGCAGACTGGTCATCCAGTCCCCTGCTCTGTGGCTTCCAACCGGTTCTTCTAATGGGAGGCCCCAACACAAGATCAGCAGGCAGGAAGAGAGGTTACCTATTCTCCTCTCTTTCTTCCAGCTTTGTTGAGATCTTGACAGTGGCTGTATCCATATACAGCTGCAACTTCTATTGGTTGACTCTTTCATGGTTTCAGGAATCCCTGGTCTCCAGGAGCATCATTCCTTCCCTTGTCCCTTTAGGCTTAGGGTGGTCACAGCTTCCTGCTCTTGCAAGCCCCTGTGTGCCTCCATTTCCTTTGCTGGGTCCCAAATCTCTGCTAACAATCTCTTCATTAAAGTTTCTTCATGTCACTTGAGTTGCTTCTTTCATACCGTGATATATTCAGTATCTGAGAAGCTTAGACAACACCTCATGAGGCCTGAGTATTCAGCAGGACACAAAGTGACCTGCTCATGAAGTATATTGTTTACAACGAAAATTTCCAGAAAGAAGATACACAGATAAAATTCTGGTCTCATGGTACTATAGACTATCATAGGTGTGACATAGAAAGAAGCACAATGATGAGGGAGGGAAATAATATATGTGGCCTAAGATATTTACATTCTTAGAAAAGAGAGAATAGGTATTAAAATGATTTTGATGCTAGAATGTGTCACTAAAATTTGATGAGATGTGAATCATGATAATAATATGGGAGGGAATAATTTGTTCAAAAAGTGTATCTGGAGAGAGAAGGTGGGGACCCTTTGTATAAGTCAAGGCTATATTGACCTATATCTAGTTCTAGGAAACTAAGTATAAGTCTAAAAGGAGTAAGAATCAGAAGTGATATATTGGAAATAAATTTACTATGAATGGATAGAATCATGATAGAATAGTACTAGAGAATTTCCACCTCTACTCCTGCTCTATCAGTATACAATTTCTCCATCTCCTGGCTGGATCACCATATTAGCAGCCTAGTTTGTGTTCTTTTCTTTTTCCCTCCCTATTCACTTAATTCTATAGATAATATGTGTATAATATACACATATACATAGATATATGTATCCAGGCTTTTAAAATCTTGTTTGTTTTACAATAATGAAATAATGCACACCTTTATGCATCTTGTTTTTCTTACTCAATACAACCTTGTGAAAATCCTTCCAGGTTATCTGGACTAATTCTTTTTTTTTTGCGGTACACGGGCCTCTCACTGTTGTGGCCTCTCCCGTTGCGGAGCACAGGCTTCGGACGCGCAGGCTCAGCAGCCATGGCTCACGGGCCCAGCCGCTCTGCGGCATGTGGGATCTTCCCGGACCGGGGCGCGAACCTGTGTCTCCTGCATCGGCAGGCAGACTCTCAACGACTGCGCCACCAGGGAAGCCCTCTTATTCATTTTTTAAAATGGCTGCATAATATTCCACAGTGTGGAGTTTAGCCACTTCCTCACGAATAGGTATTCATTTTATTTTTGAAATTTTTCTCACTATGAAAAATGATACAATAAACTTTCTTAATCTTATGTCTTTGTGTACTGTTGCTGTTATATTTATCAGCTAGTCCTAGAAGTAGGATTCCTTTTATGTATGTTCATTTTTAATAGATGTTAATCAATTACTTTTTTTTTTTAAGTTTTTTTTTTTTTTTTTTTTTGGCTGCACTGCATAGCTTGTGGGATCTTAGTTCTCCGACCAGGGATTGAACCCCGGCCCATGGCAGTGAAAGTGCTGAGTCTTAACCACTGACTGCCAGGGAATTCCTGGTCATTTCATTTTAAACTAAAATCCATGATGCTTAATAGTAAAGCACAAGCCCTCTAATGAAAGAATGCCTTCTACCACTATTATGTAATGGTATGTTATGAAAATGCTGACATTTCGATTAGTCAAAAGGTTTCATGTATTTATTTAATCCACAAATATTGAGCCTCTGCTATGTCTAGGATTCTTTTCTAGGCACTTTCTATTGGGAGAGGCAGATAATAAATGAATAAACAAGCAAATAAGTAGTATACCAGATGTTGATGAATGCAATGGAGAAAAATAAAACTGGGTGAGGGAAAAAGGGAATGGGAGGGGCCATTTTTTATGGGTGGTTGGAGAAGGCTTCACTGATAAAATAACATTTGTGTGGAGTCTTGATGGAAGTGAGAGAATGAGCCATTTGACTATACAGAAGATGCATGGTTCATGCAGGAAAACAGAAGGTGCAAAGGCCCTAAGGTGAGAGCATGCTTGGTGTATCTGAGGAATATCAAGGAAGCCAGTACGATTGGAGTGGAATGAGGAAGACAAATGTTGAAGATGTTGGGCAGCTATTTTATCTATAATTTTTTTTCACCTTTTAAACTCTTTGAACTCTCTGGAAAGGCATCTTAAAAGAGCATTAGTTCTTAATGTTAGTAGCAGCAAAAACCTAGAAACAGTTCAAGTGCCCTTTAATGAAGCAGTAGATGAACAAACTGTGGTATATTTCCACAGTCAATTATGCAGCCATCAAAATGAATGTCAGGGCTTCCCTGGTGGCGCAGTGGTTGAGGGTCCGCCTGCCGATGCAGGGGACACGGGTTCGTGCCCCGGTCCGGGAAGATCCCACATGCCGCGGAGCGGCTGGGCCCGTGAGCCATGGCCGCTGAGCCTGCGCGTCGGGAGCCTGTGCTCCGCGGCGGGAGAGGCCACAACATGAGAGGCCCGCGTACAGCAAAAAAAAAAAACAAAAAAAAACAAAAAAAAAGAATGTCAGTGATACGCAATTTGGAGATGAATTTTAGCAATCTAACATTAAGGGAAAAAATAAATCCCTGAAGATTACATACATCATGATATCCTCTTTATAAAGTTACTGATATAAACAACTAAAATTTTAAAATAGACTTTTCCAGAATACACATGGAGGATATAAGTTTATACTTTAAAAAATACCGTATGCTAACACATATATATGGAATCTAAAAAAAAAAAAATGGTCATGAAGAACCTAGAGGCAGGATGGGAATAAAGATGCAGACCTACTAGAGAATGGACTTGAGGACACGGGGAGGGGGAAGGGTAAGCTGGGACAAAGTGAGAGAGTGGCATGGATATATATACGCTACCAAATGCACAGGGTTATCGGCTCGGTGCTTTGTGACCGCCTGGAGGGGTGGGATAGGGAGGGTGGGAGGGAGGGAGACGCAAGAGGGAAGAGATATGGGAACATATGTATATGTATAACTGATTCACTTTGTTAGAAAGCAGAAACTAACACACCATTGTAAAGCAATTATACCCCAATAAAGATGTTAAAAAAAATGTAAAATAGATAGCTAGTGGGAAGCAGCCGCAGAACACAGGGAGATCAGCTCGGTGCTTTGTGACCACCTAGAGGGGTGGGATAGGGAGGGTGGGAGGGAGGGAGATGCAAGAGGGAGGAGATACGGGGATGTATGTATATGTATAGCTGATTTACTTTGTTATAAAGCAGAAATTAACACATCATTGTAGAGCAATTATACTCCAATACAGATGTTTAAAAAAATAATAAATAAATAAATAAAAATAAAAAAGAAAGCAAGGGGATGATGAACCAGGATTCAGGACTGTGGTTATTTCAGGGACTAGGGCAAGGAAACAGAGTGGGGGAATTGAAAAGGACACAAAGCTAGACGTTGACGTTATAGAAGGTTGTAATTTTTGCTTCATTAAAAATAAGCAAGAAAGCACACAAATAAATAAAATAAGTGGATTTTGCATGAAATAATGATGAGAGTAAGTCATGAAGCAAGGATTATTATTCCTCTAATTCTCTGCACCGGCAGTCCATTAAAAATATAAATATAAAAAAGAATTCCGATAAGATGAAATACAAATAAATAGTAAACATAGAGGATGCTCAAATTCAATAATAATTACAGAAATACAGATTGAATTGAGATATTTCAACTAAGTTTTTCAAGTAATAAAATGTTTGATACTACTAGAATAAAATGTAGATATATAAAATAAAAATTATTAACATTTATCCTCTGTAGATTAGAAAATAAATAGTATAATTGTTAAAGGGCAATTTAGCAGCCTGAAGCAATATTTAAAATGTTCACAACCTCTTAAACCAATGATGCCATAATGGGAATTTATATTACAGATAAATTCACACAGCAGTTTACAAAACATATGTGTAAGGCTATTTGTTGAAATATTACTTACAATAGCCCCCAAACTGCAAACAATACAAAACCAACAGTGAATGGCTAATACTTAAATTATGGTATACAGCCATTATAAAGAATGAAATTCTCCCCCGAATGTTAATGCCAAAATCAAGAGGAGTCATTAATGACATTTTTCAGGCTGTTACTAAAGAGGTTTTTTCTTTCTCCTAATAAAACCAGGAATGTTAAACCAGAAAACATCTTTCTCATTATGACCCTTAATTGCCTAATTCTTGATAAATAGGTCCTAGGATTGTATATAAAAGCCTTAAAAGTAAAAATTCCAAGTCCTGGAAACCTCCCAGGTTAGCTAAAATTTGATGATGAAAAAAAACTTCCCCATTCAAATAGAGTTATATTATTATTATTATTACTTCATGAGCAGAATTTTTGGTTCTTACTTGGGATTAAACCAGTCTGAGAGCTGAGGTTCTCCTGCTTCTTGATCCCTGGGTACAAAATGAAAATCATGTTAAGAGTAATCTGCTCATTCAACAAATATATGTTGCACCCCTATAATATGACAGGCACTGTTTGGTGCTGGTTCTATAACTATGAACATTCAGATAGTCTCCTGTCCTCAGGAAGCTGATAGATGAGCAGGAAAGATGATATTAAATAGATAATTACAGTACAGAGTGATAAGTGCTAATAGGGAAAACAGAGCATATAAATGGGGCATCCAACCTAAATTTGGGGTTAAGGGAAACCACTTGGAGAAGAAATAGAAACTGAGTCTGGAACAATAAGGGCTACGTTAGGGTGAAGAGGTTATGATCAAGGGCAGGAAGGCAAGGGACAGTATGGTTTCTTTTGCGGGGGGTGATATATTTTAAAAATTAACAGAGCCAGAAAATAATGTATATTCATAGAAAATACAGATTTAATTTATCAAACATTAGTAGCTTATTATGTGATAAATACTCTTATATATTGAAATAAAGGGGTTGGAGTAGGGGTCCAGATGTTCACCTTTGATTTCCACTTAAAGATAGGATGCACCTAAGGTTTTGTTGTACTTTTAAGTTAATTACATAATTGACAAGGTTATGAGAGAACTTCCCTTTCATACACTGAGGATTTTTGTAAAATAAGAATAACTTTTAAGTGACTTGTGCTTCCAGAAAAATGGAATAGTCCTAATTTTTCCTATTCCTACCCCTAAATATAGCTACAATCCCTGGACATTATATAGAGAGCAAACAAAAGAACACTCGGAAAGCAAAGAAGCCAGTTCAGGTAGGCACCTCAGAACTCATGGATTGACATGGCAGTGAGTTCCTTGGGTTTTCTGCCACATGTATCCCAGATGAAATGCCAATGGATATAGACACAAAAAGAACCCTGAGAAAAACCTGCTCTTTACAACTAAAGGACTAGGAAAAGGGCAGCCTAGCAAGGCAGAAAACTTTTAGGCACTACTCACTCTACTCCAGCCCAATACCACAGAAAAACTGTGACCCCATATCCATGCCTCCAGCAAAGACCAAGTGGAGAACTGAAACTTCCACCCTCACCAGCCTGTAATGAGGCCCCCCCGACCCTCCTCACTGGTGTGGAGTTGGAGGAGGTCAGTGGGGGTTAGAACCTTCACCACTGCTCAGCATCTGTGGCCATCTCTCTGTGGTCAGTGTCAGTGGAGACCATGTGGGGAGCCTAAACTCTCATCCCCCCTCATTGGTAACAAGGAGCCCCTCCCCACTAAGTTCCAATAGAGGCAGAGTTGAGAACCTGAAATTTCACCTCTCAACTGACAGTAGTAGGGAGGTGCCAACCCATTTTCCAGCTGGAGCAGTATCAGAGGATGCCTGTGAAAACGCAAGATTTAAATAAGATCCAGAGTCTCATAATACCCAAAATATCCAGGTTTCAATAACTAATCACTCATCATTCCAAGAATCAGGAAGACCTCAACTTGAGTGAGAAAGGACAATATGCAGATGCCTTGATAACACAGATATTAGTTTTATCTGACAAGGATTGTAGAGCAGCCATTGTAAAAAAAGCCCTCAGTGGGCAATTACAAATACTTGAAACATGAAGAAATAGAAAGTCACAGCAAAGAAGTTGAAAGTCACAGCAAAGAATTTGAAAGTCAAAGATATAGAAAATCAAAGATATAGAAGATATAAAAAACCAAATAAATTTTAGAACTTAAAAATACAATTCCTGAAATAAAAACTCAATGGATAGGCTTAACAGTAGAATGAAGAGGATGGAGGAAAGAGTCAGTGAACTTGAAGACAGAATAATAGAAATGACTCAAGCTGAACAACAGAGAGAAAAAAATGAAAAAAAAAAAAAAAAGAACAGCATCTCAGAGACAAGTGAGACTATAACAAAAAAAATAATATTCATTTAATTGGAGTCCCAGAGGGAAGAAAGAGCTGGGGCTGAAAATTATTTTTTAAATGGATGAACACTTTCTAACATTTGGCAAAGGAAACAAACATACAGATTCAAGAAGCTGAGTGAATCCCAAACAGGATAAACCTAAAGAAATACATGCCAAGGCACATAATAGTCAAATTTCTGAAAACTGAAGATGAAAAAATCTTAAAAGCAGTCAGAAATGATTCACCTATAAGGGGAAAATAATTTGAATGAAAGTGGATTTCTTCTTCGAAACCCTGGACCCAAAAGGAAGTAGAACAGTATTTTTCACGTGCAGTAAGAACTATCAATCAAAATGTCCCTCAATAGGTGAATGCTTAAACAAACTTTGGTACATCCCTTCGTGGAATACTACACAGCATGAAAAAGGAATGACCCACTAATATAAAAAACAACCTGGCTGAATCTCAAGGCATTATGCTGAGTGAAAAAGTCTCATCTCAATAGGTCATATACTATATGATTCCATTCATAAAACATTCTCAAAGAGACAAAATTATAGAGATAAAAATAGATTAGTGGTCCTAGGGTTTAGGGAGAGTCAGGGAGAGGAACTGGGTGGGTCTACAAATGGTAGCTCAGAGGAGATCTTTATGGTGATGGAATAGTTTTGTATCTTGATTGCTGTGGTGGTTACAGGAATCTACACGTGTGATAAAATGTCAAATAATTATACACATACATTGTCCCAACATTGATTTCCTGTTATTAGATTACCATTATGAAAGATGTAACACTGAGGGAAATTTGGTGAAAGGTACATGTGACTTCTTTGTACTACCTTTGCAACTTCCTGTGAATCTATAATTATTTCAAAATCAAATATTAAACGTAAAACCTTTAAAAGTGTATCCTTTTTGACATTTCATAGATGTTTTTAGCCAAAGACATTTCATTATAGGATTGCTCAATATTTGTGCTCTTTCAAAATCCAAATCACCCAACTTTATTAAAAATATACAATGACAGGGCTTCCCTGGTGGCGCAGTGGTTGAGAGCCTGCTGATGGGTTTGTGCCCCGGTCCGGGAAGATCCCACATGCCGCGGAGCGGCTAGGCCCGTGAGCCATGGCCGCTGAGCCTGCGCGTCCGGAGCCTGTGCTCCGCAACAGGAGAGGCCACAACAGTGAGAGTCCCGCGTACGGAAAAAAAAAAAAAAAAATATATATATATATATATATATATACAATGACAAATGGAGAACTTAAAAAAAAGTTTTTTTTAAGGTTGGTTTCACTAATTCTTGGGTTCTACACAATGGTCAGTGGTAGAAAACATGGTTGACTAAGGAAGGCTATCAATCTAAAGAAAAATATCAACCTGGACAGAGATACTTAAACTATAGAAAATGTCAAAAACTTGTCTGGTATAAGCAAATGAGTATGTCAAGTGAGCAAAATTGGGAGATGTCCATATAAACTCAAAGTGAGCAGTCACTTTGTGTCTGAACTGATAACCCAAGAAATTTGTCAGTGGTTGCCTCTAGGAAATTCAGTCTAGTTTTCTGTTCTTTCTGACTGCCA
Source organism: Delphinapterus leucas (assembly GCF_059928025.1). Classification (NCBI taxonomy): domain Eukaryota; kingdom Metazoa; phylum Chordata; class Mammalia; order Artiodactyla; family Monodontidae; genus Delphinapterus; species Delphinapterus leucas. The sequence continues at coordinate 111,884,703 of NC_143134.1, forward strand.
TTGCCATTAGAATCCACCTGACTCCAGCCAGTTTGCCCTCAATACAGTTTGTAAAGTACTTACAGAACAAAGATTCTTACCAGCAGAGATTGATCTCCTCTAGGTTCTTCTTTATTCTTTAGATACAAGAAAAAAAGGCATTTTAGTGTTAAATTTGAACAAATGCCTATTGCAATTGAATAACAAAAAAATCTAGAATTCAGATCCATTCATTCACTCACTTGTTAGCCAGATAATTACTACAAAACTACTATGTGCCGGGCACAATACTCCTGTTCTGGACTACGTGGCATCTAGTTCTGATGTGACATTCCAGTTCTGGAATCCAGGCCTGCAATGAGCTTACGATCTATTATTTCTTTTTCGACTAAGATAGCACATTATCTTCAAAAAGATGATATTGATACTGTTACAAGTGACCACAAGTCCTTTCTATTAAGGCGCAACACGTCAGGAGGGCAAATAACATGGAGAACATGATACCAAAGCAATAGGGTTAATTTTAAAAGACATTAGCTCCCACAAATAGCTGACTTTCAAATAGCAGCAGTAGCATTGCATTGCTTATTTTAAAAAGATAAAAAAGGAAGGCATGGAGGTGGGAAGACTTTGAGTTTTTCTATGAGAGAATTTTAGCAGGTTAAAAAATTTGTTTCCCAGTATAGTTGTGTTTCTGTAGCAGGTTACTTTGAATCTTATTCCTATTAGATGGAACTTTGATGTAGTTTAAAATGTATCTGAAATAGCCCCCAACGCTCTATATCCTCTTATCTTGTCTAATTTCTTTCTTCATAGTATTATTACATAAAATACAATGCTCCTGACATTATATTGAATATTTCTTTGCATATTGTCCATCTTCTCCACCTAGAATGTAAAGCTTCATAAGAGCAGTCACTTTGTGTTATTCCTGTTTTCCCAGCACTTAGAATAGGGCACCAAGAAGGTGCTCAATAAATATTTGTTGAATGTTGAAAAATGAAAGAATTAATATATTTATGATTCGATTTGTTCCCCAAAGGGGAATTAATTTCTGATTAATTTAGGGAATATTTATTAATATTTTGGGGCAACACTTAGCATTTTAGATCAACTCTGCCAATCATTAAAGATAACTCATCAGTCTTTTGTATTTACCGAAAATGATGCTTCATCACATCAAGGATAAAGCAAATGCCATCAATAACAGCTTTCTCCATTTGGTATTCATTCCCTCCTAGAAAAAAAGAGGATAAAAAGTTTTGGGGGGAAGTAGAAAACAACCTTCTTGCCACCTTCTAATAACAGACTAATTTGTGGAAGCTTGGCCATCAATCCAAGTGTCTGATTCCAGAATGCTCAGCCTTAGGAAGAAGGCAGACTTGAGTCAGGAGAACCACCTATTCTGTTTGAAGTGCTGCAGAAATCTCCCTCAGGGTGGGCCCTTTAGGAGGGATCCATTTTAGATTAGGTGCAAAGTGTCTGTGATATTCTTTTTGTATTCCTTTATCAAATTTCCACCCTGTTTGTGTAAAAGAAATTCAATAAAACTCATTCTATTTCACTTGGGCTTCTGTGACAATAAAATGGAGTACTAAGGGAGACATCATTATGCATTAGGATATATTCTGCCCCCAAAGTTGATTTATGTATCCCTATCTATCTATGTATTTTCCTCACAAAGATATTAAGACTGATAATTTATTCAAAGTCTATAGGACCAGAAACCTAAAAATATATGAGCTCTTTCAAAGGTATATCCTAGTAAACAGTGATTAAAATATAAATTAAAGGCATTAAGCTCTAAAATGGAATATTTGGCTTCAGCCAATGACCAAGCTTGTGTTGAAGGCATTAGGCAGGATTTTCATTTACAAGCATAAACTGGTTTTCAGTAGGCATCATCCAAAAACAGGTCCTGCTTTTAGATTATATGTTGGAGTAAAATGGACGTCTCTGATATTTACTTTTTGAGCCCTCACTTAATGACCAAGATGTTTTAGATCTGTACCTTCCAATATGGTGGCCACTAGCAACAAGTGACTAGTGAATACTTGAAATGTTGCTAGTCCAACAGTGGACTTTGAAGACTCACTATGAAAAAAATAATGTGAGATATCTCATTAATAATTGTTTATATTCAATACATGTTGAAATGAAATTTTGGATATAGTGGGTTAAATTAAATATATTATTAAAATGAATTTCGTATTTCTTTTACATTTTCGCAGTGTAGCTCCTGGAATATTTAAAGTTACAAACGTGGCTTGCATTATATTTCTATCTTACAGTTATTCTATAGACAATACCACACTGGGAAGGCTTTAACTGGACACAATTTTAGTGTCCTTGCAATGCGAAATGACCACCTTTTAAATTCAAGACCACTAGAAATGCCCTATGTATGTGGTAAGATTCCACTTAGCCAAATTATTTTCTGACAATCTGCCCTCAATGACATTATTTTTAAAGGTCAGGAGTATGTTGATGTGTCGCCTATTTTGTACAATATATTTTTAAGGCCGAGGTTTGGGGATGATCCTTATCTGTGATTTTGCCAGATCATCCAAACTTTCACACAGCTCCTTCCTAAGAGCCTTACCTTTAGTTTTGGTGATATAAAGTCCTAGGATGTTTCCCAAGCATTATATTTTGGGGTCTCTGTAAAAAGAATCAGATATTGTTTAATACTTTCCTGGTGTTTGAGTCTTATACTAATGGTGATGTCGCCACTCTTTTAGATGATGGGAACATAAGAAAGTCATAACGATACTGTCATAATGATACATTTGGTGGGAAGTTTTTCTCAGGCTACCAGATGGTACAACTTTGTCTTATTTGAAAAACTAAAGGACTTAAAGAATGGTTTGCTTTTACTTTCCTTTGTTGTACTTCCTTACATTTTTTTCGATGACTTTTGCTTATGGAAGTAGATTTTGAGTGGTGTGTGTATATGAATGACAGAACAAGTGCAGCATCTTCTTTTAGGCATTGTCTAATTATCTCAGGTAAAGCTAATTTTTTCTTATGCTTTCTAAGAATATCTTAAAAGTACTTATTTTTCTGATTATGGAAGTAACACGTTTTCATGTTATAAAATTTTTCAAGTGCAAAAGAGCACAAAGAAGAAAACGATCAAATCATGTCACACTTTCTGAGATATTCACTCTTCGTTTGAGATAAGCATGCACCTTTATTTTGCCTTCTTTATAGTTTTTCTTATTGAAAGAGAAAGACACATTCTAACAGAAAAAAAAGTTATATAATGTACACTAACTCTTCTTCTACCTCAGCATCTGATTTTTCCTATTATCCCATCCCCAGTGGCAGCCACTATTCATAGTTTCTTGGGTTTTATTCCATAACTATTCTGTGCCCTGAAAGCATATGTACATTTTTAAGTATACAGTTCCCCTTTTCACACAAATGTGAGCATACTAAAAACACTCTTCAGTACTTTCAAACTATCACTCATCAGTATATTTTGAAGATCATACCAGTACATCTCATACATCTGACTCATTCTTTTTCTGGTAAACTGTATTTTGTTATATGACTATATCATAATTTATTTTACCAGTTTTCTATTGCTAGAGATTTTTGTTATTTATTGTCTTTGCTATTCTAAGAAATGCCACAGTGAAAATACTTGAACATGCTCTATGAGCACATGTTGAACTATACTGCAGGATAAATTCCTAGAAATGGAATTGTTGGGTCAAAAGTTAAACCCATTTAAAATTTAAATAAATGTTACTGAATTGTTTTTCATAGAGATTGTTCCAGTTTAACTTTGTACCATCAGTGGATAAAAGTAATCAGTTCCTTGCACCCTCATCAATATAGTGTGTTGTTATAATTTTTAGTATTTGACAGTCTGAAATGTGGGAATTGTATCTCAGTGGAGTTTTAATTTGCATTTATTTTATTATGGTTGATGTTGAGCATCTTTTTGCATGTTTAAAAGCCATTGTAATTCCTTCTCTGTAAACTGTCCATACCTTTGTTCATTTTCTATTAGGTCTCTGAATTTTTATATTTTTATTATTTATTTATTTATTTTTGTGGTACTGTGGAGCATAGGCTCCGGACGCACAGGCTCAGCAGCCATGGCTCACGGACCCAGCCGCTCCGCGGCATGTGGGATCTTCTCGGACCGGGGCACGAACCCGCGTCCCCTGCATCGGCAGGCGGACTCCCAACCACTGCGCCACCGGGGAAGCCCTGAATTTTTATATTTTTAAATAATTTTTTTTATTTAGACATAATTTTAGATTTAAAGGTAATTAAGACCATATGGTTTTAAGATAGACAAAAAGATTAATGGGACAGGATCAAGAGTCCAGAAATAGATCTACACCTATATGTACAAGTGATTTTGACAAATAGGAAAAAGCAATTCATTGGAGAAAGGATAGTCTTTTTTAAAAAAATGGCTCTAAAACAATTGGATATCCATATCCCAAAAGAAAAAAAAAAAAAAGAGAGAAGAACTTTGATCAGCACTTTGCACCATACAAGAAAAATTAACTCAAAATGGATTACTGACCTAAATGTAAAATTTAAAACAATAAAATATATAGGAGAAAAAACAGTTAAGACAATGAAAAGGAAACTGGAGATTGGGAGAAATACAATTAAAAATGGGCAAAATATTTGACCAGACATTTCACCACAAAATAAAACAAAACACACACAGAAGGCAAATAAGTATATGAAAAAAACATGTTAGTCTTTATCGTCATTAGTCTTTAGGCAAATGCAAATTAAAATCACAGTATTTACCACCACATACCTATTAGAATGGCTAGAATTTAAGAAAACTGATCACCCCTAGTGTTGGTGAGGTTCCAAGAACTGGAACTCTCATACGCTGTTGGGGGGAAAGTAAAATGGTACTACTCTGGAAGAGTCTGGCAGTTCCTTAGTAATTTAAACAAGCACTTACCATTCAATCTGGCAGTTCCTCTCCTAGATATTTACCCAAGAGAAACAGAGGCATATGGCCATGTAAAGACCTGTTCATGACTGTTCACAGTAGCTTTCTTGGTAGTAGCCAAAAGGTGGAAACACCCCAAATGTTCAACAACAAGTGAATGTATAAACAAACTGTGGCATGGAATGTCCATAGAATGGAATAGTATTCAGCAATAAAAAAAAGAACAAAGTATTGATGTATGCAACAACATGAATGGACCTCAAAATAGTTATACCGTGGAAGAAGCCAGACAGAAAAGAACATATATTGTGTGATTCTACTTGTATAATATCCTTAAATATGCAAAACATTCAAACTATACAATGCACATTTTTATATTTTGGCTGCCCAAAACCTGAACACCCTTCATTTAGAGGGAATCCTAAATTCAAGAAACAAAAGCATCCTTCTGTCCAGTATGGAAACTGAAATAGGCAGAAATTTCCTTTCCCTGCCAGTTGCAGCTAAAACATGGGCACATGATCTAGACTGCCTCACATGCTAATCAGATTCTGCTACCTGGAACTTTGAGACTTAAGGGAATTCATTTTGAGATTATTTGTAATACAGTCAAGGACTAACATTATGGCAGATGTTTCCAAGGGTTTGGAGGTCAGCAGGGAGATAATAAGTGATGCAGTCAGGGTTGGTGCTCAAAGAGATTTATATCTATGGCATAATCTTATCTGTGCATTTCCTTCCTAAGTCCCTTTATACTTCTTCAGCTGCTGATTGCTAAGTACTGTGAACTGCTTCCTACCGTTCTGTAGTAAACATTGCTATTACTCACTACGATCTAGTTCCCTCTTCCTTCCCAGGCAGATGGCATATAGCACTTCTTAGCCCTTTTGCACTTGGCAGGGGCATGCGATAAGTCCAGGCTGAGGCACTGAAAAGTCTCTCTTCCACTGACATTGTGACTAGCAATATCACAAATAGTAGACCCACTACCATTCTGGGTCCCCAAGTGACAATATGGAGCAGATTGCTTGGCTCCAACCCTCACTGGTAATGTATGGTGAATAAGGAAGGTTTTTTGTGTGTGTTAAGGTCACTAAGATTTGAGGGTTCAACTTTCCTACCCAACATGCCATTCCATAATTTTTTTCTCTGTTTAGATGAATCAGAATCATTTTCAATGTCCTGACAAATTCAGGTACTGGTACAAGAAAGAGGGGTTGTAGGCAACATAAACTTGGGGAAACTGGGGGACTCTAGAATTGGTTATTAGGCCTTGCTTGGGGCTTAAAGGCAACTGAGAAATCACATTAGTGTTCAGAGAGAGGTATGTGGCAGGCTATGAAATATGGCATTAAACAGCTAATTAAATTATCCCTGGACTCCCATGAATGAGGTGCTCATTGGTGACAAAGGCCTTGGGGAACAACAGTTCCTGCCATAAAAATGTGATGATGATGATGACTGGTGTAACACTGACTTATGGGCCAGGCACTACGCTACGTACATATATTAACACATAATGAAACGAAGGACATAAAGAGATCGAGGACCAACTGGCAGGTTAAATGGCTGTATCTAAAGGCACTTTAAAGGCTTAAAGAAAAATCACAAAGCTGGAGTTAAAATCTCCTTTGTGATTCCACCTTCCATCAGATAGCTGTGCCCTTCATAGTTGTAAGGGGTTCCAACTCTCCTGATGGCCCTGATTTTGGGCCTTTAGTAAGACCACCTCCTTCTGGTTCTTGGGTTGGTCACAGCTTCTCAGTCACCTCACTGTCCCACTGAGCTCCCTAGCAATTCCTTCACCTGTGTAACCAATTCTTGAATTAAAATCCCTTGTTTTAAAAACCCAGATTTTTCTGACTAGACCCTGATTGATATAGTTCCTAGTATATACTTGGGGTACTCTGGTGTCAAATAGCTTTTGCTGTATAAAAACCCACCCCAAACCTTAATGGCTTAAAGCAACAATGCTTGATTTTTGCTCATGAGGCCATGCATCATTTTTGCTGATCTGGGCCAGGTTCAGCTGATCTCAGCTGGGAAAGCACTCGTGTATCTACAATACTCTGGTCGGTTAGTTTGGGGATTGCTGGTCTATATTCACGTATCTGGCTGTTCACTACATTAGCTAGGGCAATGCAGAAAGGCCACGGATACAGAGAGGGGGTAATAATGTCAATTTTGCAAACTATCCACCAAAGACCCTAAGCAATTGTCTCTCAAAATGGGATTCTGATATTGGGTTGCTCACCTATTTGACTACCATGAAACTGAAACCACTAGGTGGCATTTCAGGGGGCTCCAAGGAGCCCTGGTTCTTTATGTCTCAGTGCAGAAAGAATTCAGTGAGAGGCAAAGTGATAGATAAGAAGCATTTTATTAGAATAGGACACATGTGAGGCTTACAATCGGGCAGGTGAGAGGGTGCCATGCCCCGAGAACTTAGTGGGCTATAGTTTTATAGTCAAAGGAAAAGGGGGGAGGGAGAAAAGACCACTTCCTTCCTCATTCTTGAGTAGATATCACACTTCCATCACCAGCTCCTTCTCCAGGTTGGGCAGGGGCGTTTTCTTGTCCCTGCGCAGTCAAGCTAGGACTGTCATGGCACTATGGAAAAATTATTTCACGTCTCAGTACAATGAGGGTCTTTCACTTTGAAATGTCACCTTTCCACAAATTATTGTTTTTTATGTGTGCAGAGAGCATGTCCTATGGGTCATTAACTTACTGAGCTCACTGGGCAAGATGTGGGTCTCATGCCACCATTGTTTTATTGTTTTGGGGCATGTCTCATGCTTCTCTTGCATGGTTTTGTTGCTAAGCAAGCCTGCTTGGTTTTGTGGTTAAGCAAACGTGCTTTCTGGAGTGATCATTAACTTACATGGTTCTCCCATACTTTTTCTTTACTTACAATCCCCTAGTGGGATTAAGTATTTAATTATCTACTTTGTCCCTTTACTCTGTCCCTATCAAAACCCTGTTCTACTTGTGGGTTACTAGAAATCTGTGGTATATAGTGGCATCACAATTATTTAAATTATAACCTATTATTGCTTGGTAGGAAGTGTCAATCAAAGGGAAGACGGGCTTCCCTGGTGGTGCAGTGCTTGAGAGTCCGCCTGCCGATGCAGGGGACACGGCTTCGTGCCCCGGTCCGGAAAGATCCCACATGCCGCGGAGCAGCTGGGCCCGCGAGCCATGGCCGCTGAGCCTGTGCGTCCAGAGCCTGTGCTCCGCAACGGGAGAGGCCACAACAGTGAGAGGCCCACGTACCGCAAAAAAAAAAAAAAAAAAAAGGGAAGACATTATGTAGCTGCTGTACTAGCCCTCATGGTTATAATGAGGACAAGGTCTGTGGGATGAGAGCTTAGAGAAATAAAATAATACGTCTAGAAATTTAAGCTCTCAGTTCAAGGCATGGGCATAGAATAAGATCACTCTTATGGTGTCATTTTGTGTGTGCGCATGTGTGCATGTAAGTGGTCATCATGAGGATATGGATCATGAGCTGAGGATAAGGCTCAAAATCTAATTGTGTGTCCCTATCAAATTCACGGTTAAAATACTGGTATTTAGCAACTGGTAGAATATTTACATCAGTCTCTGACCCATGGTGTAAGGGCTACTGTGGTGAGCAGGGTCAAACGGAAGCCAACGTAAAAGGCTCTCCTACTAAATAATAAATCAGGTGGAGTCTGTAAAGATTAGTGCAATGATTAAGGACTTGAACATTACAGGCTGTTCATCCTTATCACATCCTTGTTTAACTTGCTTGTTTGGCCAGTATAAAAGCCAGATGAATTTGGAGAATGCCTGTGGATCATTATAAAGTTAATTAAGTGGTGACTCCAATTACAGCTACTTTTCCAGGTGTTGCATCTTTTTCCTGGAGCGAATGAACATGGTCCCTGGTATTTGGTCTGTAGCTGACAGATGTTTTTCCTTATATCAGTTATATGGATTATCAAAAGCAGCTTGCTTTTACCTGGCAGAGACATCGATAAACCTTAGAGCTATGTGAATTCTCCTGCATTGTCATAACATAATCCACAGTGTCCTTGGTCACCTGGGCAGCTCACAGGATATCATTGTTAGCATCATGCTGAATATTTTGAGCAGAAAAGAGCAAGAATCCCAGATGTCATGCTAATACAAATGTATACCAGAAGGTGGAAGAAAAACCCCATCAAAGTTCAGTGGCTTGCCACACCACTGATGTTTCTGAGAAGCATGCAGGGTGTATCTGCTCTAAACAAGTTCCTGCTCATTGCACCACTTACCACCAAACCAGGGGCATCAAGCTCAGTGGGACTGTTTGGATATTGGAGGAAACATATATTGTATTTGAGTGCACTGCTCTGACCTATTTATCGAGAAATTGCTAACCCTGACAATTTTGAGTGATGCCCAGGGCGAGAGAAGGCTCTCTATACGGTAGAATCTGCAGAGGAAGCTTCTGTGACCCTTAGCAGATTCACGTGGAAAATACACTGTATGGAACATTTTGCATAGCTCAGGTAGCTGATGAACGCTGGACACATGGGATTCTAAATTTGAGTTATGACCTTTCCTACCCACCATGAACTTAATGTTATCTGATCCAACAAACTAAAAGCTTAGCTATACGCAGCTACAGTCCATTATCAAATGGAAGTCATTTCTAGGAGACTGGACCTTGGCAGATTGGAACATTGGTAAGAAGGTCGGAGGTCCTGTAGGGGCTGAAATAGGCACAGAGTGTAAGGATTATGTGTATCCCATGAAAATGCTCCCCAATGAGTGCTCTCAGTAGAGTAATCAAATAGAGAAGATCATTTGTTCTGTGATGTTGGTCAGCCTCTTTCTGTAGTCACCCCAGTGCTTGCTGGAGGGGCCCGTGTACGAAATGGCTTTAGTGGCAGGGATGGAGGCTCTCCACGGGCTTAGTAAAACAGACTTCCATTTGAAGCCTAATCTGGCCTCTGCACCCTGACACTGAATTAAATATCAGAGACAGAGTTTTGGGTGAAGTGGAAAAGAATAGCTTTATTGCTTTGCCAGGCAAAGGGAGCCACAGCAGGCTAATGCCCTCAAAACTGTGTGTCCTGTGTGTCCCCACTTGGAGAGAGTAGTGAGGAGCTTTACGGTAATTGTTCAAAGAGGGTGTGATCAGCTCGTGGACATTCTTCTAACTGGTTGGTGGTGAGGCAAGTAGGAGTCAGCAACATCAACTCTCAGGTTCCAACTGGTCTGGGGTCTACGTGCTTGTGGGCAGCATACCATCGTTAACAATTAACTCCTTCCACCTAGTGGGGGTTTCTGTATCTGCAAAACAGCTCAAAGATACTGTGTGTATCCCCTGATGGGGAACCAGGACCTGCCCAAAGGCTGCAATATTGTTTCTCTTGACTGTGTGTTTCTCCCTTGTCTTGCATCCCCTCCCTTCCCTAATTAACAACTGCTTGAATCTGCCCATTGGAATGAAGCCTATTTCCTGTAATCAAAGAAATGGGGGACACAGAAAGGCTTTTGTGTCCAGGAGCCCCACAGGGCCCTGCTTGGTATCACTTTCATCACTGATGACCTGGCCTCTGCTCCACTGCTAAATGCCCAGCCATCCAACAGCAGAGGCCACCCAGAGTACTTCATATGGCGCCTTTCTTCTGAGGGACCAGCTGGCCACCAGTGGCTTATTGGTTACCTTGGATCTTTTCCATCAGGGAAGGGAAAGAAATTTGTCCTCAAACAAATATATTCTGAATACAGATTGCCTTTCTTCCCCACAGTGCTTCTTTTTTAAAATTTATTTATTTATTTTTGGCTGCCTTGGGTCTTTGTTGTGGTGCACGGGCTTCTCATTGCAGTGGCTTCTCTTGTTGCAGAGCACAGGCTCTAGGCGTGCGGGTTTCAGTAGTTGTGGCTCGCGGGCTCTAGAGCACAGCCTTCAGTAGTTGTGGCGCACGGGCTTCGTTGCTCTGCGACATGTGGGATCTTCCCGGACAAGGGCTCGAACCTGTGTCCCCTGCATTGGCAGGTGGATTCTTAACCACTGCGCCACCAGGGAAATCCTCCCACAGTGCTTTTGTCAGCACCACCACTTGTGGACTAATAGAAAGCTTTATCCATTGCCTCTGATGGGGAGATAGATTTTATTGTCAAGTAAGTGCTACAATAGGCTCATGTCCATGGGGTTCACTGGTTTTACCATGTGACTCATGATCCAGAAGCAGCTAACTTTATGAAATGGCTGGCTGAATACTCAGTTGTAGTATCAGCTGTACCAGCTAATTCCCACATAGCCTTTAGGTCTCATTTAAATATCCCTTCCTAAGGGGAATATTCCCTAATCTGCCAGATGAGCTTAGATTCCCTTCATTAATCGCTAATACTTATTGAATACTTATATTATCAAATTTAATCCACCACTATGAGATAAACTGAGAGAGCTTTTATTATCTTGTCCATAGTTGCACAGTAGGTGAAAAGACAAGCAATCATGCCTGAGTCCTTACTCTTCCTCTTTCCTAAATACTCTAATAGCACCCTGGCTAGGACACCCTTAGAGAGCTGATCCTGGGCTGAGTTAACGAGGGGATGAGGCAGCTATGGAGCTGAGTCGTATGTCATGAGACTGTCTTTGTGCCTGTGTACACAGATGGGAGTAACTGCTATGGCAGAGTGTGGCTGAGACATGACATTCTACCAGCCACCAGCTTCCACTGATAGCGATGCCTTGGATGATGAGTATTACTATGCTAGGGCTATAGAATCCTGATGCTAAGGAGAGCTAACATTAATAATAGAGAGAATGATTGTTAGGTTGTATTGCATTAAATACATTTTGGCAGAAAACATTTTAATCCATTCTTTCTATCAGTGTCTGCTGTAGCAGACTTTCCTTGAATGTTCCCACCTTTGCCTAGGATTTTCCTGCTTTTTTCAGGTGGTTGAAAGTTCCAGTGCCCTGCTAGCCATGGCTGTATATAGGGGAAACATACTCTGCCTGGTACATGAAAACCTTCTTTATTACTTTCATGCAGAGCACCGCTCACCCAAGTATGGAGTCTTGGTCTTAGTGGGGGTGTTAAAAATCATGGAACCCTCAGAGAGACAAGTCCCTGGACACAACGAGCAACAGAAAGGAAAGTTGCTTTCACTTCACTATGTTTGTTCCCATGACTGTAGGGAGAAGTTGAGAAACATCTTATGATACTGAATCTTGGACAATCTTTGGGGAATTTCCTCTCTGCACACATTCTGATGGCATGATTTTGTAGGTGGTATGTGGTTAATACCTGAGAGTCTGTTAGCCAACACTGGGCTCCTGCATGTTTTCCCAGAGCTTTAAAGCTTGGGTCCTTTAAAGGACCCAAGGTTCCTGGAGGCACGGTTCTGGCTTCTGTAACACATTTCCTCTATCCAGGTCTCATTCCTCTAATCAGAGGTGGCGCTCTGCCAGTCTGCTCTTTCTTTGACTCCTAGTACTCTGACCTTAAACAAATATCTCCAATGCCCATTTGTACAATTGCTTTGGTTTATCCTGTCCATCGGAACCAAGGACTTGCATGTAGTCCATTGCCCTCCAATTGATTTCATCTTCAAAAAAGAGGTCATAGCATATCTGTAGATAAAGACTTACCAGCACTGATATATCCTTTGTAGTTTCTTTGTGCTTAGGATAAATGAAAAGCATTGTATTAATTTTAAAATAATGGGCTTCCACATTTAAGATGACTAGAGTTATACCCCTATAAATCCATTAATTTTATTACCTAATTTTACTACTTAATATTACCAAATATTTAATGAACATATAATGTTATGCATGGAATATTTGTGTCCCTCTCAAATTTATATGTTGAAGTTCCAACCCCCAGTGTGATGGTATTAGGAGGTGGGGCCTTTGGGAGGTGAGTAGGTCATGAGGATGGAGCCCTCGTGAATGGGATTGGTGCCGTTAGGAAAGAGATCCCATGGCAGAGATTCTTCTGCCATGGAAGGACACATTGAAAAGATGGCTGTGTATGAACTAGAAAGTAGGTCCTCAGCATACACCAAATCTGCTGGTGCCTTGATCTTGGACTTCCCAACCTCCAGAACTGTGAGAAATTTCTGTTGTTCATAAGCCAACCAGTCTATGGTATTTTGTTATAGCACCTTGAATAGACTAAGACATACACTATGTGCCAAATACATTGCTGGTTATAGAGATACAGTAATAAACATGATAAAAATCACTGTAGTTATGACCTCATATGCTATATCTGAAAAAATAAAGTAATTATTTGAGATACAAATGACAGAGAAACTTAATAACATTTAAACAACAAAGTTTGTGGGAACTCCCTGGTGGTCCAGTGGTTAAGACTCAGCACTTTCACTGCAGAGGGCCTGGGTTCAATCCCTGGTAGGGGAACTAAGATCCTGCAAGCTGCATGGCGAGGCCAAAAAATCCAACCAACCAACAAAAAAAAACCCAGTGAAATTTGCTAATTGCCAATGAAGACTTTCTTCTTGCTCAAATATGTGGAGGGCAAATACCACACTTAGTGTCTGAAGTCAACAATATTAGGGACATTTCTTTTTTTAAAAAATGCCACCTATTTAAAAACAGCAGTTTCTCTATAACATGTACTAACATTACACTGCCATAATTACATGGTAACTGTCTTGATGGCTTAACATTGCTTCTTCTCACACACATGGGCCTATAAAATTTACATTTAGCTCTGATTACATTAGAAACAAAGAACTTTTTGCCAAGGCTATGTTTATGCTGATATACTTGGATATTATTTGGATATAATTGGGTATATTAGGATCAATATATTTAGATGCTGATCCATTCAGGGGGAAAACCTATCACCTTTCTGACATGCCAGATCCTTACCAACACCAGAATAAAATATCATTAATTTTTTAAAGTTACCTGAAATGATACGCTCTATGCAAGGCCCACAGAAACAATAAGATTAATAACAATTGAATTATTTTCCTTTGGTATCTCATTCTTTCCTGGAACGATAAAAAAAACGGATAAAACTAGATTAAATAAAGCACAATGTACACAGAGTATGCTGTGTTGAATCCTACCTCTCCATGACTTAAACTAGATGAGGTAATAGATATTGGCTGGGATGTAAGGCACCTCTGCTCCTTGGATATCTGTCTATACGAAAATAGAGTTAAGTCAGTAGAAACACTGTTTATTTGAGCTAGCTGCCCAAAGACTTAGGACATTAGCTGGCATAAGCTGACCTGATACAAGAGCTCTTACAACCTTTATTTGTCTTTTTCTAAAGCACAAAGGGCTTTTCCTACAGAAAAGAAAAGTATAAATGCCACTTCCAAGCCACCCTAGCTCACAGGGTGGGTGTCAGAGAAAGAGATCATTATGAAAATACTTACTTGGACTCTAAAGAGTTGTATAGTTATGAAGGAAGTTATTATTTTTAATTAAACAATATTATGAAGATCATTCTAAGAAAGGTGATAGGACTGCTAACAGCATAAAATATGTGCCCCTTCTCAAAAGTATTTGAATACAAAATTGATTCAGACCACTGGCTGGAGGCTAAACTATAATTTTTAGATTATTTGTGCATTGGCCTTGGAATTTGAGCCATCAAGTTTACAGAATTCCTTTGTGATACGTAATCTATGGAATATGAAATTCTCTGTGTGCAGAAAGGAATTAGATATGGCTTGATGGTTGAACTTAAGGACAAACTCTTACCTTTCGTTTTACAAAGATCACATAGTAATTTTATACAGCTTCTTCTTGGAGATTTAACATTTATGGTATAATGGGTTGGGAATTCATGTAGAGAATCCTAAGAGGGTAGACGGTTTTCAAGCAGGACATTTTGAGACCTTTGAAAAATCGTGAATCAGATAACCTAGTATTTGTTCGGTACGCGGGCCTCTCACCGCTGTGGCCTCTCCCGTTGCAGAGCACAGGCTCTGGACGCGCAGGCTCAGCGGCCATGGCTCACGGGCCCAGCCGCTCCGCGGCATGTGGGATCTTCCCGGACTGGGGCACGAACCCATGTCCCCTGTATCGGCAGGCGGACTCTCAACCACTGCGCCACCAGGGAAGCCCATAGCTTCTCTTAGAGAAAGGAATTGAAGGTTAAGCTGTTCAGTCACGAAGACTGGGTCTCCCATTGCCATGCCCTCTACTTTTGATATAAAATCAATGAACTGTTTTATTATACACATCTGATTGTTACACTTCAGTAGTGCAGATGGGGCAGGGGAAAACAAGAGGTTCCTTGATGTCAGCCCTCCAAGTTGGGGCATGACGGGCTGAGGGTTAGAACAGGTGGTGGCAGGATCTGCTGATGACCGACTGTCCTGAAACGAAGCCCAGGTCTGGGAAACGTAACCCCTTGCAAGCCTCTTCAATCCCCTGCAGGTCTTTGTCTACTCTGACACCACCCGCTTCCTCTGGCCAAGGATTTGAAGACTCAAGTTCCAGAGCACGGTGGACCGAATATGACTTGGCCAAAACAAGAAGCATCTTCTAAGACAACACTTCTCTTGGTGTCATAACGGTTGAGGAGCCTGGAGACCACCCACATTGCCTCCCATTCAGTGCCGGCATCCATGCTGCTGTATTTATGTGCCAACCCCATGCCCTGTTCCCCTCAGAGGTGGCACTGCCCCCACAGTGATCAGCCCCGTCTCTCTACTCTCTGTTATTTCATGGCAAACTTACTTTGAGGCTTGTTTTCATTTCATGCTGAGCACCCACTGGCTCATCAGATGCCCTGTGACTCGCAACATTCGTCACTATGATATCCACTGGGAGTCTTGACCAGTCTTTGCACGGAAGCCAAACAACATCCTGATAAGAAAAGGACGTGGACTACAAATGGCCTGCAGTACTCTGCTGTTGAAACCACTTGAGGGTTGCCAAGGTTAACCGTGTCCTACTAAGAGTTCTCCTGTTTGCAGAACAACTCTGCTAGCAGAGACAGGAAGACACTGAAATCAAGAGGACAACCGCTCACAATCGTATCTTGTTGCCAAACATTTCCCTATGCATACTTTTCTCTGGTAGGTCAACTGACGCATGTAGAGTGTTTCTGGCTTTTTCTTTGCCCATGACAATTTTTTCTTTTTTTTTGTTTAGCTGGTAGTGTATCCCCCCCAACCCAGAAAAGGTAAGAAATCACTAGGAATTTACATCTGATTACCATAGGTTCATTCTCCCATATTACAAGGCTTGAAGTTGCAAGGAGGAGTAATATGTACTTGCTGTGTTGGTGTTTTGTTAGTATTTTTTTTTTAAGTTAAAATTAAGTGTTACTTTTCCGAAGAAGTAGCCAGAATAATACTCTCTCAAATTCAGAAACCTACCGGCACAATTTAAAGTCAGACGTTATTTCTAACCAAATTATATTCTTTTGTCTGCCAAGATATCTTGACAAGCTTAATATCTGAAGGCAGGCCTATATGATAATCCCAGCAGTATTCTGGGGATAAGATTTTAGTGGGTTTGTTGAGAAGGAAATACTTGTTTAGATGGCTTTCATCATGCCACTCGGCTTCTATGTCATTTTTCTTGTCCTGGAGGATTCCCCTGAAGCACTCCTCGGTGATGTTTAGGACCTGAATGGGTGTTCCCCCAAAAATGGCCGCATGGTAATAAAAATCCCCCTGGCCAAACGGAATGTATGCTGCGGACTCTTTCCGCCTCTCGTAGGTGAACTCGTCAGGATCTGCCTTGTACCACCAGGCCTGCAGCTGAGCCACCGACTGGCCCAGGGTCTCCAGCCCAAAGGTGTCTTGGAAGACCTGGTCCACGTCCATGCAGAAGAGGAAGTCGACCTCATGCTGGATGTGGGCCACAATGTGCTCCCCGATGGTCTTCATGCGCATCATGCTGATGTCCTGCCACCTCTTCTCAGGCCTGATCTCAAACACTTTGAAGGAACGCAGAGGACCCAGCTCTATCAAAGGCATCCTGGAGACATCATCCACCATGATGTAAAATATGACTCTGTGGCCAGCCATGAAGTACTTATTAGCAGATGTTAAGAACTCCTCCAAGTAATGCTCAATGTATCTGAAACAAAGAAGGATGGGATAAATGTAACCTCTAGGATTTCTGCAGGAGGCGACATGCTATTCTCATCATCTTGTCTGTATTTTGCAGTTTACGAAAGGAATTATTTCCCATCCCAGACAAGTGCTTTCACAGAGGGACGCTCCTGGCCACTCTCCACCATTCAGTCACTCATTCGGGGAGGTGGAGTGACTTACCTGACTGATGCTTCTAGAAGGGTGACTGGGCATGCCCAGCCCCACCCCCTCCTCTCTCACTCTTGGAAGCCGGCCAGGTGGAAAGAACATGTGCTCTCAACTGCTCTGGGCCTTGTACTGGTAGCTTAGTGGTACAGGCCCTGCTCCCACAACCAGAGGCTTGCAGTTTCTTGTGCTGTAGGTGCCTGGATGCCCAAGTCTTTCTAATTCTGTGGTTCAACATTAGGAGGCCCAGGGCCTTCAGATATAAGCCACGTTCTCCAGTATCAGCTTTAACTGTAATGAAGGTGATATTCACTACCACCTGCCTTACTTAGCTCCTTGTCTTACTTATCAGTTGATTCAGACTTTGGGCAGGCAGAGGGGGTACTAGTTCTTTTTTGTTCCTGCTTTATTGAGATATAATTGACATATATCGTTGTGTAAGTTTAACGTGTGCCAAGTGTTGATTTGGTGCACATATCTTACAAAGTGATTACCACTGTAGCATTAGTTAACACCTTCATCACATCACATAATTATCATTTCTTTTTTGTGGCAAGAAGATTTGAGATTTATTCTCTGAACAGTTTTCAAGTCTACAATACAACATTATTAACGATAATCACCATGCTGTGTGTTAGATCCCCAGAACTTATTCATCTGATAACTGCAGGTATGTACCCTTCAATCAACATCAGGGGGCACTAGTTCTCAGGCCTCCCTTGAAAACCCCAACCTATACTCCAATGTTGCTATTGCCCTACCAGATGCAAGGGTGACGTGACCCTTGGGTCATTTGGGGATGCATTAAGTCTAACCATCGCCACTCTCTTATCCTTCTCTGGGACCCAGAGAATGGGTTATGGGACATGGATATCCTTCCATATTACACATTCGCCTGTGAATTTCCCTCTGGTCACCCCAAACACCAGTCCATTAACCAGATACTGCCATTATAAGACCCATCCCAATACCAGAGCAAACAAGCTCTGATTTAACGTTATTTTAACTATCTCATTTCCTTTTTTAAAAATAGATTTTATTTTTTAGAGCATGTTTAGGCTCACAGCAAAATTGAGCTGAAATTGCAGAGGGTTCCCATATGCCCCCCCGCTCCCCTGTCCCTCCCACAGCTTCCCCAGTATCAACGTCCAGCACCAGGGTGGCACACGCATTGCAGTCGATGAACCCACCTTGACACATCGTTATCAGGCTAAGTCCACAGTTTACATTCTATGGGTTTGGACAAATATATAACGACAGGTATCTTTCATTATGTATGGTATTATACAGAGTATTTTCACTGCCCTAAAAATTCTGTGTTATGCCTATTCAACCATTTCCCTACTCCAACCCCCGGTAACTACTGATCTTTTTACTTTCTCCATAGTTTTGCCTTTTCCAGAATGTCATATAGTTGAAATTGTACAGTATGTAGTCTTTTCAGATTGGTTTCTTTTACTTAGTAATGTGCATTTAAGGTTCCTCCATGTCTTCTCAAGCCTTGATAGTTTTTTTTTTTGCACTGATAATATTCCACCATCTGGATGTGCCACAGTTTATTGATCCATTCACCTACTAAAGGACATCTTAGTTACGTCCAAGTTTGGGCAGTTATGAATAAAGCTGCTATAAACATCTGTATGCAAGTTTCTGTGTGGACATAAAGTTTCAGCTTTTTTGGGTAAACGCCAAGGAGTGCAGCTGCTGGACCGGATGATAAAAGCATGTTCGGTTTTGTGAGAATCCGGCGAAGCGTCTTCCAAAGTGGCTGCACCATTTTGCATCCCGCCAGCAGTGAGCGAGAGTACCTCCCGCTCCACATTTTCGCCAGCAGTTGGTGGTGTCAGTGGTTTGGATTTGGGTCATTCTAATAGATGTGCAGTGGTATTTTAGCTATTTACTTATTCATTCAGAAAACATCATGTTTGGGACTTCCCTGGTGGTGCAGTGGTTGAGAATCCGCCTGCCAATGCAGGAGACACAGGTTTGATCCCTGGTCTGGGAAGATCCCACATGCCGTGGGGCAACTAAGCCCGTGCGCCACAACTACTGAGCCTGCGCGCCACAACTACTGAAGCCCGTGCGCCTAGAGCCCGTGCTCCGCAACGAGAAGCCACCGCAATGAGAAGCCTGCGCACAACAAAGAGTAGCCCCCGCTCGCCACAACTAGAGGAAGGCCTCACGCAGCACCGAAGACCCAGCGCAGCCAAAAATAAAATTAAATAAATAAATTAAAACAAAACAAAACAGAACATCATGTTCGTGTCTTCTGTAAGCCAAGCTACACGCTATCTTGTGAAGCCATGGGGATGACAGAAAAGGGGAAGAAAGAGTAGTTGATTGGCTTAACACAACTCATGCCACCCCCAGACTCATGCTCAGTGAAGGTGGAATAAGTGTAATTTGCTGATCACACTAACAGCCAATTATGGTGTTTTGTGAGTAATAATAAGTGGCACTTCTTTTTGCTTTTTGGTTGCTGCTTGGATTCCCTTTCGTTACTACAAAAACAAACTGTGTTTTTAATATTGGTCTCTGGAAACCCCAGCGTTGACAGTATTGATTCTTTAAATGGAGAGAATATATCGGAGCAATATTAAGAGGGACTTCAACATGGCTCTGGGGCTGGTGGCCAGGAAATTCTTCCATACTCTGGAACTTTAAGAACAATCTATTGCACCCTGAAGGCTGGGAGATAATCCCAGGGGAAGGGAGGGGGCCTTTGTGAGGTTTAACATTGTTTAGAGATTAAAGCACTGCCGTTGGCTCTGTGCATTGTTATTTGAAAACAAACCAAACATCATACCTCCTAAAAGTCCAAATCCACTCTTGGGAGGATTTATTGCTGCCGGGTACAAACAGTCCTCTCATGCCCCCGAGCGGAGAGCACATGGATTTCACCAGGATATGTGATTTACAGTTTAGTTCTGAGAAGCTGCAAGGAGATGGCAGAAACCATTGTGGAGCCGCCGGCAACGTTCTGTTCTTTTTGGAAACATCAGGATTAAATCAGTCAGCAGTGTGGCTGGCTTGTCCCCTCTCGTACCAAAGGATAAGGTGAGCTGAGCATCTGCTCCCGACTCATAACAGTACAGATTCTTCTAGTAAAAATGTCAAAACTCCAGTCACCCTTCTCAATTAGAGATGCCGCCTAGGCCCCTGGGATCAGCACATTTAGTGACATTAGGACTTGATCAGTACGGTGATGGCAATGGCTTCTGGGCTCTGGGTCAGAGGTCTCGGGAGAACGCTCAGATCTTCACTCAGGTCATCCTGGGCCTTCACCCCTCTTTGTACAGGCGAGAGGTCAATTTTCCATGTGGCTTTTGGAAAAGGTACAGGTGGGAAGGCCCATGGCGGGGCGGCGGGGGCGGGGAGGAGGGAGGAGGCTAATAGGAAAAGTGAACTTTTAATTTTGTTTTGGAAAAAAAAAATCTTCAGTATAACCCAAAAGAACAAAATGGGTTATATTGTATTTTAAACTAAGATTACAGCTACTACTTTTAAGTAAGAATGATTGCAGTTTGGGGAGCAATGTTCTAAACAAGGAAATGGAAGCTGAAACAGGAACCTATCCAACCTCTGGAAGAGGAAGTTCTGACCAGCCAAATCTCCTGGGGCCAAAGCCTCCAGGATGAATGGGGCAGGAAGCAGCCCAAGAACCCATGGAGGAGTGGTCAGCCATGCTGATGTGGAAAACCACCGCACTTAGGTCACTTCTCTCCCTGGTCCTTGTTCCGGGGTCTTGAGAGCGTAGGAGAAACAATGACGCCCATTCGGGCTGTCTAACAGCTGGCATTTTTGGAATTTCCAGAGAGCTTTGGAGGTCAGGGCAGAGGCGGCTGTGGGCGTGCTGTAGACTCCGGGCTCAGTGGGTGCAGCAGACATTCTTACCTGCAACCGAGGCCCTCAATGAGGTGGGAAGTTGTCGACTCCCCGATCACTGTCTTGTTCTCAGCCTTTTGGGGCCTCAGCAGAAATGAGCCTGAAATGGTCCTCTTACTCCATTCTCCTGTCTAACAATTCATACACGTCACGAACAGCCTCCATACGCCCAGGGGACCCCTCACCAACCTTCTGACAGTGGAACAAAAAAAAGTAAAGTCAGTTTAATTGGCAACACCTACCTTCCGACAGCAAAAACCGTCAAGCCCACGGTAATTTTCTGTTTGGCATAATAATTTTCTAGGATAGCTCTGCTGTAGGTGCCTTCCCACACCACTGGCGCCTTCCATCCGGTCATGGTCACAACCTCTGGGCGTTTACTGGTGACAAAACAGAGTCCATGAATCAGGATGGCTTTTAAGGTAGGGCAGAGACGGTCTGAGGGAAAACGGGTCAGCCACGGCTTATGGTGACTGTCCTTGAATCCCGACTATAGTTTAACCTCAGACAGTCGGCTGGTGGTATGACATTTGCATCATCTTCTGGGTGAGGGACAGGAGACCCTGGCCCAGGTGTCTCTGAGGGCTGTGTTGGGGGAGCCTGTGGGGATCTTACCTGTACAACTCAAACCCTCCGTCCCCCCGCCTTCCTGCTTTCCTTGTCCTCGTCTTCCTTCTAAATCTCTCCTGCGGTCTCCCCAGCCCCTTCCTAAGCTTCCAGTGGCATCTCTGGGTGTTCTTCATCCCTGTGGGTGCCATCTGACCCTGAGAAAGCCCTAGTGCTTGATGCAGGGGGACCAGAGAGTGCCACGAGAGCTGAAAGAGGAAGAAGCCGCTGTTTCAATTTGCATTTTGCTAGAAGGGGATCCCTGGGTTGGAACCTGGTTATAGGGCAAAAAGGGCCCCAGACTAAGGGGGTTCTGGTGTTTATCGTTCATTTGACAAACAAGGAGACAGTCACCCAGGAAAGAAGGGACCCTGCAGGCTGGGGTTCTTGCTCCGACCTCTCTCAGACCACGTGGCCTCTCTACTAAAGGCACAAAGCTGGGGGAGGTGGGAGGGGAGGATGTTCTCTGCACTCAGAACACTTGAAAGGGACTTGGCAAAGCCAACACAAACACAGGAAGCAACGTAAGAGCAACGACAAAACACCAAACTGTGAAGAGTAAATGCAGAAAGGCTGAGTAGCAGCTGGGGCCCAGTCTGAGGCGGGGTGGGGGGATGGGAGTGGGATGGCGGAGACTCAGCTCTGACCCCCATTTGCTCTGGAAGTGACTGCACTTGCCTGTTGGGAAGTAGACAGTCATTTAGACTCAACCCCCATGGACGAAGCTGAGTTTTTCCAGTGAGGCTGGGCAAGGCTGGGTCACGCCCTGCTAACCCCAGCCCCCAGTAGAGTCTCACTCATGCCTCCTGTCCCTCTGTCCCCAAGCTCTGCACTCCTATTCTGGAGCTGACTCAGCCCTCCCACCCCTGCCCTGTGCCCTGCTTCAGGGCTGCTTCCTTCTTCCCCACACAGTGAATCTCCTCCAGAGACGGGGAGGGACACTGCCAGGCTGCTCTCGCAGCCGCCCCCATCTTGCCTGGGGTCTCAAACCCCACCCCAGCTCTGCCCTCCCACCCCGGGTAAGACAGCTGCATGGCTGCATGGCTGCACAGGGAGAGCTGCTCTTGGTTTCCTTCCATCATGAAAGAAGCTATTTTGGACTCTGCACCAACCTGTGAGATACTTTCACATACACTTTCTCATGTAGTCCCTGCAAAAGCCCTGCCGTGTATTATGTTCATTGTACAGATAAGAAAACCAAGGCTCAGAAAGGCTTGTTAACATGTCCAAGGCCAAACAGCTAATGATGTAACTAACACACACTGGACACTTCCTATGGAACCAGGCACAGCACCAAGGGCTTCACCCTTCAGAGGTAGGTGCTATGTTGAGTCCCATTTTATCAATGAGGAAACTGCAGCACGGAGCAGTCAAACAACTTGTCTGAGGTCACACAGCTAGTAAGAAGCCAAGCTGGGATTTGAACCCAGATAACCTGACTCTGTAGTGTGTGCTCTGAACCACTATTTCTGTTGCTTCTTATATTGCATATTTATTTGCTAGGCTGATGAAATGGGGTTAAAACACAGGTTTGTCAGTCATTTCCACTCAACTTACTACTTCAGCATTTTTTATCAGTGCAGAATGAGAAATGATGAGGTTTTTTTGTTTTGTTTTTAGAAGCTTATGTGATGCTTTTAGTCACATAAAACTCCCAGCTTTGTTGAATGACTGGATTTCAAACCAACACACGCACACACACACACACGGCTTATCATTCTATAACCAATGTTTCTGAACATAAACCCTCCCATGCATTGTCACCTCATCCATTGCCTGTCAAGGATCTCTTAGCAGCTCTGTCCCAGCCCATCAGCTAAGCCATGCAGCCACGCGTGAGCTGAACATTTGGCAAGCCGGTAATATTATTTTTAAGAAAAGGAAGAGAAAAAGGAGGAAAGGACGGTATTCTTATTTAATACTTCTGGGTACAGGGGCTGTCCTTGACTTTCATTCTCTCATTGAATCCTCACAACTACCTTCTAGGGCGGGTGCTGTCCTCACCCGTTTCACAAATAAAGAAAGCAGGGGTAGGCGAGAAGGAGAAGGGAACTACATCTTTCGCCATTTAATCAACAGGAGGGGCCAGACCAGGGCCCTCAGCCCCACCACGCACATCTGCTAAGTCTCTGCTCTGTGCCAGGCCCAGAGCTGAGCATGGAGATCAGAGGAATGAGACCTGTCCTACCCCTTGAGAGTCTCACAGTCCTGACAGGTGGTCTACCACATGCTCCTCCACTGCACGACCACTCAGTCTACACCTTCTAGAAAGACTGAGTCAGGACACCAGTGTCCAGTTTGTTTACTTGGCTGGGAAGAGTCCTTTGAGAAGGGAAAAAAAAAAAAAAAAAGCAGTAATATTAAAATTAACGTTTCATTAAAAATTAAAATGTTCTATTTCCCAGCTGTTAATTATTAAATTCCACTGGCATTTCCAACGTGTCAGCGACCCTGACTAGGAAGCCAGATGACAGGCTGAAAATGCAGGCCGTGGGGAGGAAGATGGGGTGGGAAGATGATCGAGATCAGCTTCCTGGATGAACCTCTGCTCAGACCCCACCCCACCCCACCCTGAAAAAAAAAAAAAAGACAAGTGACAGCAGGCAAACCACACATGTGTAAGAGCAAAAGATGTCCAAGGTTACCAAGATGGGGCTCTAAAAGGAGGAAAAAGTACGAGGAAAAAGTACCAGGAAAGATGGGAAACTGCCCAAATGCCTTCTTTCCAAGCAGGGCACCCACTGTGTTACTTCAGCTTGTGGGGTTCCACCAGTACAGGCTAAAGGTTTCCCTCAAGATAAAAGGGCCTCCATAACCCAAACACACACCTAGCTAGGTAATTGGTAGCTTTTACATTCTGTGTACTTATTTATGGGTACACTGTGGTCCCCAAGGATGGGGAAGAGGAAGTGTTAAAGTTCTATGAATCACGCAGCAGTTCAAAACAGGTGTGGAATGCATACAACGTGTTATTTACTGGACTCCTTCCAGGCAGCAGCACGTAGACAAGAGCTGATGGTGACATGAACAAGGGTGGTGGCTGTGGGAGGGCGAGAAGGAGATGATGTGGGAAAAATTTGGGGAGAAGAGTTAACAGAACATGTAAATGAATTAGACTGTGGGATGGATGAAGGAAAGGCTGAAGGAGGAATCAGAGAGGTCTCCTGGACTCTGGCTTGAGATGGGGAATGAGAAGAATGAGGGTGGTGTAGAATCAAGAACTCCATCTGGGTCACGTGAGACACACAGAGGTGTCAGGCAGGCAGTCAGACACAAGCAGGGGATCAGGGAAAACCTTTGGACTAAAGATATAAATGTGGGTGTCATTCTCCCATGGATGGTGTCTAATGCCATGGAAATGGGTGAGAGCACATTGGAAGATGGTATAAAGAAAAGAGATAAGGATACTGGACTCAACCTCCAGAAACTAATATTTAATGGCTGGGAAGAGGGAGAGGCCCCAATTAAGGAGACTGAGAAGGGAGATGGGAGAAGCAGGAGGAAAATTAAGAGGATGTGATGATACAGAGAGTAAGTGATATTGATGTAAAAATGCATACACAATATACTTAAGATGTTTCAGACATCTTAAGTTTACAGAAAAGGATACATTTCTATAAATATATTTGTTAATTCAATTGTTCATCTTTCATTCAGTTATGCAAGAAACATACTTTAGTTCCTGAGAAGGCTTAGATTTGGTGTCACCGCCGGTTGTTTGAGGAGAAACTGAGCCGTGCGTGGGGGAGAGTGGAGAGAGTGACCGCTGGTGGCTGTGAGCTGTTCCTCTTCTCTGACCCCAGTAATTCAGCCCCGGCCCCGCCTTCCAAGTCTCACTCCGCAAAGCACAAATACCACAGTAAAAGTGTGCCGCCCTCCTTTGAAGGTAGCTTGGCGACCATCTCTAGCTCATCTAGCTGGCCCTTGGCGTGGGGCACGGGGGCGGGGGTGTCTCACCGCCCCCCCACACACACATCTAAGGAGCTTGTCAAAGCTACAGCGCCACCATATTCTTACATTTCCAGGAATGGTTTAGCATCTCATAGATGGCTACCCTATGTCATTGTCTAGCTCTTCAAATGACACATGGGAGGCCAAAATTCCCCATCTTTTCACACTGACATGGTTCCCTTATCCCAAAACAGTAAGACAACTTGCCAGAACATGTTCAGTCTTTCCAGAGCCCAAGCCCCCTCATGCTGGAATAGATACTACTCTCCCCTGATCCTCCTACCTCTACAGCCACTCCTGCTCCTCTTCAGACTTTTCTTCCTCCACCCTGTAAAGGCTGATGTCAGACATCCACCTGGCCTGTAGATCCCATTGCCACCTGTACTCTGATGGCTCCTCTTCCTACATCTCTACTACGTATCTTCTGCCACACTTACGGGCACTGCTATAGACTATTGTGTCCCCCCAAAATTCATGTGTTGAAACCTAATCCCATACATGATGGTATTAGTGGGTGGGGCCTTAGGGAGGTGATTAGGTCATGAGGGTGGAACCCTCATGAATGGAATTAGTGCCCTTGGAAAAGAGACCCCAGAGAGTTCCCTCTTCCCTTCTACCACGTGAGAAAACAGTGAGAAGATGACCGTGTATACATTAGGAAGTGGGTCCTCATCAGACACCACATCTTCTGAGGCCTTGATCTTGGACTTCCCAGCCTCCAGAACTGTACAAAATATATTTTTGTTGTTTATAAGCCATCCAGTCTATGGTATCTTGTTATAGCAGCCTGAATGACAAAGACAGGCACCCTGTGAATCTCTGTCCAGATACCCTACAAGCACCTGAATCCACATACATCCCCAGTCGAGATCATCGTCCCTCACGCCCCCACCACCACTAACAGACCCTTTCCTGGTCAATGGCATCACCAACCACCAGTCTCTCAGGCCTCAGGGTCATCCCGGACAGCTCTTACCTCCTAACCCCCAAACCGCATCCTTCTAAGTCAGGTTGGTCACACCTCCTTACTAATCATGGCGAACACTAGTTGCACACCTAGTGCCCCTACAGGACTGTGAACTTCTTGAATATAACCATACTGATTGATTTCTACTGTCTCCTGTGCCTAACACAATGTCTAGTATAGAATTTTTGACCATGACTCATAGTGAGAAATACATCTTCTGTCACAAACACATATGCACATACACATATATACGGAAGCAAAAATTCCACTAAACAACACCTATCCTTACTTCATGTGATACCTTCTGATTTTCTATTTGATTTCAACTTTTTAAAAAGCTGTTTTTAACCCATTCAGCTAATTTCTGAACACATTAATGGGCAGTGACCGGTAGTTTGAAAAACACCAGCTAGCATATCATAGGCGTTTGATAAACATTTGTTGTATGTTAAAGAATGCGTACATGGCCCTATGAGATTCTGGATCATCACCGCCATTTTACAGATGAGTTAACCGAATCACAGAATTTTCTTGCTCTGACTCTAGATTCTGTGGCTTTCCACAACACCCCGTGGCCTATAAGAACATTTCCAGCCCCAGTATTTTGTGATTCATTTGCTGCCGCTGGCTAACTGCTGTCAGAATCACTGTAGTTGTTGCTCAAGCATTTAAGTCAAAATATGCAGCCTCTCAGTTTCTCATCTAATCTGTTTTCAAAGTCTAATAGATGCTAAGACTCTGTCTCCTCAGTCAGGAACGCTCTCCACGGCACTGTTGCCTATGCAGCCCCCCACCACTGCTGAGCTATGGATTTACTGAACTTGGGGCAATGCTGCTTTTCTTACTGTGGATTAAACCAGTCCAAGAGCTGAAGCTCTTCTTCGTCCTCCTTTCTTTGTTCCTTTGCTTTGTCTATGTCTTCTTCTTCTTCGTGGTAACTGTGGGTCCTACATACAAAGGGAAAACAAGCTGAGGAAGGCAGGGAGATGAGTGAGGATCCCGCAAAAACGGGTGCCAAGGGCTTCCCTGGTGGCGCAGTGGTTGAGAGTCCGCCTGCCGATGCAGGGGACACGGGTTCGTGCCCCGGTCCGGGAAGATCCCACATGCCGCGGAGCGGCGGGTCCCGTGAGCCATGGCCGCTGAGCCTGCGCGTCCGGAGCCTGTGCTCCGCAACGGGAGAGGCCACAACAGTGAGAGGCCCGTGTACCGCAAAAAAAAAAAAAAAACGGGTGCCAAGGCAGAGAACATGTGCACTAAGTGAATGTCTGGAGAAAGGTTCATGATACTATACGTTTATTCATAAAGACGTACTTTTGATGCAAAGGTGCAGTACTCACCTTTCTTATTATCCTCCCAGGTCAGCACAGTTAGCAATTTAATGACCCAACAACCATCAGGTTATTTCAGGGGGAGGGAAACTTCATAAAACCGTCCTCATGAAAACGTTTTAGCGTATGACAGTCTTTCCTGCAATCCCAACTTTAGCCTGAATTTCACTCATCCTCAAGTTAAATGGGAAAAAACAAAAACATGAAAACCAAACTTAATGTCCCAGTCCCAACCATGAGATAGAGTCCCTGTGTGCTTCCAATGGGCCAGAAAGACAAGTGACTGAGTTTATGGCTGTGAAACCACTTTTTTTTTTTTTTTTAGTCTTTAATTTTTTTTAACATCTTTATTGGAGTGTAAATGCTTTACAATGGTGTGTTAGTTTCTGCTGTATGACAAAGTGAATCAGCTCTACATATATAAATATCCCCATATGAAACCATTTTATTTGGACTCTATAGCGTCGGGTGGATAAACAGACCATCGTCTGACCGCCTTACCCATTGTTAAACCAGCTTGGAAACCACCAGCCCTTCTGAATGCTGCTGTCACCAACTTCTGGGTTTCTAAGAAATGAAAAAGATGACAAACATTTTTAGAAAAAGAGGCAGTCCCAAACTGGGGGGTTTCCAAACTCTTTTCATGGCAGGTCACTTAAAAAAAATTTTTTTTAAATCACTAATTCATAAAATGAGCCGAAGCGACACCACTCTAGCTGAATGAGAGATGGACCTGACACTCCCTGGATCTCCCCTCCCTTGGGCGTCCCCTGGCGCTCAGCTCATCCAGGGAGCCCTAGCAGGGAGAGAAGGAGAGAAGAATGACAAGATGTGGAGGTAACTAATACATAACTCTGGGTCCTGGATCTGCCACTTACTAGTTGTGTGACTGTGATCGGACATTTTCCCTCTCTGAAGCTTGATTTTCTCCTCTGAAAAGTTAGATGCTAATAATAACAACAACAATAATAAATCTACCATGAAGGTGGCTTTGAAGACTAAACAAAGTAGCATATGTAAAAGAGCTTTCTAAGTTGAAAATGACTGTAGCAAGTCGGCGTCTTTCAAGAAAACAGTGCACGTTTCCAACAATGATCTCTTTTGCTAAACGAGGAGAATTTGAGTTGCTACAAAGGTCAGCAGTGACAGACTCAGGGAATCTGAGGGTCTCTAAACCAGAAAGAAGCTCAGCAATCTGTAATCAGAACCACTTTCACCACGCACATGCTGAAGTGTCCACATTCACTGTGAGAGTCTCTCCAAGGTGGGCACCTTCCGGAGGCGGGAAAAGAGGGGGAAGCCAGGGGATACAATGCCCTTCGGTTGGACAAATAAGGTGGTGAGGCATGAATGGGTATAAATAATAAGAAACCTATTTTAAAGCCCATCTACTTTCAAGAAGTGCTTGAGATGGTTTATGATTAAGAAGGTATGGTTACTTTTCTTTTTCCCACTTGCATAAAATGAATAAATTTTCCAAAATTAAAAAAAAAAGAAGGTATGGTTACAATAAATAGGGAAACAATACAAGAATAAAGACAAAACTAAACAAACCAAACAAAAACAAAAGGAAATAGAGGAACATTTTAGTCACTCAGGTAGGTGTTTTCACATGACTTGGGTCATCTCAGCCACTCTGTGAGAATAAAAGTTTTACCTTTATTTTTATTTTATGGCTGAGATATTGGTTGAGTGGGTTTGAGCAAATTGCCAAGATCCCATAGCATGTAAGCACAAAAGCCAGGATTTAACACCAGGGGAGAAATTATATCAGAAATGAAGCCTGAGGAAAGTACAAGTTAAGCACAACACTTTGCTCTGAGCTTCTTGGCAACCAAGACAAAGACAGAAAAATGAAGGCTTACAGAGTCCTAACTGCCAATCCTCCTCCTCCTCCTCCTCCTCCTCCTCCTCCTCCTCCACACACTAGTTCACTGGGAAACCCAAACTTTTTTCCTGATCCTTTGTCTCAACAAAATTTCTTGCAGGGGTCTTTATACAACATGTAGTGGGCTGCATAATGGACAATATCTACCCTGATTATTTTTATGAGTAAGGCAGGAATGTTCTCCAGACAACACTACTTAAAGAGACAGATAGTTGATGAGAAGCACGGACAAAACAAGAGTCACGGCTCTATAAAGGCAAGACTAGGGGGCTGGAGGAGTACAGGCCAGACCCCTGGGACCCCTCCCCTCCACCTGTGACCAGAGCTGCATCACCACCTGCCATGTTAAGAATGGACTGTAGGGGTGCCAGAGTGGACATGGGAGGCATCCCATAGATATCTAGAATTCAAAGCACTTACTTTGACTGGTTTATCCAGAACAAAGAGGCTTCTGGGCTAAAAGCAAATGAGAAATAAAAACATATCATGTTACTTTTAATTTGGAGAAAACCATTATCATTGAAGTCCTGGGCTGAGTTGAGAGCTTGGGTTTTGTCTACTCCCAGGTTTCCACCTTCCTTTGAGATAGAACCAATGATATCAAGGGACTTCAGTCACTTCTGGATTACTCCGAACAAGGGGTGGGAAGAAGGTCTCTGGAGAATCTCAAATCTCAGTTAAAAACAAAAAAAAAGATGGCAGCTCTCCATTGTCCAGGGTGGCCTTGCTGAGGGAGAGGCTCCACAGACAGGTCCCCTCCTGCCACCTGCTCAGGAATCACCCAGGATTATCTTAAAACCAACGACTGCAGAGCCAGCATACCACCAGCTCAGAGCCTTCTACAGAGCAGCCTCAAAGGGCATTTCTTTAGCTAACGAAGGCAGTGAGACCATCTGAAGGCACCTACAAGACTGGACCAGCGACTGTATGACTCCTCTAGGGGACCACCTCCCTTCATTCAACAAATACTTGCTGACAGTGTGTTACATGCCAAGTGCTGGGGATATGGCATTGACTGAGACAGACACAGTCCCTATGCGTCCTTGTGATGCAGACAAGCTACTGGGGACAGCAGAAAAAAAAAAAAGCATAAGTAACCAGGAGCACTTAACAGGAAGACCTGGAAGGCTTCCCAGAGGAGGGGATAATGTTTTAGCTGAGTTCTGAAGGATAAATAGGAGTCCAGGGGAAGAGGAACTGGGAAGAATGTCCCTAACAGAGACAAAAAAATGCAAAGGCCCTGAGAAAGGAAGGAGGCACTTAAATGTGCAAGGAACTAAACAGAGAAGTAGCCAGAGGTCCCCTCGCTGGGGCCTGCTGGGGATTTTGCCCTTGAAGAGTTTTAGGCAGGAGACGAATAGGGTCCTATCTGTAGGCCTTGTGAGAGTAGATATGGGTGACTAGTCATGAGGCTGGCAGTGGTCCAGGCCCAGGTCAAGGGAGCCAGGGAGATGGAGGGAGAGGAGTGCACTGACTTGCGAGACATTTGGGGGGCAAAGGGACAGGACTTATAGTACTAGATTCCTCCATTGTTTTGTGCATGGAAGCTGTGCCCAATGGCTAAACCTTACTTGCTCACTTCTCCTCCCTGTGAATATAAAGGAGAGAGCTTGGTAGAAACAGTTCTGGACCTGGGCTCAGGTACCTGCCCTGGCTCAGCGCCTTTCTGGCCCCAGCTGCCCTCATCTCTGAAAAAAATAAATGGCTAATATTTGTTTCAGACTTTGCCTTCTGCCCCTGCTGGGAGTCCACATCTCCTGGTAGGAGTAAAATGCATGCCCTCTTTCCACCTGTGGTTTCCCCTCTGAGCTCAATACTTGTGGACCAAGCTCTAACGTCCCTTGTTTCTAAATCTGTTTATTGATCCGACAATATTCATAATAGCTAATAATTGGCCAGGGACTGTTCTAAGAGATTGACATGTATTAGCTCATTAAATCCTCACAACAATCAGTGAAGGAGGTTCTATTCTTCCTCAGGGGCACCGACACATTAAGTGGTTTTGTTCAAGGTCGTACTGCTAGGAGAAGAAACAGTATTTGAACCTGGGGAATCTGACTCCACGCCCTACAAGAGGAGGAAGGGAGAGGGGAGAGGAGGGGGCGGGCCCGCTGCAACTCAGCACTCAGACCCCCACCAGGCACTCAGGGCGTCCATCTGCAGATTCAGATTCGCCACCTTGTCCCAACTTTTTAATCTGCCATCTTGCCCTTTGCACCCTCCTCTCCCAGAAGCCTTCGACATCTCAGGTCACAGCAACACCCACGCTGCAGTGTATGGCATTTGACACATATTCATCCTTCAAGGCACAGCTCAAATGCCACCTCTTCTGTGCCTTCCTTGGACGATCCTAGCACAGTGCCTGGCACACAGTAAGTGCTCAATAAATATTTGTAAATGAAGGCAAAAAAAATAGATCCCTCTCTAAGCCAAACATAATCTTTGCCTTCTTGAACTCTCATGGCCCCTTTTCTCTCCCTCTGATGTCCTTCCTCCACTCGCATTGTTGGTTTTTTTTTTTTAATTTAACTTTATCTAGGTTTTTGGTTTGATTTTCTAAATTTAACTTTAAAAATTTATTTATTTATTTATTTATCGTTGTGTTGGGTCTTTGTTGCTGCGCACGGGCTTTCTCTAGTTGCATCGAGAAGGGGCTACTCTTCGTCGCATTGCATGGGCTTCTCATCGCGGTGGCTTCTCTTGCTGTGGAGCACGGGCTCTCGGCGCATGGGCTTCAGTAGTTGTTGCACGCGGGCTCAGTAGTTGTGGCTCACGGGCTCTGGAGCACAGGCTCAGTAGTTGTGGTGCGCAGGCTTAGTTGCTCCATGGCATGTGGGATCTTCCCGGACGAGGGATCGAACCCATGTCCCCTGCATTTGCAGGTGGATTCTTAACCACTGTACCACCAGGGAAGTCCTGCATTTTTGGTTTATTGGTGTGTACGTCTGCTTGCTCCATCCAAAGCATAACCCCTTGAGGATAGGAATTCTCCTTGGCTCACACTGTATCCCTCACAGCACTCGGCATGAACAACCAGCTCAAGAAGGAGCCCCAGACGATGAATCAGATCTGAGTTCTAGTTAGAACTTGGACATAAATTCACTGTTAAGTCATTTCACCTATTTGGTCTCCATTTTGTCACTTGAAAAATGGGAACTCTCAGCTAAAGGAAGGGTTGTAATCGTGGGTCGAGAATGGGCTGCAATCAGACAGCCCCGGACCTAAATCTTCCTGAAAATGTGACTTTGAAAATTCACCTTTAACATTGTGGAGACTCAGTGTTCCTCATCTGGAAATGCTGACTAATACTTACTCGCAGGCCTATGTTAAGAACGGGAGGGAATGCATGTTGCAGCTCCTGGCAAATGCTCAATAACTAGTAGCTGCCATCATCAAAATCACCCTCACTGTCACTACTTTATTATAACCTTTAAGGTTTCCTCCACCTCTAAGATTCTACGAATTTTTTCTTATCCAGCCTCAAATCAAACATTCTTTCAGGATGCTCTACTGACAACAGTTCTCTTTCCGAATCAGTTGATGTGTTCGACTGAGTTATTTTACAACCCTTTTTAGCTACAGTGCTGCCCACCTGTCTAAGGTTAGTGCCCTCAGCTCACCTCAGATCATCACATGGTCAATTCACAGGGTGGCAAAGAATCTGCTGCCTTTTAAACCTCTTGCAGACATTCAAATAGATTCCTCACATTGAAGCAGTCTGGGTGCCAGACTATGGCCCTGAAGAGCGGCCAGAACCTGCTCCAGTTACTGTGCAGAGAAGAGTGTGCCCAGCACTGAGAAATAACCCTCTTTATGGGAGGCTAGTGCCAAGATGCACATTTGGGCCTTTGGCTCCCATAATTTAATTTTGTGAAGTACCCCAAATATGGAAGTATGACTCTGGCTGCAATTCAAAACACCAAGGTTATCCAAGCAAGCGTTCAGAGCTTGAAGGTTACCTACACAAGAAACTCAATTCAGGGGAGGAACCCGAAGGGCGCTTGCTCTTCTGTTGGAACCTTCCAACTGCTAGAGCTCTTCCTTCTATTATTGGCTAAAGTCCCCTGTCCTATTCTGCCCTCTGAGCAGGTGATGAGGGTGGCGGTAATGATGGTGAGGATAACGGTGAGAGCAGCTAGCATTTACTGAGTGTGTTGCCCTAAGTGCTTTATACACAGTAACTTATTGAATCCACCAACCCTATGAGGCAGGTACTACTGTTATGCCCATTTAAAAGAAAAAATAATCCAGGTTTACTAAAGCTTTTACAGGTATACAAACTGGTCTGTTCCACAAATACACTCACTAAGACAGGGAGAACAGCCCCCATTCATCAGTCATTTCTTTATTTTTTTAACCTACTATTTTATATTGGGGTAGAGACGATTTACAATGTTGTGTTAGTTTCAGGTGTACAGCACAGTGATTCAGTTATACATATACGTGTATCTATTCTTTTACAAATTCGTTTTCCATTTAGGTTGTTACATAATATTGAGCGGAGTTCCCTGTGCTATACAGTAGGTCCTTGTTGGTTATCCTTTTTTTTTTTTTTTTTTTTTTTGCGGTACGCGGGCCTCTCACCGCTGTGGCCCCTCCCGCTGCGGAGCACAGGCTCTGGACGCGCAGGCTCAGCGGCCATGGCTCACGGGCCCAGCCGCTCCGCGGCATGTGGGATCTTCCCAGACCGGGGCACGAACCCGTTTCCCCTGCATCGGCAGGCGGACTCTCAACCACCGCGCCACCAGGGAAGCCCTGGTTATCCATTTTAAATACAGCAGTGTGTACACGTCAATCCCAAACTCCCTAACTATCCCTCCCCCCGCTTCCCCCCCCCCGCCGGTAACCATAAGTTTGTTCTCCCATTTTTAAAGATAGGGAAACTGAGGAACAGTGTGGCTGAATAACTTGCCCAAAGTCACAGAGGAGGTAAGTGGTAGCACAGGACCAGCCCCAGGCAGCCTAGCTCCAGACTTCAGCGAGGATAATTCCTCAGCCCTCAAGTATCTAAGGAAGCCCCAGGAACTCCCTGCATCCAACACTGAGTCATCTTTTCTTTGGACTAAGTACCCACAGTTTCAATTCAAAAGACCTGGTTTATAGACCACTTCAACAGGGTCACTCTCTAGCTTGTCTTGTTTTTCTTAAAATGAGTTGTTCAGAATGAAACAGGATAACACTCCAGAAGTGGTGAGATCTATGCAGCACCCCAGGGAATAACAGCTCTGGAGTCTAGAGAATCCTCCTTCTACTGACGTACCTGAAAGTGCAGTTCCTTTATAAGTGGCCAAGATTGTCCTGCTGGCTCATCAAATCTTAGAATTTAATAATTGAAAGAGACATTCTAATGTTCATCCAGGCCATCATCTTGAACTTGGGAGGCTTCTAAGACACTTCACCATGAAAATATCAGTGGTGCTTCCCTGGTGGCGCAGTGGTTGAGAGTCCGCCTGCCGATGCAGGGAACACGGGTTCAT
The DNA here is from genome assembly GCF_059928025.1 of Delphinapterus leucas. Lineage (NCBI taxonomy): Eukaryota > Metazoa > Chordata > Mammalia > Artiodactyla > Monodontidae > Delphinapterus > Delphinapterus leucas. The sequence goes on from NC_143134.1 coordinate 111,919,960, forward strand.
GCCCCGGTCTGGGAAGATCCCACATGCTGCGGAGCGGCTGGGCCCCTGGGCCATGGCCGCTGAGCCTGCGCGTCCGGAGCCTGTGCTCCGCAACGGGAGAGGCCACAACAGTGAGAGGCCTGCGTACCGCAAAAAAACAAAAAAACAAAAAAACAAAAAAAAACAATGGTGACGAGACAGCTCTCCTGGCCCAGAATTGGAAGGTGGCCTTTTTTTTTTTTTTTTTAATTTATTTTATTTTTGGCTGTGTTGGGTCTTCGTTTCTGTGCGAGGGCTTTCTCTAGTTGTGGCGAGCGAGGGCCACTCTTCATCGCGGTGCATGGGCCTCTCACTGTCACGGCCTCTCTTGTCTCAGAGCACAAGCTCCAGACGCACAGGCTCAGGAGTTGTGGCTCACGCGCTTAGTTGTTCCGCGGCATGTGGGATATTCCTAGACCAGGGCCCGAACCCGTGTCCCTGCACTGGCAGGCAGATTCTCCACCACTGTGCCACCAGGGAAGCCCTAAGGTGACCTTTTTGAAAGAAAGGCTGAGCTGTACCAATGCCTCTTAAGTCAAAATCATCATGCATTTTTGTAGCCACTTGCGGAGACTCCTTTCTGTCAGAGGCTCTGCAGCTGGAATCTCCGAGGCATTGGTAGTTTCCAAAAACACAGAAGCAGCTCAAATATTTGGGGTGAATCCACTGATGAACTTGAAAACTCAGAAATATTTAATTCATCTTGCTTTCCAGGGTTAAAAGAAAGACAAAATACCCCAAAGTTTTGCCAGGCACAAATGAATCACCAGCAATTCAGAGTGTATTTTTGCACCAAAGTCAACAACCTTGAATTGTTCCTTTAAACTTTGCAAGTATTTTAGGACTGCAAAAATCAGGGTGGATTTCTCATGGAATTCCTGTCTGAAATTTCTTAAGGTAATTTCCATATCTGGTCATATAAATAATTTAATATGACATTTTGGTCTTAATATGACCTTACTGTTTCTGGCTCTAGCCTACCCAGAACCGCAAAGGTATAAAAATCAAGACATTAGGAACATGGCAGAAGGAAGATAATTAATTACTTAGAAGGTGCATGAAGATCTAATGATTTTGGGCTTCCCTGGTGGCGCAGTGGTTAGGAATCCGCCTGCCAATGCAGGGGACATGGGTTCAAGCCCTGGTCGGGGAAGATCCCACATACTGCATAGCAACTAAGCTCACGTGCCACAACTGCTGAAGCCCGCGCGCCTAGAGCCCATGCTCCTCAACAAGGGAAGCCACCGCAATGAGAAGCCCACGCACCACAACGAAGAGTAGCCCCTGCTGGCCGCAACTAGAGAAAGCCTGTGCACAGCAACGAAGACCCAACGCAGCCAAAAATAAAATAAATAAATCTTTTAAAAAAGAAAAAAAAAGATCTAATGATTTTAAAGACAGTCTAGGGCTCAGGGATACAGGAAGGATGAAATCCCTTCTTTATGGTGTCAGTTAATCCTAATTTTAATTCAACCTGCTGACTTGGCTGATACCTGGAGATTAGAGGAGACTTTCATTAACATCGCTTTATCATGTTTCATAATTACCTGTTGATATATTCCCAAAACACAACAATTACAGTTGAGACAACCAGCATTGACAGAATCACTTTTCCTTTGACATTCATTATTTTCTCCTGGGAAAAGAAAAGAAGAGGGGGAAAAATAGATTAAATGTTGAGAATGGGATATGGTTTTTAAGAAATGCTTCTACCCATATCCTTTCTAAAAGGAAAAGTTGATGAATATTTAACGAGAGCTAAGGAGCATGTTCTGCCTTAAACTGCATAGGCCCGTGATGGCAAATTAGCCAGTTCAATGAATTGACGGGGCTGCTTGGGTTGGGAAGGACGCTAAGGCCACTTTGAGGCTCAGAGGGAAAGTACCCTGATTGATCACAAGGTTCACCATGGACATGGGAGAGTGGGGGGTTGTTTGTTTATTTATTTACTTACTTATTTTTATTGGAGTATAGTTGCTTTACAATGATGTGTTAGTTTCTGCTGTACAGCAAAGGGAATCAGTTATATGTGTACATATATCCTCTCTTTTTTGGATTTCCTTCCCATTTAGGTCACCACAGAGCATTGAGTAGAGTTCCCTGTGCTATATAGTAGGTTCTCATTAGTTATCTATTTTATACATAGTAGTGTATATATGTCAATCCCAATCTCCCACTTCATCCCATCCCCCCTTCCCCCCTTGGTAACCATAAATTTATTCCCTACATCTGTGACTCTATTTCTGCTTTGCAAATAAGTTCATCTGTACCATTTTTCTAGAGTGAGGGTCTAGCTAATGTTTCCCATGGACACCAGCTGCCTCTGACTCAGATCGCCCCACCTCTTGGCATGTGATTTTGGGGAACCATCCATTCCTGAGCTCTGCTGCCCTTGATATACTGCCTATATGCCCGTCCTCAGAGGGGAAAACTCCCTGGTCCTTTACAATCTAGACTCAACTACTTCCCAGCCAGCTTTTCTTCTCCACACTCACACAATCGACACACAGTAGGTATATAACTATTTCTTGATTGCCGCATGAAATTGTGATTGAAGGGGGAAGGGGTGATGGGTATGGAATAATGGTTTGGGAAGTACCTCAATTTGGGTAGTCGGGGAAGCCCTCACTGGGGAGGTGATTTTAAAGCTTCCCACGGGATGAAGATAGGATGGAAAAGGATGAAAAGTGCCATGAGAAAGGGTGAGAATATTTCGGCAACAGCATCTATACCAGGCTGACCGAGAAAAAGCTTCTTGTGTTTGGAATAAAACAAAAGCAAAAAACCTGGACAAGAAGAAAATAGCGAAGTTGTCCCACCTGAGCGGCTGGAACGAGGGCGGGGTGGTGGTAGGAGGCAGTCAGAGGGTGGGCAGGGGCAGTCAGAGCCTGGAAAGGCATGGAAAGTGGGTGGGGACCCACCAAAACATCTGAAGCTGAAGAATCACTTCATCCAACTTCGTTCAGAGAGACCCATCTGGGCGCTGGGTATGCAGAACGGATAAAAGGACAAGGGCAGACTATTTTAATGGTCACAAAGAGGAGGCGGCCTGCCTCAAAGGGTGGCTTCATTCAAAATATACTTTGGAGACAGAACTGATAGGATTTGGCTGGTAATTTAGTCATCAGGGATGAGGGAAGAAACAAGGTTTCTGCTTAAGCAGGTGGGCTGTAGCATTCCTACAACCCATTCCTCAAATGGGTTGGAGGAGGAGCAGGCTTGAAGGATAATGACCATGAATTGCCTTTTGGATGTGTATATTTCAAGGAGTGTGTGAACACCTGAATGGAGACGAGTAGGCAAGTGGACTTCCGAGCCTGAAGTTCATGGGAGAGATGTGGGCGGGCTGTGCAGTTGGAGGAGCTGTCCACGGACCCAGGACAGTATTTAACGTGAAGGGAATGAATTCGATTACCAAGGAGAGAATGTAGAGAGAAAAAAAGGAAGGAGGGCCCTGGGCTGAAGCTTGAAGATGCCGACACTTAGAGGTAGGATAGAGGAGGGGGCGAGAAGGAGAGGACCAGAGGTGGAGAAAACACAAGAGTGGGAGCCAATGTCATCGCCTTGGTGAAGCCACTTCCCACCTCCACCCCTGACCACCAGCGAAGCCCCCTTTCTCTCCTCCAGCTCCCTCATCACTTTATTTACGTTGCTGTGCACATCACCTTGGGAGGCGGCTCATGTGGTAACGTCCACATTTTGGCTCTGTCTCTCCTAATCATTCGTTTGAGCTTCCTGAGGGCCGAAAGGATGTCTTCTTCTTCTTCTTCTTTTTTTTTTGGCCACACCACGTGGCATGTGGGATCTTAGTTCCCTGACCGGGGATGGAACCCATGTCCCCTGCACTGGAAGCATGGAATCTTAAACACTGGACTACCAGGCAAGTCCCAGGGAGGATGTCTTCTTATTCAACCCTGAATCCCCAGTGCCCCACAGACAGCAGACGGGGCTGTCAATAAATGTCTGGTGAGCGCATGAGATAAAATGAGAATGGCACTGAGATGTGTCCTTTCAGGGGACAGGTTATTCTCCAATTCTTTTCAAAGAGCGTTCTGAGATGATTCCCGGCTTGGATCTCACATGCTCCATCACCTTTATTATTAAATCCAGTTAAAGAAGAAAAGGTATGGGATCAGCCATGACACTCTATTCCTTTTTTTTTTTTTGGCGGTACGCGGGCCTCTCACCATGGCCCCTCCCACTGCGGAGCACAGGCTCCAGACGCACAAGCTCAGTGGCCATGGCTCACAGGCCCAGCCGCTCTGCGGCATGTGGGATCGTCCAGGACCGGGGCACGAACCCACGTCCCCTGCATCGGCAGGCGGACTCTCAACCACTGTGCCACCAGGGAAGCCCTCTATTCCTTCTTGCTTAGAAGGTGCGTTCTGTTTGGAAATGGAAAAGCCAGGGCTGAACTCAAGGTCATAACTCAACCTCCAGCTTTCAGATACAACTGTGATCGGTGGTGTTCCAGAGACCGTGAGAAGATGAGCCTTCTGGGCCACAGGGAAACCTCGGTCTCAAGCTTCTTCCCTGTGAATACCTCGTGAGCTGGCACAGACAGCCTGGGGCCCACAGCAAAGTTACAAAATGCAGAGGGCTGCATGCAACTCGGCCCCGCTGCTGGAAGAAGCCACTTGATTTCTATGTCAACAGCATTAGCACTGAGTGCAAGGAAAGGCCTGGTGTGGAAGCAAACAGATCTGGATTGAGACTGTGGCCATCTCTCTCTGCCACTGTCTTCACCCCCAGAGAAGTGTGGATGGTGATAGAACACAGGAGCTTGGGAATGAGGCGGGGATTTGAGACACATGAAAATGGGTAACTCCGAACATGTAAGCATCTTTTCAGACCCTCACCCAACTCCAAGCTCTGAAAACCAAAAGCCTGTTTATAATTCAATTGGCATCCAGGCCCCAACTGACATGAGGCTATTTATAAACTTTATCCCACTTAGTGAGACTGTTTAAATGTTTCTTTGCATAAATATTGATGTATTTTGTTACGTGCTTGCTGCTGCTGCACTGGGTGCGTTACATAATATGATAAACACTCGGCATCTAAAAAATTCTGAGTTCCGACATATCTGGCCCTAGGGATTCAGAAAAGGGATGGTGGACCTGTAATGGATCACGTTTAGGTGGGTTTCCTCGTCTCTAAAATGGGGTTAAAAATGGTGATGACTGTAAGAGTTGGCATCCATAAAATATTTAGCATTGTGCCTGGCACCACATAAATGCTCAAAAAATGCTAGTTCGGGCTTCCCTGGTGGCGCAGTGGTTGAGAGTCCGCCTCCCGATGCAGGGGACACGGGTTCGTGCCCCGGTCCGGGAGGATCCCACATGCCGTGGAGCGGCTGGGCCCGTGAGCCATGGCCGCTGAGCCTGCGTGTCCGGAGCCTGTTCTCCGCAACGGAAGAGGCCACAACAGTGAGAGGCCCGCGTACCACAAAAAAAAAAAAAAGCTAGTTCTTCTAGTGGTATCCATAAAACAGGCTGTTGGGAGGATCCAATGAAGACAGCACAGTGCCCGGTAGTTAGCAAGAGCTCAAAGCATATTTGAGAGAAAAGAATAAGGGTTTTGGAATAAGAACATGTTAAACAATAAAGTGCAAACTGATGCAAATTCGGGACTCTAAAGGTTTATCCAGCTGCTCTGTACTGCAGCCTGATTAAGAGCCCCTTGGCGATGCCAGGCAACTCTGATTTTCTTTGATCAAGCCCAGGCCATCCGAAGCTTTATCAACCCCACCTGCTGAGGATCAAACGCAAATTTTCTCCCGGTGTAAGAAACATTAAATAGAGAAACGCACAAGCTCTCATGGTAGAGAACACTGACGCTTACATCAGGGAGAGCCTGATATAAAATCAGACACACCCTCTAATCCCCTCTCCAAATGCAGCTGTTTGATTTTTTAATTTCAGAAATTAGCCTCAGAGGCAACTCTTGAAGCCCATTTCTTTCCGGACTCTATAAATGACTTGAATCTGCTTACTTTTTGCTGTGGCCAGGCATCACTCTTGTTGGAAACTTACAGTTGAAAGCTGTGCAAATGAGCCGATCTCACATCCTTTAGCAAAGCACTGGAAATGGGTGTATACACGCTTACTGGAATCTGGAACCCCAGTGTCTGGGGACAGAAGGGTTGGCAGGGTGGCCAGCGGGTCTTTTAAAACATTTTAATTTTTCTCTCTGGATAAAATGAGGCATTTGGCAGCCAATGCGGCCTAAAAGCCCTTCGCTGATGTGTTTGTCTCTCAGAATTTTCAAAACTGTGTCATTCTGAAGATTCGTGGTTGACTCTCTTACCCACCAAGTAGGAAAGTTGGGGTTGCTTCCAAATGTCCCATTTAAGGGGTTGAGCACAGAATTAGGACCTACAGAGTACTAGCACCCTGCCTTATATGGGAGAGTATAACTAGCTGAGTCACCTGGACCCCACCCCTCAGAGGATCATGTGAGCCCAGCCAGGCGCAGTTCCACCTGAGCCCTCCCAGCATCTCCCAGGCCCTCTTGTCATGGTGCTTGCGATTTCCCTCTGAATCCATCCCACCACCGGCACGGGCTGCTCCTGGGCCACTCCCAGAACTCAGTCCCTGCAACGGTTTCCACAGGAAACCGTCCCCACTCCTGGAACAGGTGCACACTGTGCTAAAAGCCTGGGTGCATTTCGCAAGGCAGGGCCACACTGTAAGCCCGTCGTTCCTCCGCCGTCCTCGCCCCCTCCCCCCGCCTCCTCTCCCACTCCTGTTTGCCTGGAGTGTCAGACGTTTCCATGTGGCCCATAAATTAATTCTTCCACACAGAATGATACACACACCCACGACTTCAGAGAATCTCCTAGTTTCACCCCAACTGATCTAAGTCAAGGTATTCCTTCCAGATAGAATTCCTCTCTGAAAGGAATTCTCGTGGCCCTTGTTTTCTCCATCCCATGTCGGGAAAAGGTGAGCATCTCAGCTGAATCACAGCACTCAGAAGCCCTGGAAAAGCCATTATCTTGGGAGAGAATGGGAACAGCAGCGGCAGAGGAAACCAAACCTTCCTGCAGGCTGAAGAATCTTCCTCTCTCCCCGGGATTCTTCCCCCTGCCCCTGGAACCCACAAGTGCTGCAAACGAAACAAAGCAGCTGAGGGGGTGGGGAGAGGGCTCAGGAGCTGACTGGGTATGAGTCACCCTGCACAAAACCCCGCTAAGCACGTGCAGCCCTGTATGCACAACCCGGGGCAAGTTCTCTGGCTCTGAGCCTCTATTTACATAGACAAAATGGAGCTTCAAACATCCTCCTCTAGGGTTCTTGAAGGGACAAAAGGAGACATGTTTGCACAGCACATTGTGACCGGTGGTCAGTAAATGCTCCACCGATGGCAGTGGAAACAAGGATGATGCTTTCTCAGGGGAGAGATTCAGAAATGCGTGGCTCTGAGGGCAGAGCTGTGGTTCCCTCTGAGCGGAGACTTGGCCCTCCAGGGCAGCACCACACAGAAGAGTCAAGGGAGAGCCCTCCACGCCACGCTGTGACTGCTGTGACAGTCAGCTCGGCTCCCCACCGCCCCCAGCTCGGGGTCCCGCTGCGCATGGCCTTTGCCCCCGTGGCTCACCATGGGCAGGGAAGGAAGCGGCGGCTCAAACGTCACGCCAGCTCCCACACAGAGCGGCTTTGGGAACCAGGGTCACGGGTTCCTCTGGCCTCAGTCTCCCCAGCCTTGAAACAAGTCCTGTGGACTTAACTTTCCATGACAGGCTTTCCTGATTGACCTAGGACCTGGATGAGAAATCAGCCACAGGGCTGGAAGTCTCATTTTATGAGGACAAGTTCACTCAGCCACATGGAGCTCGTCTTGCTGCAATGGCCCACAGATTCCTGGAAGTGATGATCAAGAGAGAGGACGGCCAACCAACTCATGTTGAGCCCACAGGCCAACTGATCCAGAAGCTTATGAAACCTCTGAGTCAGGACCCCCGGCAAGACTGGGCCTGCTCTCCCACTGGGGTGGAGAGTGGGAAAAGCCCAAACGCTGGCCCGAGGCGAGGCACTGCTCCTGCCTGGGGGAATCACTCCAGCCTGGGTGCCTGTCCCAGGGCTGCAGGTGAGGCCTGAATACTGACCCCACTCCCTGCAGACCTACCTGGGTCCCAGTAACAACCTGCCCCAGCTAGGCCTTGCTGAGCTCCCAGGAGCCCCCCACTTTGATCCACAAGAGAAGGAGCTGAACTAGCTGCTACTCTGCTCCCTGCTCAGGGGTCCCAGTGATCCAGACCTCACAGCCACCTGGTACCCACACCCCCCTCCCGCCATCCAGGATTGAAGAGCTGAGTTCTTCAGAGATCTGGCTGGAGCCACCTGAGCAGGGAAGTGTCGAAAGATTCACAGCCGTGGCATCACCGATAACAAGTTGTAAAGCTGAAAGAAACTTCTAAACTCGCAGTTATAAAAAGCAACCACTGACTGACCATGCTAGAGGCAAAACTGATTTGTCTTTGTCTCTATTAAAAATGATACTACAAAATCAGCAAAGAGGCAATCCAGGAGTATGCAGCCAAAATATGACAGGTGCATCAGACAGCTGAGTAATACTGATCATTTTTATATTACTTTCACATTTTATTAGGATGTTTTCTGGATTTTGTCCTATGTAGAGTATTTGTCAATTTTTGTTATTTGTTGGGATGTCTCCTCACATTCTAAATAGTTTTCCATAACCATGGGTTTCACATCCACGGATTCAACTAACCACGGATCAAAAATGTTAAAAAAAAAAAAATTCCAGAAAGTTCCAAAAAGCAAAACTTGAATTTGCTGCGTACATGCAACAATTTACATAGCATTTACATCATACTCGGTATTGTAAGTGATCTCCAGGTGACTTAAAGTGAACAGGAGGATGTGTGTAGGTTATATGCAAATACTATGCCATTTATGTAAGGGACTTGAGCATCTTCAGATTTTGGTATCTGTGAGATCCTGGAACCAATCCCCTGTGGATACCGAGGGACGACTGCATTCACTTCCACACTAATATTATACTTGCAACTCTGCATTCTTTTTCTTAAAGCGGACCCTGAAAATTGAATAAGCTTCTGGCCCTGCAACACTTGGATGCCCCCCAACTGAACCAGGCCAGGCCCCAGGCTAAATGCTTTACCAGTAATCTCTCAGGTAAGCCTCACAACGACCGTGTGAAAGCATTCTAGTATCATGCTCATTTTACAGATATGAAAATGGAGGCTCGGAAAGGTTAAGTGACTTGCCCAATGCCACACAGCATAAAGTGGTGGAGCCAGGATTCAGGTCCAGAGAGTTGGCCTCTAGTGCCCACCCTTTTAACTCTTTTGTTCTCAGTAAACATGCAGGCTTATCCATGGACTAACCACCCATGTGTCTTTGCAACATCCTCTCATTTTGCCTTTCATGATTACCACTTAGCAATTGACCCAAAGCCAGCTAATCACAGGCTAGATTCACTGAGGGGCTAGCTTCTCCTTGGACCAGCTGGTGAGCATTGGCTCAACTCCTCTGCCATTTCCAGGTGCCTCTTGTGTGCCTGGTGTGGGAGCCTTCCGCACTCACTCCATCCTGTTCATCCCTCATCCTGGTCAGCGCAGCGGCTTTTAGCTGAGGAAACTGAGCTTTAGCAAAGGCTGACATCACTGGGCTCACCCACAAGGTGGGTGGTGTGTTTGAAAAGCAGACCCTCTGCCTCCCAGGCCCAGCTCTTGGCAGGGGGTTGGTGCTGAGGGTGAGGAGGGAGAATGCTGCTTTATCCTAAAACCTCTCTAAATTGGTGGGCATTACGGGGAAATGCTCCCTGTTGGGAGAAACATGTTATAATTCGTGGGGAAAAAAAGTGCATGGAGGGCTGTTTCCAGTTATGTTTTTCATTACAAGGGTCAAAGTAAACACAGACGGAGGAAAACAAGAGACAAGTTTCAGACTAAATATACAACTGGCTGTCGCTCCAGCCATCACAGATGGAACAACCTGTTCTCGGAGGGACGTCTTGTTGTGCCCTTTCTTGAATCCCCTTCAGGAAATCTGAAGCCTGGATCCAGCCAGCTTTTCCTTGCTGCCTGGCCCAGAAATCAGTGTGCAAGAGTTCTTCCAAGAGAAAGAAGGGGAGGAAAATGAAGGGTCGGCACTGCCCTGAGAGGGCTCTGCATCCACCCGCAACGCAGGTCCTGGGCCCCAAGACTCGCCCTCCTGCCCCTGCAATGGCACTTTTGAGTCCTGCACAGAAAACCCCAGGCTGCAGCCACGCCCTGTGAGGTCCTGCCAGGGGCAGCAAACTAACAGGGACTGGACCAGCATCCCACCAGCACCCACTTCTTGATCCGACGCCAGGGAGAGGAGGACTCTGTCTTCTTCTAGAACTACCGAGGGGACCAGCAAGCAGTTAGGGGGAGAGCGGGGTTCCTCCCCCAGGGGCATGCACGCCGCAGCCGGCTCACAAAACCCCCAGTGACCCCGACAAGGCAGAGGTAAATCACTTCAACATGTCACGTACCTCATCGTCTGCTTCTCTCCCCCCAGAGTAAAAGGCAAAACAACAAAGTTCTATTGAGCTCCGTTCTGCAGAAGGAGGTCGGGCTGGGAGGAAAGGAAGGTGCTCCGTTCCAACTCCTGTCAAAAGAATAAACAGCTGTTTCAGGAAGAGGGGGGCAGACGGATCCCGCAGCAGCAGTCAGGGCTTTGTTCCTTGCTGGCCCTGGGAAGTGGGCCGTTTATCAGGCCTGTTGACTCAGAGCTGCATGCCAAGGCAGAGATGTTCCTCTCTGGGCCCGGGAACGGCCCGGCCTCCCTCACCAAGCAAAACTACAGGTCCAAACTAGGGCTGGTGTTGGAGGAGGGAAGGCCACCACCCTTGGGAGAGACGTACAGGCCACCTGCGTCACCCGCTCCTGGGCGAAAATGAGAACCGTTCTGAACCCAAACAACCCCAAGTGACAGCTACCAGGAACAGCTGACAGAGAGTTAAAAAGGAAGGGAAAAAAAATGGAGAGGGGTGCTTGAAGGAGAGAGTCCTCAAGACTCCTGTTGAACTGCCACCTAAACGTTCCTCCACATCGAGCCTCTCTTCCACATCCTTTAGGCTTCAGAAGTTGTTTTGTTTGAGCGCTATTTTTATAGAATGTTCTGAGATCGCCCGCATTGCAAGCCGAGCTATAAGAACTTTAAAAGGTCACTGAGGCCCAATCCTGCTCTTTGGCTGAATAATGCTTAACCCTTCCCACACCCACCTCCAGCTCCCAAAATAGAACTTCCCAGCTGGAAGGGACCTCACAGCGGTGGATTTTCAAATGTTGAAACAGCGAAAGCTTTAAAAAAAAAAAAGCACATGAAGTCATCCTCAGAACCCCTATGTGAAACAGAGGACACAGGGAGCTGTGGTTGATGCAGGGAAATGAAGCTTAAAGCCCCCCTACCCATCTCTCCCAAGTGGCCCTGGACACCTCCTTGGGAGTACAGACTGGAAACCCCAGACAGACCAAGGAGACGGGACCAAAACCAGATGGAAAGGGGCCAAGGACTGCCCCCCAGCCTCCAAGGGATGCCTAATCCAGCCTCTTCCTCTTGGTCTCCAGAGCTTTCACGGCCCCCTCCTCTGGGGGCATGAGCTCGTCGACCACAGTCTTCAGGGTCTGGAAGTACTGCTTAACTACTGACTTAAATCCTTCCTGCCGGCATCTACTACAGCTAACCCAGCCACACCTTACAACCCAGTTATTCCACCCAGGTCTATACCTCAAAGAAAGTACACATAAGCTCACCCAGAGACACGGACTGGAACATTCACAGTGCACCAAAAACTGGCAACGACCCCAAGGCGCACCGTCAGACAGATCGGGTGTGATCGAGCGTGGGAGTCCACGTACATCAGCGAGAAGTAACCAGCTACAGCCACTGACATCAGCAGGATGCATCTCACACACACTTCTTTCTCACTGAGCGAAAGAAGGCCTGGGTGACTCCATTCATTGAGCGTTCAGAAATAGGCAAAACCAACCTGTGGTGCTAGAAGTCAGAGAGGGGGGTGGTAGAGACTGGGAAGGGGCCCCGGGGAGTTCCATGTTGTTTCTTGAGCCAGGTAGTGGTTACACAGGTGTGTCTACTTTGTGAAAATTCATCACAAATGTCCCTTCTCTGTGTGTATGTTAAGAGCAAAAGTGAACAGAAACCCTCCTGCTGGAAACTGCATTCTCTGGGGCATTCTGTCTTTCCCTGACTCTGGTTCTCAGGACACAGGGTCACGGATAGACCTTGCTTTTTTCCTTCTCTTGGGGTGGACCTCCCAATACCGAGCACCATGGAGCACCTCACTACGGGCTCAGGGAAGATCTGTTGCATTAAATGATCCAGGCATCTGTACTGTGGTCAACAGGGAAGGGAAAGATGACAGCATTTGGAGGCTAAGGAGCTGCGCTAAGATAAACTGGTCCTTTCTACAAGCAAGCAGTGATCACAGGGGTCTTCCGTTTTATAGTTTACAAAGCAGCCTCTCGCCTTTATCTCAGTGAGTCCTCAGGCTCACCCACCCAGGGGTCAGGGAAGGGAGGGAGGCTCTGAGAGCCTCTGCGACTTGCTCGAGGTCGCCAGCTGGTGGGTCTCATGCCGCCCTTCCTCCTGAGCTGCCCCCGGGGGACACTCTACAGGTCAGTGGAATCAGAAGCTCCGGGTTGGTTAACCACAGCTCGACAGAGCATGCAAACCCGGAAGGCAGAAAATTCAACTTCCAGAGGATCCAACGTGAAATTCCTCCTTCCCTGAAGCAGACTCTCAAAACAAGGGAGCACATATTTGTGGTCGGTTTTTAATTGAGAGGCGGGAACTGGAGCAAGGGAGCCTCAGGCCATGTTGCTCTGCTGATCAAAGGAGGCCAGAGGCTGTCCAGGTTAAGAGCCTGGCATCCCGGCCAGGCTGACTAATCTCATCACTGAAAGGTCACCAAGGTCCCTTCCAGCCCCAACAGTCCACGGGCCTGTCTGTCTGCCACACGCCGGCTTAGAGGATCACACAGCCTCAGAGCTGCAGCCAAGGGAGCTACAGCCCAGGTGTGGAGATGCCCTGGCTTCACATCCCAGACCCCTTCCGGCTGGGAATCACGAAGGATCAGACCCCCACCCTGCTTACCTCTGTGCAAGTGTGAGGATTAAGTGTTCTCGGCAAAGAATGCTACAGACACAGAAGCTTCAGGCTGTCACTGTTTGTTGAATCCTGAATGTGTTCAGGGCAGTTATAAAAGATATTCTTTTGTGTGTGTGTGTGTGTGTGTGTGTGCGGTACGCGGGCCTCTCACTGTCGTGGCCTCTCCCGTTGCGGAGCACAGGCTCCGGACGCGCAGGCTCGGCGGCCATGGCTCACGGGCCCAGCCGCTCCGCGGCATATGGGATCTTCCCGGACCGGGGCACGAACCCGCGTCCCCTGCATCGGCAGGCGGACTCTCAACCACTGCGCCACCAGGGAAGCCCTATAAAAGACATTCTTGCTGATGCTCGTGAGTGCTGGAGCAATTTGGTTGGTTTCCCCTTCTCTGTGTTGGGGATAATCATAATCCCCACCTCTCAGGGTAGGCCAGGAGCTTAGAGCATGGTGGTTCTGAATTTGGACTCTGGGCCCAGGCTGCCTGGATTTGAGTCCTGGCTCTGCCCCGTATGCTGTGCAATCCTGGGCAACTTACTTAACTTCTCTGTGTCTCTGTTTCTACAGCTGTAAAATGGGGATAATAGTACTTGTATGGTAGCTGGCACATAGAGATACATATTACCCATTATTGCAAGAATTAAGGAGATACTCCTTGAAAAGTGCTTGAGGTTCTCAATCACTGATAGTCTCTAATGTTCAATTCATCCAAGGTTGCCGTTCCCTTGATTTTACATTGGTGTATGAAATAAAAATTTTGATCATGTTTTCCTCCAGGTTGGGGAAACGTGGGGAAGGAGAGGTTCCGGCCAATGTTTCCATTACCATTAAGTACTGCCACACACCTGTGAGCATCAGAGCTGAAATGATCTTGGTGAAAGCCCATGTAGTAAATAACTGCACTCAGGAGAGTTTGCACCTCTAAGTCTATTTCCTTGAGAAGAGCTGGAAACACGAAATCATGATGACTCTTTCCAAGCAACACATAGCAAACCTTCTTGAGATGTGCCTCCATCCCACCTAACTCCAGGACAGACTCCACCAAAGCCATGCTGGAGCGCTCCCCCTGCTTCCATAAGCTTCCATCCTGAGCCTCAGCCACACCCCTTGTACCAGGAGGTCCCTCCCTGGGGCTAACCTTGGTTCTTCATGCTGTAGGTCAGACTCTTTCTAGAGAAGGAAGGAAGGAGAGAAGAAGGAAGATGCTGGCTTTGTTGACAGCTTGGAAGGTACGAGGAGCTCCCACCGAGGGGCAAGGACTGGGTTCTGAGGACAGCCTGGGCTTGAGCCCCCAATCCAGGTGGCTGGATTTCCCCAACCGAGGAGTCTCCCCTCCCCCTCTACCCTCCCTTGGTTCCTCTCACCGCTTCCTCAGGCTGGTGGCCCCAGATGGAGGTGAAAAAGAGGCACCTGGTTGTTCTTATCACAATCGGGCGGTGGGTGCCAGGGGGTGCCCTCGACTCCCCTAGAAGTTCTCACCATTCCCTGAATGGAGAGAGGCTTGAAGCCAGTAGGCCAGTGCCCTGCCTCAGAGGAGAACTACTTCCTGAATAGGTGAGAAGCTCAGCGTCCCTCAAGGTCACAATCATGCCCTGTTTAGAGCCCACTGCTGTCTACAATGACCCATATACTTTTACACAACCCTAGGAGGGTAAGTAAGGTGAAGAGTACAGTCCCAAGTTATAAGGAAGGGAACTGAGGATAAAGTAAGAACCTTACAGAAGTGTATGGTCTGAGTCATTAACCCTGGAATGGAAGACAAGTTTAGGGTTTTTCCATGATTCTATCCCACCTTAACCTCTTATACCCCCGATGGTGGTGAAGCCAGACCAAACTGGGGATGCTAACGGATGTAGAAGAAGGCAGGGGCTGTGAACCAGATGCCACTGGAACCCAAGAGCTATTGGGGGGCGGGGGGTGCTTGTCTTCCGTCTTGGTCACTTCCGGGTTTTCCCAGTACCTGGAACAGTACCTGGCACCTGTTAGATGCTCAATAGATATATGTTGAATGAATGCTGAGTGAAAGCCAGGAGCCAGGTGGGCAGCAGAATTGTGTGAATTTGACCAGGTATAATGCAATAGGGAGTGATGGGGTCTGTGGTAAACTGGGGAACTTCTGCCCAAATCAGATCGAAATCAAAAGAGAGAAAAAAAAAGTGGGAATTCCCGGTGGTCCAGTGGTTAGAACTCTGTGCTTCCACTACAGGGGGCCCACGTTCGATCCCTGGTCGGGGAACTAAGATCCCGCAAGCTGCCCAGTGCGGCCAAAAATAAAAAAATAATAATAATAAGAGAAAAATAACTGCACCTAAACAGCACTTCTCTGATTACGGAATGTGATATATTGGCCACAGATGACTCCTTTTTTAAGGGAAATCATTTTGTACCAGAAACTAAAAGTACTATTTGAACCCCTGCTCCGTTATCACCAGCCTGTGTGATGCAGCCATGTCCAGTTTCCTTCTCTGTGCCTCTGTTTTCTCATCTGTGGAGTGGACGGTCCCTCCCAATTCCACTCTGCCCTGCCTGAGCCTGAATCTGGGGGTACAGCTGTGAATCGGGCTCTTATAGAAATCTGACCGGGGGAATCTCAGAAGCCTTCATGGAGGAGGTGATGTGACTGGACCTTTTCAGGTGGGCTTCTCCTGCCTCCCAGCGACCTGGCATGTCTGTCTGCACAGGCCTTCACCCCTCTCTTCCTTCTCACTAAAGACAGGCTGGCAGGCAGCCCCCCCCTTCAGGATTTGTAAATCCTCTTCTGCTCAGGCCCGGTCCCCCCAGGAGGTCCTGTGGGGTCATCTTATGAACGAACCAGCTTTGGCTTTTGGAGGCAGGGGCCAGGATGCCACAGAACCTCCAGGCCACTCAGGAGCCCTTCTGAACCCTCCCAAAGGAGGCCCTAAACACACCAGTGAAAGAAAAGAGGAAATGGGGCACAATTCTGGCCCCAAAACAGAGAAACTCAGCCAAGCAAAGAGAGGGGAAACCAGCTTTTTGAGAAAGGGGACTCCGAGTCTGGCAGAGCCACAGAGAACTTTCTCCCAACCTGGCTCACTGCAAGGCCGGGGTGAGGACTCACACAACCGTGAAGATAAGGAGGATAGGCAGGCCTGCCCCACTCAGCCCAGCCCAGCCCAGCACAGGCCCAGAAGCATTTCTTTCCAAAGAGCCTGTGGAAGGGGATGGATTGCAGTGAAGAAAACGTTTTAAAAATTGAAGTCAAGACCAATAATACAACCAGATAAAAGAAAGCCCAAGAAAGTGCTTTCTAAATCCAATGACCTGCTTCCACAGGCCATGTGGCTCCAGGCACATCCTTTTCCCCATCTGGGCCTTACACCCCATGTGGGCGCTAACCAAAGCTGAAGCAGCACTTTCCCAGGATCCCTATGGCTCCTTGGAGGGGACCCACGTGGGCTCGGTGGCTGTGAAGAGCCTGTTCTCACTTGCTCTGCAAACCTGGCTGAATGTGCAGCCTTCAGAGCTCAACGTCACCTCCTCTGAGATCTGCTTCCCGGCTGGAGCTGATTCTCTCTCCCAAATTCCCACTGCCCTTGTGCAGCCTACTTGGAGCACAGGTTGCTGTGCAAGTGTCCATCTCGCCCTCCACGTGCAAGCTCTCAAGGGCAGCAGGGAGCTCTGCTTTAACTCAAGGTCCCTGGTGGTCCTCATACAGGGTCCAGTACAGAGGCGGTCCTGAGGATCAGTGGATGGACGGACAGATGGATGGTATATTGGCTTGCTAGGGCTTCCGTAAGAAAGTACCACAAACTGGGTGGCTTAACACAACAGAAGTTTATTCTCTCACAATTCTGGAGGCCAGAAGTCCAAAGTCAAGGTGTTGGCAGAGCTGGTTCCCTCTGAAGGTCATGAGAGAGAACCCAACATGCCTCTCTCCTAGCTTCTGGTGGTTGCCAGCAACCCTTGGCGTGTTCCTTGTGACAGCATAACCCAACGCTCTACAGCGCCACACAGTGTTCTCCGTGTGTGTGTCTGTGTCGAAGTTTCCCTCTTCTTATAAGGACACCAGTCATTGGATTGGAGCCCACCCAAATCCAGTGTGACCTCATCTTAGCTTGAGTCATCTGCAAAGAATCTATTTCCAAAAAAACTCATATTCATAGGCACTGGGAGTTAGGACTTGAACACATCTTTTTGGTAGACACAATTCTACCCACTAGAGACAGTTATCCAAATAGCTATTGGTTGGGAGCCTGTAAACACTCGCAGAACCACCTGCATACAATTACAGAGCTGAAAGCAAAAGGCTGGAGGCAGGTGGGGATGTGGAGGTGG
This sequence comes from Delphinapterus leucas, assembly GCF_059928025.1. Taxonomy (NCBI): domain Eukaryota; kingdom Metazoa; phylum Chordata; class Mammalia; order Artiodactyla; family Monodontidae; genus Delphinapterus; species Delphinapterus leucas. The sequence goes on from NC_143134.1 coordinate 111,937,413, forward strand.
TCTTGAGAGAGAGGAAAGTGGATGGAATCCTTAGAGCATCTCTGATCAGGATTATAGGAAGAAGAGAAATGCCTCCCTGAGACAGGCTGTGTGGGATGCCCAGTAGAGATGCTGCAGGTCAGCCAATATTCAGCTCTGGGCAACATAGAGAAGTGAGTGGATAAGATCACCCTAGGAGGGGAAAGATGTCAAAGAAGAGGGGGCCCCCGGGGGCAGCTGGCATCAAAAACCCATGGAAGCTTGGAGCCGGGTACCAGATTGCAGTGTGTCTAGGAAAGAACCTCAGGCGAGGAAGTGACGTCAGTGAGTGCAAGGACCTCTTGCCAGCAACTTGCCTTGGGAAGGGTTGGAGAGAGGGTCCAGTTAGAGAAGCCATGGAGAAAAAGGGAAATACTCCTGAGTACACTGCTGACGATGGGAAACCCCTGATGAGACAGAGCCATGGAGAGGAGGGTCTGAAGGTTCAGAGGAGGGAAAGGACAGGTGCTGAAGAGCATCCCTTCAGGGAGGATGGAGGTGGGGATGCCACCAAGACAGGCAGAAGGTGCTTCCCCTTGTGCAAAAAGTGAGGAGACAGGGGACTTCCCTGGTGGCGCAGTGGTTGAGAGTCCGCCTGCCGATGCAGGGGACACGGGTTCGTGCCCCGGTCCGGGAAGATCCCACATGCCGCGGAGCGGCTGGGCCCGTGAGCCATGGCCGCTGAGCCTGCGCGTCCGGAGCCTGTGCTCCGCAACGGGAGAGGCCACGACAGTGAGAGGCCCGCGTACCGCAAAAAAAAAAAAAAAAAAAAAAGAATGCTGGGATTAGCCCCATCTGAATTCTCAGCTCAACTCCGCCCGATGACGCTCCTCCTCCGGCTGCCTCTGGCCTCACTTGCCCCCGGAAGAGGGAAGGCTGTGGAGGGAGGGTCGTGTTCCGGGGGCAAGGGTGCTGCTGCCTGAGAATCCCGAGGAGTGGGATTGCCAGGCAAACGAGGGGTGGCAACAGACAGAGGTCCTGTCCCCCGCTGTGCCTCCAACTCTGAGCAACTCCCTGCGTGTGCCTCGCTGTTTCCCAACCCCCTCCCCAATCAGATGAAAAGGTGGGGCTGGTGTCTCGGACTCTGCATCGCATGCCAGCTCTGGGGGCTCACGGCACCCCTCATGCCCAGCCACACGCTCTCAGCAAATAACCCCCCCAGAGGAGCAGTTGGTGCGTTCAGAGCATGTGATGAGGCTCCAGAAACCAGAGTCAGAGGGGAGATCACAGCCTTTGGGTGGAGGGAGGGCACTCTGGGGAGGGAGCCGGTGGCCCGAGCCAACAGCCATGCTGAATCCAAAGCTCTACCTGGTTCCCATCGGAACAGCTGAGCAGTCACGGTCTAAAGAAGACTCCTTCCCCCTCAGCCAAGATGGGAGGCCCTGGAACCAGCAAGGGGCCGTTTCATGTGGGAAGAAGTGAAAGTTTTCAGAGACCTCTGCCTGTTTCCTGTTCTCCCTCCTAGAAGGAGATCCCCCCCTCTCAAGGGGCCAGCTCCCAGTCGCAGCCTGTTGACCCCGTTTGCTCCCCTGGCTGGCCGACAGCACAGTTTCCAGGTGACATGAACAGTGACATAAACAAGTCACTCTCATCCAGAGGAGTTCAAGTCCCTCAGGCTTTTACGCCAGTGGCAATCTGTCAGCTCTCCTCTCCCGGTGTCCTGCTAGCCCAGCCTCCCTCCTAAAGGTGGCCACACCATTTACAGCATCCATGCCGGACAGCCTCTGCCTGAAGCCTTCCAGTGAGGGGGAACTCACCACCCACCCGAGTAGTCTGGTTCATCTCTGGACTTTTCTGATTGTAAGACACATCTTTTCAGTGTGGAACTGAGCTCTGCTTCCCAGAATATTATTATTAATAATAAGGACTGCCTTTCATTTACATACACCATCTCATTTAATCCTTTCTACAATCACTAATGAGCCCTCCATTCACCAGACAGGGAATCTGAGGCTCAGAGGTTGAGTAACACAGACCAGCAGATAGCAGAACCAACAGCTCCTCAGAGATAGGACCCCTGACTCTTTCCTCTCCAAGCAAAACATCACCTTCCCTGGCACACTTCAGGAAAGCCGTGCCCACAAGCATTTATTCCATCAGTAAACACTTGGAGGACATTTACTCAGTCCTGGGACTGCTGGGACTGGGGTGCGCACAGAATGAATCACATCCACTGCCTGCACTTGTCAAGCCCAAGTCTGGTGAGAGGGACACGTGTGCCCACAAATGCCAAGTGCTCTCTGCGGACCTCAGCTACTGCCATTGTGTTAACCAGGCTGGTGCTGGCACAGAGCCAGGGCTGCATAGGTGTCCCCTGGTGGAAGTCACTGCTCCTCTCTACCCCTCGTCTTGTTCTTCTGTTCTGTTTTACCATCCTCCTGTTTTTGACATCTGGGCTTTGCCTTTTCACAGCAACCCTTCCTGGTGTGGGTAGTTTCTCAGAGCCTGTAAAATCAAGGTGCTTTCCCTAGGACACTTCTGATTTATGCTTGTCATGGATCAGTTTTCAGGTCAATGTTTTAGTGCCCCCTTTCACTCTCAAAGGTGTGTAGGTCTGGGGGATAAATCATAGGGTCACTCTATGTAAAAACTGTTCAATAAAATAAAGAGGGTTCAACGAAGTCCCCTTGGACCCTCTAGGATGCAGAGCTTGTGTTTACTACCAACCGGTGCCTCAGGATACCGGCTTCAGCCGCCAGACTCTTTTCTGTGGCCACTTGTGGTACAAGAGGTGGTACAAGCCCAGTCCCTCCAGACGCATCTCCGCCCCCACCCCCAACTTGTCCCCCTTAGCGCCTGCGGCTGAGATCATCTCAGCTCACCCTGCTTCCCCTGTGTAGGCTAGGAGGTATTAAGAGTCTAAGAATTTACTGAAAAATCCTGAGGTTGTTTCTGTCTCGGGCTTCTTTTTTTTCCCCTCCACTAGATTTTTTTCTTGTAATAAGTTGAGCGTAAAAGGCCTTCCAAGAAATAATCTCTAATGATGACGTTCTAGGAACCTAAAGTGGGAAGCTAAAAAACAACAACAACAGCTACAAAACCAAAAAACAACCTCTTAATGGCGATGACTTTTTCTCTGCCCGTTCTTGGGATGAGCCAGTCCTGAGTTCAAATTCCAGCCCCGCTCCCTACTTTCTTGCTGTGTGGCCCTGGAAATGTCATTTCACATTCTGAGCCTTGGTTTACTCATCTGTAAAACAGGGATAATAATTCCTTACTCCTTGAGTTGTTGAAAGGATGAACAATAACATCTGTAAAGTTCCTGGTACCTCACAGGCACTTAGGAAAAGGCAACTTGTATTATTATCACTGGTTCCTAAGAGACAAGCACTGTCCCTACCTCATCATAGCAGCAGGAGGCCGTACAGCATAGAGGTTAGAGCCTGCACTTGAGTGAGCCCGGCCTGGGCATTGACTAAGTGTGTGGCCTTGGGTGAGTCACTTGACCTCCTGGGACTTGATTTCTCTCCTCTGTAAAATGAGAATAACAATGTCTCTCTTAGACCATCTTAAATGAGATAGTGCACATCAAGTGCTTGGCATAAGGCCTGATGTTGGAGCAAGTGCCCAATAGACGGTAGCTACGCAATTCCTAATGATGATTATTCCAGAACTCTGCGCCTCACAGGCTCCAGCACCACCTGCTCTGTGTCAAACAACGACTTGTCCTCACGTCCTAAAAACAACCAGCTCTTCCTTTGCACGGGGCGTTCAGGAGGCCTCCTGCTTGCTGGAGCCTCTGACACAGCCCATGAGGCAGGATGGGTCCCTGCATACAGAGGGAGTCTGGTGACTTGCCCAAGGTGGGAAGCTGGGTTTGGGAGAGACCAGAATTTCTTCAACCTCCTCCTGTCCCAAAGGAAGTCTGCAAATCACTGATTCAGAGTTGAAGGGAATGATGTGTTCGTTTGTTCATTCATTCATTAAGCAAATATTTATTTAATGTCAACATTGGCACCTACCAAGTGCTAGGCACTGTCCAGGCTGCTAGGTCGACAAGGATTAGCCAATATGGCCTCCCTCTCACGGAGCTCAGTGTAGTGGGAAGTGGAGCCCAGAATCCAACTCTCATGCCACCACATACATCCTGCAACCGAGGTGAGTGTCCTGTGACAGCAATGAGTCACCCCCTTACTCCAGGCTCCACGGACTTCTGGCGGACTCAGAGAGCAATCTCACCTGCCTCTTCGCCCATGTGGCTACAGGAACACCCCCGCCACCCAGGGTCACTCTCCTTTCAGGCCTGGCCTCAGTCTTCTGAGCAGCTTCATTTTATAGATGAGAAAACTGAGGCACCAAGGCAGGGAAATAACTTATCCAGGGCCACTCAGCAATGAAGTGAGGAGGCTGGGGCTAGTACCCAGGTGTCTGGCATCTCTCCAGGACGAGGACGAGGAGCCTCTTAACTACAGCATAAGAAATCAAGAACTCAGGGAAGGGGCTGAGGGCTGCAGTCGGTGGTCTTCTCCCAGAGTTTCCTTATTTATGCCCAAGAAAACCCCAAAAGCCTCTGCCAGGGAGGGCCATGTCTCTGTCCTTCCCTCCCCCTTCTACCCTCACTGCCCTTGAATGATTTTGGATGCCACGATGGGACACAGAAATGCAACTGGGAAAAGGTGAGCATCGTGTGTGGGCTGGAGACGAGTGAGGCATCCGATTCAGAAAGAACATCCCTCTCATAAACATCAAATAGCTCAGAAATGGAGGGAGAACGCCTAAATATGTGCCACGCTTACAAAACGTCATATGGGTCTGTGACGAAGAATGTGGCTTGCGAACCCCAGTTCAATACCATTGCCTCTGCCTTCCCTGTGCGTTTAGCACCTGGAGCTCCCAGCAGGTATCACCCGCCCTCGTCAGGGCTGCTGCCTTCTTCACCGAGCTTCTGCTTTTCATTCCCCCAGAGAGGCTGGCAGCTGCATGCGCCTTTCTGTTCTGCTTAGCACTTGGGGCTGAGAAGTGCCTTTAGGGTTTTTTCTCTCTGGGTGTTGTTTCCTAGCACTCACAAAGGAGGGCCTACAGCCCACTCCGTCTGTGCTAGTGCCTGGTTATCTCAGCTTGCAGAGTTGACCTAGCACACAAAAAAGGAGTGGCCCACCTGGGGTATTCGTTAGTGCTGTTCTACTACATAGTCCCTGCTCTCCACCTTCATGGGAGGCTTTCATTTCCTGGTCCCCTTGTGGTTGAGTAGGGCCACGTGACTAGTCCGATCAATAAGATGTGAGATGGCCCAAGCATTTAATTGCCGGGGGAAGACCCTCTAGGGCTCTCTTTCTCAGTGCCATGAAGTACATTCAAGGAGGTAACTGCTCCATCAGCCTGATTCCTTGAATGAGGAACACAGCCCCAGGCTGACCCAAGATGCCCATATTAACTAGAGTAAGAAATAATAAACCTTTAGGGAATTCCCTGGCGGTCCTGTGGTTAGAACTCTGTGCTCTCACTGCTGAGGGCCCAGGTTCAATCTCTGGTTGGGGAACTAAGATCCCACAAGCTGGGAGGCACAGCCAAAAGAAAAAGGACAAACCACCTTTATGGGTTTGGCCCCTAAGATTCAAGGGTTGTTTGTTACTGCAGCATACCATCCTCCATCCTGACTAATACACTGCCCACCTCACACAGAATACAATATTCTCTAGATATTAATCTGCCCTCCTCCCTATAAAAATCTTTACCCTCCTCTTCAATGAGAGCCTTGCATAAACAAAGGAAAATGAAGTGGAGGCAAGAGCATCTCTCCAGTGTCCTGTAGAAATTTTTTCCTCCTTAGGTTTCAAAGATGGCTGAAGATTCAGCTACGTTTGAAAGGAATGAGAAGGAAGTTCAGCGTGTTATCTTCTGCGGCTTCCCTTTCCTATGAGATAGGAAGCTAGGTCACTCATGAGAACGTCTTGCAGGCTTGCAACGTGACAGCCACCCAGGTTAGGAGCAGATGCCTTGGGCACTGGGAGAGGACACTGACCAGGAATGAGGACACAGGGTGCCAAGCAGCTCTGCAACCCTGCTGGGGCTGTAACCGAGCCAGCCACGCCAGCCCAAGGACAGTGGTAGGGATGGCAGCTGGCTGGATTCCTCCCCAGTTAGGGACTGTCTGGCCGGGGTAGGCGGCAGTGAGGGTGGCTAGAAAGACAAGGAGGGGATGTGGTTCAAGGCAATGAAGGATGTGTGCTTTAACTGGCTGATCACGGGAGGGAAGGAGGTGGCGCTCACAGCATCCCTGTAGAGTCTACTGGTATTCCCATTTTACAGGGAGGGTAACCAAGGCTCAGAAAGATGATATCTCTTGCTCAAGCTAAGGATCAGAGCCAGAACTAATCCAAGTCTGGCTGACACAAAAGCTTAGCCACCACCCAGTGCTCTTTCAGCCGGAAGACATTTCACTCCCTCTGAGCTCCCCTTAGCCCCTTATCAGGCTTCTTTTCTGCACCTTTACTTCTACCTTTAATTACTTACATATAATTACATATATCCCAGTCCAGACTGTGAGTTCCTGAAGAGCAGGAATCGGTACCTTATATAATAATAATAATAACAACAGCAACAAAGCAGGAACAGCAGCATATGCTACTACTTCTTGAATGCTCAGCTGGGTTCTAAGCACTTTACACTCATTATTCAATTCTCACTGAGCTCTCTGAGAGGTAGGCACCGGAATCATCCCCATTTTACAGATGAGGGAGCATCTCAGTTCGGTTGAGCTGAAATTCAATCCCTAATATTAATATTGGGTTGGCCAAAAAGTTCGTATGGGTTTTCCGTAAGATGGTATGGAAAAACTTTTTGGCCAACCCAATATTTTAGTAACTATAGTTCAATTTGAGTCATTCTCTCTATAATCCTATTCATTTTATTTTTCACATTTAAAACATTCCCAGAAGGAGTCTATAGGCTCCCCCAGATGCCAAAGGAGTCCATAAAGGAGCACAATAAAGGTTAAGGACCCCTGCAGGGGCAGATGCCAGGATTCCAGAGGCTGGGTTCTGTCCCGCATTGTCCCATAGAACCCAGAGTTCCTGGCTGGGATGCGGTAAGGAACCCTATACCATCTTCAGGCAACAGTGGGGAGTGAATAAATGTTGCTTTATCCCATCCCCACGGCAGAAATACATAAATAACATAACTACTTTGATTTCAGCAGTGTGAGCCCGCGTACAACATTCATCATAATAAACAAGGCACCTGTTGCCCCAATAAAAAAAAAAACAACTATTTTTAGCATCCCACGTGCTAATTAGAAAAGCATCAGTTGTGGATCACAAATTAGGACAACAGGAGGGCTTTGTAGCAGCCACCTCTGGACAGAACGCTGGCTGGCCCTACCCCCAGACAGTCCCTATTAGATCTGCTTTCATAGCTTCTGAGCGCTGGCTTGGTCCAAGCAGCACTCACATAATATCCCATACAGTATATGTTGAAGTTTTATACTTTATAAAACTTTTTGAAAGTAGAATTTACTTAATTCCAGGCATCCAAACATGTACACTTGACTCAGAAGCAAGGCAGAGCTCTCTGGATTTCCGAAAACCAGGGCTATTATAGGAGTCAGGGATAAGGTAGTGGGGCCAGTGCTCTCTGCCCAGAGCAGACGGCTAGTTGCCCTCCTGGCCAGCTGGCCAGGGCTGAGTGCTGGGCCTCAGGACACCCGGGTGGCAGTCTGGCACTGCCCCCATGGGCTGTATGACCTTCCATAAATTGCGGGCTGTATCTGGGCCTCGGTTTTCTTATCCTCCAAATATGGGGCTGTACTAGATCCAAGTCCAGCCAATAAACAATAACAAAGCACCCACTCTATACCTGGTACTGTGGGGAATGCAGAGATTATACAAACTCCCTAAGGAGCTGACAGTCTAGTCAGGGAGTCAGGCCTGGAAGCAATTAACTATTATGCACGACAGGAAGATTTAAGTGTGAGTGGCTGAGTGGGGATGGAGGCTCCGTGTTGTGTTCTGGGGCCACAGAGGAAGGACTAAGCCATGGTGTACGGGCTGTGTAGCAAGGCTTCAAAGAAGAAGAGGCTACATTTGAACTGGGCCTCAGAGGGTGAGTAGGAGTCTGGTGGGTGGGGAAGGGCACTTGGGTCGAAGAGCCAGCATCTGCAAAAGCAGGGGCTGGAAGGGGAAGACCCCCAGTGGAGCCCAGCGTGGACTGTAGAGCTGGGTTTCCAGTCCTGGTCTCTCCATACATCTACTGCTTTGGAGTCTGGAAGGAACAGTCCTGGGAACCTGTTTGTTTTGTTTTGTTTTGTTTTTTGCGGTACGCGGGCCTCTCACTGCTGTGGCCTCTCCCGTTGCGGAGCACAGGCTCCAGACGCGCAGGCTCAGCGGCCATGGCTCACGGGCCCAGCCACTCCGCGGCATGTGGGATCTTCCCGGACCGGGGCACGAACCCGCGTCCCCTGCATCGGCAGGCGGACTCTCAACCACTGTGCCACCAGGGAAGCCCCCAGAACCTGTATTTTTAACAAGCTCCCTAAGTGATACTGACATGCATGCAGCAGGTGTTAAGGGTTGAGAGAAAATATGAATGAATGAAATGAATGAATGAATGAATGAATGAAAAAATGAACTTGACCTCAGCCAAGTCCCTTCCTCTCTCAAGATGCCTACCCTTTGTTAAAATAAAGCTGCTGGATCAGCCTGGTGGTTTTCAAACTGTGTTCCAAAAAAACCCCAGAATCTCCCCAAGTCCCTCAGAGACACAGAGAGGAGCTGGAGAGGCTGAGAGAACAGGACTCTGAGCCCCATCCACCCTTCTCTAGACCATCTCTCCTTTTATCTCTTTGCTGTTTTGTTTGTAGTAAAGGTTCCTTGGCTTCAAAGAACTTTTAAAACCACTGAATTGGATGATCCCCAAGAATCCCCAAGGAGAAATTAAAAAATTTCTTGAGGGCAGCAGCTTATCTTTGGTGAGTATTTCTTGAACAAGTACGAACAGAACATAAGGCTGTTTATCAGAAACAAGTTATCTATTTTATCATTGTATTGCCCAGAAATCAATGAGTGGAGAAAAAGGAAATGTAGTATGACAACACAGTGGAATATTATGCAACCTTTAAAAAACGTTGTTGAGGAATAGTTGATACAATGGAAAATGAAGTAAGAAAGTCAGATACAAAATTGCACAGAGACTATGATTTACACTATGGATCTTATACATCAGAATTACTGGACATGTAGGGCAGTTCCTCAAAAAATTAAACACAGAGTTACCATATGACTCAGCAGTCCTACTTCTGGTTACATACCCAAAAGAACTGAAAGCAGGGACTCAAAGAGATACCTGTACACCGATTTCAAGCAGCATTATTCACAATAGCCACAAGGATGGAAACGACTCAAATGTTCATCCATGAGTGAATGGATAAACAAATGTGGTCTAGACACACAGTGGAATGTTATTTGGCCTTAAAAAGGGATGAAATTCTGACACATGCTTCAACATGGACAAAACTTGAAAACATTATGCTAAGTGAAATAAGCCAGACACAAAAGGACAAATATTGTATGATTTTACTTAGATGAGGTACCTAGAGTAGCTGAATTCATAGAGACAGAAAGTAGAATAGCGGTTACCAGGGGCTGCACGGAGTGGGAATTGGGAAATTTTTTGCTTAATTGGTTTGAGATGATGGAAAAGTTCTGGAGATGGACACTGGTGATGGTTGTCCAACTTGTAAATGTACTTAGTGCTACTGAATTGTACACTCAAAAAGTGTTAAAATGGTTTATGTTCTATTTTACCACGAAAACAAATCCTAGCTTCACGTGGTAAAAGCGGTGAATTCTGCGCAATGAGATTGTGGCAAAGTGATCACTTCATTCTTTCCACTTCTGCATTTTTCAAATGTTCTACAATGAGAATACGTTACTTTTAAAACCAGACAAAAAGCGGGAGCTTCCCTGACAGTCCAGTGGTTAAGACTCCACGCTTCCACTGCAGGGGGGACGGGTTCGATCCCTGGCGGAACCCTGCCCGGGGAACTAAGACCCTGCATGCCGAGCGGTGTGGCCCCCATAAAAAACCAAAAACAAAAAAAGCAAAGCCAGATGAAGAGCGATTTAATTACATAAAACTAGTGGTTCTCTGGTACTTTCCCAAGATGCATTGTTGTCTTTTATGTAAATGTAAGCAATACTTTCTGTACTTAATAAAAGCAGCCAAGTTCAAGGATGCCATCTAAAGAATACACCAAGCTGCTCAGTCAAAATAAACTACAGGCAGAGCAGTCCCCCTTTCTAAGGCTAGTTGTTCTTGTCTATATTTAAATAAATTTCAAATAAAAAAGGAACCAAAACAAATCCTCTAACGAGCCTCCCAAGAAGCTGTCTGGCTTGGAAAAGCTCAAAGGCAAACTGAAGAGAGAAAGAAAAATGGGGAACAGCTGGTGTTTTTTTAGGACATTAACTCACCGCAGCTGGGAAAGTGACTGTGTCAGTGAATTTCTATCCCTTCTGCTTCTGGAAAACGTTCTGGTGTAGAAAGAATTCAGAATCCAGGAGAGGCTCACCACCTGCATTCACTGCAAATCCACTTCCTCCAGCACCTCTCACCCCAGATAAATGTCGAACAAAGATATAAAGACTATTGGTTTGAAGGGCAGCCAACGTGTCTGCCGGCCAGGGTGCCCTCTGCCCTAGGTCGTGCGGGTCCACCTTCCTGGTGCCTGGGCCCTCTGCTCCGGGCTGGCTCAAGGGCAGACAGACCAGAAGGTAGCCTCCAAGATGAGCAGGCTGGGGCTACCCCTGGAGTGGCCCTTCCCTGGCTATGTGACCTTAGGCAGTGTCCTTTAGAGATTCAGTGTCCTTCCCTAGCCAGTGGGCAGAAGGGCACCCACCTTGCAGGGCTGCTGGGAGGGTTAAACAGTGCTGCTTGTGTGGAGTGTCTACTGAGATGCTGGATGCATAACAGGTGCTCCCAAGCTTCCTCCTTTATTTCCTATAAGTTCACTGTCCAACACACATATGTGTCTTGGTGGGGCATTGATACCATATGCGATTAATGCTGACTGGTGGATTATAGGATTACAGTCAAATGATGGGGTGGAGAGAGGCTCCTTCAGACCTGGGGCCCAGGGCCAGCCCTGGAGGAGACACGGGAGGGGAACCAGCAGTCCGGCTGTCCTGGGTCTCCCTCCCACACTGACTGGCCAGCACGGAGCCCTTTCACAAGAAGTCTGTGTGGGATCCACAGAGCAGGTAGGTGGGCTCCATATTACAAATGGAGAAACAGGGGCTCAAAGAGGCTAACTGTCTTAGTCAAGGTCCCACAGTTCGTAAACAGCCAGTCTGAGGGTTTTCTAAAATTCCCTTGGCGTGAAGGCAGAGGGGGGTGGGTCCCAGTACTTTCAGCTCTGCCACTGACTCACTTGTTTAGTTAGTTGTTTATCTTCTGTCTCTTTCCTTTAAAAAAGTTTTAAAGAACTTGGGGGTGGGGGAAGAGAAAGATTCTCTGGGGCACTAAGCTAGATGGGTCTCCAATCTCTGGGCTTCGGTGTTTTCATTTATAAAATGAGGCACTTCCTGCCTCGGGACCTTTGCACGTGCTCTTCCCTCTGCCTGGGACACCTTTTCCCACCCACCCCCCTCACACCCGTCTACCCCCTCCCTCCGTGTCCTTTAGGTCTCAGCTCCAACATCACTTCCTAAGGGAAGAGTCTTATTCTCCTTGTAGCTTCCTGTTCTTTTCCTTGAGGGCAGTGATCAGTCTTTGGACATATATGCATGATTATTTGATTAATATCCACCTCTCCACCAGATGGAAAGTTCCTTGCTACTCAGCATCAGGCTGAGAGGCGGCATTCAATGGTATTTGTTGTATGTTGATTCAAGAAACGAGTTCTCAGGGCTCTGCCAGCAGCCAGCTCTAGGATCTTAAGAAAGTGCTCTAAAAAGAGGGGACATATGTATTATATATGTATAACTGAGCCACTTTGCTGTACAGCAGAAACACAACATTGTAAATCAACTATAATCCAATAAAAATTAATTTAAAAAATTATATTTGATTGCCCAAAAGGTTCATTCGTGTTTTTCTGTAAGATGTTATGGAAAAACCCAAACGAACCTTTTGGCCAACCCAATAGTTTCTTAAGTGGCCCAAATTTTCAACAATAAAGTAATTATTAAATATATCATGAAAACATTTGTACAATAAAGCATTACACAGCTAAAAAAAAAAAAAAAAGAAAGTACTCTTCCATCCCCGCCCACCTCCACCCCAGTCTCAGGCAGGTTCTCACCTATGCAACCTGGAGAGGTGAACTGGGGCACCGACTAAACAGATCTCTGCCAGCTCAGCTCACACATTCTATGATTGCGTTGTCTCAAAAAGAAAAAACAAAACAAACCCAAAAAACCAAAAAGCAAAAGGCAGGGTGATTCCAGCATCCTCTATGACCTAGGCCAGGTTCTTACATCTGGGGGGTCTCAGTGTCCCTATCTACAAAATGAAGCATTTAGGCAAAATCTTCCAGCTCTTCCCACCTCCAACTATTCTAATTCCCGAAAGGAAGGTCCCGCCCTCCCCTTGCCCTTCACCATGGACTCTACCTCAATCCAGGCTCACAAACAGGAAATGTGACATCTAGGAGCGGATGGGCCGCTTGTTTCTCTACAGCATGGGGGGCTGGCAGGGGAGCAAAGAGTCTGAACTTTTCCAACGAATGCCGGGACTCCATGCCCAAGACCTTTCTCAAGCAGTGCAGGCAGAGGGCGCTGCTGGGGTCTGGCTGGGCCTCCCATGCCCTTCCCACCCCCACGTAACCACAGGGGCCCCCGCAGCACAGAACCAGCAGATGAGCCCTCTTGGCGATGTTACCTTGTAACTGTTACTCTGATGCTTGACCCAAGGTGGTAAAACCTCAGGACAGAGCCGAAGGTGGAGTGTAGGACTCCTGGGCTCCAGCGCAGGCCCTGTGTGACCTTAGGGAAGCCCCCACCCCTCTCTGGGCCTGGGTTTCCCCATCCATTGGAGTGAGAGGGTTGGATTGAGGGCTACGCCAGCTCCCTGCTTGCTCTGACATCATCTTTATGAAGGCAGTATGCGGCCCTGATGAAGGGTCCCACCATCTCACCCGTATCTGAGCCCCAGATCTCTCCCCTACCGTGTGGCCCTGGGAAATTGCTAAACCTTTCTGTGCTTCCTTGCCTCATTTATAAAAAACAGGTTTCTGGGTGATGAAAAGGCAGGGCTCCTGTAAAGCTACTAGAACAGCATCTGGAGTAAGTGCCCAGTAAGCGTGAGTTGTTCCTGTATGATGATATCTCTGGTTTCTGAATCGCTCCCCTTCCCAGTTTGCTGACTGTAGAAAGGGCAGGCAGAACCCAGACAGCCCTACTTGCCCGGCAGTGGCAGTCCACGTCCAAGCCCCATCCCTCAGGGAAAGCAAATCTGAATCTCAGTGTGGGCCATGCACCGTAGGAAAAGGGAACTATGCAGGGAAAGGCAGAAAAACCTATGATGCTGCCCCAAAGCAGATGGACTGGGGGCATCGGCTGCTCCCTGGGGCTGCTGGGCACCAGAGAAGGCCTCCAGCTGCACTGAGTCAGTAGTAGAGGGAGGGTCCCGGACCATCTCCACCTTGTGGAGGAGGGCAATGAGACGCAGAAGAAGATGCGGATTGCGTTTATCTGTTCCTACTTCTGCCCGGAACCTCCCAGGGAAGAGGAGGCTGGACTCAGTCATCTCAGCCTCAAGGGGAACAGGGAACAGAGAAGGGATGAGGATGACTCCCTCGGACAGCGCTGGTGGCCTCTCCCCTGGGGACATGGAGGTGTGGGCCTCACCATCTCCCTCCACTCCTCAGGGACCCAGGGAGGGTCCTGAACCCCGCCTGGCTCAGTGTCCTCACCTGCAAAGGGAGGAGACTCCAACACCTGTTTCCACCAGCTGCTGTGAGTCTCAAAGTGGGGCTGCAGACAGATGCTGTTTGTTCCTCCACGAGGAGGGACAGAAATTGAGAGTAATTCACGTTTACGGTATTTTACCAAAGGACCGGTTCACGGGAGACCAGAAATAAGGGAAGAAAGAAAGGACCGGTCTTTCACCTCACTGTCCTAAGATGTAAAGCATGATGCAGGAGACACGTAGGGTCCCTGTTCTGCCTCCCTCCTAGGGCTGCCCCCACTTGGCTCCAGTGGGCTCTGTGTTCCAGGTGGAGCTGTGGGCGCCCATCCTGCTGGAACGACTCACCCAGGCAGACTTCTCTCCTTCACCCTAGAGCATTTCACCCAGCTGCAAATGCCACAGGCCTCAAAATATCTACTGCCCCTGGTCAGGCCGGGCCTGGCGCTCCCTCCGCACAGCTGGACGGGGCCAGTCATGGCAGCCCAAGGGAAGCCATGCTGCACTCAGTGTTGAAAGCTGTCCTCGGAGGAAAAGAATAAAACCGACGGTCCTAACAACCAGTGCACTGGCTTTTATCCCTGAGGATGCTCAGTTGAGAATCCCTGTTTGGCTGCACTGTGGGGAAGGGACGCCTTTGTCAGGTACAGAGACTTTTTATACCTGAAGGGAACCCTAGGGGTCTCTGCTCAAACTCTTTTCTTTTACAGATGAAGAGGCTCAAGGAAACATGCACCCTTTTGGGATTAACATATACACACTGCTGTATGTAAAACAGATAACTGACAAGGACCTGCAGGATAGCACAGGGAACTATATGCGATATCTTTCAGCAACTTATAAGGAAAAAGAACACACACACACACACATATATATATATATATATATATATCTGAATCACTTTGCTGTACACCTGAAACTAACACAATTGTAAATCAACTATACTTCAATTAAAAAAAAAAGAAAGATGCACTTCATAGCAGAGGCAGGATTTGAACCCTCGAAGGGTCCTAGCCCTGTCTCTGCTCGTGCAGTTGATCCATGGTTATTGAGGGTCAACTACATGCGCGCAGCGTTCTAAGCACTGGGGATTTGGCAACGAACCACCCAGGAAAGTCTTCTGTTCTCACAGAGCTCACATTCTAGTTGGTAAACAAATATACAAAATCAATAATTATAATTAACAAGTCATTAAAGACATAATTTCAGGTGGGGAAAAGGGTAATAAAGCCAATAAAAAGGCTGGCATGTTAGAGACTGCCTGAGGGTAGGGGAAGCTGCTGTTTGGGGGGATGGCCTATTTTCACTGGGTCCTCTGGAGTCCCCAAGGACCTCCCAAGCCAGTAGCATCCTGGAGCTGGCTCATGCTGGCTTGCAAGAGCCAGCTGTTAAATTTTCAGGAACTTGGCGAGCAAGTTGTTAAACACAGCCATTATTAAACATTAAATTCTATAAACTCACAACTAAGTGAATTACAGTAAGATCAAAGGTAATCAGCAGGGGCTTCCCTGGTGGCGCAGTGGTTGAGAGTCCGCCTGCCGATGCAGGGGACACAGGCTCGTGCCCTGGTCCGGGAGGATCCCACATGCCGTGGAGCGGCTGGGCCCATGAGCCATGGCCGCTGAGCCTGCGCATCCGGAGCCTCCACAATGGGAGAGGCCACGACAGTGAGAGGCCCGCGTACCGCAAAAAAAAAAAAAAAAAAAAGGTAATCATCAAAATTCATCACTTCCTAAATCAGAAAGAGAAAGACAAATACCGTATGCTAACACATATATGGAATCTAAGGGAAAAAAAAATGTCATGAAGAACCTAGGGGTAAGACAGGAACAAAGACACAGACCTACTAGAGAATGGACTTGAGGATATGGGGAGGGGGAAGGGTAAGCTGTGACAAAGCGAGAGAGTGGCCTGGACATATATACACTACCAAGCGTAAAATAGATAGCTGGTGGGAAGCAGCCGCATAGCACAGGGAGATCAGCTCGGTGCTTTGTGACCACCTAGAGGGGTGGGATAGGGAAGGTGGGAGGGAGGGAGACGCAAGAGGGAAGAGATATGGGAACATATGTATATGTATAACTGATTCATTTTGTTGTAAAGCAGAAACTAACACACCATTGTAAAGCAATTCTACTCCAATAAAGATGTAAAAAAAACAACAATAAAAAACCTCATCACTTCCTAATTGTTTTACTACATGCTATATATACCCTTGAGGTTATTTATGTCTGCTGTATCTAGACACAGTGGAAAATGCTCTACAGCAGCATGCTCCCGGCTCCTCCAGTAGTAGCTTGAAACTGGTCACAGTGGAAATATCTATACTATGGGAACTGGCAAATACCAGGTATCAGGGCTTTCTTTTTTTTTTTTTGGCCTGGCCGTGCGGCTTGCAGGGATCTTAGTTCCCTGATCAGGGATCAAACCTGTGCTCCCTGCAGTGGAAGCGTAGAGTCCTAACCACTCCACCACCAGGGAAGTCCCTGGGCTTTCATTTTTCAACTGGTCATGAAACATTTACCAGCATACCACGGCCTCCAGCTCTAATCCAGGCCTTCTGTGTTTGTGGGAGTCTGTTTTTCTGGGGAGAGTGTATGGTGGTGCAGCCCAACCCTCCTGGGGCTGTGTGTGAGGGTGGTGGCTACAGTCCTGTGACCATGAACTTCCCTCTTCCTTTTTTAAGGCTTCCACAGCGAGGAAGCGAGTCTGGGATGTCTAAACAGATCTGTCAATTCCTGCAAAAGAACTGCTCTCTTCAACAGTATTTAACAAGGGTCTGTAAGATGGTGATTCATTCATTCCTCTGGTTTATTTTTGATAAGTTAAATCCTATCCTAAGTATACTGGGGAGGTAAAAATTTAAAGGAACACCCTGCAGAGAATCTGTTTGTGTAAAAGTGTGCGGTCACTTCTGAATTCCTCTAGGTTTTCGTACGTTGGGTTTCTTCCTTCGAGAACATAACTGTTCTGATAACGGCGGAGTGACGTTACTATTACTTCTACCAATAATAATGATAACAGTAGCTGCCATCTACTAGCACCATGTCAGGCACTAGACACACAGGCTATCTCTTAAATCCACACCAACCCATTTACACATGAGAATGTTGAGGTTCAGGGGTTCAATAACTTGACTAAGGCCAGGCTGCCCCTCTGGAAGTTCCCCAGAACACTTTTCCCTCCCATAGCTGTGGTCCTGTGACTCTCCTTAGACCTGTAGGATTCTGTGACACTACTGGACCCCCTATCTCTGGTGACTTGGGAGGATTTTGTGACTTCTCAGCTTAGCGTCAGGAACCCTCTTCCACCACCAGAGCAGAACGAACCGAACACTCCCCCTGGTCATTCATCTGCACCTGGAATGCAGGAGAGTGACCCAGGCCTGGTCAGCTTTGCGTCATAAAGAAGTAGCGCTAAGGTTCAGATGCCAGCGAAATGTTACAGCAGCTCCAGTGCCAGCAAAAGCTACAATTAGCTCCTGTTGGGAGACCCTAACTGTGTGGTCTGTTGTCCAACCTCTACTGGTTCTGCGCAACTTGCTTTTCCAGCTTCCCCAGGGATACTGTGAGCAACAACAAAAAATTCTTCCAATGCGTGCCTCCTCTGCCCCAGTGAGCCATAAGCTCCCTCGGCTGCTTGCAGCCATGACTCCTGGCCGGTACCTCTTCTCAGGTGCTTCTTAATATAACAGCCGCAAATATTTACTAAGCCTTTTCATGCCAGGGAATGAATTCCTAAGCACTCAATTTGCACGTGAGAATATTAATTCCCCCTTCCTCTGCACAGCTCTGGTTAACATATGAAAATAAGAGTTTGCAATAAAAATACCAATCTACAAACAACCATCGATCAACCGAGAGCAAATCCAGACCCAGTCCCTGCTCTCCGGGAGCCATATTCCCCTTAGAGAAAACCCCGCCCTTGATTTTGCAAAATGTCTTGTCGTTCCCCACAGATGCCAGGCAAGTTCCTCTCGGAGACAGCTGGCCGGCCGCTTGAGGACTCATGGTTTCCCTGACGGAGGAGAAAGGACAGCTGCGCTTCTGCCTGCAGATGCTACCAAACACAACCTCACCCCGCTGGGCAGCTGACCCATTGCCCCAGGCTTGCTCCCTCCTCGGTGTTGCTCCAGACACCAGGGCCATCTGGATTCTGGAACGGCCATGGGGAAGATCAGGATGATTGCTTCTCAGAGCCTCCTCCCTGTGCCTGGAATACTCTTCCCTCTTCTGCCTCTAACTCCTGCAGGCTGCAGTTTGAAGGTCACTTCCTCAGGGAAGCCCTTCCTGACTACTTGCCCCGACAGCTACAGGCCCCTGTGACCCTCCACCCTGTACTTCTCCTTCTTGGCTCTCTCTGTGCACTTGGCTGTTGAATGGCTGTCTCCCAAGCTAAATTCTACCTCTGCACGGGCAGGGATTGTACCTCTCTCTTCACTGCTAATCTCAGGTGTCTAGCAGGGCACGTAGCAGACGCTCAATAAACTCTGGATGCTTTAACAATGAGTGAGTGAAGTTCTGACAGCTCAATGAATGTTGAATGAATATGTGATTCAAAGCATGAGTCTTGGCAAGAGGTGTAACTTTTAGAACCAGTTCCTGGTACCCAAACTCACAAATGGGGGCTCAAAACTTGATCCCTCTGCCCAAAGCAGCTGTTTCTCCCTTGCACATTTTTAGTTTGAATGTTCATTTCCTGTTGGTTTGCACTTGTCTGCGTTTTGTTGAACAGCAGATATATTGCTCAGAGAGAAGTCTGCCAGATCATAGCCTTGTATCATTTTGTTGACAGAGAAACTGAGGCTCCGACAGCTCCTGCTGCTGGCAGCACCAGCTTCAGTGGGGCGAGACAAGCTCACCTTCAGCCCAAAGCTCTTTTTAGTGTCCCTCCCACCCCCCATATGGGGCCAAGTCCAGGGCACGTGAAGCAAGTCTACAGAAGATAAGAACACCCAGACTGGGAAGGAGTTTGAAACTTTTATTAAGAACTTAATATAAGTCCCTTAATCATAAGGGACTTCCCTGGTGGTCCAGACTCCGCGCTCCCAATGGAGGGGGCCCGGGTTCGATCCCTGGTCGGGGAACTAGATCCCACACACATGACGCAGCTAAGAGTTCGCATGCCGCAACTAAGAGTCTGCATGCCACAACTAAAACCCGGCACAGCCAGATAAATAAATAAATAAAACTAATTACAAGGCCTTACCTCTCTCTCTCCAACCTCTTCCAGCTGCTACTTTTCACTCTCTCTGGCTAATTTTGGGCTGAGCCAGGCAGGAGCCCTCAGCTGGGCTGGGCATGGATCTGTGCCCCAGCACCCTGGCCCCCCTTCAGAATCACCTTCATTCCCCTTGCCCGCAGCCCACCAGAGTCTCCAAGCCAAATTAGGTGTGGAGTCAAGACTGGGCTTTCATGCCTCAGTTCTGCCACTTCGTTCTTGAGAGACTTTGGCCAAAAGATCAAAACTCTAAGCCTCAGTTTCCCCACATGTAAATGGGGGGAATAATTCCTGCTTTGCCGACTTCACAGGGCTTCTGTGAGCCTCAAGCAAGGTGGATATACGATCTCACTTGTCTAAGTGTCCACTAGTGTAGGGACCTCTAGTAAGAGCAACTCTACAGTATTTTTCCGTTCCCTCCAGGCTCTTGCGATCAACCCATAGCCAGCCGACCTCTTCCAGGGCCCAATCCTCTATCCATCCTCTCAGCCATGCAACCCTCTTGACCACATCCTTCTAGAAATCCTTTCTCCCTCTGCCTTCCCAGATGTGCTCCTTCTGTCTCAGATCACTCACTCTCCAGTTAGGACCTGGCCCAAGCAGCAGCTCCATGCTTTCTCCTGCCCTTCACATCTGCCCACCACACACGGCCTGAGACAGGCACTGCAGGAAGGACAGGCCCTACACCAGCTCCCTGGAGAACGCCTGGGTGCGGTTTCCCCTGGGACACAAAACGTAAGCACACTGCCTCGGGTCTCCACCCTGCTGCCCTCGCCACCTCTCCTTTAGAGACTCTGTTTGGCAATAAGGCCAGAGCCCAAGTCCTGGCAAGAGCCACAGCCTGACCGTAGGCAGCTGAGGTCTGTGGCCTCCACGCCAGCGTTGAGACAAGGTGAGCAGATTAGTTCCTTGGCTGGAGATTTCGATGACATATTTTTACTTCCCCTTTTTAGAACTGCAAGGACTTTATTTATTTAGATTTTTTTGATGTGGACCATTTTCAAAGTCTTTATTGAATCTGTTACAATATTGCTGCTTTTTTTTTTTCTTCTCATTGCTTCTGTTTTATGTTTTGGTTTTTTGGCCGTGAGGCATGTGGAATCTTAGCTCCCCGGCCAGGGATTGAACCTGCACCCCCTGCATTGGAAGGCAAAGTCTTAACTACTGGACTGCCAGGGAAGTTCCTGCAAGGACTTTTATAAATAATTGAGTTAAGTATACTAAATGATGACCTCTTTGCCTTCAGTCCACAGTCCAAATGTACTTTTTTTTTTTTTTTGTGGTATGCGGGCCTCTCACTGTTGTGGCCTCTCCCGTTGCCGAGCACAGGCTCCAGAAGCGCAGGCTCAGCAGCCATGGCTCACGGGCCCAGCCGCTCCGCGGCATGTGGGATATTCCCGGACTGGGGCACGAACCCATGTCCCCTGCATCGGCAGGCGGACTCTCAACCACTGCGCCACCAGGGAAACCCTGTACATTACTTTTTGATTTCCCAGACTGGCCTACATGGCCTCCCTCTCGCAGGACTGAGGGTGAAGCTTTTATCAGCAGACCTTTCAGCCCAGGCTGACAGGGGAGGTATTTTGCCCCAGGTCTGACAGGCATTAGGGTGCAAACTCAGGCAGTGCGCCTCCAGAGGCCACTCTTAGCCAGCAGCGTGGGTCAGGTAAAGAGCACTGTGGTCATGTGCACAGTGTGCTCCAGCAGCTTACAGTCGAGGAGGGGAGGAATGATGACATGCGACAGAATGTATCTGGGGTGTGTACTGCAGGATGCCCAGAGACCTGGCGGGAGGAAGGGGAATGCCTAATTCATGGGGGGCAGGATGAAGAGACTGCCATCTCAGAGAGGGTGATGGTTAAGCTGCGTCTTGAAGGATGAGTGGGATTCTGTGAGTAGGTTTGTGGGGCTCTTGAAGGATGAGTAGGAGTCTGTGAGTGGGCTTGCAGGGGAGGCGGGGAGGGTGTTCTAAGCAGAGGGAGCAGCATGGGGAAAAGCCCAGAGCGGGTTTCAGGAATTGCAGTCATTCCCTCAGGCTGGAGCAGAAGTTCCAAGGGGTGGGGTGGTGAGGGATGAGAATTTCAAAGACCTTGGATGTCACCTAAAGGGATATGTGCTTTATCCTGAGAGCAGAGGGGAGCCTTGGAAAGATGGAAAATGCCAATCAATTTGGTGTCTAGAAAGAGGACTTGGGCTGCAGGGAGAGGGTGTGCGGGAGGGTGCGAGTCTGGAGCAGAGAACAGGGAGCACACAGCAGCAGGGTCCAGGTTGAAAGAGCTGCACACCAACTCAGCAGGGGCAGCTGGGTCAGGGGCGGGTGGGGGGGGGATGATGCCTAGATAGAGGGATATAGAGACTTGAAAGGCCATTGCCATGCTTCAGGAAAGGGGAACAATGGTACCAAAGAGCAGTGTGATGGGGATTAGTTTGGAGAGATAAAGATAGGTGGGGACCTGTGTGAAGGAGTTTCTAACAAATATATGTGGATTGCTGTTCCCAAGTATCTATTCCAGGCCAATAGGTAGAGGACATATATCTCTGTCCCATTGACTTTGGACTTGGTCATATGACTGGCTTTGACCAAAGGAATATGGGTAGAAGTGATCATGAGCCAGTTCAGAGACTTTAAGAAGCATCACATCATCTCTTTCTTCCTCCAGCTCTCACCATAAAATAACATACAACAGGTAGAAGCAGCAGCTTCAGCCTGGGTCCTG
Source organism: Delphinapterus leucas (assembly GCF_059928025.1). Taxonomy (NCBI): domain Eukaryota; kingdom Metazoa; phylum Chordata; class Mammalia; order Artiodactyla; family Monodontidae; genus Delphinapterus; species Delphinapterus leucas. The sequence continues at coordinate 111,959,210 of NC_143134.1, forward strand.
GGAGGAGAAGATACAGGGAGCAGATATTCTGTCTGGCTGGCACCCAGAGCAGATCTACAAAACCATGCAGTTGCAACTGCCCTCCAGCTGACGTGTAGTGTGAGTAATAAATAAACCTTTGTGGTCATAAACTACGCGTTGGGGGGGGATGTCTGTTATGCAGCAAAAGCTAACTGATATACACTATATATATGAGATGAGACGGAAGCAGGTGGTGAAGAACCTCACACGTCATGATTAGGAGTTGTCCACATGGAGAGTCAACAGAGAATTTTGTAGTTGATGAAGCTTCTCCATCTTTTTTCAAAGCCAACCCTCCCCACTCCCTCCTACTCCTCCCAGCACCTTGCTGTATTGGCCATCCCTTCCCTCTCCCGGACTTAAATCCTTCCCCTGAGCCTATATCTCACTTATCTTTTCCATCCTAAAGTCCTTTTCTTCACCCTGTCTTCCTCCAACTATAGCTCAATCCCTCCTCTGACTTTCTCAAACAAACTTCTTCAGAGAGTTGACTCTACTCACCATCTCCAGTTCTTTCTCTCTCACCTACCAGCAATCTAGCTTGCCTGCCCTCCACTCCACCAAAACCACTCGCAGTATATTTCAGTAATCTCCTAACTGCCCAGTGCAACCCAGCCTTTATCTTCCTTGATTGCTCCACACCATTTAGCTTGGAACTAAATTCAGTATCTCCCTGCCCAACCTCAGGCATTCCTCTTTTCACATTCTTTCAGCTAGTGGCACCATCCAATGACCCACGACAAAAAGCCAACAGGAGATAATGAATTCTGTTCTGGATTTGTCCAGTCTGCAGTGCCTTTGAGACATCCAAGAAGAGATACCCAAAGGGCAGTTAAACACGTGACTTGGGGGGCTTCCCTGGTGGCGCAGTGGTTGAAAGTCCACCTGCCGATGCAGGGGACACGGGTTCGTGCCCCGGTCCGGGAAGATCCCACATGCCGTGGAGCGGCTGGGCCCGTGAGCCATGGCCGCTGGGCCTGCGCGTCCGGAGCCTGTGCTCCGCAACGGGAGAGACCACAACAGTGAGAGGCCCGCATACCGCAAAAAAAAAAAAAAACACAAAAAACAAGAAAAACATGTGACTTGGGAGCCTACAACAGAGATCTGAACTGGAGGTAAAGATGATTGCTATACAGGTAGCATTTAAAGCCATGAGCATGAGCCAGCTTGTGTATTTATAGAGCACAAGGACCAGATCTTTAAATCTCAGTTGATATATAGAGAGCTCTCCCAAGCTCGTAAATTCCTATTCCTAAGGTCACAATTCCAGCCACCATTTGGTTCCTTCCCTCTGGAGTCATGGCTCACAGTGGCCTCCACAACACCATCTTGTTTCATATTCTTTGCCCCGATCATGTTGTGTTCCTCAAGAACTCTTATAATTCCATCATAAAAACAGAAGGTATAGGGGCTTCCCTGGTCGTGCAGTGGTTGAGAGTCCGTCTGCCGATGCAGGGGACACGGATTCGTGCCCCGGTCTGGGAGGATCCCACATGCCGCGGAGCGGCTGGGCCCGTGAGCCATGGCCGCTGGGCCTGCGCGTCCGGAGCCTGTGCTCCACAACGGGAGAGACCACAACAGTGAGAGGCCAGTGTACCGCAAAAAAAAACACCCAAAAAACAGAAGGTATAAGACACCATTATCCAGGCACTAAAATGGCTAAAATAAAAAAGACAGGGCTTCCCTGGTGGCGCAGTGGTTGAGAGTCTGCCTGCCGATGCAGGGAACATGGGTTCGTGCCCCGGTCTGGGAAGATCCCACATGCCGCGGAGCGGCTGGGCCTGTGAGCCATGGCCGCTGAGCCTGTGCGTCCGGAGCCTGTGCTCCGCAACGGGAGAGGCCCGTGTACTGCAAAAAAAAAAAAAAAAAAAAAAGTTAAAAAAAATTTAAAAGACAGACAATACCAAATATTGTCAAGGATGTGGAATAATTATGTCGTATACATCGCTGTGGGGATGTAAAATGGTATACTCTATGACCCAACAATTTCACTTCTAAGTGATAACAAATGACCACAAAAGATTTCTACCAGAAATAATAGTCCAGGGACTTCCCTGGTGGCGCAGTGGTTAAGAATCCACCTGCCAATGCAGGGGACACGGGTTTGATCCCTGGTCCAGGAAGATCCCACATGCTGCGGAGCAACTAAGCCTGTGGGCTACAACTACTGAGCCCGCGTGTCTAGAGCCCATGCTCCGCAACAAGAGAAGACACTGCAGTGAGAAGCCTGTGTACCTTAATGAAGAGTAGTCCCTGCTCAGCAAAACTAGAGAAAGCCTGCACGCAGCAACAAAGACCCAATGCAGCCAAAAATAAAAAAGAAAGAAAGAAAGACTAGCCCAGATTGGAGATAACCCAAATATTCATCAACAGGAGAATAAATATGCAAATGATGGTATATATCCATAAAATGGAATACGACTCAGCACTGAAAAGGAACAAACTACTCATATACACAATAACACAGGTGAATTTAACAAACATCACGTTGAGTGAAATAAGCCAGACGTGAAAGAGACACACAGTATGATTCCATTTATGTGACGTCCAGGAGCAGGCAAAATTAATCAATGGTGAGGAAAATCAGAAAATGGTTGCTTGGAAGGGCAGAAGGAAAAATCACTGGAAATGGGAACTTTCTAAGATGATGCAAATATTTCATATCTCATTTTGGGTGGTGGTTACATAGGTGCAAACAGCTTTCAAAACTTGTTGAACCCAATACTTACCATCTGTGGATTTTATCATATGGAAATTATACTTCAGTTAAAAATTAGGAAAAGAAAATAATTCTAAAGTGTCTAGAAAATAAAAGCTAAAATAAAGACAATGTACAGGGCAGAAAACACATTCAGTTCAAATATATCAATAATTATATTTACGCTGTGAATGCACCTATATTAATGTCCAGCCTCCCCCTTAACCCAGCCCCCCTTTCGGCCATTCTCCCCTCACCCTTGCCCCCATCTCAATGACATCTGTCCATTAGCTGTTCTCTAGCCATCGTGAGAGATGATGTAATGCAAAGAGCAGAAGCCTTAGAGCCAGAGCTGCTTTCAAATCCCGGCTGCAATTTAGGAGTTGAGCGCCCACGAGCAAGTTACTTGACCTCTCTGCACCTTCATTTCCCCAACTATAAAGGAGGTCGATGATACCTGTTGGGCTGGGCTAAGAAAGGGGCAGTGTGCTGATTAGATTCTGGGGAACCTAATTCTTTTGACCTCAGCCTGTGAAACCAACTTGCATGTGAAAGGCCCACTGAAGGCCTGGAAAAGCTCAGAGGATGAGACTCCTGGGCTTCTTCTCCCTCAAGGGTAGGGAGGGGGCCCCGGGGCCCTGGAGTTAGGGTCTAGGCTGGTTGGTGCTAAGAGGTGAGCCGGTGGCTCAGAGCCACCAGGGCCAGGAAAAGGCATTGCTGACCTAGGACTAAGGAGACAGGTTTCCTGGCTAGGCTTGGCCACTGGCGGATCTTGCCCAAATCACTGTGCACACCTCTAGATTTAGTTTCTCCACCAAAGATGGCCAGATCAGACTGGATCTGAAGAATCTGATACCAAAAACAGCCTCTGGGGTTTCCTAATATATAGAAGAGGCAAAGGCAGAACTGAACCGGTTCTGCCTGAAAGAGAGAAGGTAAGGACCAGAGCCCTGCCGCCTAGGCTCCCCTCCCCCACCATGGTGCCCCTTGAGCGAGGACCCTAGGCTTCTCAGGGGCAAAGTTTGAAATCTCCCTGACCAGGTAAACCCTAGGGACTTTTTCAGCTCTGTCTTATTCAGTCATTGCGTACCTGTTACATGTAACAAGAACTGGGAATCTGCACCTGCCCCCCAGCCTGGTAGGGGAGGCAAGGTACACCCAGAATTAACTCCGAGCAAGGTAAAAAGTGCTGAGTGTAGCCAAAGAAGCGCAGAAGTACAACAGACCATCCACATCCTTCCTCTACGTACACACGCGCGCCCACACACACGCACATACACAGCCCCTTGGCACCTGGCATTTCTTTACTCACTGCAGTATCTCTATTTCGTAGTTATGGAAACTGAGGCTCTCCCTGGGAAAGGGTTTCCCAGCTAGAAGGCAGCGAGGCCAGGGCTCCCCCCACCCTCACCCCGTACTTCCTGCCCCCTGAGACCCACCTATTTCTAAGTAAATGAAGGAGGCAGCAAGGCCTGCTCAGCGGCCAGAAGGAGCACAAACGACAAGCAGAGCTACAAACGCAGCCGCCGGGGTCTCGGGTCTCTCCTGGGGGAGGAGCGAGCTCGCCGACAGCCTCCGCGCCTCCCTCCCTCCCTCCCTGGCCCGCGGGAAGATTGGGGAATCTCAAGCCGCTCTGCTTTCTCTCTTCGCGCGCTGACATTTTTTTCCACTTTACTGTTTCTTGGACGCCTTTCAAGAGTTTGTGCAATCATTCTGTTTAGCTGTTTTTCTGCCATTTTCAAACGCGGAGTGGTGTCCCTTTGAGTGGGAACGTGGTGGTTTGAAGACCTGAAGGGCTTCGCCTCCCATCACCCCGATGCAGCAGGCCTGGTAGCTGCCAAAGTTACAACGTTTGAAACTTTCCCGGTGCTGGGTGTTGGGTTGCTCCTCGGCTCTCTGAGCTCCCCGACCTCTCCCGCTCCGTGCCCCGGCTCTCGGGGGTTCCTGCGCCCCTCACTTCACCCTCCCAGGCTCCCCCTTCCCGGAGGCATCCTCTTCCCATCTGGTCCTGGGCGATGGAGCCCTTCCCCCACCCTGCTCCATACACGGGGGCAGAACCCTCTCTCCTTTCGAGACTTCCTCGGTGGTCCAGCTCCGCGCGCCCTGAGCCTGCCCTCTCCCGCCTGCACCTCGCGAACCCCGTGGGAAGCCCACCCCGCGGCCCTTCCGGCCCGAGTCTGGGCAGAGGCAGGGACAGGATGGGGACAGAGACGGGGTCGGAGTAGGGCGCAGTGGTAGCGACAAGAACAAAAGCGGGGACACAGGCAGGGCAGCAACAGGGCAGGGCCAGCGCGGTGGCCCGTCCTCTCCCCGCGCCGCCCTCACTCGGCGCCCGCCGCCCAGGGCCGGGCCGGGCTCGGCTCGCGGCCTCTGGGGGCTCGGGCGGCGCCCCGCGTGACCCACCTGATCCGCAGAAGCTGGGCGCGCTCGGGGCTGACCTGCGCCTCGGCTCCCGGCCCCGGCGTCGTCCTCGGGCGCGCTGCCTCTGCCCGAGCCCGGCGGGACGTGCCGGGGCGGGGTGTGCCGCCTGCGCTCGGGCCGGCCGGCCGCCGGGCGCTCTTCCGGGGCGGCGGGCAGCGCGCGGCAGGCAGGGGCGCGAAGAAGCGGGCGGGCGCTGGGCAGCGGGCGGCGCGCTCCCCGCTCGGCCCGGCCCGCGGCTGTTTGTGCAGAGAGGGTCCCGCCCCGGACACGGCGGCTGGGAGGCCGGGCGCGCGAGTGCACGACTGCCGGTGTGCGTGTGTGTCTGGTGGCGGGGAGGCGCAGGGGGTGTTTGTTTCATTTTCACTCAGGCAGAAAAAAGCCTGAAACCAGCAAAAAAAGAAAAAATCCCTGGTGATGGTGGCTGGGCCTCTTTGCCTTCCCGGGCCTGCACGGGGTGGGGGAGGGGTGGGGGACGGGTGGCGGGGACCCGGAGCATCGGAGGGTGGGGTGGGGTCTGTCTCCCCTTACCGCAGGAAGGGGCCCCGGTGCCCTGGCGCCCCGCCAAACACGGGGGGAGCGGAGAGCCTGGGAGGTCTGATCCACCATTTGTTTCCTGGGGAAGGAAGGGCGCAGAGGTAGACAGCGACAGGCCTGCGGGCTGGAGCTGCTCTCGCTGGAGCCCCCCAACCCCCCGCCAAGTTCTGAGCTCCCCCCGACCCAAGTCCTCCAAGTCCTGAGCTCCCGACTGGAGAGGCTGGTCACTGGGCACCTAGCGCGGCCCCTGCCCGGGTTTGTTCGCAGACTTACTGGTCTTTGGGCCCAGAGTTTCTCAAACAGAACTCTATACATGCCCTGGGGTTCTCTACTAGAATTATTTTAGAAGGGAACTAAAGAAAAAAAAAAATCTATTTCAGAGTTTGTGCTTCTGGGGCCAGTATGACAACCATTCACTTTGGTGAGTTGATGCAGGTACATCCGGCTCATTTAGTCCTACCACGACGGTCACCTCACTTCTTGGGCTCCCAGACCATCTATTTTGCTGGTGCAAAACTCAACATTTTCTTTTGCCAGGATCATCTGCCATTGAACTTCAATTTCAGAGACTAAGAAATTAGCTTCTCAAGTATTTTAATGCATTGGAACTATAATTTGACACCATGAAAATGGCACAGAGCCTGGGTGTGGTGTATAATTTTAATTGTTTTGTGCTAATGAGAAAAGAACAGAGGCCTGATTGAATACTTGAAGGATACACAGAGGCTGCAGGGGGCCAGGTGAGGTCTTGGAGCTTGGGAGAACAAAGTTTCCTGATGGAGGCAGTGGAGTAAACAGTGGGAGAATTGAATCATCAACCCCACACAGTGGCTCAGGAAGGAGGAGTTCCATGGCAATCAGTACAATAAATACTTTGCAAAAGCATAAAATGCTCCATGATTGTCTTTGGAGAAGTCACTTGTAAGAGTTCATTAGTGGTGAGTATCACTGTAAATATACAATGAGTGATGTCATACCAAGTGTATTATTTCCCAATTTTCATTATTGCATTTGAGAATGCATTGTTTAAATTGCTCAGCCCATCAAACTGGATAATAAATGAGTTTGTTTGTTTCTTTTTTTAAAGGAAACTATGACAGTAATTCTAATCCTAAAGATGCTACCAGAAAACTACTAGAGCTAATCAATGAATTTGGTAAAGTAGCAGGATACAAAATTAATGCACAGACATCTCTTGCATTCCTATACACTAATGATGAAAGATCAGAAAGAGAAATTAAGGAAACACTCCCATTTACCACTGCAACAAAAAGCATAAAATACCTAGGAATAAACCTACCTAAGGAGACAAAAGACCTGTATGCAGAAAACTGTAAGACACTGATGAAAGAAATTAAAGATGATACAAACAGATGGAGAGATATACCATGTTCTTGGATTGGAAGAATCAACATTGTGAAAATGACTATACTACCCAAAGCAATCTACAGATTCAATGCAATCCCTATCAAACTACCACTGGCATTTTTCACAGAACTAGAACAAAAAATTTCACAATTTGTATGGAAACATAAAAGACCCTGAATAGCCAAAGCAATCTTGAAAAAGAAAAACGGAGCTGGAGGAATCAGGCTCCCTGACTTCACACTATACTACAAAGCTACAGTAATCAAAAGAGTACGGTACTGACACAAAAACAGAAATATAGATCAATGGAGCAGGATAGAAAGCCCAGAGATAAAACTATGCACATATGGTCAACTTATCTTTGATAAAGGAGGCAAGAATATACAGTGGAGAAAAGACAGCCTCTTCAATAAGCAGTGCTGGGAAAACTGGACAGCTACATGTAAAAGAATGAAATTAGAACACTCCCTAACACCATGCACAAAAATAAACTCAAAATGGATTAAAGACCTAAATGTAAGGCCAGACACTATAAGACTCTTAGAGGAAAACTTAGGCAGAACACTCTATGACATAAATCACAGCAAGATCCTTTTTGACCCACCTCCTAGAGGAATGGAAATAAAAACAAAAATAAACAAATGGGACCTAATGAAACTTAAAATCTTTTGCACAGCAGAGGACACCATAAACAAGACAAAAAGACAACCCTCAGATTGGGAGAAAATATTTGCCAACGAAGCAACTGACGAAGGTTTAATCTCCAAAATTTACAAGCAGCTCATGCAGCTCAGTATCAAAAAAACAAACAACCCAATCCAAAAATGGGCAGAAGACGTAAATAGACATTTCTCCGAAGACGATATACAGGTTGCCAACAAACACATGAAAGGATGCTCAACATCACTGATCATTAGAGAAACGCAAATCAAAACTACAATGAGGTATCACCTCACACTGGTCTGAATGGCCATCATCAAAAAATCTGCAAACTATAAATGCTGGAGATGGTGTGGAGAAAAGGGAACCTTCTTGCACTATTGGTGGAAATGTATATTGATACAGCCACTATGGAGAACAGTTTGAGGTTCCTTAGAAAACTAACAATAGAACTACCATATGACCCAGCAATCCCACTATTGGGCATATACCCTGAGAAAACCATAATTCAAAAAGAATCATGTACCTCAATGTTCATTGCAGCTCTATTTACAATAGCCAGGACATGGAAGCAACCTAAGTGTCCATCGACAGATGAATGAATAAAGAAGATGTGGCACATATATACAATGGAATATTACTCAGCCATAAAAAGAAATGAAATTGAGATATTTGTAGTGAGGTGGATGGACCTAGAGACTGTCATACAGAGTGAAGTAAGTCAGAAAGAGAAAAACAAATACCATATGCTAACACATATATATGGAATCAAAAAAAAAAAGGTTCTGAAGAACCTAGGACAGGAATAAAGATGCAGATGTAGAGAATGGACTTGAGGACACGGGGAGGGGGAAGGGTAAGCTGGGACGAAGTGAGAGAGTGGCATGGACATACATACACTACCAAATGTAAAATAGATAGCTAGTGGGAAGCAGCCGTGTAGCACAGGGAGATCAGCTCGGTGATTTGTGACCACCTAGAGGGATGGGATAGGGACGGTGGGAGGGAGATGCAAGAGGGAGGGGATATGGGGATATATGTATATGTATAGCTGATTCACTTTGTTATAGAGCAGAAGCTAACACACCATTGTAAAGCAATTATACTCCAATAAAGATGTTAAAAAAAAAAAAAGGCTGTAATTCCCCATGCTATACAATACATCCTTGTTGCTTAAAAAAAAAAGAAAAAATTGTTCTGAAGAACCTAGGGGCAGGACAGGAATAAAGACGCGGACATAGAGAATGGACTTGAGGACATGGGGAGGGGGAAGGGTAAGCTGGGACGAAGTGAGAGAGTGGCATGGACATATATACACTACCAAATGTAAAATAGGTAGCTAGTGGGAAGCAGCCGCATAGCACAGGGAGATCAGCTCGGTGCTTTGTGACCACCTAGAGGTGTGGGATAGGGAGGGTGGGAGGGAGATGCAAGAGGGCGGGGATATGGGGATATATGTATACGTAAAGCTGATTCACTTTGTTATACAGCAGCAACTAACACAACACTGTAAAGCATTTATACTCCAATGAAGACGTTAAAAAAAAAAGATGATGACACAGGAGATGAGACATGTAAAAACATCACTCTGCTACCATTAAACTTGATGCAGGAGATTTGATTTCAGCAACACATCATCAGTCACATTAATTTAATGCTGTTAGTTTGGATTTTATTGGTTTTGAGGTTGTGTTTGTATCTACGTAGAAATTTTGTTTTGGTTTTATGGTTTGTTTATAGAGCTCTGAGCATGAGGACTTCCTGCTTAATTTCAGGTTTATACCTATTTCAGTAACAATAAAATAAAAATAATTTAAGTCAATACTATGGATCTGGAAGGGTTTTTTGTTGTTGCTGTTGTTGTTGTTTGGTCTTGTTTTGTTTTTGGGAGGAGCTATATATAGTTCTCAAAATCTAACTGGCAATTCCAGTGACTGGGTCGCTGAGCTGGAAATACAGCTTCAAGATTACATACGTTAGCTTTGGGATCAGGGCTTCTAGGTTTAAGGCCTTAGATCAGTCATTCTTCCCGTCTGAGACTCCTTTGCATCATATACTGAAAGGAATAAGATGACTAGTTCATGGGAGGGGCAAAATCAAAATGGGATAACTGTTAGAGAAAAGGCTTTGGAGCCTACAGGATCAGCACAGGAGTTCGAGGAGTTCACGGAGGGGAAGTGCGGGGCAGGTAAACACAGGTAGCTCTGATCACTTGCTAGGCTTTGCTCCAAGCGCCTCGAACACACCTGAGCTCACTTCATCCTCTGCACACCCTAATCACATCCCCATTTTCCAGGGAAGAAAGCCGAGGCACAGGCAATTTAAGTAATTTTGTTCAACCTTCTCTCTAGGTATGACCAAAGTGCTCTGGGGCCAGAAGACCTTCCTCCCTTACCTCCTTCATTCTTTTAACAAATACTTATTGGGACCCTACTATCTGTCAGCCCCTGTTCTTCAAGCTGAGGACATCCAGGCAAACAAGCGAGACAGCATTATAGCCCTGGAGGAGTCTGCAGCCAAGACATTAAACCAAGACCCACCCAATCAATGATTTCAGGACCATTGTGATCAGGACTCTGAGGGATAAATACAGGGTGCAGAGGACCCTGAGACCAGGAGAAGGAGGAGTTGGCTAGATGAAGACTTGAGGGAGAGTGACCCAAGCAGAGCCATGTGCAAAAGTCTCTAGGTGGGAGGATAAAGAGCCATAAGTATGTGCTGGAAAGCTTCAGCATCACTCTAACAGTGTAGGGTTGGTGCCAGGATGGATTATTGAACCACGGGGACAGAATAAGGAGCATAGAAAGAGACCCACACACATGTGGAAACTCAGTGTCGACCAGAAGTGGGACTGCAGATCAGCAGGGGAAGAACAGACTTCAGAAAGTGTTGCTGGACCCAAAAGAATTGGAAACAGGTGTGCAAACAAAAATTTGTACAGGAATGTTCATAGCATTGCTATTTACAGTAGCAGAAAAGTGGAAGCAGCCCAAGTGTCCTTCAAGCAATGGCTGGATAAATAAAACGTGGTACATCCATGCAATGGAGTATTATTCGGCATAAAAAGGAATGAAATACTGATTCACACTACCACATGGATGAACCTTGAAAACATTATGCTGAGTGAAAGAAGTCAGACACAAAAGGCCATGTATTGTATGACTCAGTTTATAGGAAATACCCAAAAGAGGCAAACTCACAGAGACAGAAAGCAAATAAGCGGTTGCCAGGAGCTGGGGAGGGAGAGTGGGAATGACTGCTGAATGGATACATGGTCTCCTCCCGGACTCCGGAACTAGATAGTAGTGAGGCTGGCACAACACGGCGAATGCATTAAATACCGCTGACCTGTGCACGTAAACATGGCTTACCCATTTAAACGTGAATTTTATGTTATATAAATTTTATCACAATTTTAAAAAGTGTTTCTGAGCAACTGTCTATCCATACAAAAAGTAAAATAAAATCAGATTCCTAACACACACACACACACACACACACACACACAGTGTGCTGACCTTAAAGAATAATATGGATACATGACTATATTAAAATATAAAACATACAGGAAAGAAGCCACAATGAATTAATGGGCAAACCAGAGACTGGGAGAAGATGTTTGCAACGTAGAAAACAGAAAAGGATTGGTATCCAGAGTCTACAAGGAACCCCTGCAAATAAACAGGAAAAGACACATCTTTTTCTTCAATTTTCACACCTGGTTAAGGTCCTGAGTGAAATGCCACTGGGTCAGGGTTCCCAGGTGTCCCCTTCGTGTCACTTAACATCACTGTATGGACAGAACTTTCCATTTGGCTGCATCCATCCCTGGCCACATCTATCCTGTGACATTGTACCCCCAGCACATACCTGGCACACAAGACATGTGTGATGGGCACGTGCTGACTGAATGGAGAGACGGGTACCCAGATAGACGAAGAACACTTAGCTAGAGTCTTCATACGCTGCCTCATCCACACGGTCAGCAAACCTCCCCGCTGTCATCCTGGCCTCCCCTCTCACCAAGGTCCCTTTCTCCCTCAGATTCTCCGTGTCAGAAACACTGAGGTGAGGTGACCTCTGGCAGGCAGGGTTTGGAATGTGAATCCAGAAATTTCTCCGTGGAAGGAAAATTGCCTCGTTGAGGTTTTTGTGGGGAAGAGCCTATCAGCGAGGGTGGTCTGGTGGGGAGGACCAGGGTCCGCAGAGTCTGGTGAGCCCTTCCCACAGGAATCCCGGCTCCAGGAAATGCGAAGCTTCCTCAGATCCAGAGACACCCAGGGCCCTGGCGCCCCAGGAGATGGCCAGTCACAGCGCTCAGCTTACAGATGAGGAAATGAGATTCAGATGCGGGAGCAGCTGCCTCAAAATCACTAAGTAGAACTTTTCAGAGCTGGGTTTCATTCCTAATTCTCTCACATGCTGCCCAGCCCCAGACAGGAGGGGAAACTCCCAGGGCTAGAGTGGGAAAACGTTTTAAAGCAGTTTCCAGAAGTGGTTGAGCTAGTCAGGAGAAGTAGGTGATTGAGCACAGAGGAGGAAGCGGGGATGCGGGACGGCAGCTGGGAGGAGAGCGGCTTGTGCAAAGGTCAGAGGACGGGACAGGCGAGGTCCACCCTGGGGGACATGGGGCCACCAGCCTGGGGCTGAGGGGCTGAAGCAGAGGAGCTTGGAAGGGGAAGACCAGGGATTCGCCTTTTACCCTTTCCTGAGAAGGGAGCCTCTGGAGTATCCCTGGGAAGGGAGGGTGGCATGATGGAGGTTGTCTCTGAAGGGATAGTCCCACCAGTGCTGTCACAGTCACTGAAAAATAGGTCACAAGGGAAGGAAGGAGAAAGCAGGAGCCAGAAAGGAAAGAGGGAAGGAAGGAAGGAAGGAAGGAAGGAAGGAAGGAAGGAAGGAGGGAGGGAGGGAGGAAGGAAGGAAGGGAGGAAGGAAAGAAGGGAGGAAGGAAGTTAGTTAAGGTAATCAGAATATGCCACCCTCAAAAATATGCCACTTTGGGGCTTCCCTGGTGGCGCAGTGGTTGAGAGTCCGCCTGCCGATGCAGGGGACACGGGTTCATGCCCCGGTCTGGGAAGATCCCACATGCTGCGGAGCGGCTGGGCCCGTGAGCCATGGCCGCTGAGCCTGCGCGTCCGCAGCCTGTGCTCCGCAAGGGAGAGGCCACAACAGTGAGAGGTCCACGTACCGCCAAAAAAAAAAAAAAAAAAGAAAGAAAGAAAAAAAAAATGCCACTTTGGCATAAAGATTATTTTGAGCTGAAGGCAAGTGAGAAGCAGCAGACACAGGAAAAACTCTCTGCCACCACCTCCCCCCTTATCTTTCTGTCTAAAAGCAGGGCATAAATTTCCCTTCGTAAAGGTGACATGAATTCTCCTTGTGAGGTACCCCACCTCCCCACCTCCGACTCATACCAGGAAGAGGAGAACAACCTTTATCAGCAGAGATCAAGGTGAGACTGCATAAACAAACCTGATTGAAATTACCCTTATCTTCCGTTAGCTTCCCCACCCTGGATATATTTACCTTCCTGCAGTTTACCGCTCTTAGTAGCCCCAACTCCTTTCCCTTTTGTCTAGTCACTTCACCACCATTTATTGTCCTGTGTTAAAATGGTGGATAAGCCCCCCAAGTCTAACCACTTCTCTGGGTTTTCACTTTTTTTCCTGTGAAGCCCCCACACATGTAAAAATGTTAGCATCAATGAAGGAACATATGCGTTTTTCTCCTGTTAATCTGTCTTTGTCAGTTTAATTTGCAGGCTGCAGAAGCAGCACATAAGAGGGTAAAGGAAAAGTGTTTTCCTCCCCTACTGAGGGAAGGAAGGGGGTGGAGGAGGAAGGAGGGAGGGAGCGAGGGAAGGAAAGAAAGGCTTTCTGACTTGGGACTGGCAACAGATAATTGCTTTCCTTCCAGTTTGACAATAAATAAGATGGGAGGAATTGACAAGCCCAGGAGAGCAGGGACTGACTTGGCTCCTTTCAGGCCCATCAGCTTCTCCATCCTTTATTGATCCAAGGAAATGCTATTAAAAACCATCTCCAGGAGAGGAAATATCCTTTTTACTTCGTTTTGTACTTGGAAGTCATTTGTTTTCTAATGATATTAAATTCCACCTCTGGCATTTACATACATCTAATTTCAAAAGGCAGAAACAGGGAGAAAGCCAAATATTTTAAGGCTCTTGGGTTCATTTTGGAAAACAGTTAGTGCTTCCAGGGCCAAAGAATTCTACCAGTTGAAATAAAATTTTACCTTTGCAACCAAAACTTATAAAGCTACATTCCACCAGTGTTAAAAGTGTGTTCCTCTCAACCTTCGAAAAAGATCAAAGAAATAATCCACTTAAGCGAAGGGCAGGGGGTGGGAGGACACTTTTACTGTAAACCCTTTTATACATCTGGATTGTTATTCCCTGAGAACGTCTTATCTATTTTTTTATTTTTTAATAGTTTTTTTTATTAAGAAAAAAATTTTTTTAAATTTTTTTATTTTTCTGGCACACCATGGCATGCAGGATCTTAGCTCCCCAACCAAAGATAGAACCCTTGCCCCCTGCAGTGGGAGCACAGATTCCTAACCGCTGGACTACCAGGGAATTCTCCTCTATTTTTAAAAATTAAGCACATAAACAAAATAAAAACACAACTTAAAAAAAAATAAATAAAATAAAATAAAAAAAATAATAAAAACACAACTTAAAGAAGCTAATGTCCTGGGTCTTCTCAAGGGTTTGAATGTTATCTTCTGGGCATTAGAAATAAAATTTGTAGGGACTTCCCTGATGGTCCAGTGGCTAAGACTCCATATTCTCAATGCAGGGGGCCTGGGTTCGATCCCTGGTCGGGGAACTAGATCCCGCATGCTGCAACTAAGACCCAGGGCAGCCAAAATAAATTAAAAAATAAAATTTGTAGTAGAACAAGCCTGGGATCAGCTCAGGTTCAAGCTTTGTTCCTGCAATTCCACAAGCCAGGTGACCTTGAGGGGAAAAAAAAAAAAACACTTAAACTTCCTGAGCCTCAGTTATCTTATGTATAAAATGGGGTAATTATCTCTACCTCCCAGGGGTATGTTAAGATAAAAAATGAGATAAAGTGTGCTCTTGCAAAAGAGGTTTGAAATATAATAAGGCACCAAAGAAATGTGAGCTCCTATCATCAATTATATAAAGTTCTTCTTTGAATTCTTGGATCACTAAACCCAGTGGGAATGAGGTCCCCCCACCCCCCGGTCATGCTATTCCCTCTGCACCTTGTTAACCCCTCCTCACCCTGTAGATCTCAGCTCAGGCACAACCTGGCTACCTGGTCCCTCACCTCCCACCACACTTCTTGGGCCCCCTAGGCTCCAGCCACACTCTCCCCTGTGCTGTCCCTCAAACAGGTCAAGTACAATCCAAACCTGGGCCTTTGCACCTGCTGTTCCCTCTGCCTGGGATGCTCCCCCGACCCATAGTCACTTCACTACTTATTATAAGCATGTATTTCTTAGATTTTTTTTTTTTTTGCGGTACACGGGCCTCTCACTGTTGCGGCCTCTCCCACAGCGGAGCACAGGCTCCGGACGCGCAGGCTCAGCGGCCACGGCCCATGGGCCCAGCCACTCCGCGGCATGTGGGATCCTCCCGGACCGGGGCACGAACCAGCGTCCCCTGCATCGGCAGGCGGACCCTCAACCACTGCGCCACCAGGGAAGCCCTTAGATTTTTCTTAATTAAAAACCAAACACAAACCCATCTTTAGCTAAAAAAGTTGATTAAAATCTGTGTCCATTGGTCTTGGCTTTTGATCTATGGCTGTCAAAGAAAGATGCACTGGGAACCTGGTTTGTTTTTCTGATTTGTAACCCTGTCAGGAGGTCCCTGCCCTGAGGCTCTGTGTGGGATTCTGTGTGTCCCCATTAGGCAGCTTCCTAGTTCCTCCAGTGCTTCACCTTCTATCTTACCATTCTTCATGCCCCCAGACTCACACACACCTGGAAGCATCCCAGATGAATGTTCCATGCCACCCTACTTCTAGAGGCAGAAGTCATACCCAGGAGGACCCCAAGTTACCAGTGGCTGCCCCAGTAAAGAGAGAAACTCCTGAATTCTAACAAACCTGGGCACCCATCTTGGCTTGACCATTACTAGCTGGGGTCTTTGATCAAGATGCAGCCCTTTTCAGGGCCTCAGTCTCTGTATTTGTGTAATGAGGAATCCTCCCTCCCAGGATCCAATGAGATGAGGTATGTGAGGCACCTGGCAGTGTATGATGGCGGTGATGGTTATCAGGACACAGAAGAATGAACCTTAAATGGTGGAATGTCAGGAATTAGAAGGGGAAGATACAGGGGGTGGATGAGCATTCTTGGGTCATCTCAAACCATAACCGTAGGCAAAACCAAGGTACCCAAGAATCCAGTCCTGTGTCTCTTTTTGCACAGAAGGTGGGGGCATGACCTCCATTTGTTTTTCTGGCCGCGCTTTGCAGCACATGGGATCCTACCGGCGCCCCCTGCAGTGAAGCGTGGAGTCTTAACCCCTGGACCGCCAGGGAAGTCCCTCATTTTGAATGCTCACTATGGCAACTGGTCTCTCCCCATGCTGTACACTGCACTTGCTGGGGTCCTGGACAAAACTGAACGGCTGCCTTGACCATGGATCATTTTTAGAGGATGTCAATGCTTTCGTCCAGACTGGAGTTGACTGTAACTATGGCTTTCTTCTTTCTGTAAAGTGGGACTCTCCGTCTTGAAGAGTCCTGGCTTTGTTGAGTGTCAGCACTGGAACTCTCCCTGAAAGAGACTCTGCTGCTGCCTTACTGGGTGACCTGAGGAAGTCCCTTCCCCTGGACTCCAGACGCCCCATCTGTACAGTGACCCCATGGGGTGGGGCGGTCTCCCCAGGCCCTCTCCGCTCTAGCGTCCTGCCTACGGAGCATTTATGAGTCAAGGCAATACCTTCTCTGAATTTGCCAGCCATTATTACTAGTTATGTGATCCTGAGCAAGTGATGTCACCTCTGTGCCTTAGCTGCCTCATCTGAAAACGTGGGTAATAATTTACTAAAGAGTGTAGAAGAGAGCCTGGCATGAAGTAGATACTATATGTGAGTTGGTACCCTCATCACCACCACTAATACCATCATCATCATTATCACCAGCATCACTGCCATCGCCATCATCACCATCACCATCATCACCATCATCAACATCACCATCATCACCATCACCACCATCATCAACATCATCACCATCATCAACATCACCATCATCAACACCACCATCATCACCATCATCAACATCATCATCACCATCATCACCATCACCACCATCATCACCATCACCATCATCATCACCATCATCAACATCACCATCACCATCATCAACATCATCATCACCATCATCAACATCACCATCACCATCATCATCACCATCACCATCATCAACATCACCATCATCACCATCATCAACATCACCATCATCACCATCACCACCATCCTCATCACCACCATCATCCTCATCATCCAGCCTCATTAGACTGTTGGTTGGTATGCCTGGTGTGAGGAAAATTGCTCAGAACAGGATACAGAGACACCTGGGTACAAGCCCTTGCTTAAGCAAAGTTTCTGCATCTTCCACAGCCTCAATCTTTTCTTCCTAAGGTGAGGGGATTGGGTCTGACAGTTGGGGCAAAAGGTGTACCCTGTGGCCAAAGATTAGATCCTTTTCTCGTCCTTCTAGTTTTACAACCAAATTCTTCAAACTTTGGCTTCCAGGACAGATTTTACTTTTTTTTTTTTTTCCAGGATGTCATCAGCATCTGGCCCTACCCTCAGCTAAAACAGTCAGGTTGATCTGAACAAAAAAAGGTTTGGTGAAGTGTCTACCAACAGACTAATGGATAAAGAAGATGTAGTGTGTGTGTGTGTGTGTGTGTGTGTGTGTGTGTGTGTGTGTGTGTGTGATGGAATATTACTCAGCCATAAAAAAGAACGAAATATTGTTATTTGTAGCAGCATAGATGGACCTAGAGATTGTCATACTGAGTGAAGTGGGTCAGACAGAGAAAGACAAGTATCATATGGTATCACTTATACGTGAGCTCTAAATAATGATACAAATGAATTCATTTACAGAACAGAAACAGACTCACAGACATAGAAAACAAACTTACAGTTACCAAAGGGGAGAGGAGAAGGAGAGATAGATTAGGAGTTTAGGATTAACATATAAACACTACTATATATAAAATAGATAATCAACTAGGACCTACTGTATAGCACAGGGAACTATATTCAATATCTTGTAATAACCTAAAATGCAAAAGAATCTGAAAAAAATGTATGTATAACTGAATCACTTTGCTGTACACCTGAAACTAACACAATATTGTAAATCAACTATACTTCAGTAAAAAAAAGAAAGAAAAAGTGTTGGAGCAACGCCAGAGAAGAAAGAAATCCAAGTCCACAGACTTTCAGGTTGAATTTCTTATAACTGTAACAGGGTTGTAGCCACCCATCTCCTGAGTAAAACAGGACAGACTTTGGGAGAAGAAAGAAGGAGAGGAGGGATGAAAGGGGAAGGGAGAGCAGGAAAGGGAGAAAGGATGAGGGAGGGGGCGGCAGGAAGAGGCCACCAAGGCAAGACATCTCAAGAAACAACACCCCTTGTTATTTTCACTCACTGAAAAATCAAACTGTGTGTGGCCAATTATATCTCAATAAAGCTGGAGAAAAAAAAAAAAACCTGGCTGTGTGCCTGGAGAGCAGTTGTGTGTATTTGTTGTCTACGTGTGTGTGAGTGTGCATATATGTGTCTGCCTTTGAGACCGTGTGTATGCTTGAGTATGCATGTGTATGTGCATGGACACATTTGAATGTGTGTCTGTGAGTCCATGTCTCCACATGCCTAGACAGCGCCGGGCACACGTTAACTGCTCTCTGGTTCTGATCATTGAACAAATATGCATGAGAGTACATGTGTGACTCCTTGAGTGGCTCTGATAGTCAGGCGCATGTGTGGCTGCGTGTACGTTCCTGTATGTCCTTCTGAATGTGCCTGTTCGTGCCTGTGATGGAGGTGAGGCAGGGATGCATATTGGTGTCTGGATGTGTGTTGCAGCTGTGTGTCTGCACGCATAAGTGTGTGGGTGCCTTTGAAGGGTGAGTGTGTGTTTCAGTGTGTGCGGCTGCAGGGCTGAGTGACAGGGAGTGTGTGCTTGTGTGCAGTCGTGAGCTTGCCTGCAAGGGTGGTGCCCAAGCAAGCGTCTTGGTGTATGGCTGTGCGTGCATGTGCATGCGTGTGTGCTCTGAGGGGGTGTGCACCTAGGCACCCACATGTACAGGGACCCTGGTAGCCCTGGGCTTGATTTCCCTCCCCCTCAGTCAGGAAATGCCTGTGGTTTGTACCATCGGTCTGTTCCCTTTTCATTTCAATGGGGGCTCAGGGTAGCCTCTTAGCAGCTCTCATTCACCTGCCTATTTGGACTTTCTTTGTGGGAACCAGAAGGGCTGAGCTTGCAAGAGCTCCACTGAGGCTGGTTGACACCCTGATGCTGAGGGTCTGGAGGAAACACCATGGCTCTTGCCCCAAGGAGGGAGCCCCTGTTGTGCCCCATCCCGTGGTGCTCCCAGATCCCCCTGCTGACCAGTCCCTCCCCCCGCCAGGGGAGCCTCAGCATCCGGAGCAGGATTGAACAGGGCAAGAGATTTGGAGGCAGACAACCTGAGTTCAAGTTCAGCTTCCACCCTTGGCTGAACTGGGAGGCTTTGGACAAGTCGCTGAAAGTCTCCAAGCTTCCACTTCCTTGGTGGCACAATGGGACACCTGACATCAAGGTTGACCCCTTCTGGTCCCAGTGACCATGAATATGTAGAGTGGAGGCTTCCGGAGCCCACCCAGATCTCCATCACACCCTCTGGTGCACCTGTCCCCAGCCTCTGTGAGTACTGGCTTCTAAAGTCTCAGCTGCCCTTTTCTTGTCCTCAGCCAAATGCAAGCTGCTTGCCTGGGAGGTCACATGCCCCTCAGAGCACCCAGCACCCAATGACTCCTGACTCCTATGAGCTACAGAAAGTTAGTCTTCTTGTCTCAAGATGCAGCCAGCTCCATGATACAATTCACTCTCTAGAGGTCCCCAAAAGGAACAGGTTAAGATAATCACCAGTCAAGACCATACTCTTCCATCACTTTCTTTCTCTGCCCGACCTGTGTCCTTCAACCCCCTTTTCCTGAGAACATGCCCCTAATAAATCACTTTCACCAGAAGCCCTTCCCAGGCTCTGCTTCTAGGAAACCTAGCTGAGGACAGTATGAAAGCGTTTTTACACACAGTCACCCCAATGTTTGGGGCATGCTTAGTATCATCCTATTTTTAAGATGAGAAAATGAACGTTGATGGAAGAAAAAATGAAATAATGGAGGGGAAAAGCGCTTAGAGTGACATCCACAAATGTCTCTTGAGCCGGTTGTCAACGCGGGCCTCTCAGACAACAGCCAGTGTGCTGCTCCATCGCAGGTTCCCCAGCCCTCAAGTTTCTTGGGATCAAAGGGGACCTGAAAGCTCATCTGGGACATGCATATCATGCTTGACTCCTCTCTATACAAATGTTCTCTCCAGGCAAACGTCCAGTTGTATTTGAATGCTCCTGATGTTGGGGAGCTCACTCCCTCCAAAGAAGCATCTTCTGCTTTTAGAGGGTGCAACTATTCATCTCCTTTCCTTCATTCAGCAAACACTCGTTTAAAAAAAAGCATTTATTTGGTTGCGCCGGGTCTTAGTTGCAGCAGGCTAGTTGTGGCACATGGACTCCTTAGTTGCGGCAGGCAGGCTCCTTAGTTGCAGCTCACTGGCTCCTTAGTTGTGGCATGCATGTGAGATCTAGTTCCCTGACCAGGGGCCAAACCCGGGCCCCCTGCATTGGGAGCATGGAGTCTTAACCACTGCTACACCAAGGAAGTCTCTCAGCAAATATTCTTTAAGCACCTACTGTGTGCCGGGCACTATGCAAAGCACCGAGGATGCAGTGATGAGCTAAAGCCAGCTCCGTTCCTGTCCTCATGGAGCTTATGGACTGGCGGGAGAGAAAACCAAGGAGAAACAACTGCAGGGATAAACACTGCAACCCTACAAGGTGTGGGAACAGAGGTACAGGGTGTGAGAGAGAGTCCGGGGTGCCCTTGAGGGCTTCACAGTGGGAAAATCCAGATGTGCGTTGGGAGGACAGAGAATGCTTTCCTGAGGATGTTATGACCCAGCTGGTTTCTGAAGGATGAGTAGAAAGTAACAAGGGGATGAGAGAAGGAACAGTGTTAAAGAAGGAGGGAGCAGCATAGGCAAAGGCCAGTGGTGGGCAGGAAAGTAGAATGGCACACAAGTGGCCTGGAAGGGAGACAGTGAGGTGGGTCGGAAGGTGGGGGTGGGGTGTGGCCCTGAGAGCAGAGGAGGCCTGAGGGTTTTAGGCAGGGCCCTCCTCATTCAGATCATCAGTCTCATCTTCCAGTTCTTCTCATGACAAAATGACTCCTTTCCACCTGGTTGAGACATCCCCTCTACCACCGGGATTCCTCCACCTGCTCCGGCAGGCCCGTTGCAGGCTCTCCTCACTGCCGCTGCGTGACTCAGAGCACAGGCATCTCGAGATCTCGGAGAGATACACCTAGAAATGACTGTTGCCGCCATACGCTGCATCAAAAGCCAAGGTCTCTTCAACAGCCTGAAGGAGACCAGGGTGATGCGGGGCCTGGGAACACAAAAGCAAGTTTCCGGGAGTCAGAAGAACCCGCCTGAGAAGCCGAGGGTTCTCCTCTTGGGCGCCCTGTCTGTCTCTCCATGACCCACCTCCCATGTGAAAACATAGACACACAGAAGGCCTGGGTTTTCACTGACCCACCACGTGGCCTGCCCTGGCCGTCTCTGGGGGGAGGAGGACACGGCTGCCGAGGCGACGGGGGAAGGAGGCCCACTGGAGGCGAATGGAACCAGGAAGCCCCCCACATCAGCTCCACCTGGTCGGCTTTCTCCCACTGCCTGGGTGTAAAACACAGACTCCTGGGCTTCCCTGGTGGTGCAGTGGTTGAGAGTCCGCCTGCCGATGCAGGGGACGCGGGTTCGTGCCCCGGTCCGGGAAGATCCCACACGCCGCGGAGCGGCTGGGCCCGTGAGCCATGGCCGCTGAGCCTGCGCGTCCGGAGCCTGTGCTCCGCAACCGGAGAGGCCACAAGAGTGAGAGGCCTGCGTACCGCAAAAAAAAAAAAAAAAAGACTTGGCAAAAATAATTTGAAAATCATAAACTCACTATAAAATGGAAACAGACCCCCCCCAAATGCATGCAATATACCTGACAAAGAAAGAAAGAACAAACAAAAACTCTAAGAGTAAAGGTAAAGGAAAGCCAATCTGCATGGTTTTATCATTTAAGATCTTTTACAACCTAGTTTTAGATTTATAGAAAATTTTCATTTATTTTTACAGTCTCATTTTCAACTTTCACAGCAAATTCTCAACTCACTTCTTGTGGCTTAACAACTTTTTTCCTTCTGATTTCTGGGAAATGTCACATAAGGGTTTACATAAAGATTATATTTTCTTAGTAAGACAATGTAATAATTTTAATTGGGGAGATGGGCATTTTTTAAAGTATAAATCTATCTATAATCTTTGACTTTCTCAAAGTTTATTTCTAATTAGGTTCCTAGCAGAGTAATTCCATTTGTCTCAAGCAAAATTTTGATAAAATTCTATCGTACCAAAAAAAAAAAGAAAAGAAAAGGGGGAACGGAGGTAGTGAATGGAATTAGAGTTGCTAATCGGCTGACCTTAAAAATAAAATGTAAAAATTCTGGACTGTCTGGGTGAGCCCAAGACAAGAATATTTAAAAGTGGAAGACAACGTCAGAAGAGCAGCTGAGGAGGAAGCAGAGATTGGGGTGATGAGATGCAAGGATTCAAACCCTCATCTCTGATCTGAGGGTGGAAAGAGGCCACAAGTCAAGGGATGCCGGCAGCCTCTGGAACTGGAAAAGACAAGGAAACAGATTGTCCCCTAGAGCTTCTGGAAAGCAGCACAGTCTTGCCGACGCCTTAATCTTAACCCAGTGAGACCTGCATCACACATTGGACATCAGGACCATAGGCTAATAGATGTGTGTGTTTTAAGCCAGTGTTTGGTAATTGTTTCAGCAGCAGTAGAAAACAAACCCACAAGAGCCCTGATAACACTGGTGCAGTGCCCAGCCCAGCTTGGCTGTAGGAATGCACCTCTCCAGCCCAGGCAGGGGAAGGATTGGTGAAAGAAGCCTCTGGTTTTGAAGAGTCACTGCTCTAGGGGCCCCGAATGGACATAGGCCTGTCCCAGGAGTACTTGCATCCTATAAGGGCAATGTCCACACCGGTTAATCCTGGTAGGTACTGTTCACGGCATTGCCCTGAAGATTTCAGAGACACGGTGGTGAAGAAGCGAGGGCCCCAGCTTTTGAAGAGCTTCTAGGCAGGAGGAGAAAGAGATGTGAACAAGCCGGGAATCAAACCCCATTAAGACCCAGAACAATGAAGTCCTAACGGCAGAATATCAGGCAGTGGAGCTGAATGCATGAGAGACCTCCCTGGTTTCGTCATCAACCACGTGGCCTCCTTGGGACAGGACCATCCCTGGGCAGCTGGACTTCCCTTCTCGGGGTTTGGATTCCCCACATGTAGGGTAGGCTCCTCCCTCTTCCAGTCCTCTTCCTTCTGCCTGGAGACACAGGAGACAGATGTGACAGTCCCAACAGTTATTCATCCACAAATGTCTCTAAGCACTTATAATGTGCTGACCTCCAGTCGGAGTTGTCACATACACATTTTCTTTTTTCTTGTAAAGCTAATTAGCCAGTTTTATTCTTTTTTTTCCCCCTAAATATCTATTTATTTATTTATTTATCTGGTTGCCCCGGGTCTTAGTTGTGGCATGCAAGCTCTTAGTTGCGGCATGCGACCTCTTAGTTGCGGCATGCCTGTGGGATCTAGTTCCCTGACCAAGGATCGAACCCAGGCCCCCTGCGTTGGGAGTGTGGAGCCTTAACCACTGTGCCACCAGTGAAGTCCCACACACATAGTTTTCAATGATCCCTCAAAACACCCTAAAGGAGTTAAGTGAAATAAGCTAGATGCAGAGGACAAATATTGTATGATTCTACTTATATAAAGTACCCAGAGGAGTCAAATTCACAGAGGGAGAAAGTAGAATGGTGGTTACCAGGCAGTGACAGGAAGGGGGAATGAGAATTATTATTTAATGGGTACAGAGTTTGGGATGATGAAAAAGTTCCAGAGACAGAGGATGGAGATGGTTGTACAACAGTGTGAATGTACTAATGTCAATGAATTGTACACTTAAAAATGGCTAAAATGAAAAAAAAAAGGCTAAAATGGTAAATTAGTGTTACATATATTTTACCACAATACAAAAATTTAAATACCCAAAGCAGAGACGATTCACCCCATTTTACAGATGAGGAAACTGAGGCTCAAAGAGATTGATTGACTTGCCCAGTATCACACAGCTAGAGAATTGCAGAGTTGGGATTTGAACCCAGGTCTGACTCTAAATCCAGGGTCCTTTCCTCCTAATATCTTCCCTCTGTTCTTTCCAAAGGTCCTTCTACTCTGAGGTAGACCCTGCACTAGGAACAGTGAAGAGGGTGGTAGAGAAATGAGGCGGAGGTGGTCTCAGAGGAGCATTTCTGAGGAAATGAGGAAAAGGCATTTACCTTTGCAGGTCAAAAAGAGGAGGCTGGCCTCTGGCCGTATCATCCCCACGCCCCACAACTTGGCTACTTCCCTGAGCTTCCCTTGATAATCCTTGCTTTCCGTGCCGACAGTGGAAGCAGGTGGCCCGGGGGACCAGTGAACCAGGGAGAAGCTGTGGGCACTCCTGTGCTCTCTGCTACAATGGTGACGAGAGAGCAGTCAGGCGATCCCGCCACCCAGAGGGAGGGGTCTGGACGGAGGGCGCCCAGCATTACACAGCAAACCTGCAGAGGTTTTCAGAATTAGCACCATCCCACCACCCAACTCTGGGCTGGGCTGCCACCCTCCATCAAAGTAGGATGTCCCAGAGTCAGAGGCTGGCACAGACAGACCATGTTGGATAGACAGGTTCTGACCCTGACCCAGAAGAGCCCAGAAAATAGAGGGACAGATGGCCGGAGAACTGATCTGATGACGGTAAGCAAAGTAGAAGACCAGGGGCCATCAGTGCTGGAAAGGGACAGAAAAAGCCATTGGATTGGTTATCTATTGTTGCTTAAAAATTATCCCAACATTTAGTGGCTTAAAATGACAAACATTAATTATCTCACAGTTTCTAGACTCAGAAAGCCAGGAGCAGCTTAACTGGTGCCTCTGGCTCAGATCTCTCTGGAGGCTGGAATCGAGGTGTTGGCTGGGGCTGCCATCCCTACTGGGAGAGTGATGGAAGCCACGGGTGTTTTGAAATCTAATCTCAGATGAACATATATCACTTTTTCCATATTCTGGTCACTAGAAGCGAGCTCCTAGGTGCAGTTCACGCTCAGAGGGAGGATTACATGAGGAAATGGATACTAGAGGTGGGAATTCTTGGGGGTCATCTTAGAGGCTGTCTGCTACAGCCATCTAATTGCTGCTGAAATAGTTCTTCGGGATGGTGCTGAGACGGGGTGTAAAGAGGGCAATGGGCTCAGCTTGCTGGGGGCAGCCATCTTGGAAGGGGACAGGGCAGACCCGAGTGAGAGACGGGTGGCTGCAGAGGGGTGACGCTTGGGTGGACAGCAGTTCCCCCACTGAAACGCTTCCCTGGCACCCGCCGGGGCTCCTGCCATCTTACACCTTCATTGTATAGAGAAGGCAACTGACATGTCCAAGCTTGTTGGTGACAGGGTCAGGGAGAACCCAGAGCTCAGGGCCCTTGACCCACGTCTGGCTGGGACCTACAGAACAGCTCATACCTAAGTTGTCCTGTCCTGTGGACGGGAGCTAACACAGGCACCTGGAACATCCCCACCTGTGCCCCCTGAAGCTTCTGACATGGGCATGTTGGCCTGAGCGATCTCTCAATCCAACCTCCTGCCTTCAGCTATTGGGACTGGCTCCCAGACATGGGGACAATATTAGAAATTGAGACAGTTTTGGACAAGCCCACTCCTAAGAGTTGTGGAGCTGGACCAGGAATATCAGTGAAGGTCCCCAGCCCTCGCCCCTGCCCCTCTCCCTACCTATGACCCCATCCCTACCACGACAGGGGCCTTGCCTACCTGCACGGGCAACCTCAGTTGGTCTCAGCCGTGTCCACACCTGCTGCCTGCACAGCCACCACGGGCCGAGGCCTGTGCACGCTGGCACGTGGGCTAGTGTCTTCTGCTCTCAGGGGGACCACTGGGCAGAGAATTCCAGGGTTCCAGGTACCCAGGATATGGTTCCAAGAAAAGGACGATGCAAGCTCTGAGAGGGTGAGTCCTCTTGGCCTCAGAGACTCCTCACCCCACAGAGAGGGCACAGCTGGAGGACGACCAGCACACAGTATGGACTCTGCCCCAGGTCTAAGAGCACCTCCCTGAAGGTCATTTAGCAATCCCCTCCCCTTGGCCCTTCCTCACCGCTCTCTTCCTTTCCACCACCATGGTTTCCAAGTTTCAAGCTGGGTTCACATTCTCACCTTGCACAGTGTCCCCAGCCAGCCCTGTGGCCCGCTTCCTGCCAGCTCTGCCAGCCAGAGCTATGGTTCCTCAATTTCCTGCGTTTGCACAAGTAAGCAAAAGGGCATCCGCATACCCACATGACACTGAATTGATGAAAAGGACTGGCAAAAGTAGAAGTTCTAGAACAAGTTGGACATTCAAGCTTTGTTTCTATGCCACTGTCAATGTCAATGCCCAAGTGGAAAGAATTCTGTGTCTGAAACAATTCTTTAAAACCGTTACTACCAAAAAAACCACCAAACATGAAAGTACCAAAAAAAAGTTTAATAATACATTTACTAATTTTTGTGTAATTCTGCATATATCCTTTGTTTTTGTTTTTTTTCTAATTTGTATTGCAAATGTTACACAGACGAAAACATAAGTCACATTATGAAGTCATGAAGCATTGCAACGAAGCAAACGTCTGTCCTTCAACCACGTGCATTAGACCCTAGAAGCTGCTGATACTGTCGGTGCCACCTGTGTGCTCCCCCATCCCAGCCCCCGCTTCCTCCCCACCCCCCTGTAACCACTACCTAAAGTTGTGTTTCTGATACCTTTGCTTTTCAAAAATAGCTTTCCCATAGATGTGTCCATCCCTAAACAATATATTCTTTGGTTTTGCTTCATATTGAAACTTTTATACACATGGTATCATGTTGTATGTCTTCTGTGATTCTTCTTTCCCCTTTGATATTATGTTTCTAAGGCTCATCCATGCTGCTGTTTCCAGTTGTAATTCCTTCATATTCACTGCTTTATAATAGTCCATTGTGGGAACAGAAACTGGATACATAAATTATGTTTTCTTCCGTATTGTTTTTTTCCCTCCTTGGTATATGATTGATAAATCTTCTCTTGGGAAAACCTATGTGTATGTTCTTCCTCCCTTGTTTGGTGTTAAACTTATGTTGATACCAAGAATAATATTTAAAATTTTATGAGACCTGGAGCTTGGGTCTGCGGGTCCTCAGCATTCTCATCATTCAGTCGTCCCACCTCTGCTAGAATCCTGTGGGGCCAGGTACCCACTGTAACCTGAAGGCATCTGGGCTCTCGAAAGTTCTTCCTTGAGTTGAAGGAGAATCTGCCTCCCCTTGGCTTTCTCTCATTGGTTCCAACTCCTCCCCACCCCCTGGGTGCTGTTGAATGTCTGCACCTTCTATACCAAGAGAGCGATGGTTCTCCCCCACCCCTACCCCAACCTATGTATCTGCTCCCACTCCCCAGGCTCCACCAAACCCTGCCTCTTCCTCCCGCATCCAAGACGTCAGTTCCAGTTCTCTCCCCATCTGATTGCTATCCTTTCACCACCTCTGTCCTTATTTTAGTGTAACCCAATGTTCCCAGATCTGGCCAACTCTGGATATGAGCAATGTCCCACTAACAGTTAACCTTCAATTCTGCAAGTTGGAAACCTTCTACCTGCTCACACAGGAACTCCAGTCCCAAGGAGTGTGATACAGTCACTTAAGAGTTAGTCCTGGTAGGGCTTCCCTGGTGGTGCAGTGGTTAAGAATGTGCCTGCCAATGCAGGGAACACGGGTTCTAGCCCTGGTCCGGGAAGATCCCACATGCCGTGCAGCAACTAAGCCCGTGCGCCACAACTACTGAGCCTGCGCTCTAGAGCCCACGTGCCACAACTACTGAGCCCACGTGCTGCAACTACTGAAGCCTGCGCGCCTAGAGCCCGCACTCTGCAACAAGAGAAGCCACCGCAATGAGAAGCCCGCGCACTGCAACTAGGAGTAGCCCCCAGTCACCGCAGCTAGAGAAAGCCCACGTGCAGCAATGAAGACCCAATGCAGCTATAAATAAATAAATAATTTTTTTTAAAAAAAAGAGTTAGTCCTGGCTGCCACTCCACGTCACCGCCATGGCCAAGGCTTTCGGAAGTAGAAAGTGACTAATGCCACTAACTGAGCAGAAGACATCATCTGACACAGCCACCCCTGTCCTCTCCAGGGCTCCGCCACCACGATTCAGCCTGTAGCACTGCCGCCCACACTCACAGACCTCAGAGTGCCACCACAGCTTGTCACGTGGCTGTAAAGGAGAAGGCTCTTTCCTCTCTGGGCTGCGCACTGTCTCAGAGACCCACAGCAAGGCTGCTTGGGCCCTCACGTGTTACAGAGTTTAGAGAGGCAGCTCCTACATTCCCCCCAGGACCACTAGGATGAGGGCAGTTTCCAACAGCAGCCACTAATCCCCTGTGTCCCCCTCCCTGGCCTTGGGGCTGAGTCTGCTACACCACACCAGATCCCTTGCCCTTGAGTGCCTTGCCAGCCGGTCCCTCCCTCCTCCGCCCCGCTCTGCCACACATACCCGTACACGTCTGAACCTTGATTGTGAACACAGATATCCCTCCCAGGTTGTCCCTCTACCCCGTGTAAATCAGTGGGTACAACAGCATGGGGCTGGGTGGAAGATGTTGCCTAAGTGGGCACACGTACTAAGGTGTCTGAATCCCAGCTCTGATCAGTCAGGACCCCCAGGACATAGGGTTGATGGTCTCCCTGTCCCATCCCCTGTTAATAACCAGATTCACACACCCTTTTAGGTAAATGAAGACAAGGAAAAGAAAGACAATTTTTGAAACCTCTGTTTGTTAAGTATAAACCCCTAAGATTTTTTTTTTGGTCTCCTTCTGATAAAGAAAGAACCAGCAGTTTTCAAGTTAATCCAAGAAGCAACTGCTCTTTAGTCAACCCTGGAAGGGGAAGTACAGAAGAAACACGGTCTAAGAAAGTCATACTCTAGCGGAGGAAATGCACTATCTTGCCAGATCTCCTCCTGTTGTTCTGACCACTCTTTGCCTTGAAGTCCTTCTTCAAGTGAGAGAAATAACTCGTATGTGCCTATGAGCCCCTGGGGGGCAAGACCCATGTCTGACCCTCTCTGTTTCTCTCCCAGGACCCAGCCTGGGGCTTGGCTCATCATAAACATATAATCATAGGAATCAAGAATGTGAGGGAGGGGAATAACACCTGGAATCCAGCCACATCACTTCCCTGCTCAAACCCCCCCCCCCCCATGGCTCCTCATTAATGGCAGGAAAAATTGCAAGCCCCTTGCCCAGACATTCACGCCTTTCAGCTCCCGGGGCTCCAGCCCGCCTCTCTATCCTCATTTCCCACCACTCCTGCTGCCCCCGTGTTGCCGGTTCTCCAGCTTCCAGTCACACGGGACTCAGTGAATCAGTCTGGGTCCATTGGGTGAAGAACCACTAGGCGTGGGAGAGAGTTGGGGTATCTTACAGGGAGCGGTTGATGCGATTATGGGAGTGTAACAGCGCATCAGTTGTTTACGCATAGCTGTGGTTACTGCACCTAGCGCAGCATCAGAGGCCAGCAGAGCAGGCACTAGAGAAGGAAAATCGCCAGGAGTTGGGGAGAGCAAGGGCAAGCTGGTGCTTACGGGAAGGAACTGGAACCCACGCTGTCTCTACTTGTGTCCAAACCTGTAGCTTCCATCAAAGGGCTGACCGGCAGAAGTGGAGCCTTCATTGAAGAAATTGATCCAAGAGATGAAGAAGAAATGGAAGGGAAACAACAAGGTCCTACTGTAGAGCACAGACAACTGTATCCAATGATAAACCATGATGGCAAAGAATATATTAAAAAAGGATGTATATATATGTGTATAACTGAATCACTTTGCTGTATAGCAGTAATTAACACAACACTGTAAATCAACTATACCTCAATTTAAAAAAAAAAAAAAGAAGAAAATTTTCACTCTATGTCCTGGTAGTAGTTTCTTAGCTAAATCACAAAAGTGACTCTGAGATAACCTGCTTTCAATTACCTCCTAAGAAAATAAATAAGAACCCTCCAAAAACCAAACCAAAAAACAAAAACAAAAAACAACAAGAAGAAGAAACTGAAGGAGAAAATCCAATGGGAGCTGAAGCAGGTGCGGGCCTGGCTGCTACATCACACCAAAAAAAAAAAGAGAGAGAAGGAGACCCTGTAGAGGTATGCCAGCATGCATGAGCTGCAACAGTGTCTGTCCTCATCTGACCATAAACACCACGGCCACTTCCAACGCTCACTTCCGCTTTCCAAGCCTCATGCGGAGTTTTCTTATGGCCAACCCCAACCCAGAGGTAATTCCAGAAACGTAGTTCCATCTCAGCTGAATTTGACCAGACACACACTTCCCCAGCCTGTTTCCTCTGCTGAGAATGTTCGTCTGCATTCTCCTTCTGAGTAACTCCTACTTATCTATCAAGGCCCCACCCAAATGGCTCTCCATCCCTCAAGTGTCTCCTGTCACCCATGGGCCGACTTCATCAACCCCTCCTCGTGCCCCAGCGACGCTGAGTACCAGCCTCCATCAGACACCTCACATCTATTCGATGCTCACGTGTGAGGCTGGATCTGTATCATCTCTGTGACCCAAGGGACTAGATGCTACTAAACATCACTTCGGTCAACCTTCACACCAACCCTTTGAAGCAAAATGCTTTTATTGTCTCTATTTTACAATAATGGAGGAAACTAAGACTCCAGGAAGAGCTGTCTCTTGCCCAGTGATGCACAGCTCATAAGGGGCAGAGGCAGGACTCAATCCTGGTCCATCTGACTCCAGAGACTGAAGTCTTAATCACTAAGCAATTCTTAAGGTAGAAAATATTAAAGGTGACCGTGGGGTGACCGACCTCCCGGTTTGCCTAGGACTGAGCGGGGGTTCTTGGGATGCTAGCTTTTCAGTTTGAAAACCGGGGTAAGTCCCAGGCAAACTGGGATGCCTTGGTTACCTTTGGCAAAGTGATCTGTCTGTTTAAAGGTGGGAGAGGCCCTGGGAAGCCAGGGAGGGGACATTCTGAAGCACTGAACTTATGCTACTCCCCAAGACCAGAATAAGAAGAAAGTTTTTGGATTGGCTTTATTTGTCTAATTTCTTCCTTCCTCAGAAACTCAGCCCTCGGGGTTATTTGGAAAGCAATTTGGGGCCAGCAGAGCTCAGGCGTTGCTGGTTGCACATAGAACGGTGGTAGGAGGAAGTGTGAGGTCAGGGGTGGCAGGGAATACCGTTTTCTTTCCTACAAAGTCCATCACAAGCCTGCAACCTGGGATCGAAACTGGGAGCCACAGAGCCTGCAAAAGGCGGGGGAGTCTCTGGGCTAAAGAAGCCTCAGCAGAGTCGATAGAGGTAGAATCCTGGCCTCCGAAACACCAGTGCTGGGAGGAACTGCTCAGTCCAACCGGACTGGTTCAACGCTGGGAAGGGATGCGGCCAAGGCCACAGAGCAAACAGAAGAGCTGGAGCTGAGACCCAGGTTTCTAGGCTTCTGCCCCCAGGTGGGGACCTGGGCAGGAGAGAGCGGCCCAGCCCACCGCTGACTTCAGGCAAGTGGCTTCTCTGTGTCTGATGCTCACTTTCTTTATCTGTGAAATGGGGAGAACTTCCAGGTCAAATAAGAAACATCAAGGCCTAGAACTGTGCAGAGCACCTAAGAAATGTCAGGGCCCTTCTTTAGCCACACCTAGCCCACAGCCTGCAGTCCTAGAGTCAAGTCTATTGGCCAAGTGGGGAGTCTATTACTTACCAGCTCTCTAATTAAGCAAGTTCTTTCCTTCTCTTGGTGTCAGACGTCAAGTTCATGAGGGGTTACTGGAAATGAGAACAAAGCTCTTATCTTAAGAGCTGGGAACTGTCTTTGGGAAAAATACCTTGAAAACCATCTTGGAGAGACTCAGGAGGCTGGGTGTGATAAGACACAACAGAAAGGCTTTGTTTGGGGTGGGAGTTCCTGAAAGGGAAAATAAGAGATGGGGTGGGGGAAGGGAAAGGAAGGGGCAAACAGAAGACCCAGCAAGATGGAGAAAGCCAGCCGCAAGGAGGGGGGACCAGCCAGACTTCCAGGCAAACAGGAGTGGCCGAAGGAGAGCTTTAGAATTGATGATGCTTCTCCGCTCTTCCCCAGAAGTGGTTTGTAACACCGTCCCCTCTCTACCTACAAATCAGTAACATCTACCAGTCCGAGGAGTGCTTGATACAAAGAGTGTGTGTGTGTGTGTGTGTGTGTGTGTGTGTGTGTAACTCAGACACAGCTAAGTTTCCTGTTTGAGGCAAGGCAGTACAAAACGGAGATCATATGCAAGGAAGAAAAAGCTAAGGATCTGAGAAAGCTTGGCTTGGCAGAGGCCACTGGGTCCATGGACATCCACTCTCTCCTTTCCTGGGCTCACAGCTCGCTACATTCCCCAGCCTCCTCGAGGTTAGGTTTGGCCAAATGATGGCGTTGGAGCCGGTAGGATGTGATGAGTGCCACTTCCAGGCCTGGCCCCGAAAACCTCCCATCCCAGCCCCTCCCTGCTCATCCCCTTCCTGTGTGTGGGATGACCTTGGGGGCCCTGTGTTGACAATGGCTGATCCATCATCACCCTGGGCCCCATGTCCATCCCACCAACCTGGAAACAAACCTCCTAGATCTTATCATGAGAGAAAAAAATAAACTTCCATTGTGTTAGGTCACTACGTTCTGGGTCTAATGGCTAAAGAAGTTTAGCCTACTCAAAACAGTAAGCTTGCAGGAGGTTTAGACCTCCAAGCACTACGGAATCGGGGTGGAGAGTTGGGGTAGAGGGCGCTGGACACATTTTCACAGACCTCCAGGATGGGCAGTGCCATCTGAGATGTGGGTCACACGTGAGAGGTGTTTCTTGGGCACTTGGCAAGTGACAGCCTTTCTGATCATGATGAAGTCCGTTATGGAAGAGCTGGTCTATCTCTAAAGTGGATTCATCAAGCCCACCTCTCGGGGGGGGCGGGGGGACTGGCCACGGGCTGTGGATGCCATCATTGGCATGAAGACCATAGGAAGACCTTAACTTGAGCATTGTTTTTGCCAGGCTGGGGAGAGAAGTCTCCTTCGCAGAGCTGAGACGAGCTGCTGTGTGTGATGGGAGGAGAGATTATTTGGCTCAGGAAGGGGTGAGAGGAGGCCACACCCTCAGCAAGGCCTGAACACCTTCCCCTGTAGGGAGAGTACATAAGTTTGGTGCATTTTTAAGTCCCTGGCCATCCTGATAAGTCTCCTGAAGCCCTGTAACAGAGAAAGGGACAGAACATGCCCTTAATCTTTCTAGAGGGTGAGAAGGAAGGTACCCTCCCTCCGGGTGGGCTCCTGGGGCTGGGGAGGAGGCTGGGGGGCAGGGCACCAAGAGGTGTGGAAGCTTGGGCCTCCCTCTGGCTGCCCAGAGGCCTTTGGGCCAGTGGCTGAGCTCACCACTTTGGGAGGCTCACGGTGGCCTGAACCAGAAGCCCGGGGAACATGGGGCAGCCCGAGTGGACAGACATGAGACCAGCACCCTAGCAGCGCCACGCAGCAGTGCGTTGGCAGCAGTGACAAGCCATCCAAAGCATCCCCAGACTTCCCCAGCAATTCCAGAGTGTGATACAGGACTTCCTGTCAATGGAGGGTAAGAGGGGGTGCAGCTGGGTTTCACTAAATTTGAAGAAGGGAGATGGGATAGGATTTGCTGCCAGATAGAGTGGAAGAGTCCATGTTTGTTGCCAGAACTTAGAAGGAGAGAGGGTACTGGTCCCTGGGGGTGCCTGGGGGGATCGGGGCAGGCTGTCTCCACCGGCCCAAGCCAAGCACTTTCCTTTGTCCAGTTCTGCTCCAAGTGTGGCTCTCAGCATCCAGGGGCATCAGGAAACTCAGAGCCCTGACTCTCCAGTGAGCAAACCAGCTCCAGGCAAGCAGGAGGCCTTGGAGCAGGGCTCAGCTCCGACACCAGTGTCCTGGGGCTCAGACACAGAGGGAGCGGGATGGCGAGGCAGAGCAAGAGTGGAAGGAAATGAGCTGCCTGCGTTCTGTGAAGGCTCAGAGTGACTTATTATGGGAATATCTTGGCGGAGGTGGAGCCGGGGAGGTTGGGAACAGCATCGCCAAGACAACCAGAGGTTCAACTGTCCGCCAAGTCTATCCATCCTGCAGATGTGGCCCATCTCTCCCACGCTGGAGATTCAGAACAGCAAGAAAAGATATTAGAGGAGACAACCAGAGTTCTGTACGGAGAAGCTTAGAATGGAAAATCGTCATCTTTTGGGTGCCATAGTTCCTTGCCTTCCAGAGACCACAGACAGTATTCTCAGTGCCCTTCGCTCCCAGGCCCCATAGGTTTTCTGTCGCTGGAAGAACACAGACGCTGGAGTCAGGCCAGCCAGGGTTTGAGTCCCAGCTCTAGCACTTGCTAGCACTGCTTGAGCAAATCACTTCAAGTCTCTGAGCCTCAGTTTCCCCATCTGTGAAATGGGGATTATAAAACTTGCTAGCTAGGGCTGTGGTGAGGAATCAACAGACATAAAATGTAAAGCAATTTGTCACAATCATCCTCACTGTGACTTAATGAGTTAGCATTTGCTCGATGCTGGGTCCTTTTCCTGACTTTTCGTATTCAGTCCTCACTATGACCCCTCTCGACAGATGAGAGAGGCAGAGCCCAGAGAGGCAGAGTGATTTTCCCAGGGTTGCTCAGCTTTAAGATGGCTGAGCCTGGCCTGGAACCCAGGTGGTCTGACCTCAGAGTCCAGGCTCTGGGCCCCTCCCTGTACTTGTGATTCAGAGCAGGCTATGTATCAACGGTGTTCAAAGGGAGGCTGAGACATAAGTGGGAGCGTGGAGCAAGGAAGCATCATTCTGAGGAAGGCTCTTGGAGGCAGAGGGATTTGAGGGGAAATTTTCCCAAACAAAGCGGGATATCAGCAGGAGGGAAGGGGTGAAGGGGAGGCATTGCCAGGTAGCGGCTGCAGTGGAAGCAAAGTCAGGGAAGTGGAGACACACGAGGGGGATCGGAGAACAAACCCATGTGGCTGCAGCTGAGGGCCCCAGGCAGAGAGCTGAGCAGGGGCTTCACCAGTGGAGCTGTTTCATTACAGAAAGCAGTCATTTTTTCTCTCGGTCCCCTTCACAAACACATCAGACTGTGAGCTCCGTGAGGGCGAGGACCAGGTGAGTCTCCTGCCCTGCTGCAGCCCCAGTGCCCAGACTGGCACCTGAACCATGCACCGTAGGCACTGGACAAACAGTTGCTGGATGAATGGAGAGGGGGAGGGTGTGTATTCTCATCCATCTCTCTCTCTCTCTCTCTTTTTTTTCTTTTTCCAGCAGTGCCAGGTGGCTTGTGGAGATCTTAGTTCCCTAACCAGGGATTGAACCCGGGCCACGGCAGTGAAAGCGTTGAGTCCTAACCGCTGGACCGCCAGGGAATTCCTGCATCCATCTCTTACTTTGTTAGAACTGCACCTGAATTACCGTATAACCCCCTTTGCTCCTGCAAAGGAGGCATACTGTAACAGGGAGTGGGGGAGGGAGGTTAGGGAGAGAAATGGGTGGAACCAAGCCCCCCTGACAAGTATTTATCTCAGGATACTGACTCCAGGAAACAGAAACCACAGCCATGCCCTCTTCCCCACACCTGTTCACCCGGGATATTTTAGGAGATGAATCTCCATGGGTTTCTCAAATCTTGCAAGCAGAGACAGTGACAACTGTTCTAGACTATCTTTTTTTTTTTTTTAATTTATTTATTATTTTTGGCTCTGTTGGGTCTTTGTTGCTGCACACGGGCTTTCTCTAGTTGCAGTGAGCAGGGGCTACTCTTCATTGCGGTGCGCAGGCTTACTGCAGAGGCTTCTCTTGTTGCAGAGCACGGGCCCTAGGCGCACGGGCTTCATTAGTTGTGGCTTGCGGGCTCTAGAGCGCAGGCTCAGTAGTTGCAGCGCTCGGGCTTAGTCACTCCACAGCATGTGGGATCTTCCTGGACCAGGGTTCAAACCCATGTCCCCTGCATTGGCAGGCAGATTCTTAACCACTGCGCCACAAGGGAAGCCTTAGACTATCTTTTCAAGAATGTTTGTATAGCAAACAGCCTTGGAAGATGGAGAGTATTTCTCTCTGAATCAAAGGGCAGGCATGCTTACTGCCCACTATAAAAGCTTGCTGTTCATCTCTTGTATTGCAGCCCACTGCATGTGAGGCATCCAGCTGGACCCATCTCTGTCATCCTTGTCTAGACTTGCCTATTAAAATATAGGACACCCTTGTAAGTTTGAGTTTCAAATAAACAATGACTACATTTTTTTTTTTTAATTAAAAAAAAAATTTTTTTTTCTTGGCCATGCTGTGAGGCTTGTGGGATCTTAGTTCCCTGACCAGGGATCAAACTCAGGCCCTCGGCAGTGAAAGCATGTAGTCCTAACCACTGGACCACCAGGGAATTCCCAATGACTACTTTTTTAGTATAGGTATGTCCCATGCAATATTTGAGACATACTAAAAAAAGGTATTTATCATTTATCTAAAATTCAAATTTAACCAGGTGCCCTCTGTTTATTTTTTAAATCAGGCAGCCCTTCCGCCGTGGGACCCGGGGGCCAGAGGAACTGGGGCAAATATGCTGATGTTTATGCCATTTGCGATGCCGTGAGTAATGAAGATCTTTGTCTCTGGCCCAAGGCTCTCGTGTTTTCTGCGGGCACCCTAGTTAGCTCACAAGTAGGGCAAAATCTCATACTTTTCCCAGTTCTTGATAGGCATCCCCAGCCTAAGCTTGAAATCTGGCCTAGAGTTGGCAGCTCACAGCATCTGTGGGAGGAATAGTTGTCAATCCGTAGGAATTAGTGCCAAGCACACAGAACTCCTCAGGGATTTAGAATGGGTTCCTGGTGGTGCAGCAACTTTCCATTTCACTCGTGCATTGTTGTTACCATGGTTACTGTAACTATACAGGACTGCATAGCTTCCAAAGAGCATTTGCACGCGTTATCTTGTTCAACTTCCCAATGACTTGCTGAAATATGCATGATCATTCTTACCTTAGGAATTAGAAAACTGAAGTTCAGGGTCAGGAAATCCATTGCACTGGCTTGCTGCCTGTTGTACAGTGGTGATATGTTTCCCAAAGATGTCAATGCTGCCGTTACCACCATCAAGACCAAGCATACCATGCAGTTTGTGGACTGGTGCCCCACTGGCTTCAAAGTTGGCATTAATTACTAGCCTCTCACTGTGGTACCTGGTGGAGACCTGGCCAAAGTACAGCGAGCCGTGTGCATGCCGAGCAACACCACAGCCATCGCTGAGGTCTGGGCTCGCCTGGACCACAAGTTTGACCTGATGTATGCCAAGCGTGCCTTTGTTCACTGGTACGTGGGTGAGGGCATGGAGGAAGGAGAGTGTTCTGAGGCCCGTGGGGATATGGCTGCCCTTGAGAAGGATTATGAGGGGGTTGGAGCCGATAGCGCTGAGGGAGAAGATGAGGGTGAAGAATATTAACCTGTCTGCTGTAATTTTACACTCTTGTCTTGGGACTGCTTATTTGTGTTCTATGGAGCTGCCCATCGTGGCCCCATCTTGTCAATAAAAGTGAGATTTCTATTTTCAATGTCAAAAAAAAAAGTCCATTGCACAAGGACACACAGCCAGTCATTAGCGTAGCTGGGATCACTCAACCAAAGAGGACTTATGAGACCTACTGTGTGCCTAGCACTGGCCTAAGCTCATCACATACTTTATCTAGTACTAGTCTGGTAATGTGGGCATAATTAAGACCCCAGAAGGGGTCTTACAACACCCGAGTTCGCATGGCTGGGGAGTGGCAGAGTCAAAATGACAACCCATTTCTGTTTAACGCCAAAGCTTGAGCAAAAAGGTACAGTAGATCATAGGGTATGGGGGGGAGGGGCAGAGCCCCACTTAGAACAGAAGTGTATGGAGTCATACCCTTTATAGCAGTTTCCTGATAGCCCCATTCAGGCTGGGAGCTACAGCACTAAGCAGGGAACTGAGGCATCTCAGCCACACAGACTGGACAAGCTGAGCAACCACTCATACTGGAATTCAACAAATACTACAGTTTATTCCAGGACCCGTGGTCTGGTGGGCTGGGCCGTCTCAGGGACGGAATGGTGCTTCAAGCTGAGAGGGACGCGAGGGGGACAATGATGCTTTCTGCACATCCTTGAGGAAAGTTGACTTTTGGGGGGGAAAACACATTCCTACACCAGAGTTTCCCAATGTGTTTCCTGAAACGTTAGTTTCAAAAAACAGGGAAAAGGAAATTCTATAGTGAAACAAGTTTGAGAAATGTCATAGCCCCTCTCTCTTTTTTTTTTTTAAATAAATTTATTTATTTATTTATTTTAATTTTGGCTGTGTTGGGTCTTCGTTTCTGTGCGAGGGCTTTCTCCAGTTGCGGCGAGCGGGGGCCACTCTTCATCGCGGTGCGCGGGCCTCTCACTGTCACGGCCTCTTCCGTTGAGGAGCACAGGCTCCAGATGCGCACATAGCCCCTCTCTTCCTCTTGGATTTAGAGTCTTCAGTATATGAAAGGCTCTGATAAGTCCTGTAGCAGAGGACTCTGTTCTATTTTATTTAATCTGGAATTTCCTGAAAAGACCTGATCGGGGCATTTCTCTCTCGTTTCTTTTCCAAATAATTTTTTTGGTACTAATTTTCATTAAGACCTTTTGAAAAATGCAGGAATTGCAAGAATTTGGAGGCCACAGCGTTTCTTAAAATTCTCCCTTTTCCTCATTTTCAGCAAAACTAAGCCTTCAGTTTTGGCTCAGGAAATGGAAGCAGGATTTCCGGGGCCTCTACCAGCATGGAGGCCAGCGGAGCAGCATTCTTAGTACTTCATGTACAATCTTTTTTCTTTTTTTTTTTTTAACAAATCTTTATTGGAGTCGAATTGCTTCCTTCTGTATGAACAGAGCCTCAGGAGTTATGTGAGGCAGCGGCCCTGGGCAGCATTTATCATCAAAAAGAGGTGTGGGAAGCAGCCGCATAGCACAGGGAGATCAGCTCAGTGCTTTGTGACCGCCTGGAGGGGTGGGATAGGGAGGGTGGGAGGGAGGGAGACGCAAGAGGGAAGAGATATGGGAACATATGTATATGTATAACTGATTCACTTTGTTACAAAGCAGAAACTAACACACCATTGTAAAGCAATTATACCCCAATAAGGATGTTAAATAAAAAAAAAAAGAGGTGTCCTGAGAGAGCCCCCTTATCTCTGGGACTTTTGTGCATTTCCTGTACTGCCTTGCCAGGGGACATTGTCTAATAGTAGGTACAAGTGAAACCCCATTTAGCACTTGGCCTCTTGAGCCACAGGAAATGCAGCTGAGACCAAGCTCCCTCACCCCATGCAGAAAGGGGATCGTCTGCCTCTCGAACCAGCCACAGAAGCAACATTGACTGAGTGTTACATACAGGGGGCCAGGCAGGTCCTGCTCCCCTGACCTACTCTCCTGACAGCTCTTCCAGGGCTGGAAGTCCTCATTGTCAGAGCCACCTTTTGGTCCACGGATGCTTTCCAGGCTGCGAGCCTCTTTGTTCCTAAGAAGAAAGACGCTCTTGGGGCACATTGCCTCTGAAAACCCAAGGGTGATGCTACTTAAGCTGTGGCCCAAAGAATTAATACACGGGATGTGACGAATGTTGCAAGAACAAAACCAGTTGGGTGCTAACATAAGTTCAGGCAAGTCGACATCCCCTGTGGAAAATCACAGAGCCCAGTACAGACCTGAGTAGCCATGAAGGAGAAAGGCTTTGACTGGCCTGCGAGTAGAGCAGCCACTTATATTCACCAGGAATAGGAAATGCCCCGCATGGGAGATTTGGTCAACGATCTGTTAAGAACCAGGCTTACAGGAATGCACCACGGGGACAGGGAGAAACGTGTGCCAAGTGCACGACCGCGTGCACTCAGACGTCAGACAGCTAAGAGTTCAAGTCTTCCTCCCCAATTTAGAATGATGCAGCCTTAGGCAAGTTACTGAAACCTCCCTGGCTTCAAATTCCTCACCCCTAAAATAGGAATCATAACAGCTCCTCTCACAGGTGGTTTTTGTGAGGATTGAAGATTAGTGCACGAGGCAAGTGCTCAGTGAACAGCTGTAGCCATCGTTACTGTGGTTGTTATTGTTTTTGTGTTATTGTTTATGGAGATGGAACAGAGGGGTAGCAAGAAGTGGGGGGAATCATGAAAGGCGGGGAGGGAAAAGGCCAAAGACACAGGCAGACCTCGGAGATATTTCAGGTTGGGTTCCAGAACATTGGAGCAAAGCCTGTATCGCGAAATAAAGCCAACGTTGCAATAAAGTGAGTCACACACATTTTTTGCTTTGCCAGCGCATATAAAAGTTATGTTTACACTATACCATAGTCTATTACATGTGCAATAGCATTATGTCTTTAAAAATGTGTACGTTAGTTAAAAAATAACTTATTGCTTAAAAATGCTAACCATCATCTGAGCCTTCAGAGAGTCATGGTAGTAACATCAGAGATCACTGATCACAACTCGGTGCTTGGTGACCGCCTGGAGGGGTGGGATAGGGAGGGTGGGAGGGAGGGAGACGCAAGAGGGAGGGGATATGGGAACATATGTATATGTATAACTGAGTCACTTTGTTATAAAGCAGAAACTAACACACCATTGTAAAGCAATTATGCTCCAATAAAGATGTTAAAAAAAAAATCATGAAGAAGTTTGAAACTTTGGGAGAATCACCAAAATGTGACACAAAGACACGAAATGAGCAAGTGCTGTTAGAAAAATGGCACCGATAGACACACTTGATG
The DNA here is from genome assembly GCF_059928025.1 of Delphinapterus leucas. Taxonomy (NCBI): domain Eukaryota; kingdom Metazoa; phylum Chordata; class Mammalia; order Artiodactyla; family Monodontidae; genus Delphinapterus; species Delphinapterus leucas. The sequence continues at coordinate 112,000,206 of NC_143134.1, forward strand.
CAGGGTTGCCACAAACCTTCAATTTGTTAAAAAAAATTTTAAAAAAAGAAAAGTCTGCAAAGCGCAATAAAACGAGGTGTGCTTGTACATCTTGCTACCTTCATCACGGTGTGCTATAACATCAGAGCTGGAAGAGCCTTCCCTTGCCTACAAAGTTGTAATAACTGAAGTCCAGAAGCACGAAGAGACTTTCCCCAAATCATACAGTGTGTTAGTGTCAAGCCAAGAAATCATTCATTCCCCAAATATTCACTGAGCACCTACTCCACTATGCGGAGGCAATTTGCATAATTCAAGAAACATATGCAACACACACCAGAAATCTCAGGCTTGCAATTTACCTTATAGAAATATTTGCAAAATGTTTTCAAGATAAATATGTTTTTTTTCTTTTTTTAACATCTTTATTGGAGTATAATTGCTTTACAATAGTGAGTTAGTTGCTGCTGTATAACAAAGTGAATCAGCTGTATGTATACATATATCCCCGACCTCTTGCGTCTCCCTCCCACCCTCCCTATCCCACCCCTCTAGGTGGTCACAAAGCACCGAGCTGATCTCCCTGTGCTATGTGGCTGCTTCCCACTAGCTATCTATTTTACATTTGGTAGTATATGTAAGTCCATGCCACTCTCTCATTTCATCCCAGCTTACCCTTCCCCCTCCCCATGTCCTCAAGTCCATTCTCTATGTCTGTGTCTTTATTCCTGTCCCGCCCCTAGGTTCTTCAGAACCTTTTTTTTTTTTTTGATTCCATATATATGTGTTAGCATATAGTATTTATTTTTCTCTTTCTGACTTACTTCAATCTGTATGACAGTCTCTAGGTCCATCCATCTCACAACAAATAACTCAATTTCGTTTCTTTTTATGGCTGAGTAATATTCCATTGTATATATGTGCCACATCTTCTTTATCCATTCATCCGATGATGGACACTTAGGTTGTTTCCATCTCCAGGCTATTGTAAATAGAGCTGCAATGAACATTTTGGTACATGACTCTTTTTGAATTATGGTTTTCTCAGGGTATATGCCCAGTAGTGGGATTGCTGGGTCATATGGTAGTTCTATTTTCAGTATTTTGAGGAACCTCCATACTGTTCTCCATAGTGACTGTATCAATTTACATTCCCACCAGCAGTGCAAGAGGGTTCCCTTTTCTCCACACCCTCTCCAGCATTTATTGTTTGTAGATTTTTTGATGATGGCCATTCTGACTGGTGTGAGGTGATACCTCATTGTAGTTTTGATTTGCATTTCTCTAATGATTAGTGATGTTGAGCATCCTTTCATGTGTTTGTTGGCAATCTGTGTATCTTCTTGGGAGAAATGTCTATCAAGATAAATATGGCCTTTTCTTGCTCTCCGGCCATCTTGGTGGCTGCAGTGGGCTGGGGGTGTCCCGCACCTAAGGCAGGAAGATGGTGGCCGCAAAGAAGATGAAAATGTCACTGGAGTCGATCAACTCTAGGCTCCAACTGGTTGTGAAGAGTGGAAAGTACGTGCTGGGGTACAAGCGGACTCTGAAAATAATCCGGCACGGCAAAGCGAAACTGGTCATCCTTGCCAACAACTGCCCAGCCTTGAGGAAATCTGAAATAGAGTATTATGCCATGTTGGGCAAAACTGGTGTCCATCACTACAGTGGCAATAATATTGAATTGGGCACAGCATGTGGAAAGTACTACAGAGTATGGACATTTGCTATCATTGATCCAGGTGATTCTGATATCATTAGAAGCATGCCGGAACAGGCTGGTGTAAAGTAACTCATGCACAATTTTTCTTTAATAAAACTGGCCGAAGCTTGTTTTAAAAAAAGATAGATAAAGATGTTTTTCAAAGGGACATAATAAAATACGCATGTGTCTACTCATTTGAGCAGAAGGAATACAGTAAGAATAAACCAGAAGCTAACGGGCTTGGTTATCTACAGGGGGTAGGTGTGAACAAGGCAGAAAGAAAGGGAAACGAAGACAGGGTGGAGAAGAGAAAGACCATTGGAATTTCTCTTTTTGTGTAGCTCTGACTCATAGAGCTATGACAGTATTTCACATACCCCAAAGGTGACTAAATAAATAGATGCAACCAGGATGCAGGGGGAACACCCAAAGTTATTCAAACGGTAACAGATGAACCCAACAGTATGACAAATGAATAACGTCACCACACTGAAAGCAATAGGGAAGAAAACAGCAACCTGAAGCAACTTTAGGAAACAATTGTTTTGACTGGCTCTAGACATTTACATTCCCACCAACAGTGCACAAGGGTTCCCTTTTCTCTACACCCTCACCAACACTTCTATTTTGTTGTTTTTTTGATAATAGCCATTCTGACAGATGTGAGGTGACATCTCATTGTGGTTTTGATTTTCATTTCCCTGATGATTAGTGATCTCGAGCATCTTCTCATGTGCCTGTTGCCTATCTGTATGTCTTTTTTTGGAAAAATGTCTTTTCAGATCCTCTACCCATTTTTTTTTTTTTTTTTTTTTTTTTAGTATTTATTTGGCTGCATTGGGTCTTAGTTGCAGCACGTGGGATCTTTCGTTGCTATGCGCGGGCTTCTCTCTAGTTGTGGCACGTGGGCTCCAGGGCGCGTGGGCTCTGTAGGTTGCGGTACACGGGCTCTAGTTGAAGCGCGTGAGCTCAGTAGTTGTGACGCGCGGGCTTCGTTGCCCCGTGGCACGTGGGATCTTAGTTCCCGGACCAGGGATCGAACCCACATCCCCTGCATTGGGATGCAGATTCTTAACCACTGGACCCCCAGGGAAGTCCCAGGTTGTTTGTTTTTTTTGATGTTGAGTTGTATGAGTTCTTTGTATATTTTAGATATTAAACCCTTATAAGATATATCATTTGCAAATATCTTCTCCCATTCAGTAGGCTTTGTTTTTGTTTTGTTGATAGTTTCTTTCAATGTACAAAAGCTTTTTAGTTTGATGTAGTATTTGTTCTTGTTCTGTGGAAGAATGCCTTTGGCATTTTGATAGGGATTGCATTGAATCTGTAGATTGCCTTCGGTAGTTTGGTCATTTAAACAATATTAATTCTTTCAATCCACGAGCACAATCTATCTTTCCGTCTACTGTATTTGTGTCATCTTATAGTTTTCCAAGTACAAGTCCTTTATCTCCTTAGTTAGATTTATTCCTAGGTATTTTACTCTTTCTGATGCAATTATAAATGGGATTGTGTTCTTAATTTCTATTTCTGATAGTTTGTTATTAGTACATAGAAATGTAACAGATTTCTGTATATTAATTTTGTATCCTGCAACTTCATTGAATTCATTGGTGGTTCTAGTGGTCTTTTGGTGGCATCTTTAGGATTTTCTTTGTATAGTATCATGTCATCTGCAAATAGTGACAGTTTTATTTCTTTCTTTCCAATTTGAATTCCTTTTATTTCTCTTTCTTGTCTGATTGTGGTGGCTAGGACTTCCAACACTACGTTGAATAAAAGTGGCAAAGAGTTTTTTCCCTTTGCATTTCAATTTGGGATGTTTCTATTGACATATTTTCAAGCTCACTGCCTCTTTCTTTGGCTATGTCTAGTCTACTAATGAACCTATCAAAAACATTCTTCTTTTTTGTTAGTGGTTTTGATTTCTAGCATTTCCTTGTGATTCTTAGAGTCTCTACCTCTGCTTACATGATCTGTCTGTTCTGGCATGTTGTCTACTTTTTCCATTAGTCCCCTTAACATATTAATCAGAGTTGTTTTAAATTCTTTATCTGACAATCCCAAGCTCTGTATCATATCTGAGTCTTATTCAGATGCTTGCTTTGTTTCATCATACTATGTTTTTTCTTGTCTTTTAGCAGGGCTTGTAATGTTTTGTTGAAAGCTGGCCATGAGGTGTCTGGTACTAGGAACTGAGGTAATCGGGCTTAGGGTGAGGTTTTATGTTAACCTGGCTAAGAGCTGGGCTGTTAATGTTTGCTGCAGCTTGTAGGTGCCACAGGCTTCAGTTTCTTCTAGTTCCAGGCTGTTTTTTCTCCTATTGTCTTTGGGTTTTCCTAAGAATTCTTTCTTAAATAACTTCTTTGTCTTGCAGCTCTATAAACTCTAGTTATTATACCTGTTGACGTGTGTTATGGAGTTGGGGAGGGGAAGCATGCTATAGTCTTAAGATTAAATCCCAACTGTTTCATTTTTGTAGTGGTTCTGAGTGCCTGCGCTGTGACCTTCTTAACTCCCCACCCCCACGGGATACAGAAATCTGCCCTCTACCCAGATCAGATAATACTATGGTTAAGCAGTTTTCCTTGGGGGCATAACTTTGTTACAGACAAAGATCTGGGTGTGTTTGGAAATGGTTACCCTTCCTCTGCCCCCTCCGGAAGCAAGAGGAGATTTCTGTCCCGTCTTCAGGGTGAGACCCGGTAGGCTCCTGGAGATAAAACCCACACACATTTTATCTAGGAGTTTTAAACTCTCAACCCAGTCCACACTGAGCCTCCAGCAATCCATCAATTACTATCAGAAGAGTTTCTGCCCATTATGGCTCCAGAGGCTCCCCCAGGAGGCTAATCATGTTGTGATTCTGGTTTTTTCTCCTTTTTCTCCAGTTTTTGGGGGTGGGATTTGCCCTGTGAACTCAATTCTCTGATGGATCTAAGATTTGCAGTTTCTCCAGCTTGGTCTTCCTGTAAGGATGGAAATGATGCCTCCTAAGGTCTTTTTTTTTTTCTTTTCTTTTAAAAATATTTATTTATTTGGCTGCGCTAGTCTTCGTTGCGGCATGCGGTCTTCTTCTATTTTTTGTTAATTAATTAATTTTATTTATTTTTGGCTGCGTTGGGTCTTCGTTGCTGTGCGCAGGCTTTCTCTAGTTGCAGTGATGCGATTGTGGTGCACAGGCCTCTCATTGTGATGGCCTCTCCTGCTGCAGAGCATGGACTCTAGGGCGCGCAGGCTTCAGCAGTTGTGGCACGCAGGCCCAGTAGCTGTGGCTTGCGGGCTCTAGAGCACAGGCTCAGTAGTTGTGGCACACGGGCTTAGTTGCTCCGCTGCATATGGGATCCTCCCAGACCAGGGCTTGAACCTGTGTCCCCTGCATTGGCAGGCGGATTTCCAACCACTGCGCCACCAGGGAAGCTCCATGCGGTCTTCTTAGTTGTGGCATGCAGACTCTTAGTTGTGGCACGCGGAATCTAGTTCCCTGACTACAGGGATTGAACCTGGGCCCCCTGCATTGGGAGCGCGGAGTCTTAGCCGCACTGGACCACCAGGGAAGTCCTCTCCTGAGGTCTCCACACATTGGAGTTGGAACTGAACGTCTGTGTGTATATATGTAATTTTTACAAAACACTTCATACATGTCATCCTAAACAGTTTTGGTTATTGTTATTTGCAAACTGACAGACTTCTGCCCTTGAGGCACTCACAGTTTGGAAGGGGGTGGCAGAGAGAGTCTGTCATTAATTTTGGAAAATTCTCAGCCATTCTTACTTCCAAAATCTCTTCTCCTCCTTCAGGGATTTCCATTACACATGTGTTACACCTTTTGTAATTGTCCCACAGTTTTTGGATATTCTGTTCCCTTCTTTTTCCCATTCTTTTCTCTCTTTGCTTTTTCAATTTGGGACATAAATAATGACATCAGTAAATAAATGATATAAATAGTGCGGAGCACTGAGAAGTGCCCCAAGAATGTTTACAGGGGAACCTGCCCCATTGAGGCGGAAGCCAGGTCAGCATAGCCAGCACTGCAGCCCATTATGGTATTGACCCAATAATTGTTTAGAGGAAGCAGCTGGGGTCTGAAGCGTGCTCGGGAAGAGAAGAGGGACAGAGAGGAAGGACAGAGGGGGACAAACTTGAGGAGGGAGGAGGCCCCGGCTTTTCCAGCTCTCCCTCCCCAGTGCCTTGTCCTCTGTCCTTTACTACCTCCTTATTATTATTATTTTAATAAATTTATTTATTTATTTTTGGCTGCACTGGGTCTTCGTTGCTGCACGCGGGCTTTCTCTAGTTGCGGCGAGCAGGGGTTACTCTTTGTTGCAGTGCGCGGGCTTCTCATTGTGGTGTCTTCTCTTGTGGAGCACAGGCTCTAGGCACGCGGGCTTCAGTAGTTGCAGCACGCAGGCTCAGTAGTTGTGGTGCACGGGCTTAGTTGCTCCGCGGCATGTGGGATCTTCCCGGACCAGGGCTCGAACCCGTGTCCCCTGCATCGGCAGGCGGATTCTTAACCACTGCGCCACCAGGGAAGCCCTACTACCTCCTTATTTAGTCATCCTCACCTTCAGCTTGCTTCCTCAGCTGTCCTGCGCTCACCTGGGCTGTTGATTCACAGTGGAGATGCTGTCTCCTCCGTGCGGAGCCAGTGCGGGGGTGGAGAGTGGGGTCTAACTACCCTCTTCCTCTCTTCTCTGAATAAAGCCTCTCGAGACCAATTAGTGATGCCCAGTCAGTGATGCTGGGAGTAGAAAGCTGCCAGGAGAGCTCTGGTCCCCGGGGTTCTGCCACCACCAGCCTTGAGCAAGGCAGGTGAAGGTCAGAGCAGCACCCTGTTTGCTGCTGCGTGTTCTTGCGTGTGTTAAGCACTCTTCTTTGATAGCATATCTTGTGAGATAAGCATTTTTATCCCCACTTTACAGACAAGAAAATGAGGTGCGGGGAGGGGGTGTGTGTGTGTGCTCATTTGGCCCATCTCCAGGCAGCCAGAAAGATACAGGGCTGGGGTTCAAACCCAATGTCCTAACTTTAAGTCTGAGCTCCCTCCCCTTCACCCCCATCAGGGCTGGGCATGCCCAGTGTGAGAGGAGCCCTGCTCTCTGTGGCCTCAGCTGCCGGCATCTGCCCCCAGATGCACAGGCAGATGCTGTGGGGATATCATGGCAGGCTCGTCGGAAACTTGGCTTGGAGCCTCCATTGTCTCAGCAGCTTGTAATCTGGCCCTGGGCAGGGGGCTACGGGTGGAGGCCACTTTTCATGGGAACTCAAGCAAGGAGAGAGTGTGAACCATCAGACTGGGACCCAGGCCAAGAGACCAGAAAGAAAGCTGGGGTCTTGGCCAGCACTCCAGGCCCACGGGAGCCTCCAGCTGGGTGGAGCCATGCGGGCTGGGCCAGATGTGGGCGGGGAAATTGGCAGAGTTGCCGGTGGCTCTTTGTCTGCAGGGGAGAGAGAAAAAGAGCAAACTGATGGGACAAACCAGCTGACATCCAGGGAAACAGGGGCCTCTGGTCACCCAGGGAAGGAACCCAATCCATTAGGAGGGAGAAGAGAGGCTTCTTGGGGGAGGGGACCCCAGTGATGAGCATGGCCTTTCTGGTTGGGGGAGCAGCAGGTAAGAAGAGCCTCTTGATGAGGAAATGTCTGACCCAGCTGGGCAGTTCAAGGTCAAACAGTTCAGTCTGTCCTGAATGTCAGGTGTGAAATACAGCATAGCGAGAAATGAGGTTGAGGTTGGGGTGTGGAAAGGGTACAGATGCCAGGTGTTATATGGGATATACGTACACTTGAAAAAAAAAAAAAAAAGATTGTTTATCTGAAATTCAAATTTAACTGGACATCCTGTATTTTTATATGCTGAATCTGGCAACTCCAGCCTTGGGGGCTATTTGGACTTAATACCTAAGTTGTGGGGAGCCATTAGAAACTTTTCAGAAGGGGGATGATGTGGTGAAATTTGCATTTTAACAGGAGATGGTGGAATGCAGGGGGCAGGGAGATCAGTTAAGAGAAGCTTTAGGGATGAAGAGTGGGTGGGCAGAGAGGGATTTATTAAAGAGGTAGAGTCAGTGGGCCTTGGTGAGCAATCGAGTGTGCAAATTGAGAAAACGGGAGAGTCAAGGACGACACCTTTAGTTCTGGGCAACTAAACAGATGATGGTGGCCTTTCCTAGGAAGTGAGGCATGTTTGGGAGGAGGGAGAAGCCAAGGCCAGCTTTCGACATGAGGACATCCAAGAAGAGAGGTCCAGGAGACGGCTGGTGATGGAGTCCAGGTGAGAGGCCAGGGCTGGAAGTCAGCACTTGGAAGAGAGCGGCTTTTGGAGCAAAACCACTGGGACCATGGGAATGGAAGAGGTGCTCGGGGAAAGCCTATGGGGTGAGAAGGAAAGGAGGCTGAGAAGGGAACCCTGAGACATAATAATTGTTTAGAGGAAGCAGAAGGAAGAGAAGCCAGCAAAGTAGATCCAGAGGCTGCACAGAGGTTTGGAGAAACACAGGAAGTGTCTTCGTGACACCGTGTCCCCCCGCCCCGGAAGCTAAGGCAGGACAGAGATGAAAGAGAACAAATGTGAAAGTACCAAACATTACCAAGACATCAAGTCATGTGAGAACAGAAAGTGGTCCTATGGATCTGGTCCTAGAGACCTGATGAGGGGTGTTTCAGGGGAGGGCTGGGGGCAGAAGCCAGGTGGGAAGGGATGAGGAGAGAGTGGGCGGTAGGACTTTGACTGAGAGCCACTTGGACATGGTATTGACCCAAGCATCTGTCCTGTCCCTCCTCAGGCCCCACCAAACTGACAGTGAAGGGGAAAAGCAGGTATATACCAGCCCATGATGACAAAGAAGCTGGGAGAGGAGGCATGAGCAGAAAAGAAGATTTCAACAAAACTTTGGAAGATGGGATGCTAACAGAGAAGTAGCATGTAAATTCGTGGCTACAACCTGACGTGCCCGCAGAGGAGAGGAGGGGGAACCAGACAGTTGGTCCTGAACATCCCAGAGCCCCGGGTCATGGAGGGACCAGGTCTGGTGGGAAGCTTGGACACAGAACAGGTGTCCCTCAGGTCTTATAGGTAAAGATGACTTCACCCACAGGCATAAGAATATTAGTTTCTTCGTGGAGGAACTGCAAAGGCTTGCAAATATCAGGCACAGCAGAGAATAAGACTGAGACAGGGATTAAGGGATATGCATCCTGAGTGATGGGACTTCTAGCCCTCTTCCCCTGTCCTGCTCCTAGAATGCCAATAGCCAGAAGTATTCCTTCATGCCCTACCCCCAAGAAGCACCTGAAGGAATTTTCTCTGGAGCTATGAAGTCCTGAATGATGGACCTCCACTTATGATGATGACTTGGAGGCCAGGACAGCAGTAGGAGAAGGTTGATGCAACAGTCCAGGCAACAAGGGATGGGACCTGGGCCAGGGTATCCTCAGCGGGAAGAGGCGGGATGGATTCTGGAGGTATTTAGGAGGCAAACTTTGGGAGGGGAGGAGGTGGTGGGCTGACTTCTCGTGAGAGGGACTTGTGGGAATGGAGGGGCCATTTCCCAACACAGGGAGCATCTTCAGTAAGCAGGATCCTCAGGGGACAGTCCAAGGAAGGGAACTTCCGCGACAGGGGGTGTGTTGCAAGTTCTGGGGCAGAGAGGAGAACAGAGGAGGAAGCTAAGCTGCCATGAACTGAACTTGGTTGAGAAGCCTGACTCCCTGAGGCTGGCTGAGAGAGGCATCCTTCATCTTGGAGAGTGGGGAGTCAGAGTCAGCACTGTGGGTGTGGCAGTGGGCAACAGAAACCAAAGACTGATGCCCGCCCAGGGTCAGCTGGGAGGACGGGGACTGTGCTGGAATCAGGTGGCCTCTTCTGTTGAAAATGACACAAAACCCAGACAACCTTAAAGAAAAAAATGGCTTCCATCATGGATAGATCTGGCTTCAGGCATAAATGGATTCAGGACTCAAACTATGTCGCTGGCCCCTGCCTGCCTCACCTGGGTTGGCTCCGTTCTCCAGCTCCCTGGGCGTGACCCCCAGCAGCTCCCATTACCTCAACACCAAGTCCAATGGAAGGCACAGTGCTCTTCCTCTATATCTCAAATCAAAGCCCTGGGATTGAGATCTGGTGGTCCCGATGAGCCTGACATACGGTCAATCCCTGAACTGATCGACATGGCAGGAATCATGGAAAGCACTGTTGGGCTTAGAGTAGGTGATGGGTTTCACCCCCAAGACGGGAGATGGAGTTTGCTACTGTGAAACACGTGGGTAGGGGCACAAGGTCCCCCAAAGCCAAATCAGGATACTATTGCCCCAAGCAAAGAGAGGATGCTGCACAGCAAAAGTAACTGATGTCTAGATCTGTCACTGGGTCCTGATGCTGGGCACCTCTGGATTCTGGGGACCCCTGATTTTAGACCCTCAATACATGTTGGTGGGCTGGCTGGCTGGCTGGATGGTTGGAGAGATGGATGGATGAACAAGCCATCCTTCCAGCTTGCTGGGAGAATAAATTATTTCCTCCTCTGTGTCTCCCTCTTTATTTACCTTTACCACTAGCCTCGCGCAAAATCCTATCTTTGTTTCATTCATTGCAGTATCCCTAGCACCCAGCACAGGCCCTGGTACCCAGTAAGGGCTCAAAGAACATTTGAATGAATGAATGAATGAACTACAGGCAGAGCTCCCCATTTGGCCACTTATCCTCTGAGCCTCAGTTTCCCCATCTGCGGCCAGTGGGTGCTGCTCTGACCATGACAGAGTAGCCACGCCAGGCAGCCACATCATGTACAGTGGCTCGATGAACAGAACACGAATGTGGACATCACCCATCCCCGCAGAAGCAGCCTCTCATGCTGATCACCAGCTTTGCATGACAATCCTAGCCCTGGCATGGAAGCAGTTAACTGCCCTCCTAAAAGGCAGGAAAACTTCAGCTGCACCCCTCCCCCTCCCCTGCATTCCTGCCCTCCCCTGCTGGCCAGATGCAGAATCTAATTTTGCAGAGGCCAGAGGACTAATCCATTTAGCAGAAGTCATGGGGAAGGGAAGTGAAGAGTTAGTGACTGCCCCCAGGGTTAGTGATGGGAAATTAAGGTTTGGAATACGTTCAACTCTCGGCTGGAAAACTAATGGGAGATGAATCTTAGCCCTACATAAAGAAGGGTATTGTCATAGCCAGAGCTGAACAGAGCAAGAAGGGGCACGCTCCTCAGAGGTGATGAGTCCCCCATCACTGGAAGCATTCAAGCAGACATAAGGCACCTAGGTAGAGGGGATGTTGTAAAGGGATTAAATAAGTGCTCCTTCCAGCCCCAGAGTCTTAGAATTCCAATTCAGCACACAACGAGAGGGCATCATCTGGCTGCTGGTCACTGTCTAAGGGACTATACCCTTGCTGACTCCCTTAATCCTCCCAACAACCCAGGGAGGAGGTTATCCATAGCCCTATTTTGTGAATAAGGAAACCAAGGCTCGGTGGGACCAAGTTGCTTGCCCCAGGTGACTTCACAAAAGGTAGCGATAGTGATGGGCAGCATTGGCTAGAACCAGATGTCAGGCTGAGCACCTTACATGCATTAATTCATTGGATTCTCATAACTATTCTATGAGGTAGGTATTACCCTGCCCGTTTTACAGATGAGGAAACTGAGGCTTGGAGAGGATAGGTGATTTGCTCAAGGTTAGAAAGTCTGTAAGCAGCAGTGTTTAGATGCCAGGTCTGAGGTCTGCCTGACATCAAAGTCCAGGCTCTTAACCAGAGCAGGAGCTGCCAACACAGATTTTCAGGCTCTGTCTGTTGTTCTTTCCACTGAACATCGCTGCTGGGGTGGCGCAGGCTCCTGACAAAGTGCCCTTCCCACTGGCTTCCCCGTCTGGGAGAAGAAGAGCCAGAGGACAAGGGGAAGTGGGACAAGCTGCATCCATTCCTACCATCTCTTTCCACCCCTGGAATCCCATCACGGAGAGAGCAGCTACAACAGAAGGGTTGGCCCTGTCCGACAGAGGTCTGTCCTGCAGAGAGAGGGGCTCATGACATGGTGGGAGAAATGCAGTGGAGAGAGCATAGTCCTAGGTTGGGCCCCAGACCCTGGTCCATGAAGGAGCAAAGCCACCCACTCCTCTAGGACAATAGGGGGAAGGAAGGTCCCAACATTTCCTGAGCACCTACTACGTACCAAGCACTGAGCACATTCGATCTAGTCTCTCCCCTACTCCTGACATTGACCTAGAATACTGACCTGACATTAATTAGCCCAGGAGGCCTGAGGATCATCCTAGCCTGGAGCTAATTAATGCATTAGATGTGGAAATTCCCTGGCGGTCCAGTGGTTAGGACGTCGTGCTTCCACTGCAGGGGGCACGGCTTCGATCCCCGCTTGGGGAACTAAGATCCTGAAAGCCGTGCGGCACAGACAAACAAACAAAAAAGAGATAATGCAGTAGATGCTGTTGTTTCTCAGCTGCCTTCTACCTCAGCGCCTTCTCTCTACAGTCCCCAAGGTCTCCATCTGCGGCCACTGCCCACTTAATACCTGAGGATGCCCTCCCCAGCCCTGGTATGACGTTTGGGAGCACCTTACTGCCACCTGCTGGCTGATGCTGGAAGAACAAAGGGACAGGTTCAGGAGTCCAGCTGTCTGGTTGTAGGTGGGCTGGCTGGTTGATTTGCTCCCTGCCTTGCTGCAGAAAGGATTTCGGGGAGCTTCCAAGGGTGCATAATATACAACCAGAGCAGAAAATTAGAGTGTGGAAAAAGAAGAAAGAAACACAAAGATGGGAACACAAAGGAGGCAGAAATGAAGCTAAAATACTGACCATAAAGATTCACTGTTGCGGAATAACACCAGAGACTCAGGAAATTTTGTAGATGGCTTTTATCATCTACTCAAGGCACAAAGAAATGAGGGGAGCATCTTGTAGCCACGGCTGAGTGATCAATCATTTAGTTCTCACCCCATCAGCTTTACAGGTTCTTTATACATGGGTACAGTCCACGATTTCATGCACGGAACACACACACACACACTCGTTGCATCTTTCCAGAAATCATGTTGGAATGCACAGGGCAGGGGGAGACCCTTATAATGTGGATTTGAGAAGTATTCAAGGTATATATTTTGAAAACAAGGAGAGTCACTGTAAACAGAGTAATTTATTCACAAGAAAAAAGATCCAGATATACATTTTGAAAAGGCAGTCTTCTTTCAAAAAAAACAAAGGGAGTGTAACTGAGAAGGTGTAAACATTAAGGGTATTTCTGTTAGGTGAGCTTTAACTTTTGGGATCTGAGGCACGGGGTTCTGTTGATGTGAGGGGCTGGGTTCCCTCATCACTATAGACTTGCTATGGAGGTCACAAAAAGGGAACTGTGGCCACTTGCACAATCCCCGGTCTGGGAATGAAGACGAACCAGTCTCTCAGGAGGAGAATGACTTTGGTACTGTGATAGGAATAAGTTGCTCCCAGGCTGGGTGAGGGGTACCACGGGAAGAAGACAGAGCGAAGATGAGTGATGTCCTTGGTGCTGGCTTCCCCCATGAGCCACTTCACCGGGCATCACGCCTGATCTGAAGACAGGACAGATCTTCCGCTGGCGCCAAGACCACACTGACCTGCCCTGGCCCCTGGAGAGGTTTCAACTGTCAGGCAAGTTAGTTCCCCTCAGTAGGGTTTGATTACAGGCAGGCTGTGAGTACTTTGAGCTTGGGGTCCCTGTGGAAGCCTTGTTCCTGGTCTCTCCTCCAGGAGATTAAATCTCCCTCCTAAGCCCTTCAGCTTGTGAGAGAAACCGAGTCCCGCTCCCCTGCCTTTCAGCATCCCTGGCTCCAGGGCTCCTCCCTGGAGTGGATGCCTCTGGGGACCCTGACTAGGTAGCCTTGCCCCCTGGATGCTGGGCCAGGCTCCACCGAGGGTCCCAGCCCTATAACCACTGAGTCAGGTTCTTGGGTCCCGGGTCCCTTCCAGGCTGTGCGGAGGGCCCCTCTGTTTCCCTCTGGCTGAATTGGTTGAAACAAACAGATATCTCCCCAGACCAGCTCACAGAAAGGGAGGTTTATGACGCAAACACAGGTGGTGTGGCCAGGGAGCTGAGAATCTCTTGACACCCCAAGATCAACCAAATCAGGGCTCTTTGAGATGCAAATGACAAAAACCCCAAGCAAAAAAAAAAAAAAAAAGGAAGAGGAGGAGATAATTGGTTCAGAACTGACATCAGGTACATCTGGACCCAGAGACTCAAACACTGGCACTAAAACTCAGTCTTGTACCCCCATCTGCTTCCCTCCCGGCTGGCTCCGGTCTCAGGAAGGTGGCCCCTGAGGGAATAAGATGGCTGCAGCATGCCTGGCTCAAAGCCACCCTCTGGCATCCCAGGGAACAGAAAGTTTCTCTCTTCCCATCAGCTCTAACCATAGTTCTGAACAGCTTCAGGTCTCACTGGGCCAGTGTTAAGTCACATGACCATCTCTGAACCAATCACCATGGCCAGTAGGAAAGGATTATACTGATTGGCTAGGTCTGGGCCTCCTGCCTACTTCTAACCAATCCAATCACTTCGACTGAAATTTTAGGAGCTCCTTAAGGAAAATGGGGGAGATGGGGTTGTCTAATGGCCAAAAAAGAGAATGCTGGGCGAAGACAGACATGTTCCATACAGAAAGCGCCGTATCAGTGGCCTTCCAGGAGCTAGAGCCAGGGGGCTGGTGAGGGCTGAGGCAGGCCCTGCAGAGCTGCGGGCATCTTCCCTCCCCTTTCTGTGGCAGCCCCTCCGCTGATGATCTGGAGACCCAGGCCAACCCAGAGCTGGGCCACATGGGCTCAGGGAGTCATTCAGGGTGAGTTTGAACCCTGGCTTTCTGCTTCTTAGCTGAGGGACATGGGACACTTTACTTCATCTGTCTGAATCTCAATGTCCTGCCCTAGGAACCTGGGCCGATAGCAGGGCCAGCCTTTTGGGTGGCGCTGCCAGAGCTAAGGCACTAAGAATGCTTAGCACAAGCTGCTGTGGAAAACCAGCTGGTGGCCCCTTAAAAAGGCAAATATCGAATCACCATATGACCCAGCAGTTACAGTCCTAGGGATATACCCCAAACAATTGAAATCAGGGAGAGATATTTGTACACCAACGTTCATAGCAGCATCATTCACAATAATCAAAAGGCGAAAACAGGGGCTTCCCTGGTGGCGCAGTGGTTGGGAGTCCGCCTGCCGATGCAGGGGACGTGGGTTCGTGCCCTGGTCCGGGAGGATCCCACGTGCCGCAGAGCAGCTGGGCCCGTGGGCCGTGGCCGCTGGGCCTGCGCGTCCGGGGCCTGTGCTCCACAGCGGGAGAGGCCACAGCGGTGAGAGGCCCACGTACAGCAAAAAAAAAAAAAAAAAAAAGGCGAAAACAACCCAAGTCCAACAAAAAATGGATAGACAAAACATGGTATATCCATACAATGGAATATTATTCGGCCTCAATTAAAAAGGGCTGGAATTCTGACATATGACAACATGGATGAACCTTGGAAAAACTATGCTAAGTGAAATAGGCCAGACACAAAAGGACAAATATCGTATGATTCCACTTAAGTGAGGTACCTAGAATAGGCAATAGAGACAGAAAGTAGAATAGAGGTCATCAGGGGTCAGGGGGCGGAAGAAATGAGGAGTTACTGTTGAATGGGAATAGAGTTGCTGCTTGGAATGATAACAAATTCTGGAAGTGGTTAGTGGTTATAGTTGCATAACCCTGTGAATGTACTTAAAGGCCCTGAATTTACACTTAAAAATGGTTCAAATGGCAAATTAAAAATAGATGTTTAGAAAAGTTTTTTAAAAATCTTAAAAAGAAAAACTTCTTAGCACAGAACCTGGTACACAGTAGACGCTCAAGAAGCAGTAGCTGTGATCAATATTCATAGCATTGCTCACGTTTCTTTAGCATTTGCTCCCACTGCAGTGTCTGTTTCCTGGGATGCAGAACTTTCGGTGCCCAAATCAGGAAAGTTCTTGGCAAGTCAGAAGGGTTGGTCACCTTACCTGCTAACTCCCTCTTCCCTTTGTTGGTCAGTTCCAGAACTCAGGGGGACAGTCGGTTTGGTCCAGCTCATCTTTTCAAGCCAGGTCACTAACAAACCCGCAGAGGATTTCCTTGGAGCCGGGGCTCACCCTTGATCACCTGGGGGGACCTCCCTTTGACGGGACTGTAGGTGAGGCAGACGTCAGAATGGTTCCCAGTTAAGACCCACCTGGGGAGGTTGACAGCCCCTGACCTGTGCCAACCTGACCATCAGACAACCAGTCTTGGAAGCTGGCACTGTTGAAAGCAGACCCCAGCCCAGGGTACCCTTTCTTAACCCAAGACCATGTTTCAACCTGGTTACTGGTCTTTGCCCACCACGCTCCCTCATCCTGATACCACAGCCTTGCCCAGGAAGGACCCAGAGACCCTACCGCCCTGTGCTCAGGGGTGGTAGCTGCTGTGGTATGACTGGGTTCCTTCCCTTGGCCTCCCAGCTGCTCCGCGTCAGTTTCAACAGCGACCCTGGGGCCTTCTGGGTGGGTGTTGAGTGCCTAACACCATCTCCTGTAAACCTCACAACGGTCCTGGAAGGATGTTCCCAGGTGAGGAAACTGAAGCCCAGAGCTGCAAAGTCACTTGCTCAGGTTCATCCAGCTGGTCTGTGGCTGAGCCAGATTTGAACCTGATCTGTCTGACTGCAAAGCATGTGTTTTTCCTGGCTTCCTGTCCCCCCAAAGTCACTCCCCCTCCAGAATTCAACCTTTCAGATTCCAGGCATCAGGGACAGGGCCTGGACCACCTCTCCACCACAGCCCCGGCCCCGACCAGTGGGAATGGATATTTCTTCTTTGTTTTTTGTTTTTATTTTTATTTTACTTTTAAAAAAATTATTTTATATTGGAGTATAGTTGTGTTAGTTTCAGGTATACAGCAATGTGATTCAGTTATACATATCCATGTATGTCTTCTTTTTCAAATTCTTTTCCCATTTATGTTCTTACACAATACTGAGCAGAGTTCCCTGTGCTATACAGTGGGTCCTTGCTGGTTATCTATTTTAAATATAGTATGTATATGTCAATCCCAAACTCCCAGTTTATCCCTTCCCCCTCCCTTTCCCCTTTGGTAACCATAAGTTTGTTTTCCAAGTCTGTGAGCCTGTTTCTGTTTTGTAAATGAGTTCATTTGTATCATTTTTTAAAGATTCCGCATAAGTGAAATCATATGTTATTGTCTTTCTCTGTCTGACTTACTTCACTTAGTATGATAATCTCCAGGTCCATCTGGGAGTGGATATTTCTATAGCCTCCTTTTACTGGGCCTCCATCTCCCCCTGGGAAGGGAGGGGTAGCCTGGGTGGTCTCTAAGAGCCTCCTTGCAGGGGTGGGAGGGTGAGAGGGGCGAGGTGCAGGGCTTAGCTGGGCCCTGGGCAGGGAGAAAGGGAGGGGCTCACAAGAGTCTACATCAGGCAGGCTCTCCTGCCACCTTGGTCCCCTAACTCTGTTCTAAGAGCTTTCCCAACATCATCCCTTGGAATCCTCACAACGGCCCATGAGGTGGGCACCATTATTTACTCTCCCCATTTTGCAGATGAGAAAACGGAGGCTCAGAGAATATGATCAGATGGCCCCAGACTGCACACCTAGGACGTGCCGAAGCCAGCGTGAACTCAGCCTTCTCCAAAGCAAATGTCTTAGCCCAGCCCTGCCCTCACACTCTTAGCCTCTGCCTCACGCTGCCCCCTCTCTGTGTCCCCCTCCCTCCAACCCCCCAACTCTAATCCTTAATGTTAAACCCAGAGACAAATGTCCAGGTCACTCAGGCCAGCCCATCCCTTTCTCCTTCCACCAGGGGGAGTATGAGCTCCTTGCAAAGACCTCGAGGTGAAAAAGGAAGGGTCTAACATCTGAGGCCAAGTCAACCAGAAAGGTGGTGCATGCCAGGAGGGGTGGGATGAAGGTGGGGCGGGGGCTAGGAGCATGGCACTTGGGAGAAGGTCACTGGGCTTGAAGTCCCAACCCTGCCACTGCCTTGCAAGGCCCTCCCCTCTGCCAGCTGTTTCCCTGTCTATAAAATGGGAGGTGGAGTCCACAGAGCATGCTTCTCACCCTGTGATGTGCGTGTGAATCACCTGGGCATCTTTTTTTTTAATATATATAAATTTATTTATTTATTTATTTTTGGCTGCGTTGGATCTTCGTTGCTGTGCACAGGCTTTCTCTAGTTGCGGCAAGCGGGGGCTACTCTTTGTTGCGGTGCGTGGGCTTCTCATTGTGGTGGCTTCTCTTGTTGTGGAGCACGGGCTCTAGGCGCCCAGGCTTCAATAGTTGTGGCACATGGGCTCAGTAGTTGTGCCTCGCGGGCTCTAGAGCGCAGGCTCAGTAGTTGTGGCGCACGGGCTTAGTTGCTCTGTGGCATGTGGGATCTTCCCGGGCCAGGGCGTGAACCCGTGTCTCTTGCATTGGCAGGCGGGTTCTTAACCACTGCGCCACCAGGGAAGCCCGTGGGCATCTTTTTACAAGGCAGATTCTGACTCAGTGGGTCTGGCGTGGGGCCTGGGAAGCTGCATGTCTAACAAACTCCCCCGGTCGGTGGTGCCCACGCTGCCGGTTCTTGGATGTACCTCTGAGAGACCTGCCAACTCTGACAGCAGTTTGGTTTTGCGAGATGAGCAAGGAAGACTTGGCAGGGTTCCAAACCCTTCCGCAGAAGTGGCTGTTCTGTCCCTCATTCTTTTCATTCAACAAGCATTTTCTGGGTCTCTCTGTGTGCCAGGTCCCTGCCTGTGCTGGGGATGCGGAGATGGACAAGACCCAGTCCTGCATTTGAGGAACTCATGGACGCAAGACCCAGAGATTACAGCCCAGCAGGACCAGTGCAGGGGCAGAGGGAAGCCAGCGTGGGGCATTGTGGGACCAGAGGGGTCCCTGAGCAGACATGGGGGGCTGTTCAGGGAAGGCTTCCCAGGGGAGAAGACTCCTTTACCTACTCTTAGTGAATCAGCAAGAGAGCGCCAGGCAAAAGTGAAGGTGGGGAAGGGAAAGGGTGTTCAGGCAGAGGAACTGGCAATGTGCAAAAGCCTGGAGAAGAGAGAGGCAGGCTTATTCACACACACACACACACCCTTTGGAGGTGTAGATGTGGCTAAGAAACTGCATTCTAAAGAGATGAGAATCCTTATTCAGGGAACCTCCATGAGTTCCAACTGGAGTGGGTTGTTGTGAGATGGTTTCCATGGTAACTCTTTGCTTTCATCCCCCAAAGACGCAGCAAGGATTGCTTCCAAGTCTCCTTCACATCCATGACCAAGGCTCCCCCAGCTGCCAGTCTCCAGTGTCCACTCTGCATCCCTTCCCCCACTCCTGGCTCTGAGCCCCCAGGTCTGGGAGAACGCAACCCCAGGGAGTGTC
The DNA here is from genome assembly GCF_059928025.1 of Delphinapterus leucas. Taxonomy (NCBI): domain Eukaryota; kingdom Metazoa; phylum Chordata; class Mammalia; order Artiodactyla; family Monodontidae; genus Delphinapterus; species Delphinapterus leucas. The sequence continues at coordinate 112,019,308 of NC_143134.1, forward strand.
CTGTCGCACACAGGACCCCCACCTACCCCCACCCTTGTCCACTCCAGTGCCTGCGTGCTATTCCCCCTTGGCCCAGTGCTACCCCAGCAACTTTGGGAGGCAGTTCTGGTTGCCTTCTTTGGAGGTGACTGAAGCTCAGAGAGGAGCAGACTTTTACCAGGTTTGAATCTTTCCACCTGGGGCAGGGATGGGGAGGGAGGCACTGTCTACAAAAGGTCAAGGTACTCAGCCCCAGGTTGACTACCTTGAGTACCTTTGCCTGGCCTCTGCCCCGAGGCCAAAGCATCCGTTCGTCACTTCTGCGATGTTCCCGTAGACATTTGAAGTTTTAACTAATTTTTTATCTGCTTGTACCATCAATTAATGAAAGAGGGATTGTGAATTTGTCTGTTTCTCCTTTTAGTTCTTTTGGGTTTTGCTTTATACCTTTTGGGGTGACATGCAAATTTAGAATCGTTGTATCTGCCTGCTATATTGAACATTTTTTTTCTGCTGTGAACAACTCTCTTTATCTTTAGCATTTTTTGCCCCTTGAACTCTACTTTTGCTGATATTAACGTAGCTACACAGGTTTACTATTTGCATGGCGTAACTATCCATCCTTTTACTCTTCTCGTTTCTGTATCTTTATATTGGACATCTTTCTCTTGTAAGCAGCATATGACTGGGTTTTTTGTTTGTTTTTTTAATCCAATGTGTTAATGTTTGACTTTTAATGGGAGTATTTAATCTGCTTACATTTAATATAATTGCTGATCTATTCAGCTGTAGGTCTTCCATCTTACTCTTTGTTTTCTATTTGTCCCACTTTTTCCGTTACTTTTCTCTCCTTTCTTGCCCTCTCTTGCCAACCTGAAGTTACATACACGGGGAAAAAATACCCTTTAAAAATGAAGGTGAGGGCTTCCCTGGTGGCGCAGTGGTTGAGAGTCCGCCTGCCGATGCGGGGGACACGGGTTCATGCCCCGGTCCGGGAAGATCCCACATGCCGCGGAGCGGCTGGGTCCGTGAGCCATGGCCGCTGAGCCTGGGCGTCCGGAGCCTGTGCTCTGCAATGGGAGACGCCACAACAGTGAGAGGCCCGCGTACCGCAAAAAAAAAAAAAAAAAAAAAAAAAAAAAGAAACAGAAAATAGGTGAGACAAACAGAAATATATACATATATTTTTTCTGTAGGAAAAAAATCTAGAAGCTTATTTGCCAAAATGCAATCAGTGGGTGTCTGCAAGCAAGGAGGTGCATGAATGCGGGGAGGAACTGTCAATTTCTGCCTTGTATGCAGTCTATGGAGTTTGCACATTTTTTTTCAGTAAGCATGTATTATTCAAATAATTACAATCACAAAAAGGCCGCAAATATATTTCCATTCTGAAGAAATAAATTTTTTAAACGTAGTGAGAATGGGACCTGGTATGCCTTACAGCCTGGAAAGGCCGTTTAAGATGTGGGCTCCTTTCCTCTGCCCAGCGCTCCGCACCTGGAGCTGAGTGACCGATCTCCCGATGTCCTGACCCGCGTCGCCCACACGATGGCGCTGCGGGGCAGGTTCAGCTGCTCCCGGAAGGGGCGTGAGTAATGGTGGGAGGGAGTGGGCTGCCGTCGCGGTGGGGAAGGAGTGGCGCATCTTCGTGAACAGATTTATTTCTTCAGCATCCTGAGACAGGCTTACCACCTGGCGTCGGGAGCGCTCGCACGCCACGAACCAATCGCCCCGTAGGTGGCTCTGGAGCCTCTCAGCGCCAGCCGCCGGGCCATTATCCAAGCTGTGGTGCCGCCCAGCCAACCTGGCCGCGCTGAGTTCAATGCCCTCGGGTATCCCAGTGACCAGACCGGATTCCCAGGGCCTGTGGAGCTCTCAGAGGGCTCGGTAAATCATCGTTGGGACTTGTCTCCAGAGGTAGTGAGTTCTAGGTCCATGGAGGGGTGCAAGCGATGTTAACGCACCTCATCTATCAAGGGAGCTGCAAGAGGGTGGAGGAGGGTCTTGCCTTGGACGATTGACCCTGGGTCTCTCTGGGCTGAGGTTGGGTGTTTCTGGTCTCTGTCCCCAAATTCTCCCACATGTAAATCTGAGCAAGTCACCACCTGCTTAAGACACGCCGTGGCTCCCCGTTGCCCTCAGGAGAAGGTCCACGCTCCTGAGCCTGCCTCCTGAGGTTCCTCACCACCTCCACTACCTCCGTGCTCCATCACACTGAATCCTTTCTTTCTCTCCCACCCGCCATGTACTCTCTCACCTCTGAGCCTTCTGCATGCTGTTCCCATTCGCTCAAACACTTTTCCAACCCCTTTTTTCTTGGCTAACTCTGTCGCATCCTTCACACCTATAGTTTAAATGTTGCCTCCTCCTAGAAGCCGCTCCGACCCCTACGGGCCACCAGGCCGCCCTCTCCTAATACCACACTTGACTCTAATCACATATTGATTGCTTGCCTCTCCCGCTGGATGGTGGGTCCCTTGTGGCCTGTCTGCCTGGGTCATCGTTGCTTTCCCAGGGCCAGGATGGCACCTGCTCCATAAATTATGGTTTCGTGAAACAGTGTGAGCGTGCATCAAATGATGGGGGCCCCTTCTTTTTGAGGTCCCAAGGGGGCATGGCAAAGGTGCTTTGTGGGCTGTGGATGGGATGGAGGTGGGAGGGACAAGGCAGTTACAACAGTCCGTCCAGAGGAACCACTGGGCTCCCCTTGGACTCCTGCTGCCCGGGGAAATAAGCCGCGATAGCTGGAGGCTGCCGGGGCCCCTCCCCAGCACACAGAGGGCGCCGGGACACACGCTGACCTCAAGTAGCACCAGGAAAGAGGTGGGTGTGTGGCTCAGTTCCACCCAGCTCTGCGCAGCATCCTTCCTCCACATGCGGTCACCTCCCAGACCCCGGTGTCCAGCCCACATGCCCCGCTGATGTTGGACATCTCGCTGAATGTCCTCAGCACCCTCAACTTCTCTGAATTCATCATCCTTCCCCAAATTGCTTCTCCTCCTATTTCCCCATTCCCCAGGCTACCACCCACCGTCCTCCCTCTCCCACCCACTCTCTAATCACCAAAGCCTGGTCTGTAATCAAGACCCCACCATCTGCCTTGTCGACCTCTCTAGGGTCCTGTGAGGATAACACCCCCTCACCATCTGCCCCCACCCCTCCCGCACCCCATATTACAGCCAGACTTATTTTCAGTTCCCCAAACAAGCTGTGACTGTTCTCTCCTCCTGGCCTTGCTACCTGATGAACGAGTCATGTGTCCCTCAGGCTCCCGCTTAGACACTCCTTCCTCCAGGAAGCCCTCCCTGGTCCAGTGCCCTTCCTTGGGGCTCCCACGGTAACCTGGGCTTCCCCCATTTCTTTTTTTTATTATTATTTATTTATTTATTTATTTTAACATCTTTATTGGGGTATAATTGCTTTACAATGGTGTGTTAGTTTCTGCTTTATAACAAAGTGAATCAGTTATACATATACATATGTTCCCATATCTCCTGCCTCTTGCGTCTCCCTCCCTCCCACCCTCCCTAACCCATTTCTGCCCAGGTCGCACCGTGTTGCCAAAGCCGGTAGTGCTGTGTCCCCAGCTCACTCGCTGTTCAGCATCACCTCAGGCCCTTGTGGCCCAAAGCCCTCCTCCCCTTGGCTCCCGGGTCCCCGCCCTCCTCCCCTCTCTGATCGCTGGCCGCTGCTTCTCAGTTCTCCTGACAGGTTCTTCCGCATCTCCCTGCCCTCTAATGTTGGGAGTGGGCCCCCAGACCTCTTTTCTAATCCATATCCTCTCTTCCTTGGGGCTGGCATCAGGCTTTCAATCCCACTGCACACTGCCAGCCCCGTGTTTCCGTCTCCAGCCTGGACCCGCCCCCGACTCCAGGCTCCGCCCCGTAAGCGGCCCCTCACCTCTCCACTGATGGCTAAGGCACGCCTCCAACTCACCTCGTTCAGATCAAGTTCTTGGTTCAGACTCCTTCCTCCACCTGCTCCTCTTCCATCGTCCGCATTCTTCTGGTTCATGAGGCCAAAAATCTCGGTGTCGTCCTTCATTCCTTTTTATCATTCCACATCCCATCCATGGGGCAAGCCCGCGGCTACCTTCAAGTACACCCCTCCCCAGCCCTGCCATCACCTCCACTCAACTGCCTTGTCCAAGACCTCTTGTGGGGTCAAGTTCGGTGGCCTCCTGACCCTGGTCCATGCTTTAGCCCTGGGCCTTTTCAGTCTATTCCCAACCCAGCAGCCAGCCCCACTGCCCCAGACCTTCCACAGGCCCCTCCTCACTCAGAGTAACAGCCACGCCTTCCCCTGCCTACAAGACCTCCCAGAGCTGACCTGCTCTCCCACGACCCCAATGCTGGCCTCTCTGGCTATTCCCACCTCGGAGCCTTTGCACTGGTGGCTCCCTCTGCCTTTGACACTCCTACCCCCCATATCTGCACAGCTCCCTCCCTCATTGCTCTAGAGCCCCTCACTCTGCCTTATCTTCCTCAGTAGCCCTTATCATCACCCACCTATCCTGTCTGCTTCTGTGTTTATTATCTGTCTCCTCCACTAGAACGTAAATCCTGGAAAGCAGGGATTTTTTTCCTCTTGTGTTCCCTGCTGTATTCTCAGTATCTGGCATGGGTAGACCCTCTTTCACCAGACAGTGAAGACTAAGAAGGCAGGAATATGATTGTATTCACCACCAATGCCAGAGCACTCAAGCCATCATCAGTGTTCAACAAATACTGAAAGCATGGATGGATGGGTGGGTGGATGCATAGGTGGGTGGGTGGGTGGATGGATGGAGGATGGGTAGGTGGGTGGATGGATGGGTGAGTGATGGATGGATGGATGGATGGATGGATGGGTGATTAAGGGATGGATGGATGGATGGATGGATGGGTGGATGGGTGGATGGGTGGATGGATGGATGGAGGATGGGTAGGTGGGTGGATGGATGGGTGAATGATAGATGGGTGGATGGGTGGCTGAATGGGTGAGGGATGGATGGATGGATGGATGGATGGGTGGATGGATGCATGAATGGGTAGATGGCTATGTGGATAGGTGGATAGAGGGATGGACCAAGATGTTGATGTAGTATTGTCCTGGGTCTGACTCTGCAGAAGGCAGGTCTGTCCACCTGGAGACATCTGAGCTCTAGAGTCATTCTGGAGCACCTGAGATGCCGAGGTCCCAGATCTTGACAGGCATCTGTAGGACTTCCCCAAGCCCCAGAGAATGTGCAGTGCTTACTACCAGCAGTGAGGAGAAACTGCTCCAGTATGCCACACTCATCCAAATTTTAAGTTCTCATGCTCATAAAATAAAATAAAATTTTATTATTTTTTTTTATTGAAGTATAGTTGATTTACCATGTTATGTTAGTTTCAGGTGTATGGCATAGTGATTCAGTTATACATATATATATGTATATATATTTTTTTCTTTTTCAGATTCTTTTCCATTATAGGTTATTAAAAAATATTGAGTGTAGTTCCATGTGCTATACAGTAGGTCCTTGTTGTTTATCTATTTTATGTATAGCAGTGTGTATATGTTAATCCAAGACTCCTAAGTTATCCCCCCTCCCTTCCCGCTTTGGTAACCATAAGTTTGTTTTCCATGCCTGTGGGTCCATTTTGTATTTAAGTTCATTTGTATCATTGTTTTTAGGTTCCACATATAAGCGATATCATATGATATTTGTCTTTCTCTGTCTGTTCTCATGGCTTTTGACACAGCAATTCTGCTTCTGAAAATGTCTCCAACAAAAGTACTAGCATTGGTGCACAGAAGTAGATGTGTGTGCTTGTAATCATGTAAGACAGGGGCCAGCCTGGACGTCCCTCAGCAGAGGCCCGCTGGGTGATGGTAGCACAGCACATCACACAGGAATTCGTGGCCAATACAAAAATCAAAGAGGATGGACCCATGTGGTGAGATGGGACGATTCAGGACTGAATTGCTAAGTGACAAGAGCACGTCACAGAACAATCATCGGATGAGCCATGCGTGGTGTGAATAAGCATATACTCTGTGTGTGTGTGTGTGTCCACGTGCATAGGAAGGGATTGGATTCACACTCACCCATCTCCTCACCACGGTCATCCGTGGGGTACAGAGTGGGATTGGAGGGGAAATTTCCTTATTAGTCTATATACTTCTGTATCGACTTTTAACAATAAGTTTGTATTCCTGTGTAACTGGACAGTTGACCCTATGAATGTTTTAGCACTTGATCTAAACACGCGTTTTTCTGGCTTCTTGATGGCAGGCGATGGTCTGATGGCAGCTGGGTTGGGTGGAGGGGGTGTTGACGGGTTAGTGGTGAGTTCAACAGCCAGGGTGGTGGGTGTGGGATCTATAATCAGGCTCTAATCAAAAAAAAAGAGCCTCACCCTGGCATTCAAGGCCCTCTACCCAACTTTCAAGCCCAGTCTCCCAGCTTTCCCAAACCCATACAGCAGGGGTTGACACACTACAGCCCGTGGGCCAAATCCAGCCCATCATCTGTTTTTGAACAGCCTGCAGGCTAAGAAAGCTTTTTACATTTTTAAATGGCTGGGAAATAATCAAAAGCAGGGTACTATTTCATGACACAAGAAAATCATATGAAATTCAAATTTCAGGGTCAACAAATAAAGTTGTGGTTGGAACATGGCCGCGCTCGTTCATTGATGTATTGTCCAGGGCTGCTTCGGAGCTGCAATGGTGGCAGGGCTGAGTAGTTACAACGGAGGCTATGTGGCCTGCAAAGCCAAAAATATTGACCATCTGGTCCTTCACAGAAAAAGTTTGCTAACTCCTGATACATAGTACCTTCTATCCCAAGCAAATCAGTCAGTTATGGGGTCCCACTGCTTGGCCTTTGCTTTCTCAGGTCCCTCTACCCTACATGCTCTCTCTCTGTCCCTCCTCTTGTCTACCTGCTGGAAAAGTAGCCATCCTAAAAGATGGTTTCCAACCCCCCATGTGACCAGTGGGGCTGACCCATCCCCTCCTGGCTGGTGCCTTGGGCGTCCCTCCCTGCCCTCCCTCCCCCCATCCTAGTGGACCCTCCCGGGCAGGGACTCTGATTCATTTCTGTGTCTCCAGCGTTTGGCAGAGTCTCTGGCTAAAGTTTGCTGAATTGCATGACTACCATCATGCTGTGTTGGTAAAACACTTCCAGGCTTTTGGGGTTTTTTCCTGACTCACAACAAAACCTGAAAACTAGCCAGGAAGCATGAGGAGGGGTGCAGATCAGGTGTAGTGCAGAGGGCTGAGCTCATGTGAGGGGTTCTGATGGTCCCAGGGGCTTCCCCCAAGGCAGAGTCACTCTGTGGCCACAGAGAAAAAAGCCAGGAGCAGCACAGGAAGACACAGCATGCCTCCACTGAGGAAGGACCTTACTTGGAATCAGAGGCAACTGACTTCCTGGGAAGGAGGGAGTTCCCCGTTCTGAGAGGTAAGCAAGCAGAGTTTGGAGCAAGGATGTCATGGAGAAGATTCCTGCCCTGTTTGGGGCGGGCGGGGTTGGGGGGCGATGAGCTGGATGAGCCTCCAACCTGGAGCTCTGGGAAGCCTGGGATTCTCTTGGGGCGATGACCAGGCACTTGGGCACCACCAAGGCCAAGGCCAAGTTCTGGGGGCTAGGGGAGGAGGCAGATGGAGAGCATTATCCCTGCCAGCTGCTGAAGAGCCCCCTCACATCATGCCAGCCTGCCTCATCCCTGCTGCTGGAAGGCAGGGCATGCCCGTGTCTCCAGGGTCTCCCAGAACCCAAGGCAGGGCCCTGGGACCCAGCAGCCAGGATGTCCCACGTGGAGCCCCATAGCTCATTACAAAATCGATGATGTCAGGAACTTTGAGGACCCCAGGCCACCATCTCTGCCATCCCCTTGGCCCTGGAAATCCCCTAACTGCCAGCATTTATTTAGAGCTTGCTTCTCTTCCTGGAAAGGTCTGAGGTTCTTTAATGATAATTCGGCTTCACATTTGCAGGATGAGAAGCCCACAGCGCATTGTGGTTGAGAGTCCGGGCCTTGGAATCCACTGTGTGACCACTGGGGGCAAGTGACTTAACCTTCCCAGCAGCGCCACGAAGGACTCAAATTTCGAATCCGGCCCAGCAGTGCGGTGCCAGGGCCACACAGTCTAGGCCTTGCTCCTGCCGCTTCCTGGCTGGGAGGTTATGAGCGTTTGCTTTCTCTGAGTCCTGCTTCCCCCAGGACGATGCAGTTAGGATCCCCTGGGAGGTAGGGCACGGGAACGCACGTGGAGGTGGGGCGTGGGGAGGGGGCTGCTGTCATCAGAAGGAGACCCTCCTTCCCCCGTGGATCCAGTGACAGGGCCGGCCTGTAATGTGCCCTTGCCCCCTGCCGGCTAGCTCAGAACTTATAGAAAGGTATCAGCCCTCAGTTTCGCGGCCTTTGAGCCAAAAAAGCCAAGCGACCCTCTCCTTAAACATAGGAGATGGTGAAGGACAGATGCTTGGAAGGGCCCAGGATGTAAGGTGGGACCACCGGGGAGCAGACCCAAGGCTGGTCTGTCAGTTCTCTCCCACCTCCGAGCCTCCCTGTCACCTCTACCCAGCCATGCTCCTTTCCTCTTTGGCTGGGAAGCCCTGCTGCGTGCTACGGTGGCACCAGTAGGGCCTTCCCATCAGGCAGACAAGGTCTCAAACCCCAGCTCTGCCATTTCTCACGGGTTCAGTGTAGCCTCTCAGTTTTCCCGTCTGTGAAATGGACTCAGAAAACTTTTGGGGAAAGTTGGTGCGAGAAGCAGACAGGGTACCAGGCTCACAGTACAGCCCAACCCCACTCCCAAGTTGAAGACCCTCTGGTTTCCCTCCTGCCAGCTGGCCCTGGGGGTCCAGTCCTTAATGAGAAAGGAGAACCCAGTCCAAGCGGATAAGCATGAAGACGCAGGACTGTCTGGACGTGAGAGGCCCTGGAACTCAGTGAGAGCTCCTGGATGCTGTGCCAACGTATCAAGGCAGAGGCAGTAGGGGGAAGTAACAACTACGGCTAACACTTACTCCTTCCACAGATATTTCATTCCACGTGCGTTTATTGGGGGTTTCATTCCACATGCGTTTATTGGGGGTCCGCTTCAGTTGGACCAGTTGGGGACCGTTCCGACGAGTGCTGGGGGTACAGCACTGAGCTTGCGTGAAAGCAGGGGCTGGCAGATAACAGGCAAATAAATATATAATATCATGTCAGGTGATAGCTATCCAAAGGGCCGGGAAGAAAACTAAAGCCAGGGGTGGGGTGAGGGGAGCGGCAGGGGGCATGATATCTCAGAGAGGTGGTCGGAGACCTGAACACAGAAGTGGGTGAAGATCTGGGGGACTCTTACTCCAAGCAGAGGAAATGGCCAGGCCCTGGGGTAAGAGTCTGAGAGGCAGTTCAAAGAAAAGGCCAATAGGCCCGGGTGGCGGTGGCGGGGGGAGGGGGGAGGGAGATGAGATGAGGGGGCCCAGACCACGCAGGAGGGCCTTGAAGGCTGTGCTGAGGGCTGAGGGCTCTCGATTTTAGCTTTACGGAGCGCTTCCTCTGGCCCTGTTCTAAGTTCTACCCACATTAGCTCACTAATTCTCCCAGCAGCCCTCCAGGGACCCTCCTTCTGATTACAGATGAGGAAACTGGGGCACTGAGAAGTAAAGTCACTTGCCAAGGGTCACCCAGCTGGTAAATGGGGAGCTGGGATTTGGACCCAGGCAGGCTTATCTGTCCTCACCTGAGAAACCAGCCAGGATGCTCCAAAGTGGACTCAAGCCCACGTTGGTCTGTGTTCTGGAGAGGAGACCCATCACACTATAACTAGAAAAGGACCACAGTGCCTGTGTGCAAATGGGCCCCCATAGCTCCTGGAATCCTGGAACCCCCAGAACCCCTGGGGTCCCAGAGAGCTGGGGAAGTGGTGGTGGTGTAAATGGACCTGAACTCACCTGCTGACTGGTGGTCCAGGGGCCCGATCCACCACTCCTAGATGCCCCCCGCCCCGCTGCAGCCTGCCCTCCACACCCACTGAATCAGAGATCCAGGGAGCCTCGTGCCTGCAGCTGCCTGGGTAGGGCCTGACCTCCCTGTAATTAAGGCAGCGGGAGGCTGGGAGCTGGGATCTGTCATCCAAGGACGGGTGGTGAAGGGTGACAGAGGAGGGCCAACTCTGTCAGGCTGGGCCAACCACGTCAGCAGCCACTGGCTGCTCTGGGAGCAGCTGGGCAGCAGTGGGTCGCTGGGAAGGGGGCCAGGTGGGTATTTCCCACCCTGCCACCCCTGGCCTGGGCCCTCCTGCCAGCCTCCTGGCTTATCTGTTTGTCTCCCATCCTCCTCCTCATTTTTTTTTTTTAAATTTATTTTTGGCCGTGTTGGGTCTTCGTTGCTGTGCACAGCCTTTCTCTAGTTGCGGCGAGTGGGGGCTACTCTTTCGTTGCAGTGCGCGGGCTTCTCACTGCAGTGGCTTTTCTTTGTTGCGGTGCAGGGGCTCTAGGCGTGCGGGCTTCGGTAGTTGTGGCACATGGGCTCAGTAGTTGTGGCTCGCGGGCTCTAGAGTGCAGGCTTAGTAGTTGTGATGCACGGGCTTAGTTGCTCCGCAGCATGTGGGATCTTCCCGGACCAGGACTCGAACCCGTGTCCCCTGCATTGGCAGGCGGATTCCTAACCACTGTGCCACCAGGGAAGTCCCCTCCTCATTTTTTGAAAATTTTTTTATTGAGAGATACTCGATTTTTTTTTTTTTGGCTGCACCCCAAGGTATGCAGCATCTTAGTTTCCCCAACTGGTTATCGAACCTGTGCCCCTTACAGGGGAACCGCGTAATCCTAACCACTGGACCACCAGGGAATTCCCCCATATCTGTCCTCTTGATGTCCCCTCTGCCTCAGCTGCAGATCTATGTCTTCAAAAATCTGGTCACGGAGGCTCAGCTTCTAATGTTCCAGTGATTTTGCGGGGAGCAGAAAGTTTTCTCCTGCTGTAAGTACAGAGAGTTAAGGAGCATCCTGGGAAGGGGCCTTTGCAGGGATACCCAGGCATCCATTGGAATGCAGCCCATTCTCTGGAGTAGAGGGCTTCTGAGGCTGCCTGGAGCTCCCTGCACCAAAGCCACACTCCCAGGCCTTCACTCCAGGTGCTGTTGCTCCAGCCCCATCGGCTCATCTGCCCTGACATCCTCCCAGCCGTCTGTCGTTCCCATTGCATGCTGCCTTCCTGCCTCCGTGCCTTTACCTGTGCCATTCCCTCTGCCTGGGATGCCTGCACCTACCCCTGCTCATCCATCCAAATCCTGCTCTTCTCTCTCTGTCCAGTTCAGTTGCCTCCTCACCCAGGCAGCCTCCCCTGATTGGGCCCAAAAGATACACTCCCTCTCCTGCAAGCCCGGGGGCCCTGTTCTGTATTCTGGGTCTGATGTGGATTGAATTACTGCATCTTTGTCTTCCCCCAGCACTGCCCCCCCCCCATCCCCAGCACCAAGGGTGTGACCTCTCTGGGGTCCAGGCCTGGTCTGGAGGCCACTCACAAGCCTCGAACAAGCCACTTCCCCTCTCTAAGCAGTCTTGCCCTCATCTGCAAAACAGGACAGGCAGGGTTTCTGCCAGAGGGGTCACTGAGGAGTGACTGAGACCATGTGGGAAATGCTCGGAATGGTGCCCGGCTCTGGTGGCCACTTAGTGAGCGGTACCCAGCGTTATCATAGCTGTTCCTGCAGAGGCCACGTGTCCCTCTCCCCTGGGGACCTGACAGCCTCCCCAGTCCAGTCCTGCCCGAGCGTCCGCCCTCTTACACAGTAGCCAGAGAGGCCTTTCTAAAGAACAACTGGGAATGTGTCACTCCCGTGGGTCAGCCCCTGGGTCAAACCTGAGAACCATACCCCCATGAGACCCTGCCTGACCCGCCACTGCTTCTCCCCACGGTTCTGTCTCACTGCGCCACCTGTGCCGTGACCGCAGCTCCAACAAGCCGGAACTTATCTGGGGGTCACTGAACACCCCAAGTACCCTCTCAATTCGAAGCTTCTGTGCAGGCCACTCCCTCCACCTGGCACACTCCCTCCTGTGTCACCTGGCTAGCTCCTACTCATCCATAAGGCCCCAGCTTAGGGGCCCATTCCTCCAGGAAGCCTTCCCTGACCACCTCCCCCATCCAGGTGAGCCAGCCCTTCTTTATGCTCCCACAGCACTTACCACACCCACTGCGCTGCACTCACCTGTTTACCTGTGAGCTCCAAGAGACCAGACACTGCCACTTGCTCCCCACTGCAAACCCAGCGCCTGGCACGGTGTCTGGCGCCGAGTAGATGTTCCAGAAAAATTTTTAGTGTCTGACTGAATGGATGGATGAGTCAATTTCTGCATCCCCCACACCGCAGGAAATGTCTGTAGAACAGATTTGAGTGGGAGGTTCCAGCAAAGCCTGGGAGAAGCCCCTGGGGTTTGGGCGCTGGGCAGCGAACAGAGCGGACCCCGCATGCCCTCCCACGGGTGGGTCAGTCTCCCCACTTCCCACAGATGCCTGGGCCCCAGAGCCAGCTTCCAGATGCTCAGCCCAGGCTCAGCCTTACCTCTTAGCTTTTCCATCTGCACAGCGGGGCCAGATCCCCACAGCCAGCGTCGCAGGCAGCCAGGCCAATCGTCCCAGCGTCTTCCTATTTTAGACATCTCGCTGCCTCGGTCCCTTCTAATGTTTCCAGCCAGGCTGCAGGGGGAGGAAAAAGAGGTTACTGCTACTTTAAATGTACTGTATGAAGGCGAGGGCTGGAAAGGGGCCTGCTTGCAGGAATACCCAGTCATCTAGTTGGAAAAGCCGCCAGATGGAATACAAAAGGAGAAACCCAGACGCTCATGGAGACAGCCTCGGTTCATAAATCAGGCGGGGCCAGGGGCTGGGGGCGCACACGCCATGGAGCCCGACTCCCTCCTGGACCAAGACGACTCCTTCGGTAAGACAAGCGCCGGCAAAGTGGCAGAGTTGGGGATTCAGCTGCTGCTCAGGCAGACTTTTCTCTGTTGGCTGCCGGAATCCGAGTTAAAGCGGGGAGGAAGATGGGCACTGCCTGGTCTTGGGACCTGGGGGTCATGGGTGCCGGGAATTATGGCACAGAGTTGAAGGCTTCCAGGAGCGGGGCCTGGGGCAGCCCCTTGGACCGGGCATTGGCAGGGTCGGGGGAGGGAGAGGGAGTTTTGGCGGCTTCTGTTTTGCTCCGGGACGAGAAGGAAAGGAAGTTTGCAGCCCCCCTGCCTGTCTGCCTCACTCGCTGTCCCCAGGCCTGCCGGGTGCCCTGGGGAGTTTGATTAGTTAGATCCTGCAGATAAATATAGATGGACCAGGCAACAGGAACTCAGTCTGTAATTAAAGCCCAGCTGTAAGCACTCCCCACTTTGCAGGGCCCCAGGGGCTGCCACCGGGGAGCTGCCCCTGATGCAGGCTCCCTGCCAAGCCCGGGCAGATTGTTAGGGAAAAGTTGCCTGGGACAGAGCAACTTGTCTGGAGCCCACGGCAGGGACGTGTAAGGCTCGGAATGGCTCGGCCGGGGCAGTTTCTGTAGGCTTGGGGCTCCAGGGGTGCAGGGAACTAAGACCCCATTGCTCAGCCCAGCCAGGCTGTGCACCTTTGGCTAGGACACCTGGGGCGCTCTGGCTATCTCTGTGTTGTGCAAAGGAGAGAGGCAGGAGGGCAGGAGGGACTGAGGTGGGGGGGGGGCCCTGGGGGGCCAGCAGGTTTTAGGGCTCAGTAGGGAGAGGGCCCTTTTGGCCTCAGAGAGGAGGGCTAGTCAAGGGAGGCCTCACCCCAGCTTGGATCTGCCTTTTGGGGGCCCAGACCCTCCTGGGACCATGATCCCTGCTAAGAAAACTGTTTTCTTCTCCCTCTGGACCCCCAAGCCCCACCGCAGCCAGGCCTGGCCGCCGGGCACAGATTCAAGGCCAAATTACCTCCCTCCTGCCAGCTTCGGCTCTTTCCAGGGAGAGGGGCCCTTTGCCACGTTTGGAGCTGCACCCCTCGGGGGAGCTTGGCAGCCAGCTGGCCGGTCGTCTTTGGACGGTCGGGTGGCCAGTGGACGCACGCCGAGTGACCCCCACGTGCCAGGCTCTGTGTCAGGGTCAGGGATGCTGGAATAAAGAACTCAAGCCTAAGAAACAGTTTGTGTTTAGTGAATGTTGGGAGGAAAGAGAGAGAGGGAGGGGAGAAAAGGGAGACGGAGGCCCTGGCCCTGGAAGAGCTCCCAGCCTCCAATAGGAGACAGACAAATGATACTGGGTTCAGAATGATGAGTTCCTGGGTGGGGAGATGGGGGCAGACAGTCTGGGGTGTGCGACAGGCCTGCTGGTCTCCAGAGGTGTTTACCTGAAGCTTGGCACGGGGACGCTACCCCACGGAGGGCACAGACCCTTGTCTGGGGGACGAACCCAGAGCCAAGCAAGGCTCCAGATCCCCTGGGGCTCCATCTCCCCACCTGGCATCCAGTGGTCCCTCGGGAACCCACAGTCCCAACCTGCTGTCCCCTGGGTTTGCTAGTGGCAGGCTTGGGGCAGGGTAAGCCCAGGGGCCCCGGAAACGGAGGCTGCTTGCCCCCTAACTGAAGGGCCCATGCACCATCAAATCCTTGTCTTGCCCTGTGGCTGGCCTTCTGGAAGCTGGTCAGGCAGTGAGGAGCCTGGAAACTGAGAGGAAGAGGACAAGGGACAGGGGAGGGCTCCTTAGGAAAGGGGCAGGCAGGAATGGAGGAGAGCCCAGGAAGTCCTTGGGAATGTCCCCACGCTGAAGGGGCCATCCTGGAAAAGGGACAACTGTGGCCTCAGAGTCACTTCCTCTCTAAGCCCAGGTCCTGCATTTTTTCATCTAACAAATACTACTTTCAGGTCCTGGACTAAATTTTGTGGTTGGAGAGGTAAATCAAACCTTGTCTCTGCCTTTCTGACACTCCCAGGCTAGTCTGGGAGAGAGAGGTAAGTGCTCTCTGATGCGGAAGGCCAGGGCCCCGTGGAACCCCTAACCCCACATGTGGAGTCCAGGAAGGCTTCCCGGAGGAGGTGACTCCTCCACCGAAGAAGAGGATGACTCTCTCTTTTCTGAAACAATTTATTCAGCTGGCTTCTGGGCTATAGGCCACTCTCCTGATTTTCTCCCATCTATTCTCAGTCTCTTTTTCTGGTTCCTTCTCTTGGACCCCTCCCGCTACCTGTTAGCCACATGGTCCTATCACCAAGGTCAGCATCTTCTGCCTCCCTCCGTGATCTTCTGTCTTCGCCCCCTCACTCTATAGGCTCCAGCCACCGTGATCTGACCTTCCTCACCCTCAGCAAGCTAGTTCTCAGCCCAGGGCCTTCACACATGCGGTTTCCTTGCCTCTTCCTCTCAGTCTCCACTGAGCTAATTCCACCTCCTCCCAGTCTCCACTGAAAGCCACTCGCTCAGAGAAGCTTTCCCTAGATCATGTTCCCCCAATCCATCAAATTAGATCCCACTCTTCTACTCTCTCTTTTCCCTTATAGGACCTGTTCCTAGTTGCACTACACATTATGGTATGTGTATGTGTTTAACCTCTGTATCCCCCACTAATCTCTAAGCTCCCTGACAGCCATTATCCCCAGAGCATAGCTCTCTGCCTGGCCTGTAGTAAGCATCCAACAAATACTTGAGAATGAGTGAGTGGACGATTCGATTGGCCTAGCCAAAGAGGTGAGGAAAGGCATTCCAGGCAGAGAGAACCGCAGGTGCAAAGGCACGGAGGCTGGAGAAACTTCCACTGAGGGTGAAGCTTCTGGTCAGGTGTTGGCAAGCTGAGCTCCTTAGGGGGCCCAGGAGCCTCTATGGGGACAGGGTTGGGAGAAGCACAGCTGGGGTTGGGGCTCTGGGCCCCCTTCCCTGCTTCAAGCAGGGCAAGACTCCCTTCCGTCGGGTGGATATCCTGAGCTCTAATTCCATTCATCAGGTGCTCAGGGGATGAAAGGAGTTTGGCTACGTCCCCAGCCACTGACACTGATGTTCTGGAGGCCTCCGGCACATTCAGGGCATCTTAGCAGACAGGGCTGAGTAGAGCCCCATAGGGGGTCCTGAGATGAGGGACCCTTAGAGCAAGGCCAGCAAGGGCTCAGACCACAGCTGGGGGGAGTGGCAAACACAGGAGCAGGGGTTACTTTTACACAACATTCACAGGCAGGAAGGCAAGGAGGAGGGAGCTTGGAGACTGTGCACTAACCCTAGCAGAGCCCTTCGTGGAGGGGCTTCAGTTTCCCCACGTGTAAGTAAATTGGGGCGAGGACCAGACAAGATCTGACTGACCCCCTCTGGCATGGGCTCTTCAGAGCCGCACGGAAAGGCCAGCCCAGAGAATCACTTCCTTCCTGTGTGCCTGTGATTGCTGAGGGAGGGGACAAGATGATCAACTGCTCGCTGACCTGACTCCCACTTGAGACCCTGAGATCCTTGCGAGTAGGGGCTGTGTCTTGTTTGCTGCTGTATCTCTAGGGTCCTGCACGGTGCCCGGCCCTGAGGAGATGCTCAATACACACTCATTGGATGAATGAATGAATGAGTGAATGGTGAATGGCACCAGCTGGATCCCTCCCTTAACTTACTCGTGCCCTCAGGCATCCTCCTCTCTGGACTTCTGTTTCCTGAGCTGTCCGATGAGGGTCCTGCACTCCACACCCCTGAATCCTCCAGCTCTGACCATCTAAGATTCTAAATCCGACTCAGCACTTGGCACCGTCTTCCCTCCCTGCGGCCTAAGCCTCAGCCCGGCTCCCTCGGCCATCGGGTGGCCTGGACCAAGTCCCTGCTCCTTGTTCAGACTCAGCTTCTTTGTCTGACAAATGGGCAGACTCAGTCCTGCCTGCCTGCTTCCCGGGTTGGCTGGGGTCTCCAGAGGTGTGATGAGATACAACTATGGGAGGCTGGACACCTGTTGTGGGGAGTTCATGATTCTTGGGTGAGGGAGCTGGGCTCAGACAGACGACCAGGATAAAAGCTCTGGAAGGGGCTGGTTGCTTTGGAAACCCTGGGGGCAGAACCGGCAGCTCAGAGCCTTCAGTTTCTTCCCATGATACCAGCACAGGACATGAGCTCCAGCTGGGGGCCCTATAGGGAGGCAGATGAGGTGATTTTGTAAACTTCCAGGTGCTGCATGTAAAAGAACCAGTACTATTTACTGAGCACCTACTCCAGGCCAGGCCCCACACTCTGCCTACTTGAATCCTCAACAAACCTGCTAGGCTGCTGTTATAGCTCCATTTTCCAGATGAGTAAACTGAGGCTCAGGGAAAGTGACACCAAGACCTTACAGAGAGGTCAGTGATTTAACCCAGGTTGCGACAGAGCCCGGGGGCTTCATTTTGCTGCACTTTCCGAGAGCTGTCCCTGCACCAAAGCTGCCGCCTAAAACCCTGTCTTGCTAGGAGTGTTTGTTGGAGCAGTTCAGGAGACAAGCACGACAGGGCAGGAGCCACGACTGACAGGGATGTCATGTCAGCTGGGGACAGTGAGTGCAGAAGGCGCTGTAACGGGAGAGGGTCAGTCTAAAGAAAGGGCTATTTTGGGCTGGAAGCTGTCAGGGGGCCTGATGTCACCACTCCCTGGCCCTTCCCCCGTGAGAGAGGGAAGCTGAAGATGTCATAAGCGGCTTGCCTCAGCTGGTAACAAATAGAAAATAACCGTAGAAAAAATAACAAATAGAAAAAAACAGCAACTATTTGGCTGGCCACGCGCCTCACATCCATCATCTCGCTTCCCCTTTCCCCCACCCTGTAAGGCTGGTGTCGTCATTCTCATGTTCAAGATGAGGAAACAAGTTCAGAGAGGCTGGGTGACTCACCCAAAGTCACACAGGGAGCGAATGGCACGCTGAGGGTTATGTCGGTTTGTCCCATCTGGAGCCCAAGCTCTGAACAAGTGCCCACTAGGCCCTTCTCTGAGGCTGTGCTGTGTGGATGGATCAGGCGTCCGCTGCCTCCTCAGGGCCAAGAGCCTAGGGCCTCCTCTTCTCTCTGCTGCTGAGCTAACTCAACAGCAAATCTCAGTTTCCCCATCTGTGAAATTGAGGTAATGGTGGACGCCCGGCCTACCTGGGGTGGGGAAGGGATGCCAATTCCAGATTCCTTCCATCTTACTCTAGGACTTTGCTGTGGACCAGCTGGCTGGGCCTCTGGGGATGGAAGGAACAGGAAAGGCCACAGCCCCACTTTAGGTCAGTTCACAGGTGAAGGAATCAGGCCAGAGAGGCAGAGCAGGGACCCCACTTACTGAGCTCTTACTACGTGCCCAGCTGTGTGCTAAGTGTTCCACATGGAGTTGTGGGCTCTTCACAGAGGAAGGAATGGCCCCATTGCTCAGTTGAGACAGTTGAGGCTTAGAAGGGCCCAAGACCACAAGCTAGTGGGGCCACCCATGATTCAAACCCAGGACTCTCTGATGCCTGTTCTTCTGCCCACCCTGGGCTGCCCCTTGGGTATCCTGACCCCCAGCCTTTCCCTGTGCCCAGGAGAGCCTCAGTCCTGCTGGCTGGCCTTGCCTGGGCCTCTGAACTTCCTCAGCTGGGCAGGTGGATGAGGGGTGGAGCCCCCACTTCTTGCCCCACGGGACTCTGGGATGAGGTGAAATCAGGAAGAAGAGTCAATAAAGAACAATGAGGCCGGACGGGGAGGGGCTTAAATCATGGATGTTCCCAAGCCAGAGCAGCTGGCTGCACAAGAAGGCCGGGGAGTGAGGCCTGGGGAAGATGGGAGGGTGGCCCCTGTGCCTGCAGTGCCCCCAGCACTGCAGGAGGAAGCTCAAGGAGAGGGGCTTCTGGTGGGAGGAGGAGGGAGCAGCGCACTCAGGAAGAAAAGGCATTTCACCCTTGTCCTCCTGCACGGGCCTGGGCTTCCATCCTGCTGCATCTCCCCGGGGTCTGAGCCACATGTCTCTCTGCGCCTCTCATCGGAGGACTGGGGACAGCAGTAGCCACCTCCCAGATCATTTCTTCTTATATTGTCCTGGACGGTGGCTGCCTGGAGCCAGCCCCTCCCTCGAGGTTACCTTGTGGTACCTAGTTGCAGATCTTTGTTGAATCATTCAGCAGCAGGGACCGGTTCCCCTAAGCTTTCCTACCACCTGATGTATTTCCTGGCATGTATAATCCCCATTTTATAGATGAAGAAACTGAGGCACAAGGAGGTGAGGTCACTAACCCAAATCTCAGTCCTGTGAGTGATGGGGCCTAACTCACACCCAGGCTCCTGGACCACTGCTCTGGTCCCCCTTATGCCAAGAAGGCTGGTGGGCCTTTTCCATGAGGCCCAGTGTGTCTCAGCACCTTCTCACTGGCTGGCCTCCCTGGGCCAACCACTGGGCACTCCGAGTCCAGCCCTTTGTTCCCACTGCCCAGCTCGTTCCTTCTACTGGGCGGATGTGCCCTGGGCTGCTGACTACACCCCCGGCCTTTGGAAGCTAGAGCCATGCCCCTCCCAGAGGGAGTTCCTCCCAAGAGGTCACCTCAGAAGCCTGGGGAGACTGGAGCAAACAGAAAATGGCCCCAAGTGTGAGGAGATCCAAGGGAGAGGGTCTTTGGGGGTCCTCCTGCCCATCCCCCATTACACGATGAGAAGATGGGGACCTGAGAGAGGAGGAACCAGAACCACTCAAGGGCCATTCTAGTTCCTAACTGGTCCTGAGCTCTGCCCTGACTCTCCATCTCCCAGCCCCCACCTCAGGCCACGCCCCACCTTGGACCGCTAGACAGCTACCTTGCCCCCTCTTGGGGATCCCTGTCTTCGCCCATCCCCCAAACTCATCCTCTGTGTGCAGCTAAAGGGGCCACTCTCAGGCATCTTAAAGTCCCACAGGGCACCCCAATGCAGCAGGATAGAGTCTAAACTTGTTACCACGGTGTCAAGGCAGTCCACCATCTGACTCCTGGATGACACCTCTGCCCTTGTCTCCAGCACACCCCTTCTTTCTCTCTATTCCAGCATGGCCAATTAATCTCTGTCTTGAATGTGCCATCCTCAACTTTGCACTTGCTAATCCCCCCTGCCTGGAATACTCTCCCTCTCAGCTCTCCCCACTACTCCTCCCCCACCCTGGCCACTCCTGCTCAGCCTGCAGTCTCAGCTTGGGTGTCACCTCCTCCAGGAAGCCTTCCCTGACTACCTTTTTTGAGCTCCCAGGCACCCTGGGTTTCCAGCTAGCCTGCACACGCCAGTGAGTACAGTGCATTTGCTTCCCTGCCTGTCTTCACCTCTGGACTGTGAGCTGCTCCATGTGCCAGATTGAAAAGTTGGAGGCTGAGCGGGTGGGCTGAGGAAGAAGTCAGTGTGACCTGGTCTCTGGCCTGTGTGGCAGGACTGTTGGTGTCCACACTGAGAGGGGGACATGGGTGGAAGAGCATATTCTGGGTGGGAGGGGGAGTGATGTTCTGGGCCTGCTGTGTCTGAAGGGCCTGCAGGGCCATCGAGTGGTTTTCTGTAGAAGAGTCAGCGATGGTCATTCCAGATGTGACCTCCAGAGAGGCTCCAATTCCAGGGCGGAGGATGGAAGCATCTTAGACCTTCCCAGCTGCATCAGTACCATTCCCTTTCCTAGACTTTTTGAAACCTTTACTCACCTCCCCAGCCAAGGTCCTGCCACCTCCTCCAGGAAGCCAGCCCTGACCACTGGCTGAGGCTGCTCTATTCTCTCCTTGACTGTGCCCTCTTGGTCATTACCACCTCTAGTCCTAGGCCGTCTCACGGGCTATGCCTGGGAAGCCTTCAAGTTGGGGCCACACCCCTGTGTCTTCTGTAGACTCCACAAAGCCCCGCACAAGGATCCACACACTGAGAAGATTCCCCCTCCCCTGGATGGAGTCAGGTTCCGCAGTCTCAGCCAGGGGATTCTGGGAAAACCAAACAGAAGCCTAGAGAGGCTTCGGGTCAGATTGACACAGGCGAGCAGGGTGGGACGCAGACGAAGGAAGGGGTGCATTTCTGTCCAATCTGGAAGTGTCCGCCCGGATGGCTCGGTCCTCACAACCCCAGGCCTGAGGCACTCCAGCCGGTGACCTACATCGCAGCGCGCCTCTGTGCATGTGCATGTGTGTGTACATGACACGAACTCATGCTGAGGGCACGAGCGCCTCGCCAGTGGGATGGAGCGCCAGCAGGTGGGTCTCCATCTTGGCTGTGAGCGAGCTCGTGAGGGTGAGGGTGCTCCACACTCCCACCTCGGGGTACCACAGACTCGGCACCAGAATGAGGGAAGCTGTGCTCCGGAAGAGCCAGCTCAGGGGACCACAGGTCCTGAAATGGCTGGGGTGCCTGTCCCCTAGCCGCCAACCGGCCTCTGCCCAGGACTCTCTCTCCCTTGACCCAAATTTCAGATAAATGGCCTCCCCCGCCTTTACTAATGGTGGAATGTTCGGCATGGAGAACGAGGGCAGCGGAGGGAGGGGACCTGGAACACAGTGTGAGGTTGAACCAGGAGGTGGCCAGACAAGTCTGGAGGGAGGGTGGGCTCTGGCCTCCCAAAGCCCAGGCTGCCAAGTTCAGGGTCTGACTCGGGAGCCTCCTGGGGCTGTCCCAGGTCTGTCCCTGGTTTCCCTCCTGGTACCTGGTCTCCACACCCCTCCCCCACCGGCCTGCGAGGGACAGTAGAGACCCTTCTCTCCTGGTGAGACTGTCCTTGACCAAGCGTCTGTGCCAACTTCATGGCCTGGAAGCCAGGGCACCTAGGAGGGTTCCGGCTCTGAGACCCTCCAGTCTTTCCTTTGGCCAGCTCTGTGGTGGGCCCGGTCGGGGTGTCTGTGCCCACCT
This sequence comes from Delphinapterus leucas, assembly GCF_059928025.1. Classification (NCBI taxonomy): domain Eukaryota; kingdom Metazoa; phylum Chordata; class Mammalia; order Artiodactyla; family Monodontidae; genus Delphinapterus; species Delphinapterus leucas. Next base: position 112,041,026 of record NC_143134.1, read on the forward strand.
TCTGGGGCTCCTCTCCCAGACTGAGCCTCCAACAGCTTGGGGGAATGGACGGTGCCCGCTGCTCGAGTATTGCTGAATCTCTGTCCCTGTCTCTCTGCCTCCCTCCCGCTGGGCCTGCCTGCTTCAGCCCAGCCCCCTCCCCTCCCGCAGAGCTCCCCCACACCCCATTCAGCTGCACAGACTTGGGGGCAGCGAGAGGAGTGAGGCTCCAGCTCCCGAAGGCTCTCCAGGCCCCTCCAGGTCCACTGGTGTTGGTGCTTCAGCTCTGCCTCCTTCCCTCAGCTCCCCGCTGAGGCCAGGTGGCTCTGGGGTCTGCATCCCCCACCCTCCGCCTGCCTGGGGACACCCCCCCCCCGCCCCGCTCAGCCCCTCCACCGGCCACTTCTCCTCCTTCAATGAGCCTGCCATTCCATCTCTTCCACATCTCACCCCCTCAGCGCACCCAGCCTCCCTGCTCCTTCACAGCCGAGCTCCATCAGGGCAGCCCGGGTCCCTCACCGCCCATGTGCTCCTCAGCACCACCCCCTGCCCCAGACTGCTCTAGCCAAGGCCACCAGAGGAGCCCTAACTGCTGAATGCGGGATGTCAGGCGCAGGCTCCCTGCTCTTCCAGGCTGAGAGGCCCTGGTGGGGTGGGCTGGGAGTGGGTGGCTCAGACCAGGGTCCCTGGACTGGCAGCCCACCTACATCAGATCCCTGCCACTTACCAGGGAGTATGTGGCTCTGGGAAAATTATGTAACTTCCCCCAGCCTCAGTTTTCCCGTCTGTGAGATGGGATGATAACGCTAGCCCTTGTCTCACAAGTTACTAGGAGGAGTAAACAGTTAATGCTTAAAAAACAGTCCTGAGACCCTTTCAGGCAGAGTTAACCCTCAGTTGACGTTGGTGGTTATTACTGTGATTATTATTATTGCATTTGTCATTGTTGGAATCTCTCACTACTGGCAAGCATGTGACCCTCACACCCCTCCCCCCCATCCTTGTCCCTTCTCACTCTTCCGGGCAGGCTGCTTTTCCTCCTCCTCTAGCCAAGCCACCCAGATGCCCAAGCACGACTCCCTCTCCTTCCGCATCCCCCGCCCCTTCCTCACATCTGCGGTCTCCATCTCACCCCTGCCCACACGCGGCCTACTTCACACCCCACACCCCGGCCCGGCTGCCAGCCCCACTCTGGGCCTCCTGCCTCACCCTCTGCCTCCAGTCCCCACCCCAGACCAGGGGACTCTCTAACAAGTGCTCCCAGCACCGCTCACCCTCCTGTGCTCCCCGTCACACCCGGGTGTCCGCCTGTCTTCGTGCCTCAGCACTTTTTGCTGACGCTTGTTGAATGAATGACCCGACGCGAGCAGTAAAGAGCTCCTCTGATCAATGCAACGCACAGTGGGGATCAAAGAGCATTGGAAGCCTCCTCCAAGAGTCAGCTCACTTGCCAGGGGTGTCCACTGCCCTCAGGAAGGGGGAGGGGACATGGTCTGATCTCAGTCATCCAGAGAGTTCTAACCCTCACCCCAGCCTCAGCCCTAGAGATTTGGATTCAGTTAGTCTAGAGGGGGATTGGGCATTGGAATATTAAATTCCTCCCCTCCCTTCCCCCCACCCCACCCCCACCAGGTGATTCTAAGGGACAGCCACTGGAATTGGGGGAGGAGGGTACTGGGGGGGGATGGGGGGCCGGGGTGTCTTTTTTCCCTGCCTACGTTCACTTCTTTTAATTCATGTTGAGCACTTCCTCCAGGCTAGCTGTCTGCCAGGCACTGGAGGCCCAGGGAAGGACAAGGTTGGGTGTCTGTCCTCAGGGAAAAGCTCAGGACAGGGGCCCAAAGCTACAGTGACAGCCCAGGGCAGGGAGGCCTGGGGGGTGGTGTGCAGGGGATGTGCTGAGCTTAAAGGTAACCAGGGCTTGGCCTGCGGAAGGAGGCGGTTAGCAGGCTGGGGATGGGTCTACTGGAAACTTGGAGTGATTCAGTGAGGCTGGACCCCAAAATCCAGATGGGAGGAGGTAGGGGAGGAGCCTGGAGAGCTTAGGGGTTCCAGGCTCAGGGGCTTGGTTTTCATCCTGCATCCAGGGAGCCATGAATAGGTCCAAGCAGGGGAAGGATGCAGTTGTGCTGTCTCCCCTGAATTCCTAAGACCCCAAACCACACCTCTACTCAACACAGTGCCCCTCCCCTGAGCCAGCTCAGCTAAGTCTGGGTGGCTGTCTACCTGGGGAGGTCACGGCCCCAGTAGGGGAAGCCTACAGGAGGAGGCTGGGAAGCTGGGAAGAGCGCATAGAGGGAGAGACGCCAAGAAGGCCGGAAGCCAAGAGGGCAGCAGCATTCCTGCGCCACTGCTCACCTGGCCCCGCCCAGCCTCTGGGTTTTTTTTGTTTTTTTTTTTGCGGTATGCGGGCCTCTCACTGTTATGGCCTCTCCCATTGCGGAGCACAGGCTCTGGACGCGCAGTCTCAGTGGCCATGGCTCACGGGCCCAGCCGCTCCGCGGCATCTTCCCGGACTGGGGCACAAACCCATGTCCCCTGCATCGGCAGGCGGACTCTCAACCACTGCGCCACTGCGGAAGCCCGCCTCTGGATTTTTGAACCTCCAGTTTCAGAGGTCTCCCTTCCCCAAGGTCCTCAGCAGCCCGAGCAGTGCAAGCTCAGCTTCTAGGGAGAAGTATGAGGGACACTCTGATCCTCTTCCTCTCGGCCCCAATAGTAGATGGTTCTGAATCTGAGACTGGCCAGAGATGGGGGGCACCTTAATGAGGTAAACCAGACAGACAGGGAACAAGGGGAGGGAAGGGAAAGTGCACAGCTCATAGAGCTTTCACTCATCTTACAGAGGGGGAAACTGAGGCAGAGCGACGTTTGGCAATTTGCCCCTGGTCACACTGCAAGGAAATGGTAGAGCAGGATTTGAACCCTGGTCTTGCTGGCTCCAAAGCCAGCGTGCATCCCACTCTGTGCCACTGCGAGTCTGCACTGAGCATCCCAAGTTGCCTAGTCCTGCGCCAGGAAGAGGCAGGAAGGGCCTGGGTTCTCTGTTCACCTGGCCAGTTCATTGCATAGATGTGCAAACTGAGGGCCGAAGCTGGCAGTGGCTGAACAGGGAAGGGAGGAATTGGTATCAGGGAGTCAGAGATGGCTTCCGGGAGGGGGCAGCGGGGGCGGGTGCAGGCAGCAGGGGAGGGTCCCAACAGGTAGGAGGGGGTGGAGAGAAATGAGATTTAGATAAGTGGAGGGCAGCAGGGAGGGTGCCCCAGCAAGGGAAACAGCCTGAGCAAGGGTGCAGACGTGGGAATGAGTGTCCCAAGTCTCCCAGCCTGAAACTTGGGGGTGGCCGGCCTGAAGGAAGCCTGAGTCACAGCTGAGGACACAGAGTGAGGGGGTTGTTCGCTCAGGCGGGGTTTCTCAACCTTGGCACTACTGACATGTGGGGTGGATAACTCTTTGTCGTGGGGACCGACCGACCTGTGCGTCAGAGGGTGTTTAGCAGTATCCCTGCCTCTACCCACCAGATGCCAGTACCATATCCGCCCCCCACCCCCAGCCCAAGTCGTGACAACCAAAAACGTCTCCAGACATTGCAAAATGTTCCCTGTGGGATAAAATTGCCCCCGATTAAGAAGGACTGTCCCAGAGTAGGCAGGAGCCGAGAAACGGGAGGGACGGGGCCCAAAGCTGCAGTCAGAACTCGCCTGTCCTCCAGCCCCGGTTCCCAGCCTCTCACCGTCCACGCCAAGCCTCATCCTTCAGCCGACCTGGGGCTGCCTGAGTGCCAGGAAAACCTCCACCAACGCGTTGCAGGGCTGAGAGCCGAGCGGAGTGGTGGAACAAAAGAGCTTGTGTTTCGGGATGAAACCTCCCCCTCCCCGCCCCGGTGTGGAGGAGGGGCAGTGATCCGGGCCAAGTGGGGCTGCTTGGCCGGGGCAGGGGCTTGTCAGAGCCAGGATCTGGATAGAAGGTGCTGGGAGGGGAGGGGGTGGGGAAGCTACCCCACTTTAGCTCGGATTCACAAACAGGCCCTTTTCAGAGCCCCGCCCCCAAATCAAAGCCTCCCAGCTGGTGGGGATGGAGATCTGAACTCATCCTGACCCTTGGTCCTGGGGGTGAAGGGGTCAAGGGCTGCCCTCCTGGCTGGGGCCCAGGCCAGGGTCGGGACAGGCCAATGCCTCTCTTCCCTGCTGTCCACAGGCTGTGTTTCCGGGGGGAGCCTGGCTGCGTGTTGAGGGAGGACAGGGGTGGGGAGGAGACAAGGGAAAGGAAAGGAAGCCCCATTTCACCGTCTCCTTACCCCCAGCTGTGTGCAGCCAGAGGAGCTTCTAAAATGCATGTCCAGCCTCCCCATCTGGCCTGCTTAAACCTGCCACTGACTCCCCGTGACCCTCAGGATCAAGTCCACAGCCCTTGGACAGCGCTTCAAGGATACTATCTCACCCCACCTGCCACGGCTCCCAACTCCACCTCTCTTCTGAGCCTGGAATGTCTGTCTCCTCCCCGTCGGCAATGGCCCCCAAACTGGGCTAGCTCCTATTCATGCATTAGTGCCCCTTTGGTCACCACTGCCTCCAGGAAGCCTTCCCAGCTCCAGTGAGTGAGTGAGTGCCTGGGGCATTGGTGGCACCAATCCCTCCAGGATGCAGCTGTCTCTCTGTGTGTGAAGTTGGCCCATTCCCCCTGAAGCATCAGGCCTAGAACAGAAAACTGGTGACTAGTGAGCATTTGTTGAAAGAAGGAGGGAGTGGGGGAGGGATTAAAAAAAAAAACAAAACTATGTTTTTAGAAAAGGGAGAGGATGAGAGAGAAAACAAATGGGCAGAGCCTGGGTGAGAGGAGTAGCCTATCCTCTGGCCGATGTACCAGGACAGACTGACTCCACAGGCCTGTGGGGAGAAGCAGGGAACATTTCTCTGCATTGAGACTCCTGGAAAACTTCCCCCAGGGCCAGGGGCTTGGGCACAGCCTGGCCTTGCTGACAGGCCCCTTTCAGATTTGTCCCCTGATGCCATCAACAAGGCAGGACAGGTGTTCAGGGGGTGGGGGTGGCTGTCAGGAGGGCATTTTGCTGCCCACCCAGCATTTTGGGTATCACCTGCCATCAGGGGATCCCAGATTCCTTGGTTCTAAGAACCCCAAGAACCAAGACACTCTGTCCAGGCCAGTGGTTTTCCAGTTGGGTCAGAGGAGATGCCCAGAGGTTGACGTATAGGAGAGACCCCCACATCCCCTAACACAGCTCTGCCCAGAGCAGCTTGCTTTCACTTGATGTAAACTCTGGGTTTGCCTGAACTTTTTCATTTGAAATGATGGCTCTGTGGCTCAATCAGTTTACAAAGAACACTCCTCCTTCTTGAACAGATAAGAAGAGCAGGGCTTAGAGAGGAATGGGGTGGTAGAGCCATGTCAACCTCCTGGCCCTTCGCGCTGAACCGCAGGGCCCTCTCCTGAAAGCATAAACATATGAATGAATGAGTAGGAATCTGGAAGTAGGTTTTGGTAACATGGGGTGACAGCAAAGGACACTTGATTTCTGGGGCGAGGAACTGCCCCAAAGTGGGAAGGAAAGAGCAGAGCTGGGTGGCTGGTCACTGTGCACTTACTGTAATTACATTATACCCAACCTGCTTTTGGAGCTGTTCAAAGACACCGTGACGTCCTGACTTTAGCCAAAGTAGCACCAGGTATAGAATCAGAATCTCAGGTTCAAGCCCCAGCTCTTGCACTTACTGTGTTGACCTTGGCCAAATCAACCCCCTCTTGAGACTCAGTTTCTTCCTCAACAAAATGGGACTCACAACACCCCCGTGCCAGAGTTGTTGTGAGGGGTAAAAAGGAGAGCACAGAGCAGGGGTTGAACAATTCCTGGCGGGCTCAGATTCTTCCTTGTACGTGAACTTGAGGAAGTTCACAGTCTAAGGTTCAAATCCCAGTTACGTCCCTTACTAGCGGGGTGACTTGAGGCAAGTTTCGTAACCTCTCTGCCTCAGCTTTCCCATCCATAGAATGGGAATAATAGTAGCACCCATCTGCCTCACGGGACGTAATGAGTTAATACGTGTAAAGCACCTAGAACAGGGCTGCCTAAGGGTTTGTTATCAAAATTTGTACTCAAATAACAGCATAGGTCTTGCAGAGAGGTCCCAGAAATGGGATAAAAGAGCGAATGAGATAATGAATGCAAGGAAAATTCGGGTTCTCCCAGGGAATGCCTTGTGGTCCTAATTCAGACCTGTCCTCATCCATAAGTGATGTTTTCCAGTGGTTCCTCTTGGCTGGGAGCCACCCTCTCTCCCCGGCTCCCTATCTCTGGACTTCTCCCCGCATTTTTCTGCAAGCACGCAGAGGTAGGATTCCATTTCACCCCTTGATGACTTTGGGTGATAAAGAAGTAACTTCAGCCTCCTTGAATTGAATCTTCTCTCCAGAACGTAACAAACCTGGAAATTGGAATTGCCCTGGAGCTGATTATCCTGGGAGGGTACCTCCTGGCATTAAAATTAAATTAGATCAAGGTACCTCTGTTATTAGCAAAATAATTCCCTGCGATTACAGAATGCAGCCATGAATCCTGATGGCAGATGAACTTCAGGTGACTTACTTGAGACAAATAACTGTGCAAAAATCACAGGCTCATCTAATCACATCTCTGTAGCGTCACAGTCAGCTAATTATGCTAATGGCTATAGGAAATCACCTTTTGTGGTCTGGGATTGGGAGGGCTTGAGACAGAAACATGTGTGGCGAATATTACCCGCTCTGAGCTGGAGAGGCTGGGCGCCATGCTTGGTTCCAAAACGGGTCCTTTCTTGGGGAGCTGCTTTGGTTCCTTGTCGACTGGGAGGGAAACCCATTATACAATCAGAATTGCAGCGGCTTCATTATTTATCTCTTTTCAGATCATCTTCATATAAGAAATTGACTTTGTCTAAGTTCCACTGGTGGGCATGATAATTCCAAGTTAAACAATGAAAGCTCAGGACCTTTGTGTCAATTCAATTCAGCAAATGTGCCTCTGTGCCCACTGGGTGCCTGGCACTGATCTAGACATGGGCAACATTCAAGAGTGTGTCTGGTGTCTTCTGAACATGGTCTCTTGTCCCGTCAGACACCTAAGAAAGGCAGTATTGTCCTCATTTTAGAGACAAGGAAACGGAAGCTCAGAGATGAGCAATGACTCACCCAAGGTGCTACTGCTACTGATTAAAGGAGATGACCACTTCCATTCACCCAGAGGGATCTGGGGGGCTTCCTGGAAGCATGGACATGGGGGAGGGAATTGTAGATAGAGGAAACAGCTGAGCAAAAATCCCAGAGGTGGGAGATTAAAGGGCTGGGGGTGTTCAAGGATGGGAGATGAGGTTGGGAGAATGGCTGAAGATCAGACAATAGAGAGCTTCAAATGACCAGTTGAGGGTTTGGACAATGGGGAGCCACTGCAGGTGTTTGAGCAAGGGAGGGATAAGATGGAATCTGAGCAGTGCCTGGGCCACAGCATGGGGGACCCCTTAGTAGGCTGCTGGCAGGGAGGGGGCCAGAAGGGGATGAGGTAAATAACGTACAATTTTTTAGTATAAGTATATCCCCAATATAGCATAGGACACAGACTAAAAAATTATTCATTGTTTATTTGAAAGTCACATTTAATTGGCTGTCTTATATTTCATCTGGCAATCCTACCCCAGCCTCCCACAGCATCCCCAGCTGGGTTCTGGGCACCAGCTGTTTCCTCTTCCTGGTATGACTTTCCCCACTGGGCACGCAGCCTGGCGGACTCCTATCCACCCTTTGAGGCCCTGCACTCCTGACTACTGCTGTGGCAACATTATCTCACACTACCGTTGTTACTTTCTTAGGTAATTGTTCTACTACGTAGCTTTCCTCTCAGCAGCGAACCTTACTTCTGGCTGCATAAGTTAAGGCCAGGACTCTCTCTAGATCCTGACGCCCTCCCCACCCCAAATTGCCTCCAATTTCTGCTTCCGTCTCAGGAGGGGCCGGCCTCTTCGCTGCTCCTAAGACCTTGCCTGCTCCCTAGAGAGTGGCTTACCTCTCTCACTGACCGCTTCAATGTCACACTCTCTCCTGGGTCATTCCCACCAGGCACAGGGTGGGTTCTCCAGGCAGCAGGAGAACGTATTGGGGTGCAAGAGGTCCACCAGGGCCTACTGGATGGCTCGGCACCTATAGCAGGGCAGGGAAGGGCAGGGCAGGGAGCAGAAGAAGCTGAGCTGCCACAGAGTCTAAGTGCAGGTCTCAGGCCCCCTGTGTAGGGCCTGGGAAGGCGCTCGCGCAGGCGTGGCCCTCTAGAGCGGTCCTGAGTGGTGTCAAGGGGCTGGGACTTTATGTCCCTGGGCTGACCGCCCACTAGGCAGGAGGGAAGGATACCCGGGAAGGGGGTGTCACCTCCAGTATGGTGGCTTACTTCCGCAGAGGACACCCCCAAAGAGGGCTGACAGCTGGGGGCCATCTTGCAGCAGCCTTCCCACATCTGGGGAGTGAGTCCTCTATTCTGCAAGTGGGGATGTGGGCTGCAAATCACAGTGTCCAACCCCACCCCAACCCAAAGCATTCCCCTCAGGCGACCACCCGATCAATCTCTCGTCTTCCTTCCAGCCAAGTCGCTCCGAAGAGCTGTCTGTCCCCCTTCCTCACTCACAGCCCCCCCCCCTCTGACTGTGCGCTTCGTAGCCTCCAGGCTGTGCCCTTTAAACCCATCTTCAAGGAAAAAGAGAAAAAGGCATTTCCCCGGCGGTCTGGCGGTTAAGACTCCAAGCTTCCAACGTAGAGGGCGCGGGTTCGATCCCCGGTCGGGGAACTAAGATCCCACATACCACATGGTGCGGCAAAAAGAAAAACAAACAAACAAACCCATCTCCTTCCTCCAGATAAAGGGATTTTTGTAAAACTCAAGCATTGGCTGTCCCTCCCTTACTTAAGACCTCCCAGGAGCTTGCCGGAAGTCCCCGCTCCTGGGCATGGCATTCGGGGCTCCTCCTGGCCCAGCTCCCTTTTCCTCCTGCCCCCTGTCTCCCAGCTGCTTGATCGGAATCCCCGAGCACGCTGGGCTGGGCTGTTTCACGCTGTCACGCTTTGGAAGGGGCTGTTTCCTCTCCGCCTGGCAAACTTCTCTCTGCTCCTTCAAGACACACTCAGAAATCATCTCCTCGGATGACTTTCCTGGAGCTGCCCCTCTGGCCCACAAGGCTGGCATCAGGGACCCCAAAGCCACCCAGCAGCCTCCGTCAGGTGCGCACGGGGTTGGCGCCCAGGGGTGCTCCACGGGCCCCGGGCAGTGTCGTTGCTCATGTCTCCCTCTGCACACGTGAGCGGCCCACTGTTCTGTTTATCTGTGCCCTAGCGCCAAGCCCAGACCCTGGCACAGAGGGAGTCCCAGTGACATGGACTCTGGCACTCAGGGAAGCCGTGGACAGCTGCGGGGGGCGGGGGTAGGGGTGGTGGTAGTGTGAGAGAAACTATAAAGGCAGTATCAAAGCATCGGGGACTGATTAAAGTCAGGCAGGGCTGTGGCTCCTCAAAGAGGCCTGTGCTGGGAACCGGAGCATCGTCCTGCTCAGTGTAATTCACAGTGTCTGAGCGCAGCTGCATTCTCTCTGCGTAATTGATTCTCAGACACCTCTGAGCTGGAAGTGAGGTTTACACGTTTTACTGTTTATCCTCCGTGACCCTCAGGGTCCTGCACACACAGGATCGGAGCTTCACCATGCTCCCTTCCCTCCCCCTCCTTTCATGTCACCCCTGCCCGGAGGTGCCTGTGGGCCTGGGTGTTCATTCTATGATACCTCAGTCGCTGTGGTTTTGAATCTCACTTCCATCATCGGGTGGGAGCCCACCGCCCGAAGAAGTGATTAAGTCATTGATTAGTTTGTACGACTATAAAACGGTGGTGTGGCATTATAGGCTATAGAGCCCAGGATTTGCAGCCAAACAGACACGGGTTTGAGGACAGGCTCTGTATTCGCGTGCCACGTGATGTTCTGCCAGTTGCTTAAACTCTCTGAGCATGCTCAGAGGTGGCTGTGAGTATTAAGAGAGAGAACACACGAAGCACCTGGCAAAGCACCCCGCACTTGTGTACGTATCAATGTGCAGAGATGTAGAAACTTCTGGCAACGGACAGTGTCCAACAATGATAAACAGAGCCCAGCACTGGAGGTGTGCAAGCAGACTCGGATTCGCTCATTCATTTGACAAACATCCATGGAGCACCTACTATGGGCTGAGGCCTTTGCTGGGGGTGGGGAGAGATACAACAATGAATGAAACCGGGCATGATCCCTGTGCTCAGGGACGTCCAGACCTGGGAGGGCAACACGTTCATCCGGCGGTCACACAGTAAAGGTACAGTCACCAACTTCAATAAACACCCTGGATGTGTAGTGTGCAAAACCCGAAAAGGCTTCCCTAAGGACGTGACATTGAAGCTGCCAGGGGAAGAAGTAACTGAGGCAAGGATGGGAGGGGACAGAGGAAAGTGGTCCAGAGAGGGGAGTCTCATGTGTAAAGGCTGTGTAACGGGAAGGAGCATCACATATTTGGGGACCTGGAAGCTGGCTGGGGGGCTGAAGGCAGAGAGGGGAGAGGGGAGATGGCAAGGAAGGAGGCTGGAGGGGTGGGCAGGGGTCAGACCACCCAGGGTCTGGTAGGCCACATGAAGGTAACAAGAAACCACTGAAAGCTTTCAAGTAGGGGTAGAGGGAATAGGGTTGGATCTGAGCTTTGAAAACCTCATAAGGAGGACCCGTAGACAGGGGGCAACGGGGAGAGGGCCCAGGTGGATGCAGAGAGCCAGCTCAGTTCTTATTGAAGTTCAGGCAAAAGATGACAGCCAGTGTCTGGACCAGCCTGGAAATAACCATTGGGGAATCACCAGCACAAGGACAGCAGTTGAAGCCATGGGTCTGGATGCAGTTGAAGTTGCCCACAGAGAGAGTCTGGAAGGATAAAAGGGATGCAGACCATCTCAAACTCCAGCTTTTGTAGCCCGATAGAGTAAAATGAGGTAGCCAAGGAGAGGGCAACGTGACCAAGGAACTAGGAGAAAAACTGGGAGAGGATGGTGAGATAGAAGGCACCAGAGATTTTCCAGGGGTGATGTATGGCCAAGAAGCCAGGTGACATCAAGGTGCACGGGTGTCCTTTGGTGTTACCACCAAGGAGGTCATCAGTGACCTTCCTGAGAAGCACTGAGATGGCCGACCTTAAGCTGGATGGGATTCCTGCCTTGCATGCCCGTTTTCATGGGACAAAGCGCCAACAGTGGCTAACGTCCATGTCACCAGGATAACATTACATCGTCCAGTGCGATCTGGATCAAAGAGGATTGGCTCATTAGTTCAGAAAATCTCATCTGAACCCATGAAGCGTACAGTATTGTTCTTTTCCGGTGACCACATAGCCCTGTCGACTTCATATATCTGTTTGCTTGTACAACGTGTGACACCGGCCAACTCATCTTGCAGAGTCTGGACTAGAAGCAATTTGCCAGCCTGTACTTTGCCTTGATGGAAGCTCCCGACAGTGGACATATGTGGGTTTTGCATACAGAGCGCAGACGCATTTGGTAAATCACCTTGGACGCGTCCCTGGGGATGGTGCCACAGGGTCTGTCGCCCCTACAGATGGAAGTTGGCAAGGAAAAGACGGGTCCAGATTAGGATCCCTGGGCTATGTGTGAAAACAGATTGGAGGGGGCCAGAGTGAATGTGGGGGGACAGGGAGGAGGGTCTGTGGCTCTGAAGTGCTGTGCAGCCCCATACCCAGAGGTAGGACAAAGGACAGGAGGAAGGACCACGAGAAGCACCGACCCGGAGCACATTTCTGACTGTTCCAGAAGAGTCTGGGCCAGCCTCCAGGTGCATGCTTTTGTTCAGAACTGGACAACACCCCACCCTGGCATTTCTTTCACCATCCGCACAACTTTCATAGTAACCCGCTTGGGTTCCTTCCGCCCTCCCCTGAAAACATCTTCCTCTTGGTCAATATTCACATAACTGCTACCTGTTCCAAGAATGGGGCCATGCATTTTGCCTCTGTTATCTCACCAAATCCTTGCAGGAACCCCTTGCAATCAGCCCTGGTCACATCCTGGTTGTGCAGACACAGAAACTGAGCTCAGAGGGATGTGACAGCACGCCCTAGGTCACACAGCTGGCCAGTGGCTCAGCCCAGATGTGAACCCAGGTCTCTCTGACCCAAAGGTCACATTACATTCCAAGAACACTCCATGAAGACCAAGCAGCCAATCCATATAGCAGGATTGCTTTCCTTTTGAGAGTCTGACATGACCTCTTTTGTTTCTGAGTATCTGGATCCAGTTACCCGCTTTATTCATTCACCAAAACTTCCTGAGGCTGGGTGGTGGGGCTGCAGTGGTAGCTCAGACAAGGTTAGTGACCTGGAGGAGTTCGCAGTCAGCTCGGGGAGGAGACGGATCCGTACCCAGGTGCAACAATCCGCCATGTGATAAACAAGGATAGTGCGGTGGGCGGGTGCCGTGGGAACCCACTGCCTGGGAGAGTTGATGAAGACCTCACAGGGCCAGAGCTGGATCGTAATAGGAGAAACAGGTCTTGGCCCAGCAGAGCAGGGGAGGACTGGGCATTCCAGGAAGAGTGAGCCGTTTATGAAGACATGTCAGAGGTTGGGGGTTTGGGAGACCTGGGTGCATGACGGTGCTCTGGTGGGGGACTCTCACCTGGCTGGGACTAGGGTATGAAGGGCCCCAGTGGAGACTGGGGAGCAGGCTACTCGTGTTCTTAAGGTTTACTGAGAACCTCACCATGAGTCAGGCTTTGTGTTGAGCACTTCACAGATATGATGACTGCATCGTTCAAATAAGGACACTGAAGTTCAGAGCAGGAGTGGATTTTATGGGACTTTATATTTTATCCCATCATGCTTGCTCTGTACCCTTAAAAATGTTCTGAAAAGTCAAACACTTACGTACTTCCCACTCAGGTCAAGAAATAAAACCTTACCAATCTAAGGGAAACCCTTTCCCATCATCCTTCACATCTCCCTCTCCCCCCAGAAGTAAACAATTCCTGAATGGTGTGTTTATTTATCATTCCTCTAAGTTTCCTTACACTTTTACCACATATGTGCATTCCTAGCAATATAGGGTATCATTTTGTTTTGCATGTTTTAGAAATCTACGTGAATGATATCATACAATTTGATCTTCAGCAACTTACTCCCCATCCCCCCACTAATGATTCATAAGGAATCTCTAGTCATTTTCACTGCAGTATAGATTTTCACTGCCCTATCCACAATTTGTTTATGCATTTCATCCGCTGACAAACATTGAGGCTGTTTTAGATTCTTTACTAGGATAACGAGGTTGCAATGAGCAAGAAGTTCTCTAGACTTATCCCAGAAGCCAAGTCTCTGGGTCACTAGGGTGTGTGCGTCATTTCTAGATGCTGTCAAATTGTCCTCCAGAGTGGCGGTACCATTTCTCCTCCACCAGCAGCGTATGAGGGTTCCCTGTGCTCTATATCTTCATCAACACTTTCTGCCGTCCTCCCCTTTGCTTTTTGCCAATCTCACAGGTGTGAAATGGCACTTTCCTCTGGCTTTATTTTGCATTTCCCTGATTAAGAGTGAGGCTGAATCTCTTTTGATATGTTTATTGGACATTCATGTTTCCCCTTCTTGGAATTGACTGTTCATATTTTTTATTTCTTTTTTAAAATTTTTTTGCGGTACGCGGGCCTCTCACCGTTGTGGCCTCTCCCGTTGCAGAGCACAGGCTCCGGACGCGCAGGCTCAGTGGCCCTGGCTCACGGGCCCAGGCGCTCCGTGGCATGTGGGATCTTCCCGGACTGGGGCACGAACCCGTGTCCCCTGCATCGGCAGGCGGACCCTCAACCACTGCGCCACCAGGGAAGCCCCCCTGTTCATATTTTTGATCCAGTTTTCTTTTGAAAATTGATTTGTAGATCTTTGTATGTTTGGGATATCATGTTCCAAATGTCTTCTTTTGATAAACAGGAGTTATGTTCTTTAATTAAATGTATCAATCTTTTTCTTGATAGTTTGAGCCTTTAAGCTCAAAAGCCTTTTGTGTCTTTAAGAAACCTTTCCCTATTAAAAAGTTTTTGCATTTAAGTTTCTTTAATCCACCTGGAATTGATTTTGTTTTATGCATGGTGTGAGGTAGAGATTCCATCTCATTTTTTTTTCAACATGGACATCCAATTGCTCCATAAAAGAACATTTATAGAAAAGTCCACCCTTTCCCCAGTGGCCTGCAGCACCACCTCTGCCGCATATGAAGTTTCCATATATGTGTGGGTCTATTTTTGCAGCCTCTGTTCTAGCCCATTGGCCTATTTATCTATCCTTGGGCTAATATACGGTCAAGTTGTACCTTTTTAGGCTCTTAGCACCTCCTTGAATTAGAAGAGCTAGTGGCTTCCTGAGAGCAGATCCATGTCTTATTCATCCTTGTGTCCCTCTCATCACTCATTACATGAACATCCATGTCATGATGCTTTTGTTTGCAAAGACTTTCTCACACTCAGTCTCTTGGGCTCCGGAGACTCCCTTATGCAGGAGAGGAAATTGAGACACAGAGGTGAGGTGATTTGCCAAGGTCACACAGACAGAAGGTGTTCTTGTAGGATTTCGAAGCCACCTTACCGTCCATCCCATTTTGCTTAGGCTCTGAAGACCTCTACCTGATCCTCCAGCTTTTCTGGTGCAGAATTTTCACTTTTCCTTCCTTCTTTCGGCAAGTAGATCCTGAGTGAAGTGTGTGTGCCACATCCCACTTCTGGGGGGCTCTTCCCAGTACTGGAGACCGGTAGGGAGAGTGGGGCCTCGGGTGGGCATTTTGTGGGAAGTCTGAGGCCTGGGGTCAGGAGGAGGAAAACCCGCGGGTTTCAGAGTCCATCTAGAGAGCCCTGTCCTGGGCGTGCCCTTGGAACCCAGGAGCTGCCTTGAGAGAGGATGCCGGCTTCCCTCAGGAATTAGAGGCTTCCTCCCGCCCTCCCGCCTCCCGAGGCAGGAATGCGAGGGATCAGCTTTCAGCAGCGCTGCGGCTGCCGTTCCGGGGAGCTCCCAGTGCAGGCCTTTCCTGAACTGTCGAATTAACTGGTTCTGTCCGTCCAACTGGGAGAGCAGCTCTTGCTAAAAATAGCGTCCTGCCCAGCACGACCTACGCTCGCCGGGAGCCGGCCGCGACAGTCCCACCCCACCGGGAGTCCCCACCCCAGGCCTGGCCCACGTCCCACCCCCGAAACCGAGACCGAGGCCGCGGGCACAGCGTGGTCCCCACAAGTGCCGCGGAGGGTGGAAGGCCCGCGGGCCGAGGAGCGGCCGAGGCCGTCCGGCATGGGAGCCCGCGGCGCGGCCTCCCGCGCGCTCGCTTGGGCCTCCCTGCCGCTGCTGGGGCTTCCCGCCGGCGCGCTCTGCGAGGACACGCTTTACTGCCGAGGTAAGGCCGGGCCGCAGCCGGCGCGCCTCTCGCTTTTCCCAGGCACTTGCTGGCGCCTCTTTCTCCTTCCCCACCCTGGGTCCGTGGCGGGGGGGCGTGGCCGAAGGAAGGTGAACGCAGGCGTCGGAACCCAAGCAGGGCTTGGGGAGAAGAGTCAGGCGCTCTCTGCAAGCTCATCTTTGGTTCGCAAAAAGTCGCAGTCTCGCCACCTCGTTTGAGAAGCCTTTGCCTCCCCTTGGCCTCAGTCTTCCTATCTGGATTATGGGACAGTAAAATCGTCCAGCTTTAATTTTGACTGTGACCCCAAGAGAAGTAGGGGAACCTGCTGAAACGGATCGCAAGCATTCTGGAGATGTTTGCCCGAACCCAGATGGGGTGGAGAATTTGTTGATGGAAGAGCTGGAGGTGCCCTCCCTGTGACGCCCCCCAGACCCCCCCCCCAACCGCCGTCCTCTCCCGGAGCTCTGGACCTAGCATCAGCCCACGGCCCCCGCGGATGGAGATCAAGGCGAGACGCACAGCAAAGTTTAAGAGGTCACCGGACGCGCGAAGATCCTTGCGGGAGAGGAGAGTGTGGAGTGGAAGAGGGGTGAATCGCAGCCCACTCCTCAGTCTGGTATCTGCATAGTCCCTGGGCTAAAGCTGGGATTTTACCTTTGAAATCCCGGGAAAAGAGCACAGTCCGGCCACACGGAGGGGCTCAGCAAGCTAGCTGAGCCGGGGAAGGGGAGTGGGCGTGTGGCCCGGCCCAGATCCGGGGCAAAAGAGGGGACCAGGAGCCTGTGCCGCGAACCGAGGGGATTAGCGCTGCCCAGTCCGGCCGGCGCGGGTAGTAGTGGGGTCGACTGGCCAAACAGGTGCGCTCCCTCCCCTCCCCTCCCCGCCTCCTCTCTGTCCGGGCCCAGCGGGCGGAGCTGCGGGTGCCGGGGCCTGCGATTGGCGGGGCTGGGCTGGCAGAGTGGCCGGGGGAGCCCGGGAGCCCAAGCACCGCGGCGCAGGCGGAGGCGCGGAGCCGGCCAGAGCGCGCTACTGCGGGGTCCGCCGCCTGCCTGGCGGGGTCCAGCGCCTGCCTGGCCGGCTCCGCTCCGCTGCGCCTGGCTGGCGCTACTGAAACTTTCGTGCGCCCCGCGACCTCGCCGCCTCGTGACTCTGGCCCTGTGCTGCTCGGGCTCCGGTGCCTTTGGGATGGCAGAGCCCAGCGGCCAGGCTGGCGAGTAGAGGTAAGAGCTAGGCCCCCGCGAGTCCGTATGAGGGGGCCTCGGGGTCTTGCGGGGGTCCTAGAGGGATCCGGGGTTCGAGGGGATCTGGGGACCCTGATGGGTGGTATAGTGGTGCCTGACTGAGGAGTGGGCTGCGACTTTGCTTTACCTACCCCTCTTCTACCCTACAGCCCCCTATGCTGCGAGGATCTTTGCGTGGTGAGTTGACCCTTTAAACTTTCCTGGGCGCCTCTCTAGACAGCTGGGTCCTTGGGAGAGAACCGCGCGGTGTTACAAGGAAGGCAGCCCCAGCTGGGGCTCGCAGCCGGTGGGGGTTGGCTGGGGGCTTTCTGCAGCCTCCCAACCCTAACAATTCCAAGTTGTCTCCCAAAACCTCGGACCTTCCTCATCTACTCCTGGGGGTTGATGTTTGGGCAGCCACTCCTCTCTGGCCAGAGCCAGGCACCCCGGGGCACCCAAGTTTTGGGTGTTGTTTTGTTCAACCAGTAGCCACTCCTCAATTTTCAGGGGGGCGGGGTTATTGAAGTGAGATCTCTTTTCTGTTTCCTGGGCTGCCTGGAACCCTACCCTCCAGAAAACATCTTGAGCAAGCAGAGTGGGAACAGGGACCAAAGCCATCTAGGTTCCAGTCCCCAGCCTGGTAGGAACACCGTGGGCTTTTCTTGTTTCTGAACGGTCTATTCTTTTGAGCTGTCTGGCTTGAGTCATATGGAAACTGCGCCTCTCCTCTCCTGCCCTCTTTTGCTACTTAGGGGGGTAATTAATTTTGATTGAGGGTGGATAGGCAGGTAGCTTGTCACAGGTTTGTGGTATGAGGATCATCCTTTTTAATGATCATCTTTATTTCCCCTCAATGTCAAAGCCAAATGCCTTTCTGTTTTCTTGACCTAAGACGGTACACCTGAGAGTTAAAAACATACCAAACACAGGCTTTGGAGCCCGGAAAAACCCAGCCCTGCTGTTCATTAGCTGTGTGTCCTTGGGCAGGTTTCCTAACCTCTCTGAGCTCAAAGTTCCCACCCCAGGGGGATGTGGTGAGGCTTTTGTGAGGTTAGGCATGGAAAGCATCTGGCTCATAGGACAACAGCCTTGGGCTGCCAGTCTGCATCCTGGAGCTTGGGCCTTCTTGCTGCCTGAGGGACCCAGACCCTTTGTGACTCAGTTTCCTCTCCTCTCAAAAGTTGGTGTGGACCAGCCCCTCTTAACCAGCCTTTTTGAGAAAAGTAGACAGATGCATATACTCTCCAAGGCATATGATTTCACTGGGTTTGTAAGCCTCAGATTTAAGACAGCCCCATCCATCCCCCTCCTTGTCATGGATTATTCGGAAGATATAAGGCCTTCTGTCTACCACTGATCTCTTCCCATCCCATTTGGATGCCTGGTGGTTACGGTTGCAAATATCAGGGAAGTGCAAGTGCACTAATTAACCAGCATGATAGGGAGAGGGGCTGACCTGTAGAACCTGGCCAAAGTCACCTTCAAGATCATCTAGCTACCCCATCCCTATTCTTCCTTCCCCGAAGCTGCATCTCCACCTGGAGAGCATCTAATCTTTTTTGCTGGGATCCTTGAGTGGCAGCCCACTAGGCAGCTGGTTTCATGATTGGGCAACTCCAGTCTGTTAAAAAATTCTTCCTGTTTGGAGTAGAAATCTGTGTCCCTGTTACTTCTACCCACTGGTTCTAGTACAACCCTTCAGGCATCTCTTATTGGCTCAATTATTCACTGTGGTCCCCTGATGCCTGGCATTCTGTTCCTTCCCTGAGGCGTTCAGCACACTGAACTGAGTCTGGCAATGATCACAGCACCATTTATTGAGTGTTTATTATATGCCAGGTCCTGTACTGAGAGCTTTTACACATACTATTTCTGTGCAGCCTTAAGACAGCCCCATGAGGTGGAATCTTTTCTTATCCTCATTTTACATATGAAGAAACAGGTTTAGAGAGGTTAAGAGACCTACCCAAGGTCATACAACACATAAGGAGCTAGGCTGCATCCCAAAGCTAGCATCTGCCTTTATCGTTGCTTCTGTCCTGTGCTGGCATGCGTGTCCACTGTGCCCACACACTGTGTGTGTGTGTGTGTGTGTGTGTATGTCTCAGTCTGTGGTGTTTGCTGGCAGTGCTTTTCTCACAATTACCTGGGGCCCCTATTAAAATGCAGATCTTTCACCTCTACTCCAGACCTAGGAACCTGCCCTTTTTAAAACTCCCCAGACCATTCTCATGCACAGCACAGTTTGAGAACCACAGCCCCAAGGTATGCTTAGGGAAAGAATGTGGCATGTGGGTTCCAGGAGATCTGAATTCAAGTCTTGTTTATTTATTGGCTGCTTTGGGTCTTTGTTGCTGCGCACGGACTTTCTCTAGTTGCGGTGAGCGGGAGCTACACTTCGTTGTGGTGCATGGGCTTCTCATTGCGGTGGCTTCTCTTGTTGCAGAGCGTGGGCCCTAGAGCGCGTGGGCTTCAGGAGTTGTAGTACACTGGCTCAGTAGCTGTGGCTCGCGGACTCTAGAACACAGGCTCAGTAGTTGTGGCACATGGGCTTAGTTGCTCACGGCATGTGGGATCTTCCCGGACCAGGGCTCGAACCCGTGTCCCTTGAATTAGCAGGCGGATTCTTAACCACTGCGCCACCAGGGAAGCCCTTGGCTTCACTCTTTTGAGCTGGTTACTTTCCCTTCCTGGGACAAGATGTTATACCCCCAGTATACGGGGTGACTGCTGTCTGTGATGGGCTGTGGAAGGCTCCTGGGTGGATGTCACACATTATGGGGCAGGCCCTAGGAGGACAGAGTGCCCTGGTGAGGCCTCTCCTGCCACAGTGGATGTGCATGGCCCTACTCGTCATCCCTCCCCCTACCCCCATCTCCCCAGACATCTGGCCTCTGCTTTCTAGGAGCACTGGTGCACCTTGGATGAAGCTCTGGTGCTCAGATTTCTCAGCACGGGTGATGGGGACCCCGGACAGGTGGGCAGGACTCCCCTCCACACACACCCCTTCCTCCTCCATGGCCCCATGATGGCCTCTGATCTCCCAGACAGGAAGTGCTGTGCTCCAGCTTCTTGGGGAGGGGAGTGGGGTAGGTCTGCCAGGTGTGCATTGGTGTTTTTTTTTTTAAATATATTTATTTATTTATTTTTAGTTGCGTTGGGTTTTTGTTGCTGCGCGTGGCCTTTCTCTAGTTGTTGTGAGCAGGGGCTACTCTTCGTTGCGGTGCACGGGCTTCTCTTGCTGTGGAGCACGGGCTCTAGGCATGCGGGCTTCAGTAGTTGTGGCTCGTGGGCTCAGTAGTTGTGGCTCGCGGGCTCTAGAGCACAGGCTCAGTAGTTGTGGCGCACGGGCTTGGTTGCTCCGTGGCATGTGGGATCTTCCTAGACCAGAGCTCGAACCCGTGTCCCCTGCATTGACAGGCGGATTCTTAACCACTGTGCCACCAGGGAAGCCCTGCATTGGTGTTTTAAATCCAGTGGAAATGCATCCTTTCCCTGGAGGGCTGCTCTGCTGGTCCGTGGGCAGCTCTAGAGAAACAGCTGAGCTGCGGCTGGCTGGGTAGGGCTGGTGCCAGGAGGGGTGTGGGGTACGGGGATCGCCTGCACCAGCCTCGGCTGGGTCCCAGTCCCAACCTCCTAGCCCTGCTGTACACAGAGCACTTGTTTCACCTTTATCCTGTTTGATCTCCTGAAAGCACCGAATTAGTAAACATCCATTCTACGGAAGAGGTCATTGGAGTCCAGGAAGCTACAGTGACACGTCCAAAGCTCTACCGTCTGGGTGCATGGGGGAGATGGTAAAGTCAGAACTTGAACCCAGGCCCCTTGACAACAAGCACAGGTCTTTTTCGCGCTGCCTCCCACACCTCATTGTTTTCTGCCCCACCTGGTCGTGGCTTTGGTGCCAGAGTCCTCACCCGGATGCTGGAAGACCTGGGTTCTGACTGGGCCACCACTGGGCTGTGTGATCCTGGGCAGGGCTGGTCATCCCTTAAAACTTTAGTTTCCTTGTCTAGAAAGGGTGGGGGGTGTTTGGTTAGATCTCTGAGATTCCTTCCAACCTTGACATACACAGGTTACCTTTTTTGTTTTTTTGCATTTCCGGGGGCAGGGCGTGGGGTTCCATGATGGACTCGGGGCATGGGTGAGTTGTTGGGTGGGGTTGGAGAGCAGAGTGCTGCCCTGGGGCTGGTTATGAAACCAGTTGGAAGGGCTTTTGTGGGCTCAGTGTCCGGGGCCCTTGGGGAGCTGGGGTGCGGTGGGGGGCAGCAGGAGGGTGCCCGGGGCGGAGTGAGGTGGATTACTCTGAACACTGCAGGAGGGTGATGGTGGGAATGACTGGGAGTGGGGATGGGAGCTGAGGGGGAGCTGGGGCCCCAGTAGAGCCCCTCTCTCAGCGCAGGACAGCCCTGGCCGAGAGACCAAGAGAATGTCATAGTCTCTCATCTACCTCCTGAGCCACTGCGTGTCTCTCCATGGGGCGTCCCCAGCCTTCCTTGAGTCCAACCCCTCCCAACTGGAGTCTGTGTCAGGACTGAGGGCTTCCAGTGGCCTGTTCTCCGTGCCCAGGGCGGGCTCCCAGCAGCCTGGCTTCCTAAAGCAGGCCCTTGTCAACCGCGGCCTCTGCCAGCCACCTGCCCTCAGCTCCCCGTCCATCATGCCTCCTTTTCCCTCCCTGGGGGTGGCTCCCTGTCACCCTCCCACGGGATCAAACCCGTGATTTCTGGCCTGGCCATCAGGGCCCCAGGCCTCCTCCCACTTCCCTCCCTGCCTCTTCTCTCTCTGTTCTTCAGGCTCCAACTGTGACTCCTGTATGTTCTCTCTCAACCACTGCTTCATTGCCCAAATTCTAACTGCCCCTCCGGGACTGGCACAAATGTCACTGCTGCTAGTCTCATGGCTCAGGGGGAGACATCCCCCTGTGCGGCTCTGGTTTGTAGCTCTTGTCAGCTCCCTTGCTTCACACTTTGTCATCAGCTTGTCCATCTCCAGAGATGGATTCTGAACTTCTTGAGGGCAAGGCCTGGCTTCATCTCTCATCTCGGTGCCCACGGAGTGGGTGGGGCCTGGCGACGGCCTTCCTTGGTCTAGTAAACGCTCATAAAGCCTTGTAGAGTTGGACTGGCTTGTAATCGGGCTTGGTTTTTATGCTCCTGGCTCAGAGCTTTTTGCCTGCACCCCGCTTCCCCACGCAAACAGGTGGGGGTCCTGTCTGTCTGGGCTGTGGGTTAAGCTAGCTCCAGCCAAGGGATGCACGGAGGGATGGCTTTGGTTTTTGGAAAGACTTTCTGCCTCCTTTGGCTCATTCTTGCTATTTAAGAAAGTCTGTTCTGGCTTTGTGGCATCAAAGACAGAGAGGCCTGGAACCAGGTCTGAAAAGGGTACCTTGTCAGCTCCCCTGCCTGCAGGCTGTACTTCAGGTCTCAAAGCAGCATAGCCAAGATTCATCTGATTCTCTAGAATTCAGAAGAGAGTTTGTAAAGTATTTACAAAGGGTCTGCAAGGTCTTGCGGATTGTGTTGGGGGCCCAGAGACATGGCCCCAGAGGCACCCAGGGATTCCCTTGACTTTTCTAGGGATGCGCAGTTCTTTGCAGTCAGGATCTCCAGGGAAACTGTCTGTCCCTGCTTTCAGCGAGGGCTTTTGAACCAGGAAGAGGCTCTCTGTCGTGGCGGCTCCCCATTCGGAATGAGGCTCTTGTGTTGGGGTCACTTCCCCGCTAGCATCACTTGCTGAGAGTGACCTCAGGCAGTACCAGGTGGGCGAGGGGGGACCAAGGAGAGCAGGCTTTAGTCAACACCCACACAGCTGGGCCAGGTGACCAGGGAGGAGCTCTCTATCCCCAAGGAGGGAGCTCCCATCTCCTTGTAGGTCACGGTAGCTATTGAAGACCCATCTTGGAGTAAGGTTCAAGGAATGCTGGAGGGAGAGAAGTGAGATCGATGATAGTCTGGGTTTAGGTTCAGATGCTGCCCAAGTCCCTTGCCCGATTAGAGGCTGGCAGGGGCCCTTGAAGTCCTGTCACCTCCCATGCTGCCCTTGTTACTGAATGTCCTGCTCACTTTTGTTTTCTCAGTGTACCTGTCTCCACCCCCGCCTCTGCCCCTGGACTGAGCATCTTAGCACAGGTGCCTCAGGGTTGACTCCTCTGGGCCACCCTAGGTCGCACCTCCTCAGAGGGGGAGGGGAGGGAGCATGGAGGTAAATGAATAAGTAAATGAGTGAATGGTCCCTCTCAGCATCTTTGGTGACCCTGTCTGACTGTCACTGGCTGGAGAATATGTGACAACTGAGTCCCCCAGGAAATGGCTGTCTGACGGCGCAGTGAGGACCCAGCCGGACATAATGGAAGCTGGCTCTGGATGGAGCCGCGATCTCGGAGCCTTTCCCATCCATCAAAGCTGGCGCTGCTTCCGCGAGGAGAGAATTCCCAAAAGGCTCCGCTGGCCCCCTGATAGGGATCTGCAGGGTGTGTGAGGGATTTGCTTTTCGGCCAGGATGTGGGGAGTTAAAAATAGGCATCCTAATCCCTCGGGTCTGTGTCAGACTTGAGGCTGCTCAGGGCCCTTCGGCTCCATTATCTCACTCGAGTGGCTTGGCAGCCGCTGACGTGGGTGGAGGTCGGGCTGCCCATTTTATAAAGGAGCATGTGGAGGCATGCACCCAATTTCTGCTTGAGGCTGTGCTCTGTATTTGGTGGCAGAACCTAGGTCTGTTCCCTGGCCCCCTGCGAGGAACCCAGTTAAAGTCTAAAGTCCACAGGCTACAGGAGGGAAGGGGGTTGATTGAAACAATAGCGGTAGATTACTAAGCGAAGAAACAGCAAGGAAGACGCAGCAAGGAAGACGCAGGCTGGATCAAGGCCCCAGGGGTTGGGGGGCAGTGTGAGCCTGTAAGTGCTGGAGTGGGAGTGTGTGGGGAGGTGGGGGTAGTGATGAGAGTGAAGCACAAAAGTACCGTTGAGACCCCAAGTCGGACCCCTTGAATGTCATAATAAGGCGCGTGAACATGTTACTGTAGGCAACGGGGAGCCATTGAGGATTCCAGAGCACAGCAGTTAATGCTTTATCAAAAGTGCCGTGTGGGGCTTCCCTGGTGGCGCAGTGGTTGAGAATCTGCCTGCCAATGCAGGGGACACGGGTTCGAGCCCTGGTCTGGGAAGATCCCACATGACGCGGAGCAACTGGGCCCCTGAGCCACAATTACTGAGCCTGCGCGTCTGGAGCCTGTGCTCCGCAACAAGAGAGGCCGCGATAGTGAGAAGCCCGCGCACCGCGATGAAGAGTGGCCCCCGCTTGCCACAACTAGAGAAAGCCCTCGCACGGAAACGAAGACCCAACACAGCCATAAATAAATAAATAAAGCAAACTGTCAACAAGTAAAAATAAATAAACACTATTATATATATAAAAAAAAAGAAAAGTGCCGTGTGATGGCGTGCTCCCCCGGGTTTGCTGTGGGTGTCTTTTTATGGTGTTTGGTAGAGCAGATTTTTTTTGCCGCGGCGGGGTGGGGGGGGCGGGGAGGCGGCGGGGTTTTTTTTTTTTTTTTGTCTGTGCCACGCGGCATCTGGGATCTCAGTTCCCCAGACCGGGGATGGAATCCGTACCCCCTGCAATGGAAGCGTGGAGTCTTAACCACTGGACCACCAAGGAAGTCCCGGTAGAGCAGATTTTTATTTAAATCCTCAGAAGACACCCTGTCCCTCTCCACATCTCCTTCTGGAACCTG
This sequence comes from Delphinapterus leucas, assembly GCF_059928025.1. Lineage (NCBI taxonomy): Eukaryota > Metazoa > Chordata > Mammalia > Artiodactyla > Monodontidae > Delphinapterus > Delphinapterus leucas. The sequence continues at coordinate 112,065,422 of NC_143134.1, forward strand.
TACTGTAGAGGAGGGAGACTCTCATTTTCTGCTGCCTCTGGGTTCTGGAGCAAAGTCTATATCTGGGTTTCTCTGCTTCTTCCTGTTTCCAATCTAGGTTCTCCTGGTTGTCTGTCTATCTGTCCTTGCCGTGGTTGGAGGAATTAAAGGAGAGGGAGGAGGCGGTGGCTGAAGTTGAGGGAAGGCTCTTCTCTCCTGGCCTGATTCATTGAAACTTTTACAGGCTGCGCTAGTGCCTCCTTGCCCCTGGCAAGCTCCCAGACCACCAGGCTCTCCTTCCACACATTTTAGTGCCCTTTGTCCTCTAACCCATACCTTTATTAGCTCTTTGCTCTTTCCCCAGATAGGGGGAGACCCTGGTGGGCAGGATGGGAGGTAAACCAGATCTCTCAGACCGTTGAAAATCTGTCGTCCGCCCATTTTAGAGTTGGGCAGACAGAGGCCTGGGTTTGCTGGGACTCAGACCCGATCTCCAGCCCTGTCTTGGGCTTTGGCTGCAACACTGTTGTGCTTTTCAGAGCCACTCTGCTTCTGAGCTCCAAGCGCAGGGATTCCCAGCTCTGTGTGAATCCTGGTTCTGCAGCCTTGGCCCCTCCTGGGGCTGGGAGCCAGCAGCGCCAAGCCTGTGGGTTCCCGGCGAGGGCTCTTGGCATTGGCTTAGTCACAGGGATGAGATCACTACTCACCTCGGGATGGGGGAGGATGCCAAGGTTTGGGAACTTTCACTCTGAGCCACTTGTCGATTTTGTGTGTGTGTGTGTGTGTGTGTGTGTGTGTGTATAAGAAAAACAAACCTGTGGGTTGGGACTTTGTACTTGGCCTGTGAACTGTGGACCTGGAAGCTGCTGGGCCATGACAAGCTCCTGGACTGTGCCATCTCACAGATTCCAGGAGAGTGGCTCTGTGTCGAGACAGCTTGAACCTGGTTTTAGTGTTTGTTCTGTCTCATCCTGGCTCTGTGCAAGAGGCAGGACCTCCCTGGGCTGTAAAAATCATTCCTGGCAGCTCACACTTTCTGAGTACTTCCCATGAGCCAGGATCTGGGCTCAAGACTTTCCAAGGATCAGCCCCCTTGATCCTCACAACAGACCCGTGAGGTCCTGTTATCATCTCCATTTTGCAGGGGAGGAAGCTGAGGCCCAGAGAGGAGGTCACCCAGCTTGGACAGGGCAGAGGTAGAGTTTCAATGAAAATCTTCCCCACTCCACAGCTCGAGGTGTCAGTCACTGTGCTTCTCTGCCCTCCAGCTGCTGGGCTAATTCCTGTGGGATTGTGAAAGCATAAATACCAAGAAATTAGGTGTGATTAAGCAAGTAAGGAGCAGGAAAGGGGTGAATGAGGAATCCTAGATTGACATCATCCCCCATATTCCCCGTCCAGCACTGGCCACGAGCAGTCAGAGATGGGGAACAGAGGAGAGCAGGTACGGCTGTATCCAAGCTCCAGGAGGAAAGGGCACATCAAGCCATTCCTGGCCTGTCTCTTTCCAACCCCTCTAACTGTTGGCTTTTTTGATGTTAATTCCTTTCCTATCCTCCCCTGCCCTCCCCCCCTCCCCTCCCGGAAGGTGCCTTTAAGGCAGGATGGTTGCTGGGGTCATTTCCCTTTGAGTGGAGTGACCAATACTGTGTTGATTCAGATTTGGAACAGGGGTCTGTTGTTGGCTGCTGAATCCTGGGCTTGGGGTGGGAGGTGGGGAAAGAGGCAAGCAGCTTGTTCCCATCCCAGAGGGGCCTGGTATTTTGGAGAGGCTAAGGGTAGGGGCTAGTCTGGGGTCCATTAAACAGACCTGGATTGGAGTCCTAGCTGCTCCACCTACCAGCTCTGTGGCCTTGGACAAAGTTACCTCACTTCTCTGATCCTCAGTATTCTCATCTGTCAATTTGGAATAATAATAATCCTTATCTCCTAGGGTTGTTGTTAGGCTAAAACTAGACATGGAGCCAGAGAACACAGTACAATGTCTGTGCCTTGTAAACACATAACAAATGCTAGTGATTTTGTTCTTACTTATCACTATTTGCGTTATTGTTACTGAGGGCCTTCTCAGTCAACTTTACATTGGTCTTGGGATACTCTGGCCAATGCCCTTTCCAAACTTACTGCCTCTGGGAAGGCAGTTTTGGGTATGGAAAAGTCTGATATAAAGAGACTATATGAATTACTTATTTATTTTTTCTTGTAAAGATACAGGGTGACTCAAATCCACCAAACAAAAAGGTTTTTGAACGTGGGTTTTTCAGTGAGCTATAGGGATGAATAGAGAAAAGGTATGATAGAGGAAGAGATTTCTTTAAGATGCTGGAAGTTTATCTCTTGCACAGCATTCATATTATACTAGAGCTTGTTTTTGCCGGTTAAATTGCTGAGGTGAGTGTATGTTGAAGCGGCCCTGCTGGGTGAAGGGGGTGGGTGGAGAGATTCAAACCAATGTGAGGTTCGGCTCCCCCCTGCCTCCTGAGAACCTCCGGGGTCCACTCCTAGGGAGAAAGCATGCCCAGTCTTGGAGAGGCCACAGGTTGGTGTGGGGAGGGTGACATATCGGGGGGCTTCCTGGAGGAAGTGGTGCTGGAGGCGGCTGCCCTGGTTTCTGCAGACAGGATTGCAAAATCACTTCTCCCAAGCTTGCCTGGGTCTCTGTGGCAGCCCTGCAGCCCGGTCAGCTGGGAGGCCCCAAGCCTGGCAGTCAGGACACTTGGGGAGGGGGGGTGGCGATGTCCAATCCTGGCTCAGTTTCCCCCTTTAGACCTGTACATCCCTAGAGCCCCTTTATCTTGGGCACGCCATTAAAAAGGCAGAGGAAGGGTATGGATGAAGATTTGGGTTTGAAATCAGAGCTCAGTTTGTCACTTCCATCGTGTGCCCTCAGGCAAGTCATTTCACTGCCTGTGCCTCAGTTTTCCCATGTGTCATACGAGGATAATAGTGACCCTCACGTCACCGAGTTGTTTTGAGGCGTGGGTGAGGTAATGCAGGTAAAGTGCTTATCACAGAGCTGGCTCAGGGTAAGTGCCTGTCATTAAAAACTGCCGCCTGCCTGCTGTTGTTTTTAGCTTGGGACACACCTCTTTGCCCTCGCCTCCCCTCCACCAGAGATCCTGTTGTTGACATCCTCCTCACTAACTAGTACAGGGATTTTAAGTATTTATATCCTTGCTGGAATTTCTCTTTGCATTGTCTAGTTAATTACCTAATTGAATGGAGGCAAACAATTTCACTTCCTTTCCTTCGCAAGCGCAGGAAATGTCCGGTGCCTTCTTTTCTGTGATTGAGATGATTATTGAAATATGTGATGATGAAGATGACAAGGCCTTCCTGCCTTGAGACGTCTGCTCCCTCTTAGACTAGCTTAATGGGCCCCATAAATCAAGCTGCAGCCACGTGCTTGGGAAACATACATCTTGTTGAGGATGTTGATGGTTTGGCCGCTGTTTCTTTAGGTGCCAGCATGCTGTTTTGGCACCTTCTTGCCCATTCCCGGAAGGATGGTTGATAAGACTTCTTTTTAAATATTCAGAACTAACGACCTGTGTACGTATTTGGGGAGGACTGACCGATGGAGTATAAATCAAAATCAAGGCGTAGGGAGAAGGTGTCACATGGCAAGGAATCACTGACTCTAAACACCTTGCTGGTGTTGGTGGCGTTGGGTTCTGCCCTGCCCCTCGTGGCTCTGGGGCGGGGAAGTACAGTGGTTAAGGGCATGGGTTCTTTTTCTTCTTTTGGCTTGCAGCATCTTAGTTCCCTCACCAGGGATTGAACCTGGGCCCCAGCAGGGAAAGCGCCGAGTCTTAACCACTGGACCGCCAGGGAATTCCCAAGGGCATGGGTTCTGAACTTGATGTCCTGGGGGCTTCCAGTCCTTGCCCTGCCGCTCAGAAGCTGCATAAATTGGCAGTCATTTAACGTGTCCTTGGCTCTGAGGTGAGGGGGTATAATAGATCCTGCTTCATAGGAATTGTAAGAATTGTTCTCCACATATGCCAGCACATGGTAAGTACTCATACAAGTAAGCCATTGTTTTTATTTAAGGATCTTAAAAAATCCCTTACTGTGTTCTTTACCCCAAGACCCTCCCCATTTGTTTTACCTCATTCTGTCCAGATAACAACCAGAACCAGCATATGCCCAGGCTTCTCCCACCTCTGGGCTCCTGCTGGCCAGTCCCCTCTATTTGGAATGTCCCTGTCTTTGCCCTTCCTTGTTCCTTCAGAACTTATCTCAAGCACTGTGCCCTCTGTGAAATGTTCCTAGAGCTCCCACCCCACCAGCCAGTCCCCCTTAAATGCCTTATTACATCCTTGTTATGCCTTTTGTCTGCAACTATTGTTGGCCCAGGTATGTCCCATGGAATGGCAGTCTGGAGGATACTTTGTAAAAAAGGAGTTTTGGGAAAGGCTACATACTTGATGCCCATTTGTACAGTACCAACCCACAGTGGCAATTTTAAAGGCTCTGAGAAGTTCTGCAATTCAGAAATCTGTCGAACTTTGTTTGCCCCAGAACTCTCCAAACCTCTGACCTTAGGACACTTTCTTCCTGGAATAACTATTGACAAAGCTTTGTGACCTTCTTGGGGGATGTGGTGTTGTAGACATCTATATAGTAGTTTGATGGTATCTCCCCATTTGACAGTCAAGGAAACCAAGTAACTGGCCCCAGGTAAACCTGTGTGTGTCTCCATCAACTCCTGGATCAAGTGGCAGGTCCTTTATGTGGGTGTTCAGGGCTAGGTGGCAAGGAAGGGCTGGCTGTGACCTGCTCTCAAAGAGCATTTGGCCTTGTTGAGGGAATGAGATGGACACATGAAACAGAGAGAGGTTAACTGCCAAATCATGCATCCCTGAGCCTGTGTGTAACAGGAGCCCTGGCGCAGTCCGCATCCCTGCCCAAGGAAGGACACGAGAGTCAAATGTCCTCTGTGAACCCAGCACTGTCCCCAGCGCCTGGGACCCCGGAATTCGGCCCCACCTGCCTCCCCCAGCGATCCCCATGGGTTCCGTGACTCCACAGTGCTCTGTGTGTCCCGCGGGGGCACAGCTGAGGGAGGGGAGAAGAGGCAGCAGAGAAGAGAAGAGCCTTCTGTTTATCAATGCACAGTCTTCCCTTCCTTTCTGGGGAAAAAATGTTCTCTTTCTGATTCCTCTTTTATTATGGGAAATTCTCAGGGGAGCAGTTACCTGACAGTGGGAATTATCGACTGTCTTTATTCTAGTGCCTGTCTGCCTAAATTCCTTCTTGGAATAATTGCTTTTGGTGATTCAGAGCTGCTGAACATTGTTTTAGGAGAGGGTGCCGGTGCAGAGGCAGGGGGATGCCCACAAATGTGTTTTCAAGGGTGTGTGGGCGGCCAGCGGCGCTGCTGGTGGTGGTGAGGGTGGTGTGGTAGACGATACAGTTCTTGCCTTTGAATTGGTCCCCTCTCATACTGACAGTGCACGGGTGGCACGGGAGCTCACTTGACTGTGGAACTGGGGCAGGTTTACTGTAGGAAAAAGAAGAGCTGAAAGGCAAGTGTCACATCTGATGGGTTTGGTCAGCCCACACCTTGGGCGTTTAGTCCTGGCCATTGGCCCCAGCCTGACCCTGACCCTGGCTGTTGTCATGTGGCCTCCCGGAGGGCCAGGGAGAAAGTGGCGACTCCTAGGAGAGCCTTGAAGGAGAGCAGCTGCTGTGAATCGGCCTGCCCGTCCCTCTGGGCAGCCTGAAGTGCTGGCCCTGGACCCTGCTGCCTGGGGCACTGCTGTCCCCTGGGAGGGGAGGGCAGGTCAGGTCAGGGTGCCGGCTTAGTGGGATGCCGAGAAGGGCATGAAGGGAGGATCTCAGCGCAGGACTGGGAGGTTTACCTGCTCAGTGGATAAGAAGGCGAGTGTGGGCATTTCCTCCCAGAAACGGCCCCCAGCAAATGCCCAGAAAAGGCCCAATTTCAAATGAGTGAGTGTTCTAGATGTGGAAGGGAAAGCCTGGACTACAAGGTTCCTCAGGTTTCTCACCTGGAGCTTATATGGGCGGGGGGCGGGGGCAGCATGGTACAGGGGCTTCAGTGGAATCTCTCCACCCCCCCACCCCTCCCTCACCCAGGGAGAAGGAGGGTCCAGCCCCAGAGGTGGCCTGTCCTTTGTCTTAACCACCGCCCTCCCCCGCTCCCTCCGTGAGACCTGGACACTGCAACTCCCTGCCTGGGGTCACATGGCATTTTCCTCCCCATTTTACAGATGAGGAAGTCGAGGCCCAGGGTGATCTGTCCAAGTTCCCACCGGACTCCCAGTCTCCTGACTCCAGGTCCAGGACCCCTGGGGGCTGTAGTGGGGGGGTTGGGAGGCTTAGCATCAGCCCATCGGAGGAGGGGCTGAGCCCTTTGAGGGGAGAGTGGTTTCTCTTGTTCCATCACCATCTTAGTTGGAGTTGGTTCTGTGACTGGTTCCTTGAGTCTGTGTAACCATCTGTTAGACTGGGAAACTCCTGAAGGACAGGGACCCTTTGTCACCCTGGAATCACGCCTCAGTGCCCAGCTCGGTGTGTGTGTGTGGGTGGTCAGCTAGGGGTCTTTCAGGCATAAGAGGCAAAGATCCCATCAAACTGGCCAAATTTAGAGGGATGTTATGGGCTCACATATGTACAGAACCCAAGGAAGTGCAATGGACCGTAACTGAATGAGTTAGGCCGTGATATCTGTTTCTCTCCTCTCACTCCACCCAGTTCTAAGCTCTGTTTCTCCACTGCAGTGGGAGTGGAGGAAGTGGGTCCCCAGGGAAGATTGGGGCACTGGCCCCAGAAGAAGAGGGAGCAAACACAGAAAAAACAACAGAAAGCCCAGAAACACGATGCACATGTCATGAATGGCTGGTAAATTCAATGAATTTTTGTAGACACTTTTTTTTTTTTCCTCCAAAGAAGGAATTTACATTGGAGGCACATCATATCCTAGAACAAAACCAAGCAGACCCTGGGCCCTGAGAAGGATCTGAAGCCACAGCTTGGCTCAGCAGGAAAGAGCGGCATAATTGATTAGTGAAAGGGGTCTGCGCCTTGCTGGGAGAGGCAGGGTCTGCATGTGCTCTGAGGGCCTGGGTGCCATCCCTTGTTGGGTTTGGGTTTTGGTGTTATAGGTGCTTTTTTTTTTTTTTTTTTTTTTTGCGGTACGCGGGCCTCTCACTGTTGTGGCCTCTCCCGTTGTGGAGCACAGGCTCCAGACGCGCAGGCTCAGCGGCCATGGCTCACGGGCCCAGCCGCTCCGCGGCACGTGGGATCTTCCCGGACCGGGGCACGAACCCGTGTCGCCTGCATCGGCAGGCGGACTCTCAACCACTGCGCCACCAGGGAAGCCCCATAGGGGCTTTTAAGGTTTGAAAACAACTGGGTTGAAACTAAATAATGTCGAAAGACTCCTCCAAACTTCAAAAGACCAAATACATGTGCTTGGAAGCCCTTTCTGACCATACATAATACTATCCTACGGAACCGACAGGTAAATTATAATGAGATAGGACATGATGAGGGGTGATTGTTGGAGGCTGTGGTTCCTGGCACTCTGAGGCTCCAGGGAGGCCTTCTTGTCCTTTGACTGTGACATCAGTGAGCTGCACAGCTCCTGCCTGCAGGGGCACATACTTATTGAGTGCCTACCATCTGCCAGGCACTGTTTTAGTTTGAGTGCCTAGTGTTTATCACTGTTTACCGGGTTGAGAACTGGTATGATTTTAGGAGCTCCTGTAAACCGCCTCTGGTGCCTGAAATTCCATTAGTGGCTGATTTCTTTGGGTTAAACATTGCCCTTACTAGCTTAGGTGCTAGGTACTAATGGGATACTGAATGTGTATCTCATTGATCTCTAAGCCCTATTTGGGTTGCAAGTTATTTTTTGGAAGTGTGGAGACAGAGGAGTTAAACAGGGGACCCGGATAGGACATCGGGCTGGTGGTGGAAGTCAAGATTTGCACGTTGTACGTCACTGTGCCTACCCCACCCTGGGCGCTAAACTTAGCAACCGTCAAAGATTTTAGTCATCAAATCGTTTTTAGCGGTCATTGTTTTCCAAGTTTGGATCCTAGAGAACAAGAACTAAAGGTCCTTCCCGCCTCTGGCCCCCCGCTGCAGCCTTCCAGGTCCTTCCGCTCAGATGGGCGGCTCCTACTGTGGCCGCCGCGGCCAGCTGCTAGAGGAAGTTGCTGGAGCCGCCCTCCCACTCTTCCCAGCTGGAAGAACAGTTGTCTGCCCCTACCTGGTCACCTTCTGGCCCCTAGGAACCCCTTCCCCAATGACAATATCCACCACTGACCAGTCAGCAAACGCTGACCCTCCCCCCCACCCCATACAGTGGTTAAAAGTATGTGTGAGATCTGGAGTCCGACTGGGTTCAAGACCAGCTGGGTGACTATACCACTCTTTGCTGACTTTCCCGTCTGTAAAATGGGATAACAGTACCATCCCCCAAAGGATTTATGCAGGTGTCATTGAGATAGATGATCACGTCCCTAGTTCAAGACCTGGCACATGAAGGAAACTCTACATGGGATCTTTTTTTTTTTTTTTTTCTCTTTGCTGCGCCATATGGCATGTGGGGTCTTAGTTCCCCGACCAGGGATCGAACCCGTCTTAACCACTGGACTGCCAGGGAAGTCCCGATACATGGGATCTTTGATGATTATAATATCATTACTGCTCGGGGCCTCAGCCAGCCTTCCCACAGTGGGTACCAGCCTCCAGCTGCCCGACTCTTGCCTTCCCAGGCACTGCACCTCCTGGCCCTTTGCATGTAGATGCCTTCTGACCCTCGGAGGGTCCTACCCCGGCTACCCTCCTCTGACCTGGGAACCCCATTCACGCTCAGGGTGTCAGCTACCCCTGAACCTGGACTACTTCCAATCCCGACGGTAAGTCTCTCGCTCTAATCCTCCCTCCAGAGTTCCAGATGGAGAAGTGATTTTTACCAGATGTTCTGAAGGCACATCAACTGGTCTAACATGGAAATCCTGTTCCTTCCACTAAAACCACTTCCTCCCACCCCTAACCACCCCTCCCCCAGCCCCGACTTCCTGCTTTCAGGTGAAGGCTGCGCTGGCCAGGCCACCCGGGCTGGGGAAGCCCTGCCTGGTGCCTCCCCTCCTTTCCCTCCTTCCTCCTTCGTGAAAGACCAGTAGTTCCCTTGGCCACTGGTTCCTACCTCCATCCCTGCCCCCACTGTCCACTAGGCGATGCCCCAGCCACCGCCTCCTGCTTCCCCCTGCACCCCACCTCCAGGGGACCTTTCTAAACCCAGGTCTGATGGAGTCACTCCCTCCCCAGAGTGCGAGGGGCCTCTGCTTCCCCATCTCTCTGTTGGGAGGTAATATTTCCACTTCTCAGGGCCGGGGCTGCCGGTGGATTGAGCAGTGGTGTGAGTGAAAGCAAAACAGAGGTGGACAAACTGATAATTAACAGATGTCAATTGTTAGTAGCTTCAAAGTACCACCAGGGCCCCAGCCCCACCCCCAGGCGGGAGGAAAGCTCACAGTCACTTGGCCCCTTGGACGAGATTGATTCCCAGCCAGCTTGGGACAGGGTTGACTGAGAAAGTGACAGGTACCATGGGGTGTGTGTGGGGAAGGGGGGCGGGGTAAGTCCCATTGCCAAGGCCCCTGGGCTTTGACTGACCGATTCCCAGGGGTCTTCTTGGGACGAAGACAGTGGCTGCTGAACTAAAGAGGAAGATCAGATGGGTAATGGGGAAGAACCATGATCCATCCGTAGTCCCGGTTCCCCAGTTTGATCCAGACCCAGGCTGCCGTCCTCTCTTCTGGGTGATTGCAGGATGCTTCCAACCGGACTCACGCCTTTGTTTGCTCTCCTACAGCCTGTTCTTTACTTAGTCACCAGAGTGCGTGTGGTTTTTTTAAATTTAAGGTTGATTGGTTCAAGCTGCTCTCACTTCCCACCGCTCTGGGAGCCACGTGTAACCTGCCCTTGGCCCTGACGCCTGGCTGGCCTGTCCCAGCTCACCTCCCCTTCCCCGTTCTCACCACTCTTCAGCCTCGCTGGTCTTTCCTTTGGTTTTGTCCACCTCTGGTCCCCTCTCCTCCTTGGAATGTCCCACTTCAGCTCTCACCTGAAATGACCTTCCTCCGGGACCACGTGTCTCGTCGAGGGTGACCCTTCCCGTGATCTGTTAGTCTCTGCCTCAATACTTGTTCTTTCCTCTCTAGCGCGCATCACAGTCTTAACTTCCATGTGTGTATACGTGTGCGTGTGTGTGTGTGTGTGTGTGTATTGATAGTTTGTTTAACGCTTGTTTTCGTTTGTTTCACAGGACAGAAAGCCCAGGAGGACAGGCTCTCTGTCTGGCTTTTCACCATTAGCATTTGACGGTTTCTGGTACATAGTAGGTCCTCAGTAAATATTTGTCAGATGAATGCATGGATGGGTAAATGGAGGCCTCAAGAGAGGCAGACCCTTGGCTAGGGTGACCAGCCGTCTTGATATGCCCAGGACTGGCGGCGGGGGGGGAGGGATTTCCCAGGACATGGGACTTTCAGTTTTAAAACCACTATAGTTGCAGGGAGACCAGGATGAACTGACACCCTGCCCCTGCCCAAGTGTCCATTCCTGGAGGACTGTGATTTTCGAGGTCCAGATGCTTTTTAATGTTCACAGTCTTTAGAAGGAGTCCAGGCAGGTGCATTCCTAAGGACAGTGTGTAGGGGACGGCACAGGGGCTGCCGGGCAGGTGGGCTGCCACTCCCCACCTGGCTGCTCTCGGCCTCACCTGAGCTTCGCGCCGTCCCTGTTAAGCGTGTGGCCACAGCTCCTCTCGCCCCGTCTTTGCAGAGGAGACTGACTTGACACGCCCGAGGTCAGCTCCAGACGGCCAGGCCAGGGGCCTTGTTCCAACAGCATGGCTGGACCCCACTAGGGCTGCCATAAAAAATACCACAGGGGCGGCTTCCCTGGTGGCGCAGTGGTTGAAAGTCCGCCTGCCGATGCAGGGGACACAGGTTAGTGCCCCGGTCCGGGAAGATCCCGCGTGCCGCGGAGCGGCTGGGCCCGTGAGCCATGGCCGCTGAGCCTGCGCATCCGGAGCCTGTGCTCCGCAACGTGAGAGGGCACAACAGTGAGAGGCCGGCGTACCGCAAAAAACAAAACAAAACAAAACACAGACGGGGTGGCTTAAACAATAGAAATTTATTTTCTCATCGTCTGGAAGCTAGAAGTCCAGGATCAAGGTGTTGGCAGGGATAGTTTCCTTTGAGGCCTGTTCTCCTTGGCTTGCAGGTCGCTACCCTCTTCCTGCCTGTTCACCTGGTTGTCCTCTGTACACGTGGGCCCCTGGAGTCCTTTTGTGTATCCAGTTTCTTCTTGTAAGGACACCAGTCAGATTGGACTATAGGCCCCACCTTGATGACCTCGTTTTAACTTAATCACCTCTTTAAAGACTTTATTTCCAAACAGTTACATTCTGAGGTACTGGGGGTCGGGGTTTCAACATGTGAATTTTAGGGGAACACATGTTGGCCCATAAGTCACCCTAGGCCTGAGTGACTACCTCCAAATATGACCTCGAGGGTGGTGGTGTCAGGCCAGTGGAGCTTCACCCAGGGCAAGAGGCCTCCTCTTCTTGGGGGCTGGAGGACCCCAAGGGTAGGTTGTCAGCCTTAAGGCTTGGAGTTTTCTTCACCTCCACACTGTTTGGCTTTTTCTATTCCTTCCACATTTGCAAATTCTCTCAAGAGAGAAACTGTTGGCGGTTCTCTCACCTGCCTGGGGCCAAGCCAGGTTGGCAGGTTTTGTCTGGACTGTAGTCCCAGCCTCCAGCCTCAAAGCTTGGGGGTTCCCTCCTGGTGCAGCCAGCCCCCTGCTTACCTCAGAGCCCCATCTTCCCTGAAGCAGCTCTTCCAAGCCGAGTCCGTGGCTCCCTGCGCCTGTGCCCCAGCCCTAGCCAGCCTGCCTGGAGCTGGAGTCCTGTTCCTGGCAGCCCCAGGACTCGGTCAGCACCTGGCACACTGGAGGAATCACAGGGTCTGAGGAAAAGAGAAGGAAGGCACCTTAGGAGCGGTCTGGGGTGGCTGCTGAGAGTCCTGGAATAGACTGCCTACAGCCAACTCCAGGCTGTACCGCTTACTAGGTGACCTTGGACAAGTCAGGTCACTTGTCTGAGCCCTGGTTTACTCATCTGTAAAATGGGGAAGTGATAATAACTACCTGCCGGGATTGCTGAGAAAGTGAAATGATAGGAGCTCATTTGAAGGATTTCACATGGTGCCAGCCATGTAGTAAGTGCTCCATGAATGTTAATTTCTGTTATTTGGGGACCTAGTGGGTTTGGAGAAGAGTATGCCTCTGTAACAGGCCTTCCTGGGCAGCTCTGAGGCTTATCATTTCCTGCCCCACCAAGGGCATGGGTGGGGGCCGAGGGAGAGGAGGAGGCCCCGGCTTTGCCACCCAGCCCCTCTGTGATGTGGCTGTGTCCCTCACCTCCTCTAGGCTTAACTGTCCCTGCTGGTCACGATAAGGATGAACCCTTACAGGCTATGGCCCTTTCCCAGGTCCCTGGACAGCTCAGTAGCCATACAACACCCTGGGAGACAGGTACTGTTATATTTTCCCCCCTATTTTGCAGAGGAGGAAGCAGACACTCAGAGAGGTGAAGTCATTTCCTCTGGGTCACACAGCTGGTGGCTACAGAGCCAACTGGGCTGCCTCCAGAGTGGCTGGTCCCTGAGCCCCCTTGGTGCTGAGGTGTGGGTGTGGGCTCTGGGGCTGTTTGGGCTGACAGGATGGCAGGATCAAGGAGGGTTGTTTGTTTGTTTTTTTGGCCTTTTTTTCTTCTTTTTTCATTGTGGCTGCTCTGAATTCTGAGCTGTTGCTCCCTGAGGCTACTGGAGACAGGCGGACTGGCCCGAATCTGGCATATGCAGCCCTATTTGATATGACCTGTATGGTGTTTGTTTTAAAATGTGCACGAGTTGCTTACATATAATAGTCAGGAGGTTTTCAAAAATTAAAATCTGGTAGCTACTCTTGAATCAGATCATCTGGCCATTGTGGACCTGCTTTCCAGTAGCCTCGCTGTGGGCTGGGGCGTGAGTACTCCTTTTTTAAAATTAATTAATTAATTAATTAACTAATTAATTTTTGGCTGCGTTGGGTCTTTGTTGCTCCGTGCAGGCTTTCTCCAGTTGTGGCGATCGGGGGCTACTCATTGCTATGCGCGGGCTTATTGCGGTGGCTTCTCTTGTTGTGGAGCATGGGCTCTAGGCACGCGGGCTCAGTAGTTACAGCACATGGGCTCAGTAGCTGTGGCTCGCGGGCTCTAGAAAGCAGGCTCAGTTTAGTTGCTCCGTGGCATGTGGGATCTTTCCGGACCAGGGCTCGACCCCGTGTCCCCTGCACTGGCAGGCGGATTCTTAACCACTGTGCCACCGGGGAAGTCCCGTGAGTACTTCTCTGAGTCTGGCTGGCCTGCTTCCCTCCTTCTCTTCCCTTCCTGGCTCCCACTGGCATTAGCCCTCGAGATGCCTGAGCTGGACAGGGCTGGGCGGGTATCGCGAGTGTGGCCCCAGGAGCCCCTCTGGGGAGCTCCCTGCTGCTAAGGGAAGGCAGAGTCATAATTCAAGGCAAAATGAGTGGCCCCGGAGAGATGTCCAGACAGTGGTTGGGGCTTTTGAGCTCCGTGCCAGGCACTGGCCAGCCCTGGAGGCTGCAAGGAGATATTGGGGACACAGACTATCCTCAGAAAGTCTGCATCTCAGGGGGTGAAGGTGCCTGGAATGGGCTTTCAAGCAGGATGTTATTTGAACCTGCACAGTGAAAGCACAGAGGCGTTCTAGGCAGAGGGAGTAGTGTGAGCCGAAGTTCAGAGGTGGGACCTCAACAGGCCTCCCCAGTTTGAGCTTTAATTGGGCGGGTCCACCTTCCAGCCCCTCCCCACGTGGGAGCCAGGCGGGAGCTTAGGACTTGCTGGAGAGTGAGGAAGGTGCAGGGAGATTCAACTTGGAGCAGCCGTGACTTGGCAGGACAAAGTTCTGTGTGTTTTCAAATGTCTAAAGGCTTTTAATCTCTAATTCTCCTTTTAAAATTGACTTTATTTTTTAGAGCAGTTTGAGGTTCACAGCAAAATTGAGCGGGAAGTAGAGAGAGTTCCGTATTCTCTGCTCCCCACACACACGACCTCCTCCGCTATCAACATCCCACACCAGGATCTGTTTTCTAATATATAAGAACAGACTATTCCATGATTTAAAATAAAATCATTCCAGAAGGGTATAAAGTGTGAAAACTAAACCTCTCCCCTTGCTTGCCCCCCACTCAACACACACACACACAAGCACGCTCCCCAGAGTAACCACTGTTTATTTTTGGAACACTATGCAGGAACCTGTTTCCGTGCCTCCATGGATGTGTACATCCAGGGGGTTGTCCCACGTATCCTGCACCTTCACCCTGCAGCGCCCCATGTCTGCACAGGCATCTCTGCTTCCCGCTGCAAGAGGGCGGCACAGAACTCCATCTTCCGGAGGGGACCGTAATTGATTCAGCCAGGCCCCCGACGATGGACATGGATGTGGTTTTCAGGGTTTTTTTTTCCTGCTGCAAACAGGGGTACGGAAACATCCTTGTACATCTGTTCTTGTGAGAGTTTATCTGAGGGATAGGATGGAGAAAGATTACATGAATTTAAAATGGACATTTTATGGATTTTAATTTTTGATACACTTTGCCAAGGCGCCCTCCGCAAAGGTTGGGGTCATTTATACTCCTGCCCATCATGGGTGAGAAGCGACGTGGTCACGAGCTTCTCCTGCGTGAGCAGTGGGGCTGGGCTAGGGCTCCGGTAGAGTTTGGGTGGGCTTTATGGGGCAGGACCCAGTCGGAAGTGGGGGCCTTTGGAGTACGTTTTTCTCAGTGCTCTTTTGAGCTCTTATTTATACATATGTATTCATGGAAGAAATCTATGATTCTGTTCAACAATTAAAAAAAAAATCATCTGTCATTCTGCAAATTGCTTTTTTCACTAAGATATTTTGGAGAGGTTTTCCTAGTTAGGACATGGACCTCTACCTCACTATTTCTATGTGCTGCATAGGACATTCTTCAGTCTAGGGTGAGATGGTTGATTTAGGCCCCCCCTGCAGGTGTCTGAGGACCCCTGGGGTGTTTCAGGGAGCATCCTTTGTGGACCGCATCAGGCTCAGGTGCCAGTGTCGCTTCTGTCTAGAGAAAGTGGTTGTTGCTGGGAATGGCACAGATGTTTTTCCCGCTGTGAGCTCAGAGCAGAAGTCATGGTTCTTCCTTGGCCTTGAACTTGGGTCTGGCCCTTCTCTAGGTTCTTCTTGAGCAATGTGCAGGTCCAGGGCATCTGCTGACTTTGTTCCTTTGACCCAGGGCTGCCCTCTGCTCAGGGAGTTGCTGCGATGCCAATTCCTACTCCCCTTAGCCATCCTGGTTGACTGGTCAGGTGGGCCCCCCTTCCGGTGATCCTGGGGCAGCCACCCACTGCCTGCGGATGAACAGACCTGCCTCTGGTGGGAGGTTGGCAGGAGCATCGAGCCAGGAGCTCACTCATTCATCTACCAGCATGACTTTCCTCATCTTTCCTCTTGGAAGAGCCCCTGTGGTGTGTCTGGGTCTGGCTGAGAGTACGGTGGTGCAAGTGATGAGGGAAAAGACTCATTTAGCCCCTACCCACAGGTGATACTAGTGGTCATTTCTGGTGGCTTCTGCTAAGGGCTGGGAGGACTGGAAGGCTTCTGACTCTGCAATCAGGGGAGGCTTCCTGGAGGAGGTGGTATGGGGCCAGCAGGGCAGGGAGATGAGTGTCTGGTCTCTGAGGGAGCCCCTGGGCAGAGGCGGGAAAGGGAGGGAAGGGTGTGTGGAGGGGCCTGGCAAATCTCCTTAAGAGAGACTCTTTAGAGAGAATGGGGGGACCACTCGGAGGCTGGAGAGCTGATAAAGGGGTATTTGGAGCCAGACAGACTAGAGCTCAAACTCTGGCTCTGTCAGTTTCCAGCTGTGACTCCTTGTGCCGTCACTTAACCTCTCTGAGCCTTAGTTACCTTGCCTGTAAAATGGGATAATAATAGTGCCTCGCTCGCAGGGCTGGCAGTAGGGTTGTCTGAGCTCTTGCCTGGACAGTGGTTGGCACAGACCTGCACAGGATAACTGGTATGGGGTAGCATGCAGGTGAATCAATCACCTGGGCGTGGGATGATGACTAGATCTGGCAGCGAGGTCTGGGTGAGGCCAGAGACTTCCCAAGTGGAGTCCCTAGGACTCGGTGATGGGCTCGTGCTGGTGAAGGCGACAGAGGTGACAGAGTTGACCCCCTTGCCTTCTCGGGTCCCACACCACCTTGGGGAGCACTGTTTGGGGGCCCTGTCTGCAAAAAGCAATCCATTCATGAGTCTTTGGTGGGTAGGTCAGGAGTCTTTGAGGGCAGGACCCAGGCTGAAAGATGGCCCTGGGAGATCCCAGGAGGAGAGGAGGTGACAGAGGGAGGGGAGGATTGACAGCAGCCCCCAGGCTTGGCGCTACACTCAGAAAATGTGGCCAGAGATGATCTCCGAGCAGCCATTGGGCGCGTTGTCATGGCGCCCTTTCTTCCCGGGTAATTAATGGTGCTTTCATCCCTACGGAGGTTGGTGGTGGGCACAGCCGTGTGGCTGGGCGGGCGCCAGGCAGGTAGTCTGAGCCCACTCCAGCCTTCCTTGGCGATTTATCGCCTGTCAGCCCTGCTCTTTGGGGACATAAAACAAGTTCCCTGGGAGGCGGCCAGGGGCCCTGAGGCCCTGGGCTAGGCTGTCTGGGGCACAGCGGCTCCAAGAGGTCATTCTCCAGGAGCTCTGCCAAGCCTACCCCACTGAGGGGCTTCAGGATAAGCCAGAACAAGCAAACAGTGAGCACAGGGCTTGGTTCCTCCATGGTGATCTGACCATGCAGGTGGGTGGAGACGGAGCTCTGAAAACGTCAGGGGCTCTCAGGACAGTGCACAGCCAGAATCGGGGCTCCAGGATGAACCTTGCTCTTTCCCCTTCAGCCCCTGCCTCTAAGCCATGGGTTCTTAACCAGGGACCCCAGGAGTCTCTGGGTGGAATCTGGAGTGTCCATGAACTTGGACAGGAAAAATAAAATCCCACCTTTTTTGCTAACCTCTAATTACAATTCCAAATTGCAATTCTTTCATGACAAATGTAGGTGATGAACCACAGTGGCATTAACTGCTCTGTGATTTGTGGAGATCATAGAAACCACAGGGACTGTCACGTCATAGTAGTTTTGCGGGTATCTTGAATAATGCTTTTGTTCCTCCTACTTCAAAATTATAGTAGCTCTTAGAACGGTACCTTGTTATTTAAGGCATTAATAAAGAAGCAAACATACTGCTAATAATTTTTAATAATATTTTGATAATCATATTTCCATGTAATTGGTTTCCTTTGTAATCCTTGATATTTTATTTTATGCATTTAAAAACATTTTTCTGAGAAGGGGGTCTTAGGCTTTACCAGAGGCCATAGGAGTCCACGGCACCGAAAAAGGTGAAGGACTCACAGGCTTGGGTACCCAGGTTGCTCTGACCTCCCCCCAACTCACTGGTCAAGGTGTCCTGTTGCCAAGGGGACTCGTCTGCACTGAACCAGCCTGCAACGTGTACCCAGCTGTGTGCTGGGCCTTGCATGGGGGTGGGGTGGGGAAAGAGCCCCTGGTGAGGGAAGACCTTGCCCTCCAGGAGCTCCTGGGCTCCTTGGGGGTAGGGGACGGGGAGCAAGACCTGCACCTAAACTGGCTGTACCAGGGGCCCAGGAGGCCCAGTGCTGTCAGGGTTCAGAGGAGGGAGAAGTCACTTCTGCTGTGGGGCCTGATCCCGGGGTGGCTTTGTGGAGAAGGTGGTACTGGACTTGAGCCTTGAGAATTTTGAAGTAAGAGACATGGGGAAAAGCCAGCAGGAGCCCAGGCATGGAGACCGCAAGCCTGGGTACACGTGGTGAGCGTGGAGGAGGGAGATGGTGGGACAGAGAGCAGAGGGATGGTTTGGGGCCCCTGAATGCAAGGCAAGGAAGCTCGTGCCCATGCTGTCGGCCCAGGGAGCCTCGGTGAAGTTTTCAGTGGAGAGACGTGGTCAGGTGTGCAGTCCAGGACAGTCCCTTTGGCTGCTGGTGGAAGGACAATGGGAGGGGATGGGGATGGGGGCCCATCTGTCAGTTTGGGGGCTGGGTGGCCAGTGAGGCGACTGGGCAGTCCTCTGATGGGGGATGTGGAGACCTGAACGGAGCCCAAACTGAGGGTCCTCATGGGGACAGAGCAGGGAGTCGTCCCCGCTGTGGGATGAGGGGAGTGGAAGGTCCCTGAGACCTCAGGCGCTAGAGTCTGAAGTCTAGAATCCTGGTTCTGTTGGTTATTAGCTGTGTGGCCTCGGCCACGTCGATTACACCCTCTAAGGTTCATTTCCTCATCTGAGACTTGCGGTGATAATCCCACCGGCCTGGCAGGGTTGTTCTGAGCGTGAAATGTGTTTAAAACTCAGCACAGTGCCAGGCACAGAGGGAGTGGTGGGCATGCCGTCACTATGACTTTTTATCATCCTCTTGGGGACCCGCTGGATGGGAGGGGCTGCAGGGAGAAGAGAGGCGAAGCCTGAGGTTTCAGATCCTCACGGAGGCTGGGCCGGTGTGCCAGCATCTGAGAGACCAGGTCCATCCCCCAGCCTGGGCCTGGTGCCATCTTCCCTGTTGTTCCAAAGAGCTGGGGCAGCTGCCCCTTCTCCTGTCTTCACCTCCTCTGTCCAGCTGTCCCTCAGCAAGGCCTGCTCTGGCGCCTCAAGTGTAGTCTTTCAGGAAGCATCAAGTACAAGTTGCGTATATTTCTGACACCTCTGGTGGCATCTGACCAGAGTTCCTTCCGTCTGGGAGGTCCCAGTGTCGGGAAGATGCGGCAAAAGAGAGGGGTGCTCAGAGAGTGACATTAGGAGCCCCTCTTTGTTTCCAAGTCCCAGAGCAGAAGTCTCTAGACCAGCATTCAGCTGGGATCCCAGGGCCCCAGCCCTCCCACCCCCCACCCCAAGCAGGGATGCCCTGGGTAAAGTTGGCGAGGGAGGAAGACGGGGTCTTGGAACACGGGCCCTGCTCACTCTGTGGCTGAGCCTTGGGGTCCTGGCATTCCATTCGCACCTTCCCACGCTCACCCTGGACCCTCATGGGGTCTCCCACTACCCACATGGCTTCCCTCCCTCCCGGGTCGAGGGGGTCTAGCTTTCACCCCTCTGAGTGATTGCACTGCTCCGGGCAGTGGGAGCCTGCTGACGCCGGAGAATAAATTTGCCCTGTTTTGTAGAGCATGCGGAAGCATATTTGGGGGGGAGGGGTTAATCTTCTTAATGAATCGTTCTCAGATTGTACACTGTTAAACCCCCGGAAAATTCATGAGCACGCTGGGAACAGAGACTTCATTGGGAAGGTTTGACATGAACAACACAATAAACGCGGCTTCTAAATTGGGTCAGGGAAGCTTCCGAGGCCCAGGGAGAGGACGTTCCCACTCGCTTGGCCCTCCTCAGGCCTGTAGATTAATTATGCACACAAACAGGGCCCTGTCCTCTCTTGTCAGAGCTGGGGGTGAGGGTGGGGCTGTGTCTGTGCCCACTGACCCACCCCCACTCCCACCTTGGCTGCAGACAGAGTGCCTGGTGAGGCATTTCAGCCTCCGTGCTTTGTTAATCCTGTGTCTCCACAGCAAGGTGGGTGTACATTTCAGCAAGAGAGATGTAGGTTAGATAGGGGAAGAACTTCCTGGCTGACCGTGGGGTGGTGTGAAATCCCGGAATGGGCTGCTCAGGGAACACGAGGAGACTCTTTTCTTTAGGGCTTTTAAGACCCGGCAGGTTCTACGTCCCCACCCCATTCTGCACTCTTGGGCCATTGCCCCATGACACCAGTGACCAGAACAGACATTGCTCTAGGCTCTGGTCTCAGGAACCAGCCTGGAAAGTGCCTCTTTCTGGGCCATCATGGGGGACTTACCACCTGCCTGGCCTAAGAGGCCCAGTTAATTCCACACAGGGCCAGCATCCTCTTAGCCCGAGCCCTCACCATGGTCAAACCACGTGGCATTTGGAAAAGAGAAGCCAAGTTAAGCCTCTCTGTGGTTCCCAGGCTGCCGCTAAACCTCAGTGGGTTCCCTCCCTTCCCCAACACCATCTGCCTGTTGGAATCCTTCTCAAAGGCCTGGCCCAGATGCTACCTCCTCTGTGAAGCCTTCCTGGATTTCTCCCTGCCCTGTCAGTCAGAATTAGTTACTCCCTTCCTCATGCTTCCTCTGCCTTGGTTCCTTGTCGGTGGGTCCCTGTGGGAGGTCACGTGTCCCACCAGACTGTCGGCTCCCTGAGGACAGGGACTGTGTCGGAGCCCCCTTGGGCCCACACAGTGTCCCTCCCAGGACCGTGCCAGTACTCGCATGGGTTTTCGAATGCCAGCTCCTGGGATGTGTCCCCCATGCACCCCAGTGTGGCAGCTGAATGGCCTGGTTTCCCAATGTCAGTTGTGGGAATCTGGACTCTTGAACTGGGAGCAGATCGGGGACAGAAGGGGAAGCAGAAGAGAGTCCCTGGCTGGCCACAGCTGGGCCTGTCTTTACCCACTTGGTTCTGACATTTCACACTCTTTATTCCTTTTCTTCTGAGCCTGCGCAAATCCCTCTGATTCTGCAGGTCTTTGGAGGGAGGAGAAATGGCCCTCAAGTGTACACATGAACCCCTCCCAGAGCCACTGTGGCCCCAGGCGTCCCCTTGCGCATGGAAACCAGCCCCATCCTAGCACAAGCCTGGGCAGGCGCAGCCTCTGTGAGCAGTTTGTAAGGGGTGACGTGTAGGTCTGAGGCTGGGCGGGCAGTGGGGGTGAAGTGCTCTGTCAGCACCAGAGAAAGGAGGGGGGCCCCGGGGGAAGGGGAGGAGGGGACCTTTCTCTGGGGACAGCGCTGCTGGCAGGTATTACGGGGAGCCTCCCAGCCCATGAGGGAAGGGTCCTGGTGGTCCAGCCTCAGGGGCAGGCGTGGAAAGGAAGCAGGTAGTGGAACAGGGGAAGGCGGTGGACAGCCTGCTCGGCTGGGGAGCCCCTTCGGGTGTTGCCTCCTGCCCCAGCCCTGCCCCCAGCACGTGGGCTCCCTGCTGACTGGGGCCTCAGAGGCCCCCTCAGCCAACCTGCTGCTGCTGCTGGTGTGTGTGTGTGTGTGTGTGTGTGTGTGTGTGTGTGTGTGTGTGTGTGTGTGTGTGTGTGTGTGTGTGTGTGTGTGTGTCAGGGAAGCTGCTGGCCGTTGACTGTGGTGCGGACGCAGTACCTGCCTCAGGAGGTGGGCAGGTGAAGAGGGAGAGCCGCGAGAGCCCTGGGGTCAAGGAGGCCTCTGGGCTATTCATTGGACGGCACTAATTCAGTGTCTAAAAATAATCCTGGACTTGGTGCAACTCTTCAGAATTTTCCAAGCTCTTTCAGACCCACAAAACTCATTTCGGCCTCCAGCGGCCTGGGAGGAAGTGAATTCCATCCATGTTTGACCACAGGGAACATCAAGTTCTGGAGTAAACTTGTGAAGGGCCCGTAGCTAGCTGGGGGTGGACCCCAGCCTGAAGCCCCGGTCTCTCTGGCTGTAGGTTCAGCGCGGCCTCCTGTGGACCTGCTTGGAGATGGAGCCAGGGGGACATTGGCTTTGCTGTCTAGATGCCCTGCCTTGCAGGGCAGAAGGCTGCCTGGGAGAAGGGTTAGGATGGACACAGCGGAGGAGAGAAGCTCTGACTGACGGGCTGGGGGTGCTGGGAGGGCGGGGCCTTACTGGGGTGGGGGGTACTTTGGAGCTGGGCCCCGCGAAAGAAAGGGCGCGCCGAAGCAGAGTGGGGCCTGGGCGTGGAGGCAGTCCAAATGCGGGGCATCTGTGAGTGAAGACAAGACAGTGGGAAGCAGATTGAGGCCCAGCCAGCTTGCAAAGCCTCGACTGTGCACCCTCAGCCTCCCCTGCAGAGCCAGGCTCGCCCTCTGAGCAGGAGAGCCACCTTTAAAGAAGCCCCCCGTGGAGGACCCTGTGGGCAGTCTCAGACCCCGAGGTCATGTGAGGGCAAACCGTGGCTGCACCAGCGCCCTGGCTGCACCCCAGGGGTCACCTCTCCCTTCCCAGCCCTGTCCCTCTCTGCTCTCTTTCTCCTGGCCAGACCTCCTGCCCAATCCACTGTGATCCTCCCTTTAGCAGAAAGAAGAGAGGAACTTGCTTGTTAAGAGGGTGAAGTGACTGAGGAGAGGAAAACAATCAAAGGAAGAGAGGTGGTTGCCACGGAAACTCTCAAGTGGAAGCAGAAACTTCCAGGAGCAAGAGGGAGGAGGAAAGCAGACCTAGTAGCTGAGGGCCGGGGAAGGGGATGGCGGGGGCAGGCCTGGCCCAGGCTAGCCTGGAGCGCCCCCGAGCCCAACACACCCCAGCCAGCTGGGCAGTGCCGCCCAGTTTCTCCCAAGTCTGGGTGGGAGGTGCCTGGTACCAGAGTGACGTAAGCATCTTGTGGCCTGAGAAGGAGCCTGTGTTGTGTGGCCACATCCCTGCATGGTTCAGAGCTGCCAGTTACACTTTGCCTAGAGGAGCCCAAGGGTTTTCTGCAGGTCTTTGCATGATGTCTCATGCCACTGTCCTAACATGCAAAAGTGACGTGGCCCAGGACCAGACAGTTTACAAGGCACCTTCCCACGTGTTGCCTCATGCAAGTCCCGTGACAGTCCTGGGAGGACGGTATTCATATCCTACAGATGGGGGAGATGAGGCCCAGAGAGGTTAAGGGACTTTGCCCCAGTCACACAGCTGAGGACGCCCAGGGGTAGAATCACAACCCCTGAGCTGTTGGACCTTTCGGCCCTGAGTTCTCCCTGCCTCTCTGCCGCTTTGTGTTTTTGGTGGGTAGCTCTGGCTGGAGCTGTGTGCTCCCTGGAGCCTCTAGACCCTTCTCATCCCTCACTCCAGGAGCAATTCCTCCGGGGCACTGCCATTTTCTTCCCGAATAATCCCAGGGAAGTTGCTTCTTTCTGAGGCTTGATTTCCCATCCATAAGATAGGCATAATAGTACCTTCTGCTTCTAAACTTTGTTGTGGGTGAGACAGTGCAAGTCAAGCACTGGGTACAGCGCCAGCACAGAGGTTACCCTCAGAAATCTCCACTGGCCGCGTCTGAACCTGGCAAGCACCCAGTGGGGTAGGCAAGGCTGGGCTGCAGTCTCCCTGTATTTCAGAGAAGTTTCTTCATGTGTGAAGTGGGTCTGATGGGTTCCTGTCTTGCCTGGGGAGTCGGAGAGGGAGATTAAGATCATGGCTGTGGAGCCTCTGGAAACCACTGAGGCTGGTTGGGGGAAGCACCAGTCTCCTACCCAGCCCTAAAACTGGCCACTAGGGTCCCAGTGGGCCCCGGACATCTGAGCCTTCATTCTCGCTGCCAAGCTTCCCTGCCACAGGGGAGGAGGGAGGGGGGAGGGGTTGGGCCCCTGCCCAGTTAGCCCTGCTCAAGGTTTGGGTCTGAAAAGGAGCCCCCGGAATCCCTGGCGGCCTTGTGGGCCTGCTCCCGCATCGGAGCCAAGCCTTCGATGTCTCCAGGGAGAGGCCTGGCGAGCCAAATGCATCATTAAATGGCAGAAAGGCAGTACACTGCACGTGAAGGATAATGGGGGAAATTTATTGAATGGGCTACAAACCACAGAATGAAAACAGAGAACCTACTGGGGAGGAGAATTAAGTCCTGAGCTGTGACTTGTTTGGGGCGGGGCCGGAGGCCATGCGTCCCCATTTTGCTGTGAGCCCTGGAGCGTCATGGTATACTGAGGCCCAGAGGTCTGGGGGCTCCAACGCCGATGACACCCTCCCCCTTCCCTTGATTGACAATGACCATGTGTCAGAGCCGGCCGGGGCACTGGGGTCATGACGGTGAGCCAGGCAGACGGGACCTGACCCTCGGGGGAGCAGTGTGCCAGGAGAGACGGATGTGAGATGCCTCATCAAAAAATAGATGTCATGGCACAATGCGATGGGCTCCCTGGAGGAAAGGTGCGGGGGCCCGGAGAAAATGACTCAGGAAGCAGCGAGTTTGGAGAGGGAAGGGGGATGCATTCTCTGGAAGGGAAGAGTGAGTCCCCACTCTGAGTAGACCAGGTGGCTCAGGACAGCCCCGATGGGGGCAGGGGGGAAGGGGGAGCCGTGGGAGGGGTGAATGAGCCAGACAGAGTGTCCAGAGGCCAGGAAGGCCAAGGTGGCTGGGAGAGAGGGCAGCTTTGAAAATGCTCACTCGGGCTGCTTTGTGGAAAATAGACTCAGGAGGGCCAGAGAGGATCTGGGGGGGACCAGTTAGGGGCTGTGGGAGTCCCCAAAGCTAGAGGTGGCAGTGACCTGGATGCAGGTAGTGACAGTGAAGAGAAGAGAGGTGGACAGACTCAAGCTAGAATTTGGAGCTAGCAATAACCCACTTCACAGGGGGGCTGGGAGCCAGGGAAGCCTGCCCCATGTCCTGTGTCCTGGGAGTGGGAACGGTAGGAGCAAAGCCACGAAGGAGAGAAGTGGTGGGAGGCCGGGACCCGTGTGGCTGAGGAGGGGTAGGTGTAGGGAGTGCTGAGAGGTGAGGTCGGGGAGGGGCCTGGGGCAGCACCCACTGACCACGCCCCCCCCCCCCCCCACCGCCCGCTGGGACTGGAAGCCAAGGCCCTGGCCTTACTGCTACAGGTCACCTTTTTTACAAATGGCTCTGTCTTCTTGGTGTCTGAAAAGGGGCTAGCAGGTGAATTACCTGAGGACAGGTAAGGGGAGACCATTTGTGACAGCACAGGGTCATCCTCAAGGGCCAAGCTGCATGAGATCGAGTCCTGGCAGTTTTCTGTGCCTGTAAAATGGGAGAGTAACCACGTCCACCTCTTAGGATTGGGATAAAGCCTGGCCCAGCAGAGAGTAAGTGACTATAATGGGGTTAATAACTGTGTCCTGTGTGACCTTAGGCAAGGCTCTCCCCTCTCTGGGCCTCGGTTTCTCCAGGCCGGTCTTTGCAGACACTTTGGGCGAAGGCTCTCTGATCTCATTATGCCGGCAGTATCCAGCTCCTGAGGACGGCCAAACTGGCAGTGATGCCTCCGATGGGACTGCGTCCCTTCCAGCCTGTAAGAAGACACCAGGCCTATCGGGGCTGTAAGGGGATATTTTAATCAGCCCAGGACCCGGCGAGGTCAGAGGGCACAGAGACCAGGACAAAGGGGACCAGTCAGGGCTGCTGCCTGGCCCGAACTGACCTTCTGGGCCCCAGAATCTAGACCGCGTTTGGGGGGCCCAGAGAGGGAGGTGGAAGCGGGGAGTTTCATCATGGGACAGGACCAAACTAGCCTCTTTTCTGAGCCTCAGTTTGCCCATCTGTACTGTGAGACTGGGAACCCCTGCCTGCTTGCCACACACAGGTGCTGAGAAAGGCAAGAGGCTGCAGTTGTAAAAGGCTGGTAACCCTGTCAGGGGCTAGACTGCCAGAAGCCTCCATGTAGAGCCGGGGGCCCTGAGAGAGAGCAGTATGTAGGCCAGTGTGGGCCCAACCACTGCTGGTTAAAATGCAGATTCCTGGGTTCTTCCCAGGCCAGCTAAACAGACTCTCCCTGGTGGGCCTGGGCATCTGCATTTTAACATGCTCCCCAGGGGACTGAAGTGGCTTGAAGTCTGAGAACTGAGGTTCTGCTCCACCCTCTTTGCACCGCTGGGAACAGGGCAGAGAGGGGGTGGCAAGTCTTGTCTAAGTCACTCAGCAGACTGGGACCCTGTGCCAGGCCACTCTGGGGTCCTCGGGGGGGCACATCCCCGGAGCCCTGGGAGTCCTAGGCTGAGCCTCCTCATGGTCCGCCCTGCCAGGGCCAAGAAGGCTTTTTCCCAGGGCTCTGCAGACCGGCAGGGGGCAGCATCGGCCAGCATCTCCCGAGGGCTCCAGGCTGCTCTGTGGGCCTGGCCCGGTAGGGCGTGGAAGGAGCCCACCAAAGGGCTTGAGTGGGAAGGCAGGTCTGTACATGCACAGGAGGCCGTGTAAGGGGGTGGGTACGAGAGAGGGGGCACCAGGAGGACACAAGAAACATGAAGTCAGAGAGAGCAGGCCCAGAAAATTCTGAAGCTGCCTTGCAGTTTCCTGGGGCAGGGGCTACAGGGCAAGAGAAGGCCGAGGTGTCGGAGGGGCTGTGTTAAGGACTCTGTAACCCAGGCTGCTTCCCTAGGGCCCTCAGTGGGACCGAGATCAACTCAGGGCCCCTTCCCATGTCCTCTGGGCTTTCTAATAAAGGCCAGCCAGAGGTCACCGCCCCCCCCCAAGCCCTGGCATTTTAGCCAGCAGGGATGTGGGGTGGGGCTGAAGCCCAAACTCTGGCGCCAGCTCTCCTGCTGGCTCCTCCTTACTTGTGCCTGTAACAGCTTCATTTGCTGCTGGAAACTGAGGGAGTAGCTGGGGGTGTCTGGGTTACCCTGGGCAAGTCACAAGCCCTCTGAGCCATGAGTAGACAGTAGGATGACCACTAGATCCCTAAAGGTCTCCTGCAAGTCCTAGTTGTGGGAAGACATCTTCACTTTCAGACTTTCTGAGGACAGGGGGCCAGTTCAGTAGTGAGCTCCCTGTCATCCAGGGTATGCCAGATGAGGCTGGATGAATTTCGCCTTCTCTTAGGCCTTTGCCTGTGGTCCTGGACCATCCCCGCTCCACACTTTGCTAATCATTAATTACCAGGAGAGCCCCACCTGGGGAAAGGGGCAAGTCCCTAACCATAGGGGGAACAGGGGCTGATTTCCAGGATGACCTTGAACTTGTTTTCCTTGGCCCCAAACTTTCAGCTACTTCCTGTTTGAGCAGGCACAAAAATTCTAGGGCCCCAGCCCTTCCGCCTCCCCCGTGGTGGAATTTCCAGACAAAATGGTGTTCCTAGGGTGGGGGCAGGGCTGGCATTGTTCTCGCTCTCAAGGGGAGTTGAGGGGTGACAGGTCGCAGAAGCTACATTTAATTCTCATCCACACAGCCTCAGGATGCCAGCTATGCGCTGGGTGGGATCTCCAGGAAAAGCCAGTAAGTGCGAGAACCGTGGCACTGGCATAGCCTGCCCCTCCTCTAACACCTGCTGTGGCTCCCATGTGTGTTCCAGACTGCGCACAGAAGCTCTGAGTGTCAGTGCCCAGGGGTCCTGAAAGACCACCCAGGCAACTCCATTTTCTAGGAGGGGAAGCTGGGCCTATGAACAGGAGGGGACTTGCTCAAAGGCACACAGCAAAGCAAAGGCATTTATTCATCCATTCATTTCTTCTGCGCCAGCTCTTGCATAGAGTCAGGACTTACATCCTGACCTCCCGACCAGCCCCAGGCTGCTGCTTGAAAGTAAACTGTAGCTCGTTGTCCACATGTCACATGGAGGAAACCCAGGCCCAGAGAGGTGAAGTCCCTTGCTCCTGGTTTCCTTCTTTAAAAAAGAAGGGGAGGGGGCTTCCCTGGTGGCACAGTGGTGGAGAGTCCGCCTGCCGATGCAGGGTACATGGGTTCGTGCCCCGGTCCGGGAAGATCCCACATGCCGCGGAGCGGCTGGGCCCGTGAGCCATGGCCGCTGAGCCTGCGCGTCCGGAGCCTGTGCTCCGCAACGGGAGAGGCCACAACAGTGAGAGGCCCGCGTACCACAAAAAAAAAAAAAAAAAAGAAGGGGGGCTTTGAGCCCAGCTCCCTTCATTCACCTCATTCATCAAATGTTTATTGAGCGCTGCTGTGCACACTAGGGACGTGCCTGGGACAGGACTAACGAGGCCCCTGCCCTCATTAAAGTTTGGGAGAAGACAATTAGTGAACAGCAGAATGCACAGATAAGATAGTTTCAGGAAGCGATAAGTAGAAGAAAATAAAACAAGGCAGTGGGATAGGGTGTGGGGATTGGGGCAGAGGTACGTGAGATAAGGTGGCCAGGGAGGCCTCAGAGGATGTGATATTTGAGCTGAGGCCTGAATGGAAGGAAGGAGCTGACATCTGAAGGTCTGGGGTAAGTGTGTGAGGTAGAAGAACAGAATATGCAAAGGCCCTGAGGTGGGGCCATGTGTGTCACCTTCAAGGATTAGAAGGGTATCCAGTCTCATCTATAACCATCTTAGCCAGTGGTTCCTCAAGAAACCTGCTAGGAAACTCTGAATGCTCTCACTGTAGTTCATGGGCATCTAGCCTAGCCCCACCCCTGCAGGCCTGCCTCATGGAGCCAGCCTCTCCTTTCAGTTGCAGAGTGAGGATCAGAGAGGGCTGTGACTTATTCAAAGTCACGCAGCCACACAGCAGCAGAGCTAGGCCTGGAGCCCTGATCCTCTGCCTCCTTGGCCATGGTTCCCTCATTACCACTTTACTTCTCCCCTTTGGAGGGGCTGTCTGGGCCTCACCCCTACTTGGATCTATCTCCCCATCTCTTCTCCCTGATCTCACCCTTACATACCCCATATAGCCTGCTCCCCAGTCCCTCTCCTCATCCTCTGTTCCAGCCTCACAGTTCTATATGCTGCCCCCAGTATATGCCTTGCTGGTTTCCATCTTTGGGTCTTTGCTCATGCTGCCTGTTTCTCCTCTGCTCTCTACTCAGTCAACTCCTACTTAGCCTTCTAGCTCAGTACCAATGACTCTTCCTCCAGGCAGTCTTCCAGGATTTCTCCCTCTTCCAAATTCCCTCAGTGCTGACTCCAGATCAGATGGACTCAGCCACTTTTCCCAAACACTGCCACTATCTCTCCCAGTTAGTCTTACTGAGAGCCTGCTCTGGGCCAGTAACTGTGCTGACCAGCTCTGGCTGTTCTGCTCTCAAGGAGCCCACAGGTTCGTGAGGAAATAAATAGGCTGGAGGGAGCAGATGTGAGCCAGTTTGTCCACAGGGCTTTGACTCACTATGCTATCTGACCTTCCACAACCTTACGAAGTGTAAGTATCATCATGCCCACTCCATAGTTGAGGAAACAAGAGGCACAGAGAGGTAAAGGTAGTAAGCTGAGGTCACGCAGCCAAGAAGTGCTGATTCCTCACTCCAAATCCCATACTCTTTCAGCTCCCTGCCAAGATGGAAGCTTCCTAGGAGCTGGCTACTGGGCTGGTTCATCTGTCCTCTTCAGTGGAATCTGTAGGGGTGGAGCGAGACCCCTCCCCCCAGAACCCAGGCCAGTGCCAACCACGAAGTGGTTCACAGATGACCAGGAAGGTCTGCCTGGGAAGGGAGGGGGCTCTCTGACCTCACCCTGGGACCATATGCCACCCCCTCCTGTCGCCCAGTGGGTGTGGAGCTGTCTGGCCCCATCAGCTGGAAGGGGAGGAAGGAGGCTAGAGACCTGGAGCCTTGGCCCCAGGCTGGGCTGGGAGAAAGAGGAGCTGTGGGCCCACCTGGAGCTTGGCAGCGTTTCTGGGTCAGGGCAGGAGAGGAAGTACGCAGAGAGAGTCGCTCCAGGCCAGGCCATCTGGGCTGAAATGCCGGCTGCTAGGGTGGGGGTAAAAAGCGGGGTCTGGGGCTCAGCCTGGAGAGTGGATCCCTGCCTCTCCCAGCCACAGGATTGGAGCCCTGAGCTTTGGAGCAGT
Source organism: Delphinapterus leucas (assembly GCF_059928025.1). NCBI lineage: Eukaryota > Metazoa > Chordata > Mammalia > Artiodactyla > Monodontidae > Delphinapterus > Delphinapterus leucas. The sequence continues at coordinate 112,094,976 of NC_143134.1, forward strand.
GGGAGTGGAAGGCTGGGCACCTGTGGCCAGAACGCATCAGGCATCTGGGAGGGGTGGTCCAGGTAACTGAGAGGGAAAGGGGGTCTTGGAATCTCTTTAAGTCCCGAGGTGGACTGACCCCCAACTCTCATGTGTGACCTCGGTGGAGTCCCTCCCTCCCATGGCCTCACTGCCCCATCTGCGGGGAGTGTTGTCGCTCCACCCTGACTGCTGGGGTGGGAGGGGCAATCAGACCCTCCATGTTTGGAGAATTGATGCCAGATCCCGGCTTGCGATGAATTAGGCAGGCTCCTCTGGCCAAGTGGCTGTCCTATAGGGCCCCAGCTTCCATCACCTGCTCTGAAGTTTCCTTCTAAACCTGACCTTCCAGGATTTTAACGACGGGCTGTTGTCATGTATGAGGGAGATATATCCTCTTCTCTGGGCTTCTGGAGGGCAGGAGGTGGTGGTTTGGGAGTGGAGGAAGTTTCTAGATCCTGATGGGATCCATGGAGGTGAGTTGGGCAGAGATAACTCGTCTTTATTTAACATGTGAAACCTCAGGCCCAGAGATGGCAAGGGCTTTCTTTGAGTTACGCAGTGCCCAAAGAAACAATGACCCCACCCACTGGCCTTCCACCCTATTAGAGCCCTGCCTCTCCCGAGGGTTCACCCTTAGCCCAGTTTCGGGTGACTTGATTTCAAAAAAACACTCACATTCCCCGAGGCTCTGTCTGTGTGTGTTCCAATGTCCACGCTTGATTGCTTCCCTAGTTCTGCCTGTGTTAAGAGGGGCAGGGCCCTCTAAGCCCGGGATCATCGCCGCCCTGAGTGGGCCATTTTCTGTGAAGGATGTCATTAAATTTGTTGATGGCTTTAGGAAGTCCAGGGGCTGGTGGAGGTGGTGGACACCTAGTTGGGCCTCGAGCACTCGAGCTTGACCTCTTGGGCTTGTCTCCACCTTCCGCCATGTCGGAGATCCCCCACTCCAGCCCGCCCCATCTGAATGAAGGTCCTATACGTGGTCCAACCTCATTCTGGGACGAACAGTGGACACAGGAAGCCGTCATTGCCTGCCAGACAGGCCACCTCCCATGGCAGAGGCCCATGACCTTAACCGTGAATGTCCCGCAGCACTCCCACCCACACCCTGCCCAGGGCTCCAGCGACTCAAAGCTTGAGACCAGCCTGGGAGGCGGATGTGTGCAGGGCTGCCTAGCTGGGGACTTCCCCTGGTCGCCACTGCCCAGCCTCGTCCCGACAGGAAACCTGACAGGTCTGAGCCCTCCAGACACCCATTGTGTGGAGCCTGGTGGGCTCCGGTGTTTCCCCTGTCAGGACTCCATCCCTTCTCGCCTCCTCCTGTTCCTTGTCAAAGCTGGCTTTTAAGGGAAGTTCCAGGCTGTTGCCCCTCCTCCATCTCTGCATTAAGTCCTGCTCAATCTTAAGACCTTTGCTCTTTCCAGCCTGCCTGAGTTCAAATCCTGACTCCTAGTGCAAGCGGTGTGACCTTAGGGAAATTACTTACCCTCTCTGTGCCCCCAATATTTTCTGTAAAATGAAGGTGGTGACCATCTGCCTCATACGTTAAATGAGATAATGTGCATAGATAATGCAGATGGTAAATCCTGAATACAGTTGATTGCTATTAAATCCAAACTTCACCCTCTGACAGCCTTTTCGAGGCCAAACTTGTAACCTTCCTATGTTAGAGGTCTTGGACTTTGTGGTCCCCTCCAGGCGTGAGCATCTCTCCTCCCTGAGTGGAGTCATGTGTTAGATAATGTTCATTATTGCTGTTGTTTTCCTCCTGCACAAAAATGGCCCTTCTGGAAAGGTCAGGCCCTTCTGCTTTGCCCGAAGCTGAAGAAATGGGTGATCTGACTTTACACTGGAGGAAACACTGTCCTGGATGGACAATTTATGGCTTTTCAAGGGTAATTCTGACTATATGCTTTTTTTGCTCCTTCCTCACTGACTGTAAACCTAACAGATGTGAGACTGCACTGGGCTGGTCCCCTCCCTGCATCTGACCCCTCCTGACCCAGCCCTGGCCTGGCCTCCGGTTTACCTGGACTTCCAGCCCAACAGGGTGTAATTCTCCTCCAGACCTCGATGCCAATGGTCCTCTGCCTGCAGGGAAATTCTTTGGGTCCATCCCTCTCTGGTCTTCTCCTGTGTCCTCATTGTTCAAATCTAACTGGTCGTGTGTGGCGGGGATGGGGGGTGTCTCTGTTGGGGGCTGAGGCTTCTTTAAAGAGGTGATGTTTGAGCTGGGTCCTGAGGGGTAAGGAGTTCACCAGGTGGGTGCAGAGGAAAAGCGTCATGGCAGCCATCTGGCCATCAGGGCAGAGGCTGGAGCCTTAGGGGGCTGAGAGCAGATAGATCAGGGTGCATGGAGTGGGCTGGCTGCTTTGTGACAGAGTTTGGTCCTTTTCGGTACTCTGGGAGTTCACCTTTGGGGGCTTTTGAGGGACACTGAAGGTGGTGGTGGGGTCGGGTGGGATCTGATTTAGCTAGTCCCCAGCCCCCTGCCTGGTACTTGCTAAACAGGCATATTTCCAGGCCCCATCCAGACCCACCGAATCAAGAGTCTTGGAGGAACCCCAGAAATACGCATGTTTAATGAGCTGGGGCCATTTGGAGGCTGAGGGGTATGGAGGTAGGGGAGGTGGGAGCTGGGCCTATTCAGGAGACCCTCTGGAGGCAAAACTGAGGTGGGAGAACAAGAGCACTGATGGGACTACCCTCCCTGCAGGGCCCGGGGTTCACAGGTCAGCAGGGCCTGGCCCTTGAAGGGGTCTGTTGCAGGAAGTGGTCGGGGTGCGGTGGGGGACATTTTCAGGTGCCCCTCCTCCAGCCTAGGCAGTCTCCAGAAGGGAGGCTGCTTCTGTTTGAAGGGAGGAGGCCATAGGGGCAGCGGGAGGAGGTGGGTGGCTTGCTCCACAGCGGGATTGATTCCAGATGCTCTGCTGGGTGTGCAGGGAGCAGCCTTTGTCTGCCTGCCCATCCCAGGGGTCCTGGACCTCCTCTCCTACCTCCCACCCTGTCCCTTTCCTACTCAGTCCTCCAGCTGGTACCGTGGAGATGTTCAGCTTGGGTGATTGGCAATGCCCACCCCATTCGAAGGCCAGAAATGCAAAAGCTTCTTCCTCTTCATTAGCTGACCCTCCCTCCACAAGGCAGATAGGTTAGGGAGTCTGTAACTTCTCCTTGTAGGCGGGGAAACTGAGGCACAGAGAACGACTTGAGAATCCCAAGCATAAACAGAGTCTATGCCAGACCTCTGGAACCCAACTGTGTTTACAGGTGAGATGCTGAGGTCCTGGCTGCTTTCCCTTCCCTCCACACACACTCACCTAAATCTGCTAGTTGGGGGCCTCAGGCTAAGGCCACTTGTCCCAGTCTTAATCAGCTGGATCACTTGATCAGTGTCTCGTCCCCTTCATGGAAGGCTAGGACCTGGCCAATCAGGGAGTTCCTGCTTTGGGGAGGAAACTGGGCCAGGTGAAGTCCAGGCCCTGGGTACAGGATTCGTGTCCCCACCCTGAGCTGGACTTCCTGGGAGTCCTCCTCCCCCCAAAACTAGTGGGCCTGGCTTTGGAGGTTATTCTTTCTGGAAGTGCCAAGGTGTGGGTAGGTGGCTGCGGGAGCCCCAGCTGAACTGGGAGGCTCTGAACTGGGTTCCTGTGTTCTGGAGGAGGCTCGCTAAGAGGGCCCACAGCTTGCCTCTGGATGGAGGAATTGGGTACTACTTTTCCCAGGGGCCTCTGCACTTGTAAAAGAGGCTCCTGGTGATGTCTGCTACTGAAAATGAGCTAGAGCAATGCTTAACCCAAAGGAGGCTAATGGGGTCCTTGCAGGCCCTGTGGTTTTCCATCTTCCCCAGGGATTGGCCAGAGGTCTGGGGAGAGGGGCAAGGGGAGTTGATAGCTTCTGACAACCCAGACTGGGTTTGGAGGAGTAATACCCCTCCTGCCCCTCCCCCCTAGTCCTGGGAAGGCGCCTGGCTTCCAGCTGTGATCCAGGCTTCTGACCTGGGGGCCCTCCCCTCTGGCTGAGGGAGCAAGGGAGGGCGTCCCCTTTGTGAGGTGCAAAACCTGGTCTGGATTCTTGCCGACTGCCCCGCCCCCTCCAGGGCCGCACCTTTTCAGCTGTGCTGGAGGAGGACATCCAGACTCCCTCAGGACCCACACGTGACTCTCCCACCAACACATCCTTAAGACTACTTGTCAGAGCCCTGGCTAAGACCCTTTGCCTCTGCCGCTGAGGCAAGTCAGACCTCCTGGCAGGGCCTCAGTTTCCCCTTCTGTACTTGAAGGGCTGGAACTGAGGCAGGTGGTTGTCAGAATAATTTAAAAAATAAATGCCGCTGCAGAGGCTGGCGGGTAGAGAGAGATACCGCAGCCAATGGCCAGGGTGGTCAGGGAAGGCTGGAGGAGGTGGGCTCTAGAGCAACAGGCTTTGGCCAGGCAGAGAAAAGTCAGTAGGAGGCCAGTCCCTGCTGGGAGTAGAGTAAAGAGGAGTGAGAAGTAGGGGGGGCGGGGGAGTGGAGGTGAGGCTGGGAGGTAGTTTGATTGACGATACATCGCTGGAGACTAAAATACCAAAGAAGATTCTCTGGACTTGGGGCTTTTGGACTCTGGGAGCCACGGATGGTTCTTGAGCTGGGGAGGGGGGGGTGCGTGACTCGGAGAAAGCTTTCAGCAGGACGCAATAGAGGGAGCTGGCACCCTCCCTTCTCTAGCCTCGGTTTCCTCTCCCTACAGTGGGGAGAGTACTGCCCTGCCCGCAGCCCTTCTAGAACTGCTGTAAATGCCCAGCGGGAGGGAGACCTCACAGCATCTGAGGTGTTTCATTTGGAGGAGGGTTTAGATAAAAAGGGCAAAAAGTTCTGAATTGGCGAAGACCCGAGGGATACATAGGTGTTCACTATGTTCTCTCTACTTTTTCTGTGCTTGAAATATACACCCTAATTGTAAATATTATAAAAGTAACATGCGTATCAAACGGGACGATTTTTTAAAGAACAGGCGAGTATCCTGCGTGAAAGAGAAGTCTTTCTACCTGGCGGGGCGGGGGGCGTGCTGGACGGTGTGTTTGCGGATCGACACGCAGCCCAGTGAGCTTGGGGCGGAAACCGGCCCTTGGCACCGGCCTCATTCGGACCCTAACCGAGGGTTCCCGGTTCGGAAGCACGGTGCCCTCCTGGTCGCCTTGCCTGCGCCCTGCCCAGTGCCAGGGAGCGCCCACACGCGGGTGTGCACTGTCTATACCCGCCGGCGGGGTGGGACGCCGCGTGCGCCCGGAGCTCGGGCTCTCAGGCGCGGGGGGAGGGCGGTGGCCGTCCTGGGGACCTGCCTGGGGTCCCAGGCACTCCGGCCCGCCTGGCCTGGCCGACTCCAGGCCGGGATTTCTCCCGCACTGACTTTCCGGGCCCGTGCCAGTCCGGCCTCCCGGTCCCCGGCCCCCGCGGCGGGGCCGGCTGCTCCGGGGAGGGCGGGAGGAGGAGGAGGAGTTTGCGCGACTTTGTGGGGCAGCCTCGGCCTCGGCGGCGGCCGCAGCGGCACGCGGGAGAACGCGAGGACGCCCGCCGGGCCGGCCGGAGCGGGCGATGGGGCCCGTGTGAGCGCGCCCAGGCCCGGCCCGGTGCCCGGCGGGCGGCAGCATGTCCGCGGGCGGCGCCAGGAAGAGCACCGGGAGGCCCTCCTACTACTACCGGCTGCTGAGGCGGCCCCGGCTGCAGCGACAGAGGAGCCGCTCCCGCAGCCGGACCCGGCCCGCCAGGGGTAGGCGCCACCCCGACCCCTGACCCCTGACCCCAGGCCCTCCCTAGCGCCGGATCACCGCCTGATGCCCCGGGATGCCCGCGACCCTGGGTCCTCCTGCTGTCTATTTACCCCGGACCCTCTCAGCCGCCCCTTCTGGTTGCCCGGAACTGTGTCTGCTTGTTTCCCACTCCCCCAGCTTCTCCTCAACCTCCACCCTGGTGGGGAAACTGAGGCTCCGGTGTCTCCTCTTGCCAAGGGCAGGCAAAGGGGAGATCGCAGTTCAGCTTCTTTCTTCCCCTTCTCACTTTTGACCACCGTGCCTCAGTTTACTCAGCAGCGGGGGCATCATCATCCCGAGCGACCTGGCTTTCCTCCCCGTGCCTGCGCTGCCCTGGCCGCTCAGCTTACCTCCCCCCAACTCCCTCTTCGCTCCTCTGGGACTTAAGTGGACTCCCCCGCCTCTTGGGTGGAGGGGCACGTGGGTGGACCTCAGGGGGTCCTATCCCAGGGGTCCTTGGCTCCACCGGAGCGGTGGCGGGTAACATCTGTCCAGGACGTCTCTGAGTGGGTGGGCGCCACCTCCTTTGAAATGAGTTTCTCTCTTTTCAAGGCCAGGAGGCAGGACCCGGAGGGGGAGGTGCAAGCAGCATTTTCTTTTTCCAGTAACAGGATCCACAGCTGGAAAGGCGTGTGATCCAGGGGGCTGGGTGGGGGCCGGGACTTCCTTCCATGGCTGGGTAGGAGGTGGGGGGAGGCCCCCTGGAAGGAGGAGGGCTTCGAAGGGGCCCTGGGGAGGCTGGAGTCCCTGGCAAAGGCTCAGGCCCACTGACGCGCCCGTGGGTGGGAGGGAGGAGGGGGCTTGGGAGTACCTAGTGGGCACCTGGGCTGAGTTTACACCATCAGGTTATCTTCGGAATCTGGAAGGCTGGCCTGGTGCCCAGCCTGACCCAGAGGGGTTTGAGCAAATCTGTGCTTGGAATCTGGTCAAATACTCACCCCTCTGGGCACTGGTTGTGTGGCCTGGACCCTGTAGTTGCCCCTGAACCTCAGTTTTCTCGTCAGTATGAGGATAAGTGAGGCAGGCAGGCAGTATACGTTCATTTGCTTCTCCCAGAATGGGGAAGACTTTTCCCACAGTCAGGGCTGAACAACAATGTACAGGGCTTCCTCAGGAAGTGGTGAGTTCCTGAAGTAGTGAGTTCCCGAAGTAGTGAGTTCCCTGTTCGTGGGAGAGTTCAAGCTGAGGTTGGGAATGCACACATGTGTGTGCTGGGAGTTCAGTCTTTAAGGGTCTCCCAAGGCCTATGATCTCCTCCCGCTTGCCTTCCTTGAAAAGGCCTCTGGCTACTGCCTCCCTCCAGGCTTGGCCTGGGCGATCAGAGATCTGGGCTCAAGCACTGTGACTTTGGGCAAGTCTTTTCCCTTTTCTGAGTCTCAGTTTCTTGAGCTGTAAAAGGGGGCTAGTAGTATTGATACATGGAAGATTCCGTGAGGAAATGGGTTCAGGTTGTGAGAAATGGGAGCTGTACAGATGGCCAGTTAAGCTCAGGTCACCATGAGTCCTCCTGTACTCACCCCACCCCTGCTCGATGCCCTGTGTGACCTTCCCTTCACTCTTCACCTCAGCCCAGCTCCATCCCTGCAGGCACAGAGAGGACCCGAAGTCCCCCTCCTGCTCAGCTGACTGGGCCAGAGACAATCAATACATGTCTGGCCATCGCCTGAGCCCCAGCTCCCAGGCTTGCCTGTGCAGGAGTCACTGCTTTGTGTCCCAGCCTCAATGGAGCACCCAGCCTGCAGGGAGGGGGGAGGAGACTGTCCCTGAACAGAAGTTACATCTGGGGAAATCAGGGAGAGCGTCACAGAGTAGGTGACATTTGGACTGGGCTCACCAGATGGGTAGAGTTTCCTTTGGCAGAGGGAGTGGTTGAATCAAATCTGAGTTCAAGCCCCCACTCTGCACAAAGGAATCCTTTGGCCAGTTACCTCTCCAAGCCTCAGTGGCCTTGTCTGGTAAATGGGGGTGGTGATGGCAGGGTTGTTTAAAGACTGAGAGCAAAGGCATGGAAAGGTGCAAGCCCGCGCTGCCTGGGACTTGGGCCACAGTTGAGTGTGAGCTATGGATGTCCTTACTCTGGACAGAGCAGCAGCTGTGCAAAGACAGGGAGTTGGAAAACCTCTTGGGTGTGTGGGCAGAGTTCATCCCGGGGTAGCAGAGGGCCTGGGTTGGTGGAGGGGAATAGCGGGGAGCAGTAGTTTGGGCCTGATAAAGGCCCTTGAGTGATGGGGAGTCATGGGTGGGGGCTGGGAGCTGCCTGGCAGGGTGAGAGGTGGAGGTACCCGGGTTGGGGGCAGCTAGAGCATCACTGACCTTCCTCCACTAAACTCCCAGATCCCTGACTCTGCCTCCAGGGCTGCCCCTCCTCCTGAGGGCAGCACACCCCCGCCCCCCAGGTGGTAACTCATGCTGGGGGAGCCACCCCGAGGCCTTGAGCTCGTCCTTTCTGACCTCACGCCTCAGTCTCCCCATCTGCAGTGGGGCTTGGTCCCATGAGGGTGACACCATCAGATCCCCAAGGAGGTGGTGGTACCCAGCATCCCAGCCCTGATTGGGCCCTTGCTCCACACCCATTCTGGCCTCTGCCACAAGCAAGGAAGGACAATGACCGAGAACGCAGGCGTGTTTGTTCAGAAACAGGAAAGTGCAGGGAAGAATTGGCTGGTGGTGGGGACGCGCAGCTGGCCCAGCCAGGGAGAGGGTTGTGACCAGACTGCCACCTCTGAGGAAGCTCCCTGCCCACCGCCCCTACTGTCCCTCTGGAGTGGTGGGAGGGGGCTCGCTGCAAACTCGAGACTAAGACTGTCCCTGGTGGGGCCGCCAGTGAGGGACAGTGTCTGCCGTCCCCCAGGTGTGACCAAAGCAGGGCAGTAAGCAAGCCTCTTCCCTTCTCTGCGCCCTGAGTTCTCCATCTGAAGAACGGACAGAGCGAATCTGTTGTTGGTAGAGGGGGGCACGAAGTTTGACGATGGCCAGAGCCAGGGTGGGAACAGTGATGTTTGCATGGCAAGCGTCACCTGGCCATTTTGTGTCGCGCCTTGTGCCCCTGGGTCCGCTTGAAGGCTGGGCGTGGCCCATGAATTCGAGGGGTTCCTCACCAGCCAGGGTACCTCCCCACCTACCCCCACCAAGGTCAAGAAAAGCTTTGTCTGTCTGTCTGACCTACCTGTACCCCCAGGGCTGCTGAGGAAATACAACTTTTCTTCTTGCCCTGGATAAAGTCCACCCATTCATTCAACTAGCAAACACGTGTTGAGCACCTACTATGTGCTGGGCATAGGGGCACATGGGGATGAATTGCATAGGCTCCCAGCTCTTGACAAGCCCCCAGTTGGTTGGGGAGGCTGGCTTGTTGAGCTGCCCTGGGGCACAGAGCCCTTTTGGGGGTACAGGGCAGTGGTTAGTGGGAAACGGACTCTAGTCCCAACTCGATCATGAGCTGGTTATGCGATTCTGGCACATCCCAGGGCCTCAGTTTCCCCATCTGTCAATTGGGGCTAATCCTGTCCTGCTGCCTCACATGTTGGGAGACCTCTTGGAATGCCCATCCCTGTACTCAGGGGAGGTTTTGATTCTTTTCTTCGTGTTTTCATCTGAGTTTTTCCTGGGGTCCAGGCACATGCCAGGCCCTGCCTGGGCGCTGCAGACTTGGCCTGTGTTTTCTCCTTAGATGGTCAGTTCCTTCTCCACGCCCACACATACCCCATTGCATGGCCCTGTGTCGTGGCTGCTGTGTGGTCCCACTCCCCTCCACCTGGGTGTCTTTCCTTCCGAGGTATGCTGGAGTCTGTGTGAGGGACCTCAGGAGGGGGCTCCCAGGAGCGCTCCAGCATCCCCTGAGGAATGTCCTGGGCAGGAGGTGCCCAGGAGGACTAGGGCTGACCTCCTGAGGTGGGGGTCACCTCCCAGGACTTCGAAGTTGGCAGCTGAGTGATTTAACCCCTGACGTCCAGAGGGGGCGGCACTGAGGCACAGAGGGGCCACCTTCACAGAGCGGGGTATGGAACCCAGGGCTTCTGGCCCCCAGGAAGATGGCAACATGGTTGGGGAGGGTGCTGATTTGCCATGGCTGCTTCCTAACTGGGAGCGATGGCTAGGGAGGGGCCTGGGTGCCACCATAGGGAAGGGCGGGCGCTGGGACCTCTCCATGGGGACCCTGGCTTCAGGGAGACCCGCTGAGAGGCCCCTGGGCAGCAGCTTGGGGCCCCAGAGGCTGGACAAGCCTGAGAACAGCCCGGAGGGTGGGGGCTGGTTGTACCTTGTGGTCCCCCCAGTCTTTAAATGTCCTTCCAAGAGCCCAAGGCTGAGACCTCTGAAATTGTACATATACTTTTTTCTGCCTTGTTTCCTCCTCTGTTCCTGCTGAGACACCATCTCTCCTTTGGGGATTGGCTCCAGCTTCTCCAGGCCTTTACATAACTCACGTAGTGGAGCCTCACTCCTTCCCACGACGTGTAATAAAGTTCAAATGACTTCTGTTTGCCGAATGCCTGCTCAGTGTTGGCAGTGAGCTTAACTCTGTATTTGCCTTATTTAATGCTCACAACAACGCTGGAGATGGATACTGGCATAATTCTCATTTTAGAGGTGAGGAAACTGTGTCCCAGAGAGTGGGAGCCTTGTCCAACGTCACGCAGCTAAGGAACGGTGGAGCCCAGCTCTGCCCTACTCCACATCCTGGGCTTGTGAACGCACCACCTCGCTATCCCGTGGGTAGGCGGATCCTTCTGAGGTTCGGCCTTGCCTTTGATAAGGCGACCTCCTCCATCTATCTGATTTGCATAGTCAGCAACTCTACTGAGTGTTCACAGCCATCCGCTTCCACAATCCTGACCGTAATTCAGGAGGGAGGCAGGGGAATGACCCCACTGGCATCTGAGGTGGGGAGGGTCCATCCTCCTCGTTGAGCCCTCTGTCTGCCTGGGATGACTCAGGCCATCCCTCAGGCCCAGGCTCTCCCCCGGCCCCCACCCTTGTATCCTGCTCCCATTCATGCCTACCAGCCATGTCCTCCTTTCCCTGGGCAGGTCACAGGTCTTACAGACTCAGCCCTGTTTTTCCACCAAGTTCCTTTGTGCTGAGGGTTCAGCATCCCGTGTTGTGAGGTCCCTGGAGACCAGCAGACAGCTTGAGGCCCACTTCCCAGAGCTGTGTAGGTCCTTGAGGGAGGCCGGAGGCCCAAGTTCATCTGCTAGAATGTCAGCTTCTTGGTCTTTGTGTTTCTGGCGCATCCTCGTCACCTTTAATAACAAGGAAGGTAATCGCTTCCTTTTACCCAGCTGACTGTGTGCCAGGCCCTGTGTCAAGAGCTTCACCTGACTATCTCGTATCTCCTTTTACCTTTCCAACCTTCCTAGGAGGTAGGGGTCATTACCATCAATTCCCTTTGCCAGGTGAGGAAACTGAGCTCAGGGTGTGGAGGAAGAGGCAAGGTTCAACCCGAGGCCACCGTACTCCCGAGCTCACGCCTAGAAGCATGCTTCAAAGGGTCAGGTCTGGAGCTCTGATTCCTGGGCGCTCTTTCTCTGCCCCGTTGCGTTCTGTACTTCCTGAAACCTGGTGGCACAAGGACAGGCCCGGAGCCTGCTTTGCTCAGCTGCTGATGGGGGGAGGTTGGAGGGATTGACCTGTGTGGCCCTGGGAGCTAACTGTTCCCCTTGACAATTGGAGAAACTGAAGCCCAGAGGACCAAGGCCACTTTCCCGAGGTATGTAAAGACGTTAAGGAGAGATCCAGGTCTGGAATCCACAGCCCTTTGCATCCTATTTTGGTGTTGATTTTGTTTGTTGCTTTTCCTAATGTTAGCCCAGATCGGGACACTGAGGCAGCTGGGCTCCTTGCTGGGTCTTCTTGGCGGGAGGGAATAGGGGTTGAATTCCTGTGTAACTTGATACAAATGTGCTCACATCCCGACCGCATACGTGTTTTGCTTCGAAATGACACGCAGCCTCTTGACTATTTTTAAAAGAAAAGCAATGGCTGTGATATTTCCCCTGCACCTTCCTCTCGAGGCCACTTGGTTAAATGTCAGGAAAGGGAGAGTATTTCCTGGTCAGGAACGTTAGGAGCTTGCTGGGAGCTGAAGTTTTGTTTTCTGTTAAGTAGGTGTTTGGGGAATCGGTTCCCAGCCCTCCTCCGCCCCCCACCCGCCGTTCCCTGGGAAGGTTGTGTTTGACAGTTGCTGGGAGGAGGGATTTGAGAGGGAACAGCCGAGATGCCCGCGCGTGGAGTGGCAGGGTAGTTATTTTTAGCCATCCCGATCCAGTAGAGACATTTCAGCATTTGTTCAATATTTAATTATCCATCTGAAATTGGCCCATGTGGCCTTGAGTTTGGAAGTGGCTGTCTGTGCTGTGGTTTCCTCTGATTGCATAAATAAGGAAGGGAGGGGAAGCGCAATAGCCCTCCAAATAATACTAATAAAAAAATAAAAAGAGTAGACTCAGTACTCAGAAAAGACAGGCTTGGTTTCACAGTCTAGACAGACCACCTGTACTTTAGTAGGAAAGATGAGCCGTGAGAGTGCCTAGCACGCCCTTGGAAATGCAGCCCTGCTTGGTCTGTGACTCTCAGACTCCACAGCTGCCTGGGTTTTATTGGGGATGGGTTTCCCCCCCTCCACCAGGTTCCTGTGTTGACCTTGACAGCTGCCAGGTACCCGAGAGGAGGTTTGGGGATTTTGCTTTTGGAAGTCTTGTTAGCTTTTATTTCCCTCCTCTCTTCTCCCCGACAGACAGGATAGCACTGTCGGCATCTGGGCTGTGTTACTTCTTTTTTCTTGGTCCTTAGGGGTGATGTGTTGACACGGCTGTGAAATAGAAAAGGCAGAGCACAGGGAGGACGATGTGGCTGCTGTGAGGCTCAGCCCACTCTCCTAAAGCCTCTGGTGGATGAGGGAGCAGAGGGGAGGGGAAGAGAGTGGGGCTAGAGGGAGCCAGGCAGCCAGGGATGGGGCTCCTTTTGGTGTCCTGCTTGGCTTGGGGACTGTAGAACTTGGGTTTAAAGGTTGGAAATCAATAAATTGGCAATCTGGGATAGTCTTCTGGAAAAGGGGTTTTCTATCCATTTATCCCTCTATCCCGGGGACTGAGTTTGGGTCAGGTGTGTGGCCAGGGCGGGAGTCCTTCTGACTGCACCATAAATGCTGGTGACCTCAGGCAAGTCACTAAACATCTCTGGGCTCAGAAGCACTTTGAACAAGTAGATGTGAAACAACGTAGGGTATCATTATAGGCGGGGTGAGTTGTCATTATCTGTTCATCCAAAGCCTGAGGGGTTAATTGCAGCTCTATTAGGGCTGATCTAGAAATAAAATGTGATGCTTGTGGGGATCGGAGCCATCCAGATGGCTCCTTGGCATTCCCGTCCCCCAGAGGCTGCTACAAGTGTCACTTGTACTTGTTCAGAGCAGCAGAGCTTTAGTGAGCCACCTACTGTTTGCAAGCCCTGTGCCAGGGGCTGCCGTGGAGGATACAGTCAGCCCCCACCCCCAGGGAGCCGGGCTTATGGGGAAGGTAGTCCTGTAAGCGGGTTGGCAGATGGTGTGACTGGAAGGGTAGGCAGGGCCTTGGGTGGTGAGCCACGAGGTTGGAACTCCCCCTGGCAGGCCACACGGAATCAAAGGGAGAATTTTGAAAATAACAGTCATTATAATAGCACCGACTTCCATTTTTTGAGCACTTAACACAGTGTAGGCGCCTTTCTAAGTCCTTTGCGTGCATCATTTCATTAAGTCCTCATTCTCACAGATAATTGTATCAGCTCCATTTTGCAGATGAGAAAACTGAGGCTCAGACTGGTGAATTGACCTCCTCCACGCCACCCAGCTACTGAGTGGCAGCGTTCAGGATGTTTCATTCTCACTGTACTTGCCAGAACTGCAATTTAGGAAAATGATTTTAAGCAACCAGCAAGCTAGACTGATGTGGTCCGGGGAGCAGAGAGAGTGGGTATCAGTGATCACAGGTGACTATGTTGGCCGTCCTGTTGCAGGAGGCAATGGGTTTGAGCGGGGAGAGAGAGAGGTCAGGGGTCGTCCTCACAGCGAGAGGGGTGGGAGCTGGTGATGGGATAGGCCCAGGCAAGTGGGGAGGGTTTGGGGTGAGGGGGCAGCAGAGCTGTGGGCATGGCTGACAGGCCTGCTCTGACTCTTGATGCTGCAGGGGCGGGAGGGGGGCACCAGCCTGGGCAGGGGGTGCCTTTGGGGAGTAGCTTCAGGAAAGTGGTGGAAAGGTACTAGAGGCTGCAGGAGGTCAAATGGTTGAGGGGTGAGGGTGGCGGGCAGAACTGGACATTGCTGGAGAAGCTGGGTGGATATGGAGGTCTGAGGGAAGCCTGGGTTTCCCATTAACTGTCTGTGTCGTCACTGTTCCCCCTGGTGTCTAGGGAGCTGTTCAAAGCTACATGTTAGCAGCAAGCAGGTTGGGGCCCTGAGAGCCCTTCCGCGGCATCAGCGGCAGCCTCTGAGCCCTCCTGGGACAGGACCTCGGGCTTCAGAAAACCAGGGGTGCAGCCCTCCGGTCCCACCCGCAGAGGGAGAGCCATCTGCAGAGGGAGGGGCCAGTTTAAGGAGTGGGGAGCAGGGGGGCTGGGTGCTGGGGCAGCCCTTCATGGGGATGTTATGGAAGAGGCTCCTGGGTCGCTGGTGGTCCCCAGGGGAGACCACCAGCTATGGGCCAAATCACTCCATCTCCTCTTTTTTTTAAAGAATATAATGTTTATGTTAGTGTTTTTCCCCTTCTCCCCCAACCCCTAGGATTACAAAAGTGATAAAGTAATAAATATCCATTATGCAAGAGAAGAAAATAAAAAATAACCTTTAATTCTAGCCCCCAGTGATAAGCTCTGGGAGCATTTGGAAGGTGATTTCCAGGCTTCTTGCCTTCTTGAAGTTTTTGAAAATTCTAAAATATTTGAAAGTATAAAAAGTGTAGAAAATAACATTACAGACACCCAGGTACTCACCTCTCAGATTTAGCAAATGTTAGCATTGCCATGATTGCTTCTCTTTTCTTCTTTTTTTCTTTTTCTTTTTCTTAGAAATAAAATGATTCAGGTACAGCAGGGGGTCGGCAAAGTACAGCTCACAGGCCAAATCCCACCTGTTTTCATATAGCCCACCACCTGTTTTTGTATGACCTGCGAGCTAAGAATAGCATTTACATTTTTCAAGGGTTGAAACAAAAATCAAAAGAGGAATAATGTTTTATAACGTGAAAATGATTGGAAATTCAAATTTTCCGTGTCTATAAGTAAAGTTTATTAGAACACAGCCCCACTTATTCATATTGTCTGTGGCTCTTTACATGTTACCTTGACAGGATTAAGTAGTTGAGACAAACCTAGAATATTTGCTCTCTGGCCCTTTATGAAAAAAATGTGCTGACCCCTGAGATATAGCTAAAGCCTCCTACGCTCTCCCCAAGGATAACCAGCCTCCTGAAGGCGGTGCATGTCCTGCCCACGTGTGCTTTTACTACATTTGCAAATGCTTCAAAATGTGTAGTATTGCATTGTGGGTTTCAAAAATGGGTACAGGGAAATTGCACATGGTGGAGAAGAGCAAACGCATTTCTCCACGCTAGGACTTCCTTATATCCTGAATTCCAGCAGCACAGATAAATGGCAGCTCTCTGCTGGGCCTGGAATAGGCCCTGGGGCTACAGAGTCACAGGAGAAAACTCAGGAGGAAAAATGGAGAAGGTCACACTTCAGGCTAAATTTCCTAGAAATCCTCAGAAAGCAAAGGAGCAAAAAGGGACTCAGGGACGAGAGAACCCTTCAGGCCAGGTAATTAATCCTTGGAGTGACCGGGAAACCCAGAGTTTTGGGAAGGCTGGGGATTCTTTGAAAGTGAGGTGTGTGTCAGAATGAGGAATAGGAAGTATGGATGGTCAAAGGCAATTGTTTGTTTTTTAAAGATTTAAAAAAATTTTTGGCTGCGTTGGGTCTTCGTTGCTGCGCGCGGGCTTTCTCTAGTTGCGGCGAGCGGGGGCTGCTCGTTGTTGCGGTGCGCGGGCTTCTCATTGCGGTGGCTTCTCTTTGCTGCGGAGCATGGGCTCTAGGCGTGCGGGCTTAGTAGTTGTGGCTCGCGGGGTCTAGAGCGCAGGCTTAGTAGCTGTGGCGCACGGGCTTAGTTGCTCCGCGGCATGTGGGATCTTCCTGGACCAGGGCTCAAACCTGTGTCCCCTGCATTGGCAGGCGGATTCTTAACCACTGCGCCACCAGGAAAGTCCCAAAGGCAATTGTTAAGGGACTCAAGTAGAGGGGCTTAGAGAAGAGCTGGTGACAGTGTCTATAGATGCTGAAAGTTTGCAACACTTACACTGGACTGTTATTCATGAGGCCAGCCGGGGACTAAGGGGTGAACACTAGTGCTGTCCTTTTGGGAGGCCCTACCCAGAATCCTGAGACGGAGCTGGGAGGCACATCTTCTCAGTGCTTCCCTCCCACCTTCTGAGAACCAGGAGCCTGACCCCTCCACGTCCCCTCTGAGGCGTTCTTGTGCCCCCACCAAATGCTCTAGGTTGAGGATTCCCAGGGTGGGGAGGTGCCCTGGACTCCAGCCCTCCACAGTCATTTCCATGCCTCTCTCCCAGCAGACCTCACCCCCTAAACAGTGGGCAACCTCCATTGACTCTGAACCATGTCCTGAACTTAAAGACAACTTGAACTCTGATCCTGATTCCTTTTGAGAGATAGCAGGTTATCGCAGTTCCATAGGTTCAAGACTTCTTCCCTTCCCCACACCCAACATCAGGGGACCAAAACATGCAGTTGAATGAGGCATCCCTTATCCCTTTCTGCCGTGTAGCGGGGCTGGGATGGCACCTGGAGATGTAGAGAGAGGCAGGGCAGGGAGGACACTCAGCCTTCCGGGGGACTTGGGACCTGTTATCCTCTCACTTATCTCTCCATGGAGGCGCTTTCCCATCCTGGGGCAGCCCTTCGATTCAGAGCTCGCCAGGCTCAAATCCTGCCTTCTGCGTTTCTTAGCCGAGTGGTCGTGGTCCTTTCAGTTGATGTTTCTGAACTTCAGTTTCTTCCTGTTAAAGTTGGAGCTGATGTTTCCTACTTTAGGAGTCAGCTTGAGGATAAATATACACATACCGTGCAGTCCCTGTCTCTCTTACATCTGTTTCTCCACATTTCCTGGTGGTCCATTTTTATTACATACAAATATCCAGTTGTTCTGCTGCTAAATTTGTTGAAAAAACGATCTTTTCCACCACCAATTTATCTTTGTACTTTTCTCGAAAAATCGATCGACCACATATATGTGGGACTATTTCTGGACTCTTTATTCTGTTCCATTGATCTACATGTCTATCCTTTTGCTAATATCACGCTATCTTGATTACTTTAGTTACATTTCAAGACTATAAGGTATGTCTTGAAACCAAGTAATATCAGTCCCCCAACCTGTTTCTGCTTTCTCCAGATTGGTTGGCTCTTTTAGATCCTTTGCTTTGCCATCTAAATGTAAAATTGAGCCTGCCAGTGTCTTTAAAACGCCTGTAGGATTTTGACTAGAATTGCATTGAATCTATAGATCAGTTTGGGGAGAAATGCCATCTTAACAAGACTGAGTCTTCCCAATCCTTCAAAGTGGTATATCTTTCTGTTTATTTTGATTTTCTTTAATGTCTCTCAGCAATATTTTTAAAGTTATTAGCCTTGTACTTGTTTTGTTAAATTTATTCCCAAGTATTTTTGATACTCTTTGTTAATAACTATGAAGGGAGGAGATTTTACCCTACTTGCTGACTAGCAACCTAGCCTGGTAGAGTTTCCCGGGTGCCGGCAGAAGACACGAGACTCGTGGGTCAGAGACAAAGGACTCTATGACTCATGGCCGGTAGCATGAACTTCATGTTTGCATCAATTTTCTTTCCCTCCAAGTTCCTAGGGCAGTCACAGGTGTTTTTGTAGAACGTAAAACAATCTGCTCTTTTGTTTGGTCAAATTATAGCTTCATGTTCCTTATAGGACCTAATGTACAATCTATGCGTCAACTGTTCCTCAAGCTAAAAATTACACAAAGAGCTGAAATTCAGTTTGCTTTAGTATTAAATCATTAAATTAGAAACTTGGAGATTATTTATTTATTTATTGAAGTATAGTTGATTTACAATGTTCTGTTAGTTTCTGCTGTACAGCAAAGTGATTCAGTTATACATATACATTTATTCTTTTTCATATTCTTTTCCATTATGGTTTATTGCAGGATATTGAACTTAGTTCCCTGTGCTATACAGTAGGACCTTGTTATTTAGAGATAATTTAAAATTTGAATTCCAAGCTGTCAAATACAGAAAGGTAAAGAGAGTTTTAAAGTTCTATATAAAAAATCAGTATGTACACACTTAAAACTTTATGCCTATTTTGAGTTGTTGGAAAACTATAAGACTGTTGTATAGCCACGTTGTTCTAATTTAATAGTATCCTTGTTTCTGAGGAAAACAGAGCAACTTCTACACAGTCTATTATGCTTTTCTAAACTGTTTAAAGGTACTTTTCTATTGTCATTTTTAAAAATAAAGTGCGAATTCCAGCTCTCACACCGAAAAAAAAAATAATATAGTTTTTGAACAAACACTAAGTCCTGAGGTGGAATTTTGGGGTAAAAAGAAATCATTTATATTTTCTGAATGAAATGAAAAATAGAGTGAATTTAATTCTATACCTGAATATTTAGGGTTTGATAATCATGATTCTCTCTGGAGTGCTGTTGTTGGAGCTTATATACCCTAAAGAAGTTTTAATAATGTATTTAGTATCTATACTAAGGATAAATACACAGCGTGTGGAGTGACTATCCAAAGAGAAATATTCTCTATGTACAGATGTGAAAACATCTCTAAACTACATTATAAAATAACCAAGAAAGGTATCATATACTTTCGTGGTTTTCAAGCCCTTTTACATATGTTGATTGATAACAAGTGCATAGTAGAGAAAGAACGAAGTTTACATTATGTAGGGTCATGAATATTATGTTTCCAAAAGGAAGCTTTTCTCCTTTTAAGGCAGCCATCGATTTGGAAAAGGGACCTTGAGAGTCCACAGTCTTGGGTCAGCCAATGGTGTGATGTCACTACCCCTCCATTTTTACTAGAATAAGTTGAACCTTGGTCAGTGGGTGTATTGGCTCCCTATTGCTACTGGAACAAACTACTGCAAATTTTGTGTCTTAGAACACACAGACTTATCTTACAGTTCTCAGGGTCAGAAGTCTGAAATCAGTTTCTCTGGGTTACAGCCAAGGTGTCGGCAGGACTGCATTCTCCCTGGGGGCTCTAGGGGAGAATCAGTTTCCTTGCCTCTTGCAGCTTCTAGAAGCTGCCTTGACCCATGGCCCCACCTCACTCCCACCTCTGCTTCCATCACCACATCGCCTTCCCTGTCTTCTCTGATGCTTCTGTCTCTCCCTTATAAGGACTCTTGTGATTACATTGGGCCCTCCCAGGTAATCTAAAATAATCTCCCCATCTCGAGATCATTAATCATGTCTTTGAAGTCCCTTTTGACATTGAAGGTAACATATTCATGGGTTCTAGGATCAGGATGGGCTCTTTGGGGGCCATTATTCCACCTACCACAGGCAGGTAAGGTTTAATAACCTCTAAGAACCATGTCTCCTCCTTCTTCCAAAGATGGATGGGGGACTTCCCTGGTGGCGCAGTGGTAAAGAATCTGCCTGCCGACGCAGGGGACACGGGTTCGAGCCCTGGTTCGAGAAGATCCCACATGCCGCGGAGCAACTAAGCGCGTGCTTCACAACTACTGAGCCTGCACGCCACAACTACTGAGCCCACGTGCCACAACTACCGAAGCCCGCCCGACTAGAGCCTGTGCTCTGCAACAAGAGAAGCCACGGCAATGAGAAGTCCGTGCACCGCAACGAAGAGTAGCCCCCGCCCGCCGCAACTAGAGAAAGCCCACGCGCAGCAACGAAGACCCAATGCAGCCAAAAATAAATAAATAAAATAAAAAACAAAGATGGATGGCCAAAGTCTGAACTGGAAAAAGTGTGTGTAGGAGACCTACCAACATATCAGTGCACTGTTTTGGCAAACTCACTCTTCATTTGGCTAACTGTTAAGAGCAGATAAGAACAGTACAGATGTGCTTCACACACACACACACACACACACACACACAGATACACAGTGGCATCAGCTGGACGGCCATGTCTGAAAAGTTCTAACACTCTGAAGGTTCCTTGACCTGCTGCCATGGTGATCTTACCTTTGGCTCTTCCGGCAGTTCATCCGGCCACTCCTGCAGTAGCGGGGGAGGGGAAGTTGGGACATCAGTTCATTGGCAGCTTTACGCTTGGGGAACTTCGTTCCCTCACCCACGAGTTTGTTTCTAAATCTAATTTTTGGACTTTCCTGATCCACTTTCTCTAACTGGTCATTTGGGCTGCTGTTGATTTCAATGTCATTTGTTTTGTTTTCTGATTTTGTTTTTTCTCTTGCTTCTTTTCCTTTTTCCTATTCAGACGTATTCAGAGGGTACAATTTGGCACTGAATCATCATACCACCTGTTTCTATTTTAATTTTACTATTAGTTTTTGGAAGGCTGAATTATTCTTCATTCAGCAAGTGGTACGGGTCCCACCCATAGCCCATCCTATTCTCCAAAGAGTATCTCTGATACCAAGTTTTTGAGTACTGTTTATGATATTTTTCTATGTAAGTGCGCACACATACAAACAGAAAGTAAAACATCATATTAGTTTAATCATGTAGACAGCAAATGTATTTCATTCTAAAGAGCCCATGGTAAGCCTTTGCAGTGGTGTTTATATTTCTGTGCCTCCTGCCTCTAGATTGCTGGCCATTCTCTCTACTCAGGGAACACTGGATATGAATACACTTCTGCAGTTAGTTTCTCGGGATGGAAAATCTCAATTGTTTACACACAGATATGATTCCATGTATTTCAAATAGGCTATTTATTAACTTTTCATTCTGAAATTTTTACAGATATGTAGGCAGTTGCAAAACCAGTACAGAGAGGCTTCCGTGCATCCTTCACCCAGTTTCCCCTGGTAGTTACATCTCATGTAACCAGTACAATGCCCTCCAGCCAAAGACCCACCAGGAACACGCCTCCAGCTGAACAAGTTGGGTTTATTACTTATTGCAGTGATGGAGGACACACACTGTGGGGAGCCACGGGACATCTCAGAGTGTGGTAGAGAGAACCTACTCTAGGATTTGGGCTTTGGTTGGGTGATTTGGGGGACATCTAAGGAAGTGGGGTTCACTCTTGATTGGCTGCTCTCAGAAAGCAGGGGCAATTCTATGATGGGGTGTCTCAAATCTTATCTCCAGGGAGAAGAGGCAGCACAAGGATAAAGCTGTCTTCGGTAAAGAAGCAGCAGACGCTCATTTTCGCCAAGGTGGGGAGATTTTTGGTATTTTGTGGGTGGCGCAGTGACCTGGCTTTTGTCAGTGGCTTAGACAAAACGATAAAGTGGACTTGTTTTGCCTCATTTTATCATGGTAGCCTTGTCTGAGGTTGGTATCCTGTGAGGTTGTTTATGTCCAAAAGGAGAATAACATGGCAGAGCTGTGAATGCCAGGTCAGCTTCTGGATGTCAGTGTCTGCTTTCCTCCTTCCTCTCTCATCTTTTGTGCACATCGGTCCGATGCGTGTGTAAACTCTGTGCCATTTCAGCACATGTGTACATTCGTGTAACCACCACTGCACTCAACACACAAGACTATTCTATCACCATAAAGATCTCCCTCTTGTGCTGCCCTTTTATGGTTACACCCACCTACCTGCCCCCCCACCATCCCTAACTCCTGGCAACCACCAATTGGTTTTGCATCTCTGTGACTTTACCGCTTTGAGAATGCCATATAAATGGGATCATGCACCATGTGTCCTTGTGACATTGGCTTTTTGCACCAAGCATGTTGCCCTGGAGATCCATCCAAGTTGTTGTGTATTTCAATAGTGCATTCCTTTTTCTTTGCAGAGTAGTATTGCATGCCATGTGTATTAGTTTCCTATTGCTGCCATAGCAAGTTAAAACTTAGCAGCTTCGGACTTCCCTGGTGGCGCAGCGGTTAACAATCCACCTGTCAATGCAGGGGACATAGGTTCGATCCCTGGACCGGGAAGATCCCACATGCCACGGAGCAACTAAGCCCGTGCACCACAACTACCGAGCCTGCATGCCACAGTTACTGAAGCCTGCGTGCCTAGAGCCCATGCTCTGCAACAAGAGAAGACACCGCAGTGAGAAGCCAGTGCAGCACAACAAAGAGTAGACCCCGCTCGCCGCAACTAGAGAAAGCCTGCACGCAGCAACAAAGACTCAATGCAGCCAAAAATAAATAAATTAAAACAAAAACAACTTAGCTTTAACAACACAGATTTGTCATCTTACAGTTCTGTAGGTCAGAAGTCTGGTGTGGGTCTTGAGGGGCTAAGATCAAAGTATTAGTAGGCTGCATTGCTTTCTGAAGGCTCTAGGGAAAACTCCATTTCATTGCCCATTCCTTGTTGGCAGAATTCAGTTCCCTGTGGTTGTAGGACTGAGGTTCCTATCTTCTTGCTGGCTGTCAGCTGAGGGATGTTCCCAGTTTCTAAATAGAGGTCACCCACGTTTCTTGGCTCGTGACCCCATTCTTCCATCATTCCTCTCATGCTTAGAATCTCTCTTGTCTCTTCTTGCATCATTGAATCCCTCAGAGCCATCCTTTTGCTTTCCTCTTGCACATTTAAGATTATCCCCACCTGGAAATCCAGGATACACTTGCATCTCAAAGTCCTTAACCTTAATCACATTTGCAGAGTTTCTTTTACCATATAAAATATCTTCACAGGTTCTGGGAATTAGGGTAGACTTCTTTGGAGGGAACATTATTCTGCCTCACACACTGTGGATGTACCACGGTTTAACCATTCACCTACTGAAGGACGTTTTGGTTATTTCCAGTTTTTGGCTATTACAAATAAAGCTGTTGTGAACATTCTTGTTTAAAAAAAAAGTATAAGTGGATTGCACTCTGTTTCCTTTTGCAATGTACTTTTTTCACTCAGCCTCTTATTTCTGAGTTTGATTCATGCTGATCTTATAGAACTGGGTCCTTTGTAGGGGTCCGTGGACATTGCCCCCTGGAGTCCTACCCTATTCCACCGAATGACTGCCCCAAGGAGTCATCCACTGGGGCATCCATTCCCCTGTTGGTGGACATTTAGGTTGCTTCCCACATTCTGCTACTACAAACAGTGCTGCAGTTGACGTCTCTGTGCAGATCTCCATGTGCAAGTCTGAAGCATTTTTCTAGACTGGACATGTAGGAGGGGAATTTCCTGTCTTAGAGTATATGTGTGTGTGTGTGTGTGTGTGTGTCAGTTTCAACTAGCTCTTTTCTAATTGTTCTCAAATTCTTTTCTTTCCACCAGCAGTGAAGAAAGACTTTCCCACATCCCTGTCAACATTTGGGGTCATTGTTCTTTTTCATTTTTGCCTCCCTGAAAGGTGTGAAATGACATCTGGTAGTTTTAATTTGCATCTTCCTGATCACTGTTGAGGTCCAGCACATACATCCACCCCTGCCTTGCACCTCCTCTTTCTATAGAACTGACTTCTTTTCTCCTGCTGCCAGTATCAGAGGTTGCCGCCTCGACCTGTTTTTAAGCAGTAAGATCTGGGCGGTGCAACCCGACAACTGAAATATGGTGTCTTGTCTGAAATTACAGGATGTTCCTCGGGCCTCTGTGTTTCCATGGGAACAAGTAACAGTCATCCTTCATGATTAGGAGGTATCCATGGCAACCAAGCCAGCAGCATTTGAATGAAACCAATTTTATTTATTTTTTTGCAAACACATGAAGGTTAAAATGCATTTCTCCGACTATGGCTTCCAAGAATAGGAAGGCAGCCTGGTCTGCCTGGTGAAACAGAGACTCTTGACCTCCTGCTGGAAAGGGGATGCAGGATCAGCTGGTCCTATGACCTAATTTTGTAGACTGGAAGCCCGAGAGGTCATGTGGAGGTCACACAGTGAGTCTGAGCCGAGGGAAGACGCCTGAACCAGTGCTCCGAGGTCTGGAGGAGACTCGGAGGTCGGCCGGTTCGCCCTTCCTGGGGTCTGTCCCTGGGGATGCCACCTTCATCCTGCAAGATGTTAGCAAACTCACTCAACTTCTCTGGAGTCCTGCTAGTACCAGTTGTGTTGCTTAGAGCTCGGTGCGGGGCATGAGCCCAAGCATCCCAGTGTCTGCTTCCTCAAATTAGAAGAGACTTGCTACTAAGTCAAAGGCCAAAGGCAGCTGTGTTTTTAGAGGCAGAGATAAAACTCAGGGGGTCAGCTTTCCGTCTTCTTTGCCTTTGTAAAATAAAGAGCGGTTTTCTTTTTCCATTTCCTTTTTTTTAGGTGGTGGGGAATAGAGACAGTCACTGCTCTTACTTCCTGACTCACTGGATTGATGATAAGTCATGAGCCTGGGGATGGAAAGGGGCTGGCCTGGAGTCACACAGCAGAGTCAAGGTTAAGTCGAGTCTCCTGGTTCCAGCCTGGTGTTCCGCCCCCTACCCCATGCTCCAGGCATCCTCTGCCTTCTCTGAGCCCCTCTAAGTGTGGGTTTGGGGGGAACAGTTTCAGCATGTACTCTTGCTTCTTACCTGGGGGAACTTTAGAGGAAGTCACTTTTCCCTCGTAGAACCTCAATTTGCTCATCTGGAAAATGGAGCTCCCCATAGCTGTCTAAGTTGTGAGGTGGGGATGATATTTGAATGTGTCTCAATGCGGGCAGTATTGCCCCTAAGTGGACAAAAAAAATTGATTCTAGGAAGGGGAGGTGAAAAAGTCTCACTCTTTTTCTGTGTAAAGCCTGATATACATATAGGACAAAAAGATACTTACTGTATATCTATGGTTTTAGAATTTTGTTGAGGGGAAACTAGGAAATGAAAAAGACTCCTTAAGGGGAATGAATAAAAGGTAGAGAAACACTGGTCCGTACCCCGGGGAACCATGTGGTTATTATTACTAACTTTGTGTTTGGAGCTTGTGTTGGCTGCTGGCTTCTAGGGGGAGCTGTTTGGCGTGTAGGGTCAGAAGAGAGCCTGACCCAGCCCAGACTCTGCCCCTGTGGTTCAGTGTGATCCCCAGGCATGTCACAGCTTCCCATCCATATGTAAAGGGGGTCCCGCCAGCTCCGTGAGTGGGGCCTGGTTCTCAGGCAGCCAAGATCCCGCCTGGTGGATCCGTGGGGGTCCAGCAGGAAGCAGATGGCACTTACACGAGGATGATTTGAGGTGTGGGCGGGTGTGGGGAGCCATGAAGAGGAGTGCAGGACCCCAGAGCTACTGGCAGCTGGGGCTGGTCCACTGAGGCTGGTAGGAGGGGAGGGGAGCGTGGCTGCTGGGAGGCGAGAGCGCAGGAGACCTGATGGTAGTCCGTGGTAGTCGGGAGCTTTGGTGGAGAGAGGCAGCTGACCCAGGCGACTCTCCTCCCTCCCCTGATCTCCTGCCAGGGCTCCCCACTGGCCAAACCCCATGGAAGCCGGAGGACCCAGAAGCCAGGTTGGTGGTCTACACCCTGAGGCAGGAGGCGGGGTGGAGAAGGATGGAGAATGGAATGGGGCTAAGCGGAAGCTGTCCGGAAAGGTGCCTAGATTCCTCTTCCTCTGGCGTGCAGGAGGAAGAGTGGAGTCCTACCCCAACCATCCTGCCCTGCAGCCCCCTTGCTGGGTTTCTGCCTTCGGATGCAGATAGGGTGTAGCCTGGGCTTTTTTTTTTTTTTTTTTAATCTTGAGTTTATTTGAGCAAAAATCAATTTGAATTGTGCAGTGCCAAACTGGAAGTGGTTAGAGATGCTCCCCAGGGTGTCTGAATTGAAGTTTACGGCTACTCTGGGAACACCCACGAGGGTCTTTGCTATTTATCTACTGGGTTAGGAGCTAGTGGATAAGTTCCTTTCCTCTAGTCTCAGCTTCCTCATCTATAAAATGGTGGTTGGACCACGCAGCCTCTGAGCACCTCTTGCTCAGACCCAGCAGGCAATGGCCGTGATCTGTACAGGCTGTGGGAACATCAGTCTTTTTTATTTTTAAAAAATTATTTATTTATTTATTTATTATTTTTGGCTGTGTTGGGTCTTCGTTTCTGTGCGAGGGCTTTCTCTAGTTGCGTGAGCGGGGGCCTCTCATTGTCGCGGCCTCTCTTGTTGAGGAGCACAGGCTCCAGACGCGCAGGCTCAGTAGTTGTGGTGCAAGGGCTTAGTTGCTCCGTGGCATGTGGGATCTTCCCAGACCAGGGCTCGAACCCATGTCCGCTGCACTGGCAGGCAGATTATCAACCACTGAGCCACCAGGGAAGCCCTGGAACATCAGTCTTTTTTTTTTTTTTTTGGCGGTACGCGGGCCTCTCACTGCTGTGGCCTCTCCCGTTGCGGAGCACAGGCTCTGGACGCGCAGGCTCAGCGGCCATGGCTCACGGGCCCAGCTGCTCCGCAGCATGTAGGATCTTCCTGGACCGGGGCACGAACCCGTGTCCCCTGCAACGGCAGGCGGACTCTCAACCACTGCGCCACCAGGGAAGCCCGGAACATCAGTCTTGATCTTAGAGAAGAAGCAGCCTCGCTGGGCTCCTTGTGTCCTGCCAGGTGCCTCTGTGTGTCTCTTGCCTAGAGGTGTGTGGGCACACCTGCCCAGGAAGGGGCAGTGAAGCTGTGGCCAGGTGTGTGTGTGTGTCAGGGAGAGGGGGTAGTTCCTGAGAGGCTTCTGGAGGCTGAGGGCAGTGTCGCACAGATGGGTGGGACACAGTGGTTAGTTATGGAGGACGCCCAGGTGGAGGTGACGGGGGGTACTGGGGTGGGGGCGAGATGAAGGCAGACTGGGGGGTGCAGGAAGAGATTTCCTGGGGAAATCTCCAAAAAGAGTGGGTCTTCCCTATTGTGTGACTAGCAGACACCGTAGAGAGGGAGCGGAGTGAGGAAGTTTCTAAGTAGAAAGCGCCACGAGGGAAGCAGAGAGGCCCTAAGACATGGCAGTCACTGGGCTGAAGAGGAAGCTTTTCTGGA
The DNA here is from genome assembly GCF_059928025.1 of Delphinapterus leucas. Taxonomy (NCBI): domain Eukaryota; kingdom Metazoa; phylum Chordata; class Mammalia; order Artiodactyla; family Monodontidae; genus Delphinapterus; species Delphinapterus leucas. The sequence continues at coordinate 112,121,841 of NC_143134.1, forward strand.
AGAGGTGACCCCAGGGCTGCCTGGTAGGCCTGAACCCATCCCCTCTGGTGGCCCACTTCCTCCAGTCCCAAAGTGGCTTTGCCTGCTTGCCCACCGGCCAGGGCTCAGCACTGGCCTGCCCTAGTGGGATGAGGGGCTCAGCTCTGTCCTTCCACCCTTCTGAGGACCCCTGTGCAAGCCGGCTGCATGGAGAGAACGGACCGGAAAGTGTAGCGCGGCCCCCCAATAGCCCGATCTGCCTTCTGGGAAAACCTGCTCCTTGTCTGTCCTGTGTGTGTGCACGTGTCCACACATCCACTCGTGCACGTGTATCTGGGGATGGATCCGAGTTGGTACGCATTGGAGTGTCTACATGGATGCAAACGTGTGTGTGTTTTCTGGGCGTGCGCCTCTGACTCTGCACCCCGGTGTGTTCGCAGGTACCAGGGAAATCTCCACCCCATCCTTTTTCCTGTCCTTTTTCTTCTTCTGAGTCAACAGGTCTTTCCCAAGCACCCCACACACACCAGCCTCCGTGCAGGGCACTGGGGGTGTGGAGATGCAGCCGGCTTAGGCGTGGGCATTAGGAGTTCCACCGTCAAGCAGAGGACACACACACACACACACACACACACACTGTGCAAAGTGAGAGCGTAGATAGGCTACTCCACCGTCAAGCAGAGGACACATACACGCGCGCGCACACACTGCAAAATGAGAGCGTAGGTAGGCTACCCTGGCCTGGCTTTTGCTACAGGAGCCCTGAGGGGGCTGAGAGCTGGGGGCGGAGGAGGTTACCAAGGGTTTCCTCCAGGGCGTGCTGGATGGGTCAGGCTGGGACGAGCAGGAAGGGGGGCTTCTGTGGGAGCCACAGCCCAAGCACTAGAAAAGAGGCAGCCAGTGCCAAGCCCGGCGTCGGGGAACCAGGGGAGAAAGCGGCCAGGTGGACTGACCTGGCTGTTTAAATGGGCGTGCTCAGGCCGTGGCTAAGAGTTTAGAATGAGCGGTCGCCATTTAAAAATCAGAATATTTCATATTAAACGCCCCCCCACCCCAGATTTCCAGGTCCTCCTGAACCGTGGGAAGCTTTGGCTGCACTGAGCCCCCCGTTGCTTTGCTGAAATAATCAGCTGGAGCCGAGCAGCTCACCGCTGCTCCCCTTTACTCCATTACCTGCCTGGCCCTTGCACTATTCTCAAGTTTAAAGCCTCAGGAAGAGACAGTTCCAACTGGAAGCTAGAAATCATAGAGTCTCGTGTTTGAAGGGACTGCTTGTATACCTCCAGTAACAGGGAGCTCATTGTCACACATCACAAGATGTGCGCCTTGAAGTGCGGGTTTTAGGAGACCTTTTTTAAAAAAAAAGTTGTGGTAAATATATACGAAATATATACATGAAATTTACCATTTTAATCATTTTTAAGTGTACAACTCAGTGGTATTATGTACATTTATAAAGTTGTACAACTATCACCACTGTCCATTTCTAAATCTTTCCCATCACTCCAAATAGAAACCCTGTACAATCAAGCAATAACTCCCCAAGCTCCCCTGTCCCTAGCCCCTGGTAACCTTTCTGTCTCTATGAATTTGCCTATTCTGGGTATTTCGTACAAGTGGAATTATACAATATTTGTCCTTTTGTGTCTGGCTTTTGTCACTCAGCATGTTTTCAAGGTTCATCCAGATTGCAGCATGTATCAGAACTTTCATTCTTTTAATGATGGAATTACCTTCCATTGTATGCGGCTACCACACTGTGTTTATCCATTCATCTTGTTGATGGACACTTGGGTTGCTTCTACCTTTTCGGCTATTTTGAATAATGTTGCCATGGACATTTGCATACAAGTATTTCTCTGTGTCCCTGTTTTCAGTTCTTTGGGGTATAGGAGTGGAATTGCTGGGTCATGTGGCCACTCTGTCTTTAACTTTTTGGGGAACCGCTATCTGTTTTCCACAATGGTTGGACCATTTTATGGGGACCAGTTGTGTGTTGGCCTGGCCTGGACGGGAATGACAGGAGGGCCTGACTGGGTGGCTTAGATTGTCCACGCTCACCCTCTCTCTCCCTCTGTTGACAGAGTCGCCCCAAGAAAGGCCGGGCTCCCGGCGCAGCCTGCCGGGCAGCCTCTCAGAGAAGAGCCCCAGCATGGAGGCTTCAGCTGCTACACCGTTCCGGGTCACGGTAACTATCTCTGCGTCACCATCGCCACCTGGCCTGGGGTGCTGCTCTGCGACCCCGCGGCCCCCATTCCTGGAGCCTCACGGACCGGGAGAGCATCCAGCCTCCCTTGTTCTAGGTATCCGATCGCTCAGCTGCTCCCCTCTCTGTGGCTCAGCCCCATCCCAGGGGGCCACGTGGGGGCCCCTTCTTGCGAGGGAGGGGCCAGACAGAGGACAGACAGCTCTGCAGGCCATGGGGCCCAGAGCTGAGCTGGCCTGGGAAGAAAGAGGCTAGTGTGAGGTCGGATAAACGCACCCTCATCCATGCGCACACATGCCATGCTTCCTTAGAACGCACCCTTTTTGTTTCCACATTTTAATATCTCTCACATTACAGCCCGTGGTGTGTCATAATTTAATTGCTGTGCTTTTCTTTCTTGGTGGCGCATAAAATAATGCTGTATCTTACAACTGATGGTGTCTTAGAATCAACCAAGGGCAGTAGATATATCTTAGCTACTGATTACTAGTAGTCCCACCAGCACACATTCTTTTATTTCAAACCTAAATGACTTAATGGAAACAGAATCCAGCGAGCCTTAATATCTGACTCTCCGTGTCCCCCTGTGTCCCCACCATCCTTCCACGCACCTGCAGTTCTACGTCCCTTTACTGCCCCCATTCACATGTTACCATGTGCCCCTTTGTCCATGCTCTGCCAGCTGCTGGACAAGTAGACATGTTCTCTTCCCCTGGGAGCTCACAGTCTGTAGGGGAGGTCGCTATTTGATCATTTGTTCATCCATTCATTCATTCAACCATTTTTTATGGCGTGCCTGCTGTGTGCCAGGTACCATTCTTTGCACTGGGGCTAAGTGGGAGGAGCTGGCCAAGAGAGTACCAGGTGGATGAAGCCCTTGACCTTATGGGCTGACATTCTTGTGTTGGAGCTATGTGCTGTGAAGGAGAAAAGTAGACTGATAGGGAAAACCAGGAGAGCTTCCTTGCGGTGGTGTGGTTGAGAAGTGACAGTTGAGCTGGAGTCCAAGGGATGAAGAGCTAGCCCTCTGGGGCTCCGGGGAAAGAAGGTTTTTTTTTTGTGGTATGCAGGCCTCTCACTGCTGTGGCCTCTCCCGCTGCGGAGCACAGGCTCTGGACGTGCAGGCTCAGCGGCCATGGCTCACGGGCCCAGCCGCTCCGCGGCCTGTGGGATCTTTCCGGACCGGGGCACGAACCTGTGTCCCCTGCATCGGCAGGCGGACTCCCAACCACTGCGCCACCTGGGAAGCCCGGAAAGAAGGTTTTGATGGAGGGAATAGAGAGGGCACAGGCTTGGCTGTTGCCATACAGTGTGATATGGGGGTTCCAGGTGAGGTGAGAGTGGGCTGGGAAAGGTGCTCCCTGGGGACACCTTTGAGCTGGGTCTTGAAGGGTTCCTTAGGAATTGGGCAGGCAGCGACAGAGAGGGAGTTCCAGGTAAGGGGAACAGCAGTTGCAAAAACATGGAGGCTGGCATGGAAGCACACTAGAAATTGATTTGTGTGGAATGGTGAAATGCTTGGTGGGACTGGACGTGAGGGGTCTGGAGGTCAGGGTAGGAGGTGAGGCTGGGAAGATGGGCCAGGTCCGGGTCAGGTGGCACCTCAAGTCCTCAGCTAAGGGGACGGGGCTTTCCCCAGGGCCACTGATTCTCCTGCTTTTTGTGTGTCATAAAAATGCTCTCAAAATAAGAACCTTGGGTCCCCTCAAGATTTCAGTGCAGTGGGCCAGGGGCAGAGCCTGGATATCTGCATTTTTAACAAGCTCATGAAAGAGGTAGTCCTGAGCCCTAGGCTCTGGGTCAGATCAGCCTCCAGGCAGTGAGAAGGAGAAGGACACCTGTGCTGAGGAAGGATTCCTGATCACCTCCCTGGGTGAGACCAGGGCCCTTGGGAGATGGTCTCCAGCTGTGGGGAGGATCAGGAGGCTGGCACCTGAGAGACCCTGATCGAATCAGCTGACGCAGAGGCCAAGTCCTGCCCTTCCTGGACCCCCAGGGCCACAGGCACCAGGGCTGAGCCTTCAGGATGCCTTAGGGAACGATGACTAATCATAATGTAGCCCCCTGTACTATGTTCACGGTCTTACCTATTCGATCTCTTTTAAACCTTGAGACAACCCTGAAACTGATACTTTTATCACCCCATTTTACAGATGAGAAAACTGAGGCCCAGAGAGGTGAAGTCCCTCACCCGAGCTCCAAGTGCTCATAATGGTGGAGCCAAGATTTGGACTCAGGTCTCCCTGACCTGAGCGTGTTGCACCCCTAGCGCAGGAGCATGCTGCACCCCTCTGGCTGGACTGGAACCAGAGGAGGGGGACCCTTCCCCCACACCCTCCCAGAGCCCCCTCAGCATCACTTTTTACCCGCTTCCCTTTCTTTTGCTGCTCTAATAGGTGTACCGTCACACCTCGAGGTTGCTATAATTTGCAGTTCTTTAATTGCCAGCTAGGCTTGGCTTTTTTTCTGTAGTGTCGTCTTCACTATGTTTCCTGGTATGGAAACCACCTGTGGCTCAGAGCCAGAGCCAGAGCCAGCCTTCTGAGCCACCAGGCCCCCGACTCACAGTCCCGTGAGATTAGGGTCTGCAGGATGGAAAGTGTGTTCAGCCGTCATTTTACCCACTTCTCACAGCAACCCTGAGGGAGGTACCATTAGTGTCTACCAGTCACAGATGAGGGAACTGAGGCTCAGAGAGGTGAAGTTATTTGCCTGGTGTCACACAGCTCTTGAGTGACAGAGCCTGGCATGGATACTAGGATGGCCGGACATTTATTTTTTGTGTCTTTTTGCTCGGCACCTTGTCCTTTTCTGTGTGCGGCAGTTAAGGAAAGGGGCGTGAGTCGAATTTCTATCCTGGGCCGGTGCTCAGAGCTGGGGGGGACTAGGGAGCTCAGAGGTGGGGATCTGGGTTCAAATCCCGGCTCTTGCATGACCTGTGTGACCTCGTTAGTCCCTCGACCTGTCTGAGCCATGCGTGCTCATCAGTAAAGGGCAGGGAATGACTGCCCTTCCTTGAAGCACTTGGTGGACCTTTGTGTGTACACACCAGCCCAGGTCTGACCCATGGTAGATGCTTACCCCGTGAAATCCACCATTATCATCTGAATTGCATTTCCTCTTTTGGCTCCAGGACAGTAAAGATCTGGGGAGGGTTGGGGTGGAGGGCGAGGACCGGGTGCTTGGGGGAAGGTCAGATGTGCGCCTGACCTGGACCTTAGGGACAGGCTTGACACGGACCCCGTGCAGGACCAGAAGCACACCCTCTCCTCTGCAGCCTGAACTTGCACTTGCCCCCGTGTGCTCCTACAAGCCAGATCCTCACGCGCTCGCTGACTGCTGCTCTGTGTACCCCTGAAGGAACGCAGGGAACATGGTTTTGCCTGGAGGAGGCAGGGGAGATGTCACAGGATGTACTTGAATAACTGTCGTCTTCGCCTCCATTTCAAACCAGGGTGATGAGATGTCACCACCTCTCACAGCGGTGCCCCTTGGCAGTGATGTAGTTTAATGGAGAATCCCCGTCGGGGTCTGTAGGACTCACTCTATCCACCTCCTTCGTGCAGACTGAGGCCCAGGAGGGGCCAGACTTGACCAGGTCGCCACTCAGCTGGGAGGGCTTCTGAGTCTGGGCTGTTTGCACCCTCACTTGCGGCCTTTACCCCTTTTGTGAGTCAGCCTGGGACCGCAGTCACCCCACAGGGCATCGGGCTCAGTGCTGCTCCCACCTCTGCCTCTTGGAGACCCTGGGACCCTGGGAGAGCCTCAGTTTACCCTTCTGTAAAAGGGGGGGAGTGACTTCGAGTTTTGAGCATACAGTAGGCGCTTAAACACTTTGATGCGGTTTAAGGGAATGAGCCATAAAGTCCACAGACCTGGGACTGAGCCTCATGCCAGCTTTGTGACCTGGACAAGATATGGAACCTTTTGCCTACCTGGCACAACTTCCTTCTACCTACAGGTGGAGTTGGGGGTGGGGGAGTAGTTCCCCGGGGCCACTGGGTGCTAGCAGGCCTAGTGGGTGCACCCTGAAAGCTGTGGGGGGCCCTGGATGAGGGCAGGATGGGGAAGGAGCTGGGAGCAGGCGACCAAAGGGACCTCCCGCCCATCTCCGGCCTTCAGCTCTTGGGCTCCAAAGAGATGGCGAGGCTGAGATTCGAACCCATGTCTGTCTTCTCTGCAGCCAGCAGGGAATCCTGGAAGCGAGAGAGGGTCAGAGGTAGGGGAGGCAGGCAGGCAGCGAGCTGGGGGCCTGGATCTGCACAGACTGTCAGGCTGGGTCCAGGGGCTCTGCATGGACCCATCGCTCTTCTTGAAGCCCAGGGACCCTTAGCAGCAGCAGGCTGCCCCCTCTCACCTGCCACCCCATGTTCGAGGAATTCACAGTCTGATTTGGGAGTTAAGGAGATGGTGACTGTTACCGGTCCCCTCAGCCCGCCGCCCTCCCCAGACCCAACCTCCCCTGGTGTGGGCTTGCTCCCTCCTTCCTCTGCTCCTGGCCCCTCCCATCGACCTTGAGGAGAGCTGTCAGGGTCTGGGTGTGGGAGGTGGCAGAGGCTCTGGGAAACTTGACAGCCAATTGATTCTTCCTCAGGAAGTTGAAAGTGAAGAGTTGTGTTTGAAGGTTTAGCTGAAATTAGGTCTCAGGGCTATTTTTTGCGAGTTGGAGAAGGAGAAGTGTCAGGGAGGGGAAGGCCCAGGGGGCTGGTGGATGCTGCAGATAAACTCAGTACCAGTTGATTGCAGATGCTTCTAGAAGCGGGTCTCAGTTCCTTTCAACCACCCACTTTTACTGGATGCTCAATTGTGTGCACCCTAGGTGGTCCTGAAGCTGTGACGGAGGTGTGCCTGGGGTGCTGTGAGAACCCAGAACAAGGGACAGTTACCTCTCACTGGCGAGGGTAGGGAAAAATTCCTAGAGGAGGATCTTTGGGGCTGGGCTTTGAGGGATGTGTAGGAGTTTGTCAGGAACAAAGGGAGAAGAGTATTCCAGTTAGAGTGGGATCTAACAAACTAGGAACAAGCCAATGGCCCTGTGATTAGATATGATGTTGAATGAGTTGAAGACATGATGGAGAGGAGCCTAGACAGAAAAGTGAGTGGGTGAGGCCTTTGGACTTTCCGCTACAGGACATAGGAGTCAGAGGGGATGATGAGTGAGAGTGGAGTGGGCAGGAGATCTCTGGGATGTGGACCTTAGGTTTCCCCAGCTGCTCACCCCTCTTCCTGCTCCTGTGGCTTCCCCAAACCCTCCCCACATTTCAGCTGTCTTTCTTTCTCTCTCACATACACAGAAACAGGTACATGACCACAACATGCAGGACTGTGGGTGACCGCCTCAACACCACTGTGGAAAGGCTGTTGGAAATTAACTGGTCTAAACCTTCCTTCTCCAGAGGAGGGACTGAGGCTCAGAGAGGTCAGGGTCCTTTCCCAAGGTCACACAGCATGTCCGGAGCAGGGCCTGGAATTGAGCCCATGTCTCTCCATTGCTGTCCTGTGCTCCTTATGCCTTGCTCCCTCCTGCCCTCATTTCCCTGCAGCTGAGTCCTTCTCCCCACCCCCATCATGCTTCCTGGGAGGAGGGGACTGAAGGGAATGGGCATGTGTGGGTCCAACTACCCACAGAGGCCCCCGATGTCTTATCAGCACACTGCCACCTCCTGGTCTGCCTCTCTGCCCCCATTAGTAGCCCTTGTCGGCTATGGGGACTCCTGTTGGGCATGGGGATGGTGGACAGAAAAGCTGGTCAGACTTCCAGATCACATGAGCCTGCTCTGTCACTGCACAGATGGGGAAACTGAGGCCCAGAGAAGGTAGGTTTGCCTGGGATACCTGCTGGGCCTCCCTGTACCACTCCAGGCTTCTACTGCCCATCCCAAATGCACATTTACATGGGACACATCTATGTCTGTGGCCCACAGACTGGTGGAGAGATGTCAATCGTGCCGTGTGGCAGACTGGCAGGCAGGAGTGCTGGACCTCAGATCGGGTGCCCTGCTGGACCCCAGATTGGATGCCCCAGTTTCCTCCTCGTAGTACCAGGAATTTGCCTGTGAGGCCGATGTCCCTTGCTCTGATGAGCCTCCTGAGCCGGAGTCTCCTGGCCCAGTGTCTGGCCATTTTTCTGCAGATGAGAGGGTTGGTGGGGGGAGCTTGCCCCGGACCCTCAGCCCTTCTCCTCCCCTGCCTTTCATGGAGCCTAATTGTTATTAAACTGTTTAAACCCAAAAGGCAAATTACTATCATTTTGGTCTGTGTCCATTTGGTCTGTGTCTGCCTTCTGTGGGGAGAGGCCCCCTTTCCCGCAGCAGGAAAGTAGGAGATGGGAACATTGTCGCAGACAGCCCAGGGTGGCCAGGGCTGGCCAGAACGGTCTGCAGGGCGGGAGCATGGGGCCAGGGGCTATTTGGCGCCTCCTGAGTTGAGGCCAGGCCAGCATCTGAGGCCTGGGACTGAGGGCAGGCTGCGGTATCTGGTAGGGTTGGGAGGCTGCCTGCCCCATTAATAAACACGAAGGTAGTTTCGTCAGCTTAGTTTTACGGATTAGGAAAGCAAGGCTCAGGGAGAAGGAACTGGCCCGGGGTCCCCCAGCCCGTGAGCGGCAGAGGTGGAAGTCACGCTCTGGTCTACGAGTCCTATTGTGGGTGTGAACTAACTTACTTTCCTCCCTCGCTTCTCTGCCTTCCTTTTTTCTTTCTTTTAGTACATTTTTAATCAGCACCAACTATGTTTCAGGGCCTGTGTGGGGCACTGACACAAATAGCATTAAAACGTAGGTTCTACCTGCAAAAATACGGCGGGTTTAGCTGGGCCTTGACAAAGTCATTTCCAGGCAGGTAAGGGGAAAGGACAGGCAGCCAGGACAGCCCCTGCGAAGGCCAGGAGATGGGAAACGGCATGAGTGACAGGAGACCCATGGCAGCACGTAGAGCAAACGGGATCGGAGGCTGAATTAGCAGGAGTATGGAGTCCCCAGAGAGGGAGCTGAGGGTGGGCCAGAGCTGGCCAGAGCAGACCTGGAGTGCAGTGTGTCCTTCAGAGCAGCATACCTGACCCAGCCGGGAGAGTCTGGAGCTCCTTAAGTGGGCAGAGACCAGGACCAGGGTGGGGGATGAGGGATGGAGAGCAAGCGAACTGCTTTTCTCAAGCAGGTTGTCGGGACCCCGTCCCCGCCCTCAACGTCTGAGCTTAGAATGTCTTTGTAGGTGTCCGTGAGGGCGGTGGTGGAGGGAGGAACCAATTCAAGGAGACCTGGAACCTCCTGCCTCGTTTCGGGAGGTGCCAGCTTGGCTCGAGCAGCTTGGGTGGGAGGATGGAGGGGGGAGAAAGGACAGCCTCTGCACCCTCAACCACCCGTCTCTGCCCCCAGTGTCCTGCAGAGGTACCTCTAGGACACCCCTGTAAGGCCCTGCACTCAAGCCTGCTGGGCGGCAAGGAGTTGGATAAACTAGTCCCCACTAAGGTGTCAGTGGCTGACTCCCTGATCCCTGTGTCATAGGTTCCTTGCACGAAAGGAACTTTATCAGTTGGAAGTTGGAGTCACGGTGGAATGTTGGGCTCTGTGACTGGCAGGTGGGATACTGTTTGGGGGTCTTTCTTCCTCTCTTCACACCTCCCTGGGTCCTGGGGATACAGTACTGGCTCTTCTCATAGGTCTACCTGGGATGGGGCAGGATTTGAATCTTAGCCCCATGGCTCCCCTCTGTGGGATCCCTCAGGCAAGGTCCTCAACTCTGTGCCTCTCTTTTTCCCATCTGTAAATGGGCACAGGAGTCCCTCGCTCACAGGGCGGCTGTGAGGGCTCAGTGCCTGGCATTCAGCCAGTGTTCACGCCCTGCCCCTCTTTCTGGTGGACGGGGCTCCCCCTACCCCACCCTTTCCCCAGAGCCTCGGGTCCTCCCTACCGCACCCCTCCTCCTGCTGCCCCAAACGTCATTGCCCCTGACAGAGCTTCTAGGGCTTGGCTCTGACACCGGGCTCTGATACCAGAAGGTCTAGAGGGTGTGAAGGAGTCCCTAAGAGACCAGAGACCAAGTTCCCAGGTACAGATGGAGGTTGGAGGTGTCCGTGCAGGGTGGTTTCTGCCCAGTTGGGGGCAGCAGAGGGCAGCAAGTGACTGCCTGGACGGCAGCTCCCAGAGGAGAGTGGAGATCCCAGGGGTTTGTGTGCCCCCCACCCCGACCTTGGGGCCATGGGGGTCCAGCTACACAGGCTGCAGAGCCCACTGCCGGGTAGAGGGAACAGCTCACATCAGGAGCGCCTGTAGGCCGCTGGGCCTGGCACTGTTGGCTGAGCCGACTGGGCTGGGTTGACCAGGGAGCTGGGGGACCTCTGAAAGGGGACCCTCATCAGGGACATGGAGGGGGGCAAGATCTGGAGCCGAGGCAGCCTTCCAGCAGGAGGAAGGGGGTTGAGGGGCCCAGTGTGTAGGCTGGCACTGTCTCTGCACCGCGGTCGCCAGGCTGGACCAATAGACCCTCCATCACGGTTGTCCTCTGATGAAGTCCGGCTGACCTGGGTTCGAATCCAGGCTCTGCCAGCTCCTTGCTGTCTGCAGGAGAGCACAAGGAGGCAGGGGTGGGGCAGTCATAAAACCTGTTTTACACAGTCCGCTGGGTCAGGCCCTCTCCTGAGCCCTCACTGGGTAGCATCTCATGATACCATGAGGCAGATAACACAAATCCCACTTTGTTTAAAGTGACAAAACCAAGGCAGCTGGAGAGTGAAGAACTTGCTGAAGCTCACTCAGCTCGAGAGCCTAGATAGTGAAGGTCTCACAGTGCCTGGCCCACAGCACGCAGCTCAGTCTCTGCCGGCCAGTGTTGTTATTCTTTCCATTTTATAGATGAGAACACTGAGGCCCTGAGAGGGGAGGTTGTTCCAGGCCACACAGCCAATCGGGGACAGAGCTGGCACTCAGCCTCATCTTGTTCTGCCCCTGCCTTCAGCTGGCCTGGCCCTCACAGGTCAGAAGCTGCCTGTGCAGGGCAGACACGCTGGGTGGGAGGGACCTGCTCCCCTCTTCCCACCCCACCCTGTGTGGCCCCTGTAGGCCTTCCCCTCTCCTAGGGGACCCAGGAAACTGGGTGTGAGGGGCAGGGCTCAGAGGCCTTTGTTCCCACCCCACCCCCATATGAAAATGCAGTGATCGCCTCTATCACATCCGGTGGCGTTTGGGTTGGATCGCAGACATAATTATGTCCGAATCTTCGGGTGGGAATTGTTTCCAAAGCCAGGAGGCCCTCTTTAGAGGCGGCAGCAATGGCATCTCTTTCCGACACAAGGCCCTGCGTGGGGATGAGTAACTTTTCCCATGGAATTGCTTGAAGACCATCTAAAATGAGCCATGATTGTTACTGCCCCGCTCCAGTGCCTTCGATGGCTGCCAGGGAGTGGAATCCAGCTCCCCTGCTGGCATCGAGGCCCCCAGGCCTGTCCCGGCATCCGTATAGGCTGGTCCTTCTGCCCACGCTTCCTCCCCATTTCCGTTCCTCCAGAGCTCCTTCCCTCCCCTGTGCTCCGCCACAGACTCCTGCAGACTTCCCCTCCCCAGGCTCCAGAACTTAGACGCTGTGACTTAACCGGACATGGTGACTTTCTCAAGGTGACTGTTTCTGATTTCTCTGAGCCCCAGGCACCGGGGCAGGGCCTCACCTGTCGCAGGCACCCGAGTGGTTTGTGGGGTGAAGGTATGTGAGAGACGCAGGGAGTGAATTCATCCAGTGAGTGAGGGCGGGGTGAGGAGAGGCGGTGTGTTTCCGCCTCCTTCCTCTTGAGAGCCCACTGCATCTCTGAGGCGGAGTGGCCACCCCCGTGGGAGGAGGTCAGCACAAGTCACCCAGACCACCGCTGTCTTGCCTTGAAATTGACCTTGCCTCCACCCCATGATCCCTCAGGGGCAGGACGCCCAGGTGAGCCTGGCTTGCAGACGGTAAATCAACCCAGGAGGAGAAATAGCCTATAAAATCCTCTCCCCAAATGGTGTGTTTTGTATCCTGCAGTGACAAGGGCTTTTGAAAGCACTGCTCACTCAGGTGGATTTATGGAGCTGCCGCCCACCTCTCCCCTCTCCCTGCCGCTAGCGTTCACTGGTCTCTGGGGCTGGAGCACCCTGGGGTCCTGGTGTTCCCTGGTGGCTCCTGGTCCAGGGAGAGATGGGATAGCTCCTCTTCCCCGCCGTGATGCTCTGGGGCTATCCCCGCCCAGCTAAGTGCCTGGGAGGGCAGGGTGGTGCAGTCTGACCCAGCAGAAGCTCCCTGTGGCCCAGCACAGGGCCTGAAGTCCCACCGTTAGCACCCTTCCTTCAGGCAAGCTGTTGTCTCCAGAAGGTCCCCTTGTTGTCACCGGCAAATGGGTCACCAAGGAGGGGAAGGATGGCATGCCCAAGCTGGAAAGGGAGTTAGAGATCATCTAGACCAATCCTCTCATTGTACGGATGGGGAAACTGAGTCACAGAGAGGCTAAGGTGCTTGCTCACAGCCTCATAGTGCAGTAGCGGAATTATGGAAGGTCTTGGGCTCTGGTGCAGACCACCTGGGTTGAACCCAGCTCTGCCACTTCCTGGCTGTGTGGCCTTGTGCAAGTAGCTTAATGTCTCTGAACCTCCATTTTCTCATCTGCACATTGGGTTCTGAGAATTAAACAAGGTAAGTCATGTAAAGCTCTAATACAGTGCCTGAAGCTTAGACAGAGCTTAATAAATACACCTGGCTTGCTCTTATTAACGCGTTGGAATAGTTCTCATTATTGTTAATAGCAGAGCTAGGTTTTGAACCCAGATTTCTTGAGTCTACGCATGGTTTTCTTGCCACTTCTGCCAGGCAGCCTCTGGTGAGAGTGTTCATTCACGCAGAGTGCACAGAGCATAGGACAGGGTTGTTCTAATGGGGGATAAGCAGTGAGTCACCCTGGGAAGACTGGCCTGGTGCTGGGGCCTCAGTGACAGGGCCTGGAGGGAGGCAGAAGGAGACAGTAGAGAGCCTGCTGCAGGGGTGTGGCTCCCTGATGGAGTTGGTTTTCCCCCAGCCATGTGGCCCTCGTGCTGGACTCCCTGCCCCGAGGTCAGGACTGGCTGAGGGCTTAAAGAGCTGATGAAGTGTGTGTGCCCATCCTGACCTCTGGGGTGGGCTTACGAGGAGGCTAAGGCAAGCGTTGGCCAGCCAGAGGATTTATGGGAGTGAGTCACTCCCTGGCTGCTCTGGGTTATCACATCCCTGCTCGAGACCTTAGGAATGAGTGTCTGATTTCTGTTAACTGATGCCACTCAGTCCTGGGCACTGGCAGGTACCAGGAGGGTCTCTCTGTTGTCCTTATTTCCCCCTCCCACCTTCACGCCCCCACCTGCTTCCCAACTGCGTGACCCCTCCTCCCTCCTGTAGACTCTCAGGGTTTCTAATGGGCCCCCTTGACCTGGGTGTCCTCTGCTTTGGGGAGGGGGTTGTATGTCCCGTGTCATGAGCCTGGGCTCGGGTGTGTAACTTGGAGGTCGCTGGGACCTGTGATCACTCCGGGGCCCTCCAGGTCAGCCAGACCCGCTGCTGTCCTACCTCTTCAATCTTTGCCTGTGCTGTGATTCTGCCTGGAATATCCCTGTACGGCTGCCCTGCCCCACATGATCTCAGCAAGCCCACCTGCTGCCTCACCTTCAGTGTTTCTATTATGCCTTCAAAAGCTGCCTCCTCCAGCAAGTCCACCCAGATTGACCCCAAGTGGAATCCCTTAAAAGGCCTCCCAGAGCACATTCTCTGCCTTTCTCCTTTTTCTTTTTTATTTGTTTATTCATTTAGGAAGTATTTACGGAATGCCTGCCAGGTGTCCAGCACTGGAGACCCAGGCCGCAATGGCCCCCACAGTCCTGTAAGGGAGGAAGGCATGAAACAAATGCATGTACAACTACAACTGTGATAGGTCTGCAGGGAGATATGGCCCAATCCGAGGGCATCTGGGAGGCCCCTGAGGAGAAGACTGAAGAGAGACTGAAGGGTGTGCAGGGCCTGCCGGGCAAAGGGGGACTCTGTTCTAGGCAGTGGCAGTAGCCTGGGCCAAGGCCCTGTGGCAGAAGGAGCTGGCAGTTCCAAAAGTGCCGCTGAAGCCACTGGGGCTGGAGACCAGGAGGGAGATCATGAGGGGTCTTAGGCCTCACCAAGGAGCTAGGCCTTCATCCCAGGAGCCCAGGGGTGGAGCTGGTCCACGGCAGGGTCTCATCTGGTTTTCCAAGTGTCCCTCTGGAGGCTCTCGGAGAACGAACAGGGAAGGGTGACTGGGTTGGGGACAGCCAAAGCAGCGAGGCGGCTCCCACAGGTGCCTCGGAACGGCCTGGGCCGCCTCTCCAGCTGGACCATGGGACCCCTGAAGGCAGAGAGCTAGCGCTTCTTGGGGCTCAGCACATGGCGAGGCTCAGGAAACACGCCCTGCGTGAGCCATTGACCAGCCCCCTTCTCCATCACAGGAGCTTTGGGTCCTAGAAGTTGCTTCTGTAAGCTGCTGCCTTCTGTTTCCTCCTGGCTAATGGCTGGGCCGTCCCCTGGTGACCGAGCAAAGTCTGAGCAATAAAAACAATGACGATGACAGTCATGATGACAGTAGCTAATATTTTTACTGTGTGCCGGGAAATAGGCTAAGTTCTTTCCATGCATGACCTCACTGACTCGTTACAACAGTCTATGAGGTAGCTACTATAGTCCCCGTTCTATAGAAGAGGAAACAGGCTCGGACAGTTAGGGCAATGGCCTAAGGCCCACAGTCGTTAAGTGATGGAACTCTCTACTACCATGCCTCGTGGGGGAGGGCGAGGAAAGGTATTTGCATTTTACCCAGGGATTCCTAGACGCCAAGGTAATCCTAGGACCTAAAGAGGTGTGGCAAATGGTGGTGTTTCAGGTGTGGTGATGGGCAGAAGGAGAGATGTTTGGGGCAGGCGTCTCCAGTTCTGGGTAGGGGTGAGGCCCTGCAGAGCAACCTGCCAGGCCTCAAGGCACCCAGAAACCACACATTTAGGGAGCTGTGAAGACAGTTTTCAGGGTGTGAGAGAAGCAAGTATGTCGTCCTCAGAGATTGGCACAAAGTGAGGCCCTGCCTGCAGAGCAGGTGAAATTGTGGTGGCAGCAACATGGAGCCATTTTCTCCCCCGCGGCCCAAGATGTGGGCTTGTGGCTCTTTGAGCTTACCCGGCCACTCTCCCTTCCTGCCGTGGCTGTGAACGTGAGCGCGTGTGGGCCGGTGTGTCTGGCCTGGGTGTCAGCGTAACTCTGTAAGTACCTGATGACGGTTGAATATATGTGTAAATTTGTGAGCCTGTCTCAGTATATTTGTATGTTTATCTGTGGGTTTCATGGTTGTGTATGTGTGTATTTGTGTGTGCGCTGGTCAGTGTGCACCTGTGTGTTTAGGTGTGTGTATCTGGTGGTGCTAGGGAGACCTGTTATGTTTATACATGCATTTCTTTGTGGCCATGTCCCTCCCCCACATGTGCACCATCCATGTCCTTGAACCTGGGTGTGTTTCGCTCCCTGGGTACTTCTCCATGTGAATATGTGTGGGTGTAGCTATCCGGGCAATATTTTAATGCAAGAGTGATCCTTGAGTGTCAGGCTCCAGCCCCCTCTCGGTCCTCACGGCCAGTGAATTGGTTCTCTTTGTGTGATCTGAGGAGTCCGGCTACCTTCTCCGGGTAAGGTGGAGTGTGGAGGTCTTATGTTCAAAGGAGCGCCGTCATGGGCTTAGTGAGGGTTCTGTGCACTTAGGGTGGCCTGTGAGTAGGTGGCCACTGGGAAGGCACCAACTTGATCCTGGCTTAAAATTCCTCCCACCTTTCACCTGTCACAGTGTCTGACATTCCACCATTACTGAGTTATTTCCCAACTGGGACCCGCTTTGGTGGTGCGTAGCTCCCAGGGGAGGAGGCCAGGGAGGCCTGGCAGCTTGCTGAGGGTAGAGCCCCAGGATAGGGGAAGAGGGCAGGAGGAGTTGTGCATCTGAAGGACTCGAGCAAAGCCACAGAAATTGCTGGTACTGTTAGTGCCATACGTGGGAGAGCCCAGCTGTGAAAGGCAGCTGCTCTAGCTTTAGAGAATCATCAAATACCAGCACTGGAAAGGAGCTTGGTGATCACCCAACCCAGGCCCTCAGAGTACAGATGGGAAGACTGAGGCCTGGAAAGAGGAAACATGGGGAGCCTGGGAGGTTCTGGAAGCATTCTGGCATTGCAAAGAGCACCGGGCAAGGAGAAAGGGGACCTAGGTTCTGCCATGGGTCTGCCACTGCCCTGCTCAGTGACTCTGGGGAAGTCCCCCTGCCCTCTGGGCCTCGGGTGCCTTATCTGTATCATGTGGCCATTGGCCTGGCTGCCGGCTCTGGGCACTCCCAGCTCTCACGCTGCTATCTTAGAATAACATAGGACTCCTCACCACCACCAGCCCCTTCCTGGAGCCTCTGCCAGGGTAGAGTGAGGTGTCCCTACCACCCTGCCAAGGTGTCAGGTCTTCCTGCCAGCCTCTGAGCCCGGCAGATCTCCTCTCCTGGGGCTGAGAGAGGCGGTGATATCTGGTTGGGATCTTCCCCTCCCTTTCCTGTTTATTTAGGTGTGCTTTTGGCATTTGCACAGAGCCTCAGAAAGAAATTGAGAGACATGCCTGTTAGAAGAGCTTCCTTCTTTGAAGGATATCTGTTTGGGTGCAGGCCTTAGAAACGGCCACAAAGGAGAAGCTGGTCCGGGGCCGAGGGAGGGCCATGGGGTTCTACCTTCACCCTGAGCACTGTCGCAGGTCAGGCCCACCCACCCGTCTGCAGTGACCCAGAGTTGGTTTGTTAAAAGGGAGAAGGTGATGAAAGCAGAATTGAGGGTGCAGAACCAAACAGTTGATGGAGTTGGGGCTGGTAGAGCACCTACTATGTGCCATGCTTGGTGCTGAGTGCTTTACACTCAGGTGAGAAGGTGATCTCACTCAGGTTAGACCAGTGGTGACACGTGACTCCCAGGTGCCCAAGTGGTGTTGCTGGAATACAAACCCATGGCCCCCCAAATGCTGCCTCCTGGATGGGGAGTGATGCCTATGTGAGGATGGGACTGGGCAAGTCTCCCCTCCCTGAACTGCCAGGTCCTCACCTGTGAGCCCCAGGTGACAGCCCTGCAGTCAGGGAGAAGCCCACCTTCCCTTCTTTCTTCTCTCCCCCAGGCCCAGCATGGTACCTGGGGCATGGGGAGGAGGGGCTGAACAGTCACTTCCGTTCTGGCCTTTGACACGTGTGTGTGTGTGTGTGTGTGTGTGTGGCGCATGTGTGCATGTGTAAGAGGATCCCTGCCCTGCCTCCTCAGGGGCTAGAACTCTCCTGGTTGCAGTCCCAGCTCTACCACCTAACAGCTCTGCTACTCTCAGCACGTAGCTTACATTCTCTGAGCCTCTGTCTCCCCACTTGAAAACCCCAACCGTCCTTCTGAAGCACATGTCCTCACGAGGATTTCTAAGAAGAGGCATCGGGTCCTCCTAGGCATCCCCTCTGCTCGGGCTCCGGATGTGTTCCGTGAGTGCCCCGGGCAGAGCGACCTGGCAGAGCAGGAGCCTGGAAATTGGTAATTTATCAGCATCGTCATCACATGGAATGGATTGAAATGGTGAATGGAGAAATCACGAGTCTGGAATTCTGAAAGGCCTTTGAGAAAGCTTCCCAGCACTTCCTGGAGAAGTAGCACTGAGGCCGGGGTCAGCGTGGGGGCAGAGAATAGGGATGGGGGAGCAGCCGACAACTCGGGTCCTGCAAGCCAGAGACCCCATGGGCCTCTGTCCTCCGCTCGGGACTTTTCTTGCACTTTGGTCATTGACATGGATGGAAGCCCAAGGGGCTTGGACCATTGACATGGATTAGCTGGGAGGGAGGACATCTGCATGGGCAGTGAGCTGTCACGGACGTGGGCAGAGGCTACAAGGGCTGTCCACACCCTGTCACCAAAGGGCTGGGGGTAGTGACACCAGGCAGCAGCCTCGTGCAAAAGTCCCTGGGGCCTTAGTTGACCTAAGCACAGTGGCACAGCTGCCTGAGAAGTGCAGGGGAATGGGGCTGTGTTAGCAGAGACACAGCGCGCCATCTGGGGAGGGGGCAGGCTTGGTCCCCGCGGACTGTGCAGGCGCCTTGCTGAGCTTTAGCCATCAGACCCTGCGCCAGTGAATGAAAGCAGAGGCCTCCACCTGTGCGGCTGCACCCGCCCAAGCACTTTGAACCTCCGGAGTCTCTGTGAGGTTGCTTTAGAAGAGAAGTGCTTGTTTAAAAGAGTTCAAAACTACCAAACCGAGTGATATTCTGTGGCTCCAGGATAATTTTTGCAAGCACATTCATTCATTCGCTAGGCATGACACCAGCCCTGTCCCCACTGCCCCGTTGCTTTCAAGCTCCTCCGAGAGCCCAGACAGACTTCCACCTGTGGTGGTCACATACCTCCTTGGGGCAAAAGTTGGTGGCTGTATCGGAGCCAACCTCGGTAATAATAATAATAAACTACTGTGTTTAGTTGCTTAGTATTTACCGTTTTACTGGGGATAGCTTACCTCATTTAATCCTTCCCACAACCCTATAGAGAAGGTATCATCCTCAACCCATTTTACAGATAGGGACACTGAGGCTCAGAGAGGTCCAGTAATTTTCCCACAGTTTATCTGAACTAAGATTTGAACACAAGCAGTGTGAGAGGACTTCAGCTGGCCTGAGGGGTGTGATCAGCCGGGCTGGAGTTTGTAGTCAGGGCCTCCTGGAGAAGGTGGATAAAGTCAGGCCCTGGGGGTGTGGAAGGGGAGGGGATCCAGGGCTTTGTCTGTCCTACTTAATCCTCACTGCAGCCCCCACCCAGTTCACAGAGAGGTGGGGGACCTTGCCTACCATCTCACCGCCAGGGGTCTATGGAGCTGGATTTGAGCCCCATTTGTTTGTCTGGCTCCCAGCTCTCAGCCACTGGGCTGTCAGTGGGGGTCCACGGCAGTGAGCATCGAGAACCCTGTTCTACTGAAAGAAGGGACGTGATTTGCCCACTGCCCCTCACTAAAGGTCGACTAGGGTCTAGAACAAGATTTTCTGACTTGAAGGCCAGTCATTCCCTCTTCCTGAGTTCAGGGCTGCAGCTGCCTCCAGAAATCATGTCCTGGGACCTGCCCATGAAGGCACAGGAGAAAAGGCTCGTCTCCCTTCATCCAGGGCTGGGCGAGGAGCCACCCTTGTCCCTTTACCCCAAGAAGGAGGTCAGTAAGCAAGCTATGAGGCTAAGCAGGGCAGGGAACTGGAGTCCGGGGTCTTTGATTAACCTTGCCGTGTGACCTTGGGAAAGACCTTCCCCTCTCTGCGCATTATTCACCCTTGTAATACAGTCTTTTGGATCTGAGTCCCCTTCCAGCTGTGGCTTTCTGGGATAATGAGCGTTTGTTAAGCCTGCCATATGTAGAGCCCTGAGCTGGGTCCTCTGGGGGACATAAGGTCCTCCATGGTGGATATGTTTGGTGAGGTGGGGGACAGGTGAGCTCCCTGTCCTTTTGTTATTCTGTACACTGCTCACTTCATAGTGTTCATGTCAGTCTTGGTCACTATGCCTAGCACATGGTAGGCTCTTGACAAATGGTGAATGAATGATATTATAGAGAGTTTGAGTCCCCAAGGTCATGGTCAGTTTGGGGAGGTACATTCAGAGTAGGCTTCAAGGATGCTTACAGGTAATGCTTATCAGAGGAGCATTAAGTGTAGCCTTGATGGTGGGGGTGGGGAAGACGAAGTGATACTGTCCCACTCAACCTCTTAGAAGGAAGAAAACTTTTTTTTTTAAACTCAGGAATAGGATAAAGCTGTCCATATTGCTACATAATGAGCTCCGTAAATTGTGAAACATGCTTTGTGGTTCTTTGTACCACAAGAGTGTAAAAAATTGTGAAATTTTAATCAGTGTAGAAAATAAAAACCAATAAAAAGTACAAGCTCATTGGGGGAACTTGCTTGACAACCACACCTGCGAGAGAAGAACCCATCCAAGTTAGCCAGGCGCATCCCTCCTCCCCCAACACCTGCCAAGAGGCCAAGGTTGGGAGAGCCCAGAGCTTATTCAGGGGTGCAGGTCCCTGCCTTCATGCTGTGTCTCGCAGAGAGCCTGCTGTCCCCCTGGCCCACCACCTTTTGTGGTCCCTCTGCATTAGGCCTCGTCCTGTCTGTGGGTCACCACTCTGGAAGAGGGTCCCTCCTGTAGACCCTAACCCCTAATAGATAATTGTTAAACTTTAACTGATTAGAGTAATACCAAGCTGTAGAGGTGAGAGGCATTTGGATTCCACTGCCTGGGAAGGCCTGAAGAAGGGCCTTGAAGGATGTGCAGAATTCTGACAGGTGGCCACAGGGATAAGCCTTCTATGGATGGGAGAGATTGAGGGGGAGGAAAAAGTAGGGGCAGAAAGATGGGAAAAGGGAAAGCTTGAAGAGGGTGGGCAGGAGAGGGGGGTCCTATGGGAAAAGCTCTGACATTAGGCAGGTCTGAGAGCTGTGTGTCCTTGGGTGAGTCATTTCACCTCTCTGAGCAAGGTTTCTTCATTTGCAGAAAGGGATGTTTTTCTGTCATTTCTGTTTGTGTGGGTGACATGAGATGATGGGTACAACCAACATTTGCTCTCATCAGTCTTGGGTGCCAGGGCCATAGAGATGGGCAGATCCAGTAAGGGCGTGGACTACAGCAAATGTCCAACTCTCCCCCCAGAGCAAAGAGGGCCACCAAGCCTACCCTTTATTGTGTGACGGATGAAATATGGTGTTCAGGTTGTGAACAACATTAACTCTGAAATGAGTTAATATCTCATTCCCTTCTATCCTTATATCACCTGGAATTGAGGCTGGGGTGGGTGAGTCCCCAGAATCCCTCTCAGACAACTCCACCCACAGGGAATCACTCTTCCTGCAGTTTTCCTCTCCCTCCAACTGCCTGAGGGTACCAAGTCCAGAACACCCCAGGCTGTGGCCCCTTGAGCCCCCAAATCTACCCCAGGGTAAACTGGTTCAACCTGCTGTACTGAACGCTGTCTCCTCCCTGTCTCTTCCATTAGACCCGGAGCTCTGGGGGCTGGACTCAGCTTAGGTTCCGGTCTCAGAGTCCAGCGCAGTCTGATAGATGCATGAATGGCCTAATGGGGAGGCCCCGCTGAGGTCTGTCATTCTCCTCCCGGGAGTGGACCCCTACCCGCCATGGGTCATGAATGGGCCAGCAGGCAGCAGTCTCTCTAGGGAAGATCCAGCCTTCCCTCAGACCTGGCTCCAAATCTTGAAGCACGCAGTGGGGGTACTTGGCAAACCCTTCAGCCCCTCGGCCTCTCCTTGAGCTAGATACTAGGTCACCCTGCCCCCAAGGTGGTTGCCCCTGCTGGGGTACAACGGTTCCAGGCAAAGGGCTCCACCCCGAGGGCCTGTGACAGTCACCTGCGAAAGGAAAGACGCACAGGTTAGGGGTCCAGGGTACTACCAGGAGCTGCGCTAGCCGGTCATTCCCCAGAGGACCGGACGCCTGCTCGCAGAGCCTTAGTTTCCCCCATCTGTACTACCCGGGCTGAGAACATCGACCTCGCGGGTGGAGGAAGGCGCTTTGGCAATCCAGGACCGGGAGGGGGGCGTGGACTCCTCCAGGTGGGTGGCGGTGTGTGACCTTGTTACTGTAAGAGTTGAGGAGGCTGCTGCCGCGGAGGCCCCCCGAGGGTCCCCGCCCCTGTGCAGCCCCGCCCCCTCAGCCCCCGGGGGCTCCCCCGCCCCCGCGCCCGGGGGGCTCGGGCGTCCTCGGGAGCGGCCGGCGCGGCTCGGCTCGGCGTCGCCATGGCAACAGCGGCTTAGGGGGCGGGGGCGACGGCTGGCTGGCTGGCTGGCTGGCTGGCTGGCGGCGCGGGGTGGGCTGGGCCGCGCTGCGCGGGCCGGACCGTCGGCGCTCGGTCGGCGGGCGGGCGGGCGGCGCGGGCCGCGAGGTGCAGGGGCCAGCCCGAGCCCGCGCCCGCCCTCGGCCGCACGGCCGCCCGAGCCAGGGCGCGGGTTCCGCGCGGGTCCCGGGCCCGCCGCCGCCGCGCTAACCCCGCCTCCCTTCCCCCTCTTGTCGCCCCGCGCGCAGGGCTTCCTCAGCCGCCGCCTCAAGGGCTCCATCAAGCGCACCAAGAGCCAGCCCAAGCTGGACCGCAACCACAGCTTCCGCCACATCCTGCCGGGGTTCCGGAGCGCCGCCGCCGCCGCCTCCTCCGCCTCCGCCGCGGACAATGAGAGGTGAGCCCGCCGTCGCCGCCGGCTCGGCCTCCGCGCGCCGCCGCCCCGGGATGCGCCCCAGAGGGCGCGGGGACAAAGCGAGAGCCGGGCTGGGGCGCGCCGAAAGCGCGAGGGCACCCCACGCCGCCCTCCGGCAACTTGTGGGGCCATCTCGGACGGGGGCGGGGCGCGACGGGAGGACCCTTCTCACTCCCCCAGGGGTGAGGACCGGGTGCCCGAGCCTCGGCGCGAGGCCGGGAGGGAAGTGCCCTCGCCGAGAAGTCCTGCCTCGCCTCGCCGAGGTGGGCATTGTTTCCCGGGCGGTGCAGTGCCCGGAGCTGGGGACAGAAGTGGCGCCTCCACCCCAGGATCCATCCCCTGCCTCTGGAGCCCTTGAGTGTCCGATACAAAAGGCATTTCGGCTGGGTTTTGCGGAAACCCAGCGGTGACGAAAAGGGTGAACATCTGGAGGGGAGGAACAGGGGGCTGGGCCGCTTAGGGGGCACATCTGCTGTAAGTAGGGCGCGTGCTCCGCTGGGGGCTGGGGTGAGCAGAGCGGGCAGTGCCTGAGGCCAAGGAATAAGGGCCTCATCCTTTCCAGCCCTGGGCAGCTGCTTCCCTCCCTCACCTCTCCACTCCCAGGGGTGTCTCCTATTCCCTGTTTCCTTTTCCTGGGCAAGCCAGGAGCAGGTGTGGAAATTCCAAGGGGAGGTGGCTTGTGGGGCAGAGGAGGAGAGAGAGGAGGTGGTTCAGCCCGCCAGGAGTCACTGGCAAGGAGCAGGCTTCACCTGGCAAGGGCAAGCCCTCCTGTGTGCTTGCGGGGACACCCGGCGGACACAGCCTCTTGGGGCCCAGGTCCCCCCCTCCTTGAGCCGTGCCAGCCCCAGCACCTTTCTGCTTAGGCACAGCATGGTGGTGGATTCTGGTGCCAGTTAGAACGTGTTCCTGCTCAGCTAAGTGGGGGTGAAAGAAAGAACGGGCAGGCAGCAAGGAGCCTTTTCGGCATTCAGCCCCAGCATCTCAGGCCCCTGACATCTGCCTTCCTTCATAGGGCTGTGCCCCTGTGTATGATTGGTGAGTTGGCACTCCCTGTAAGGGAGGCACAGGTAGAATGAAAATCTCTCTCCCCTCCCCCTTGGTTCCAGAAGGCAGAGGAGTACAAGTTATAGCCCAACTCCTGCCCAAGGTTGAGTGACTGTTTAACTGACCCCTAGCATCTTCCCGAAGAGTACTCTTTCCACTCTCCAGGAGAATTACTAGACCTTTAATTTTCATCAGCCCGGAGCTGCTCTCTCTAATGCATCCTCCCCACTGCCTGCAGCTGGTTTGCTGCCCCAGCTGCCAAGCCCAGCCCGAGGCAGGACCCTCAGCCTTTTTCTGATGGCTGTGGTGCCCCAGGGGACCAGGCGTGCCCTGGCAGGAAGATTTAGCCAGGCCAGAGCTCAGCGCTGGGTGCAGCCACTGCGTCTTTGAAAATCTCGGTTCCCATCTTTGTTATTGTCTGGGCGGCAGGCCACCCGGTTTGCTGCCTTCCTCCCTCCGCCCGGCCCCTTCCTCTGGCTTTCTTCCCCAGGAACATGCCCTTCTCTGCGCTTTCCTTGGTGGGGGTCAGGACCCTCTGCACCCGCATTCAGGGCCTCGTGTACGTACCCAGTTTTGTGTGCATGTGTGGGTGTCTGGGGAACAGGAGAGACGGCAGGCGGTCCGGCCTCTGAGTGTGCCTGCCCTCCTGGGAGCAGACAGCAGACAGCGTGCATGCCATGTTTACCTCCCTCCAGCCGGAAGCCTGCACGGAGATGCCGGCGAGCGCTCGGCTGGCAGCCCTGGCCGGAGGTCAGGGCCTGGCTGAGATGACCTGGAGCAGGTCCTGCCCAGCTTGGCCTCAGGTCAGCTTTGCCACATGCCGGAGGGGCACGGAGGGGGGTGGGTAGGGAGTAAGACTACAAGTCTGTTTCTAGAAGCGGTGGTAAATGGTAGAGGTTGGAGCAGAACGTCACTGACAGTGGTGTGGAATTGTCTTATTAATTTTCGATAAACAAAATCTGGCTTGGTGGCTTCTCTGGCCCAGGAAGGGAGCCCAGACTTCCCACGGACAGGCGGAGAGACTGGGTTTGAAGCCCTCCTGTCCAGCCTTGGAGCGGCAACGGGCTTTACTCGGACTGGGGTCTCCTGGTGTGCTGCTTTGCCTACAAGTAGATTTAGCGGCTGCTGGTGGGATGGCTGGGCAGGTGTTTCTCTGGGGCAGTCCCTGGATTCGCCCTGTTTGGAGTTGAGTGAGTCAAGCCAACTCTGGCGACCCCCACCCCCACCCCCCAAGCTCACGGTCAACGCTGGGTGAGTGGAGAGGCGCCTCCCCCCGCTCTGCCGTGGGGTGGTGGTGCTGCTGAAGGCTGGGAAGACAGAACGGCTGCCTTTGGCTTGGCTCATGGAACCCCGCTGGGCTGCCGTGCCTCTCCCTGGGAAGGGGGCAAGTGCAGAGACAGCGGCCTCACTGAGGAGATGGGCACGGGAAGGGGGCTGGGGGCCTCTAGGGTGGCAGATGTGAGCTCCCGTGGCCGCCTCATGGGGAGAAGGAGCACAGGGAACTCAGGGGCGGCCACTTGGGTTCTGACTCTGGATGAATCTGTCTGCTTTATGGCTGCTGAAGTGGCTTTGTTGCATGCTCTCTGTGCTGGGGATGTTATTTTCTTTTTGTGCTGGGATTCTCTCATCTGGGAGATTTTTTTGTGTGTGTGCCGGGATTCTCTCTTCTGGATTCTCTCATCCAGTTAGCTCCGTTCTGGGATCTTTCAGCTCCTTGGGAAAGGAGTCTGCCCCAGGTGTGGAGACGCTGAAGTTAGCTGATGCAGGGAGAGGGCTGATGCCTGGTTGTGAGGCTGGGGTCAAGCCAGCCAGGGCTTGGTGGGCACAACTGGGCTCTGGGGTCCCCGAGGGCCACAGGACAGGTTTGAGCCTTTGCACTTACTTCCCTGAAAACAGCCTGGGGGAGGTTCCCAGTCGGTCTCCAAGATCACTGGACCCCCCAACGCTCATTTCTCCTTTGGAGGTTTTGGAAATAAGCACCAAGGACAGGTAATCATTTCCCGTGGATAACAGAAATGAATGCCGCTCGGAGGCTTTCCAGGTGAAAGGTGTGCTGGCAAAAGCACTTTTGTTTTGCAGGCTGGAAATGTTCCTGCTTCATTTACAAGACGGTATTAATGTTGGTAAAAGCGATCTCGGATGTGGTGCTTTTGCCTTCCCAGAAGATAATTTCCAAGTCACTCATTTATTTATTAATGTTGCTGAGTATCTAGGAGGGTCAGCTGGCAATACTGTGCTTTCCTCATTTTTTTTCCTCGCTGATACTGTATCTGGGTGACTCTGGCCCTTCACACAGGCGGGCAACCCAGGTGCAGTTACCCGAGGCTGATATGTGTGGAGTGAGAGATTGATTTCCCTTACAGGTAGTATGTGTGTTGCCTGGAGTTCCCACACCTGAAAGTTACTAATGGTAGGATTCCAGGCAGTGTAAGACTAGGGAGGGAGATAATTTGGAAGTGGAGGGAGGGGGCTTTCAGGGACCCTCACCCGGCCCTGAGTAGGCAGGAATCAATTCTCCCCCTTTGGGTGAGGCATTCCTTGGTGGGAGGAGAGGAAGCTTGATGAGGAACAGGAAAAAATGGAAGACAGAATCTGTTGTCTGTTGACAGCAGGTGCAGGAAGGGCTGGGCACCCAGGCCTGGGTTTTCTCTGCTCTCTCCCTCCCCTGCTGTAGACAGGGAGAGCCTGGTCCTTCTCTGCCTTCCCTTGGGTGATGCTGAGATGATTGGGCATCTTAGTCTCTGCGAATAATGGGAAGTATGTGATCTTTGGATTTGAAGCCAGGCATTCCTGGGGCAAGTCACTTAACCTTTCTGAGCCTCAGTTTGCACATTGGCAAAATGGGTCTGATGATAATAGTGTCGTTGGAAATGATATTAATATATTCAGCATGTGTTTAATAGAAAATGTCTGTCCTGTTCAGTACTGTTTCCTTAGCAACTCACACTGGGTCTTACACGTTTCTTAAATGTTTCTAAAATTTTATTAAATAAGTTATAACACGCGAGAGCGGTTAGACAGGTGTGTTTTAGGTTTTCAGTAAGTGGTAGTTAATATTGGTGGCGAACAGGCCCCTCATCTTGGTAAGCCCCAGTTTTCTCATCTGCAGTGTGGGAATAATAACATGCAATCATGCGGTGTTATTTTGAGTTCGAGAGATAATACTCGATGTTGCTGTCCCTCGTAAGGTGAAAGGGGCTGCACAGAGGATCATTACTACTTTGAACACAAGAAGTAGCCAAGTGGAATGACCCGGGTCTTGTCTACACCTGGGAAAGCAAACCTCTACTATATGTGTTTTAAAAATTGACTTGTAAAGTTCACTGTTCCATCTGATGTTCAGGCCTTACTTGTTTTTAGTAATTTAGGCATAAATGGTTATGTCTAGTTTTTCTTTTTTAAAAATGGTGCTGGTATTTAATCCTTGAGTATGCATCATTTACCTACATCCGTGATTGATTTCATGAGGTAAAGTCTTGGAATTACTAGGTCGGAGAATATGAACAGTTTCAGGTTTTTGATAAAAATGCCTCCCATCGAGAGCCTGTAGTAATTTACACTCCCCCAGTGATTTTTGAGGGTGCTCACCTGTTTCCTTAGACCTTTAAAAACATTGGGTGTCATCATTAACACAATCTTCGTCATTTGTATAGGCAGAAAAATGGCATTTCTTTGTTGTTTGCATTTCTTGCTTGTTAGTGATTGAACACTGTTTTCCTGAGTTTAAGGGCCAGTAGTGCTGCTGCTTTTGAGTCTTGTCTGTTCGTGTCCTTTGCCTTCTGAACGTTCTGACAAGTCCCTTGCAGGAGTCTTAGCTGCCCTGTTTGGCCTTCCTCAGCTCTGAGAGGCCTCATGTAGGTGGATCTTTGTTAAATGGGTCTCTGTCTTCCAAGCGGTATGGCCGGGAATTCATTAATTCCCTGCAAGGAATGCTTCCCAACTCCCCCCTCCCCTGCTCTTCTCTCCATAAGGGAATCAGATTTAATTCTTAATCCGATAATTATCATAAGGAGGCCTGGCATTTACACAGCGCCTTGAAAGGTCTTTCACCATGCAGAATAGGTAGGTGGTGAAGGGACTGTTAGATTCAGGGAAACTGAGGCACATGGTCAAAGGCGTGGTGGTGGGACCCTTACAGAGGCCAGGCCTCATGACCACGTCCCGACCCAGCTGCAGCATTGTACTTGGATCCCCATGGGCACCTTTGGGGCAGGGCCGGCTGGAGCCCCACTAACGAGCACATGATTCTGAGCCTCATCTCCAGAGGGAGGGGAAAGCCACAGAACATGACCCAGACTTGGAGAAGAACCAATTTATTTTTGCTTTCTCATTTTTATCGCCCTCCTTTTAGATCTGCAGCTCCCTCGTGTATCTTCCAGAGATCTGAGCTGGGCAATATTTTTAGGAACGGTGGAAATTAGCTAGTGAGAATGTGATCAGCCCCAGCCTGGGGTTTTAAAAGCTAGAGAAGCCTTTTTTTGTACAAGTGTCTGTAGGCATGTGTACCTCCATGAGTGCGTGGTTTTGTATGTCTTACGGGTACGAACCTGCCCTCGTGAAGGTGTGTGCGCGTTATATGTTAAGTGTCCTTGTGCATCTGAGATGAATAATCGCACGTAAAGCATTTGGAACAGGGCCTGGCACTTCATGTAGGGTTGGACCACATGAAGTGGCTGTTTTTGTAGGTCGAATATGGACATACGGTTCATTCTAAGCGCTCAATGAGTGCTGGCTACCGTTCTTACTGTGTCTGTTTTCTTACGTGTACGTGTCTACTGGCATGTGCGTGTGTGTTTACATACATCCTGTTTTGCCGTGTGCGTGGCGTGTTCTGTGTTTGCGCTCTCACATGTGCGCATCTGTGTGCGTGTGTGCAGTTGCTGTCTGGGCGTGTGGCCACCGAGCTGGCCAGTTTTGTGAACAAACCGCATGCCTTCTTGGGGACAGCCTCCCAGGGCTCAGAACATCCCCGGGCCATCAGCACAGCCACCCTCTGAATGCCCTCGTGCCTGTGCCTGCAGAGCGCAGGCCTGGGTGCCAGGCCTGAGGGGTGCTGTGGGTGAGGCCTTTCACATTCTCCCAGAGTAACCCTGCTTATTTCCAGGTCCCATGTCTGAGGATATGCAAATTGACTCTTTAATGGAATTCCTTTGAAAAATATTACTTGAACCAGAAAGTTAATTACCAGGTTCTAATTAATGGCTATTTTAGAGGGCCACAGAAGCGAGCTGGAGATCATAGGGAGACCGAAAAGGCAGGAAGGAAAACACCCAGCTCCCACGGCTGGCGTGTGACTCCTTCCCAGGTGGCAGGGCCCACTTAGCTCCTCCCCCACCTGCCCTCCTGGGTGCCTTGGTGCCGGTGAGTGGAAAAGCGCCCCTTGCTAATGCTGGGTCTCCTGGCCGACAGTCCATCCGCCTGCGCCTGCCTGCGAGGAGTGGCTTGGGCCGCATTCCCCGCCTGGGGTGGGGTATGCGAGTGGCCTCGGAGAGCAAGCCCGGATTGGCGTGAGGCTGTACCACGCCTACCCCCACCCTCTGACGCCCCAGAGCAGCCGGGCGACATGCCTGAGGCCTGGGCTATGGACAGGACAGTCACCAGCCACTCTACAGTGAAACCAACCCCTTTGCTTCCCCTCTAGCAGCCCTTGGGCTGCTGCCTATGGGACCCCTCCTCCCAATTCCAGAGTTTGAGGCAGCTTCTCAGAGGACCAGCTCTCCACCAGGGGCGTGCTCTCCCTCATGATCACGGTGCTCAGTGTAGAGTCACCTGTGATCCTGGCCACCCACCTCAGAGGACAGGCTGAAAGCCCAGAGGAGATGACTGTGATGGGAATGATGCGGAAGTTGCCCCTCCCAGCTGGGGGCACCAGGAAGGTGGCCTGTGTTACTGTCCTCTCCTGGGCCAGAGGGAATCTCCGTCCTCTGTGGGCAAGTGTGAGCCTGTGGGTGGGCACACAGCATCTCACACATACTGGGGGGCACAGCCTGGGCTGCCCCCCAGGTCCTGCCTACAGGCCACAGCACATGCCCCCCGCGCGTGCACATGTAAGAACCTTCCTTGGCAACTGGAAGCCAGGTCCCTGTGGAAGCCACCAGTTGTGCACCAGAGGTCCCCTCTGAGCCAGGCGGGTGGTGCGGTGAGGACCCAGGGGAAGGAGAGGGAGACGGGATCCCGCCTGCAGGGTCCCTGGCAGCCTATCTGGGAATACTCTGTGCGTTCCTGGGGAAGGTAAGAAGTCACCCCAAGGTTGGAGGTCAAGCCTGATCCTGGGGGTGTGCCAAGAATAGGGCGTTCCCCAGATACCCCCACTAGCATCCGCTCAGGAAGCCTGCGTGCACCTGACCCCTGGGGTTGTCCCCTCGAAGGCTGTGGCTGATGGCGGCCTGGGGTGGGCTGCTGGGAGGCCCGAACACAGCACTTTGTGCTTTGGGGAGGCACTGGGGGTCTGCCTGGTGATTAACTGCCAGGAGGGGAGGGGCCGGAGGGCAGCCTCCAGGACGTCTTCGCATTCTCCCAAAGGCACCTGAGCAGGGCTTTGTCGCCCCACCTCCTGCCGCTCTTCCTGCTGCCACTTGTACCTGGACTGCCACAGGCCAGGCTGGAGCGCAGGAACCTGCCTCCTGGGCCTGCTGCACTGCTAACTCCGAAGAGCCACAAGTCTGTCTCCCCGTCTCTCCAGGGGCGTTGGCGGGCCAGGAATTGGCCCAGATAGAAGGCTGGGTTTGCACTTTTCCCCACAGCAGGCGCTCTGAGGGGTGAGTTACCGCTTGTCACGGTGATCCGCTGCCTCCCTTTTCTGGTGGGCAGCCCCCATGGGGGAGCTGAGGGGTCCCGGCTGGCTCTGGCCAGGGCCCAGTTAACCCCGGGACCGTCGCCTGCCTCGGCTAGCCCTGACCTTTCCTTCTCCCAGCCCTTGTTTGCAGGGCTTGGTTGTAAAAGAGCACTTCGGGTAGAAATACAGATGCCGCCGTGGTAGCACAGGCTCTAATTTGACGCCACGTTGTCTTGGGGAGTTTTCATACTGAGGGCAGTCAGTTAGTGCGGCATCTCCCTGTGCCCACTGACTAAGGGCAAGTTAATTTCATGCTGTCGTGTTGACATTCGCAGTGGAAGCTTCCTGTTGCAGCTGCAGACTGTTAGCATGTGAAGGATGTGTGCGCCCAGCAATTACTGTTTCCGGGCTGGGCTGGGGAGGAAATTGATTAATAGGTTGTTCACAGCCCCACCCCTCTACTCCTATTACCCTTCTTTCCCCCTTTCCATCTTCCCCAGATTTCATCAAGAAACTCAGTCCCAGAATTGGCTCTGATAAAACCCCACTCTTGTCTTGGAAGCTGAGGGCCTGGCCCCTGAGCAGGACTGACCAGCCCACCCCAGGCAGGACCCCTGATAAAATGTAGATTCTTGGGCCCCACCCTAGACCTTCAGAATTAGACTCTGGTTCCCCAAAGTGTGAGAACCACTGCCCAAAGTCTGTTCCTTTTGCAGAGGGCAGGACCGTGTCCCAGATGTATGCCCGCAGCTTGCCTAGGCACTGCTATGTTCTTATTGATTCCTCATAGTAAGAGGGTTTTTTGTTTCTCATTTCACAGTTGTAGAAACTGAAACTCCAAGAGGGGAACATGACTGGCCCAAAGTCACACTCGGGGGAACCCCATGCCTAGGCGATCCATTCCCTGGTTGAGGCCTAGAATCTTCCCATTAGCGTGCCGTGCCCTTTCTTATTAAGCTTGTGATGTCTTTTGAACTAACCTTCCCCCTCCTACAGGAGTGCCAGGAGCGCCCGCCCGCCCCCCCCTCCCCCGCCTGTGCTTTCCCAGGGCTCCCCGCTGTTAAAAGCACTTTCACAATGGTGCTCTAGATCTCCTAAGGGCGCCTGGAGCAATTAGGGCATTTATGACTATGGTCTGCGCTCTCCAGGCAAGATGGGGGAGGCTCAGAGAGGCGAAGGGGCAGAGTTGGAGTTGGGACTTGTCTCCTAGCTCCAGGTCCAGTGCTTGGCCCACCTGAGCCACTGAGGCCTGTTCCTCTTGCCGACTTCCCAGTTACAGGTGGTTCAGAGAGATGTAGTCACTCCTCTCTGGGGTCACCAGGATCAAGTGAGTGGCAGTAATGTGATTCAAGCCCAGGTCCACTGAGTCAAAGCCCATAGGACAGGACTAGCCAATGTTTCAGGCCTGGACCAGGTGCCCTTGGCCCCCACCTGGGAGTGGAGCTCTTTAAGCACAGCCTGGAGAGTCTCGGCTCAGGGATGAGAGTGGCTGTCTGTGCAGAGGCCCCTGGGACAGGCCAGGTGGCCTAGGCTGTACCCCCAACGGAGGAGGCCAGATGCCCGCTGAGATTGGGAGAGAAAGATGGGGGAGGGCGGGGCAGGGGGAATCTGGGCCTGTGGGCCATGGAGCTGGAATTTGAACCCATGACTGCCTTCCAGCCCCATCCCCTGCTCTGCCTGCTGCCGGGAGGTCAGCAGGTGTGCTGGAGTCAGCCACCCGGAGCTCGACTGATTGCTTCTCTTTGAGCCTCAGTTTCTCCATCTCAACAAAGCAAAACAAAGACTAATATCTCAGTGCCCAGGACTCTGGGATTCCTGGAGGGGAGGTACCTAGCACAGGGTAGCGTCCTGTCTCTCCCGGCCTTTGCTGCACCGCCTTCAGGTCGTGAAGTCCCCTGGAGGTGACGTGGGATGGAGCCATGGTAGCAGGTGGGACAGGATGCCTTTCGTCTCTGCACTGTTCATGGCGAGCTTCTCTGAGTGCTGCGATATCACCACCACCCACCAGCCCCTACCCTGCGTGGCCACCTTTGATGGGCCGGGCTCCTTTCCTGCATTTTCTCACGTCATCCTTACACCAGCACTCTGAACGATATTACTCTCCTCATTTTTACAGAGAGGAAAATTGAGGCCCAGAGAGACTGAGCCACTTGCCCAAGTCACACGGCTCGTAGGTAGGATCCAAACCCAGGTGGACTGGCTTTATTATCTAAGGCCCTGCCATCAACCACTATTCTCATGGTCTCTGTTTTCCAGATGACCTGCTCAGTCAATAGTATCATCACTAACCTACCTGCCATTTATGGAGCATCTGCTGTGTGCCAAGCACTGTGCACTGTCTGTACGTCATCTCTAATCCTCTTGACTACCCTTGTTTTATCCTCCCTCCATTTTACAGGTGCTGAAACTGGCCTCAGAGGGGTAAAATCACTTATCGGGGATTACCCTTGTGATGGATTGAGAATCTAGGTCTCTTTGGACTCAAAGCCAAGGCCCTCTCCAGTATGATAGTTAACATGATGGACAGATCCTGTGGGCCAGGCCTGCTCTCAGCCCTTCACAGAGAGGAACTCACTCCATCCTCACAACAGCCCGCATGCTGCACTCTGTTGTTATCCCTGGTTTTCAACCAGGAAATGTGAATTGCACAGCTGGAATGGCAGAGGTAGGATTCGAACTCAAGGAGCCTGGCTCCCAAGTCTGTGCTGTTAACTACTGCTCATTGCTGCCCTCTCCCTGTTTTACAGATGAGAAACGGAGGCTCCGACAGGTAAAAGCCACTTGTCCCTATCAGACAGTAGGTGGGTGGCATAGACGGGATTTGCACCTAGATGTTTCCAGAGTGTTTTACTGTCTCCCACATGAAAGAACATGATAGCCACCAGAGGGGGCTGGGGGAGCGTCCCGGGGCCACCCCGAGCTCTGAAGGAGGCTACTATGGGTGCCAAAGTCCTGAGGGGGTGTGGGGGTGTGTGGCAGTGGAGGCGGGCCTATTCTCCTGGTCTCAGTGGCTGGGGTCCCCAGGCTGTGAGGGTAGGGCTGGCTCGGGGCCTGCCCCCGCATTGGCAGTTACTCAGGGATTACAGGTGTCCTCCTCCTTGGGCCCCTACCTCTCTTGTCCTCCTGGCAGAGCTAATGAGCCGTGGCTGCATTTGGATCTGTTGACTTATGATCTTGGGTGAGGTGGGGTCGGTGGCAGAGGTCACGGGTGGGCTCACCAGCCTTCCTCCCCAGGTCAGCACGTCGAGGTCACTCGCATCACTGCCCAGGTGGATGAAGGGAAAGCAGTGATGATGGCGGGCAGGGCCTCCCAGCCCAGCCTTTGCTCCGCACGTGTGGGTAGACAGGTGCGTCTGGCGCCTAGACTCCGGCTAGACTGGCTGAGGGGGTTGCTGATCGTGCAGCCAGGCTCCCAGCCGACCCAGCCCTCTGTGGACCTGAGATGGTGCTGGGCACCTGCACAATTGCCAGGCCTCGGGGAGGGGGCGGAGGCGGGGCTGGGTGGCGGCAGGGCCACGGGCGGGCCTTCTGACCGCCCTGCCAGCCTGCCCGAGGTGGTCGTGTCTAGCTGCCCTGCGCACGTGAAGTTCACATTTTTGATGATGGCTGTTTATGAGAGTAGTGAAAACCTACACCACGGGGTTTCAGAGTCAAGGGATGATGGACCTGGCAGGGGATTTTGTGAGCGATCTGTCCAGAGTTTATCAGACTCGGTTCCTGGTTCCTGGAGGTGAGACTAGATGCTCTCCTCCGTAGGCGGCGTGGGCATCCTCACTCTAGGCCCTGAGAGGTCCTGCAGTAAAGAAACCGGTTTCACCTTGTTTAATCCGGGGTTTCCTGTCCCCCACCCCGAGAGCAGTAGTATTCTGCAGAGCATTCTTGGGTAAACGCTAATCTGAGTTGTTACCTCTCCTTAGAAGCGTACTTTTAAAGAGGGAACTTTGGAAGTATTCCATGCCTTTAGGGCCTACAGGAGCAAGCCTTGAATGATGGCATTGCTGGCCTAGCAGTAGCTTTGGGGGTATTTTCTTTTTTTGGAAAAGGCATCCCCAGGTTTTCAGAATCTTTCCTCAAAGCAGCTCCTAGCTCTTCTGTGTGTGGGATGGGGCCTGGCTCTGGCCAGAGCCCTCTGTGGGCCCAGAACGTGGGGGGTTTCTTCCGCCTTTCACGGGCTGGGTGGCTCCCTTCTTGTACTCAGCCGCTTGGGCTCTGGGCACCCCCTCCCCCCAGACTCCTGCAGAAGACAGCAGTTGGGCAGAGGCTGCCCACTGATTTGCATAATTGCACTGTTCCCTGAATAATTAATAAAGCTCTGTCCTTGCTGGGAGCAAAGTCTGCACCATTATGGATGGGTTTGCCGGAGCTCTTCCAGGGAGCCCATGGTTCCGGGATTCGTCGGCCTTGCCTGGCATGGAGCCCCCCAGAGAGAGGACAGGCACTGGGGTGGAGGGGGTATGTCCATGCAGCGCCACAGCAGCACTGTGGGCGGGGCCGGGCGTGCCTGCTGCCTTCTTCCAGGATCCACAGATGGGGTCTGGACACACAGGGGATTTGGGATTCTGCAGTCTCCCGCTTCCTGTGGCCCCACAAACTCTTCCACTCTGAAATATGGTCAACGCTTGTGGAGTCTTAGCCCCGCTTTCAGGTAGCCTGGACGAGGCCCTGCTGACCCAGAGGGTAAGGGCAGTCATGGTGAATTTTCAGGCAAGAGCAGGGAAGGGGGAGGCATTTATGCTTGAGGCCTTTCTTCTTCTTCAATTCCTCCAAGTTTCTTGGCTTGTTAAGGTCAGGGATAGCCTGAGAGTGACTCCTGTTTGAGGTTTCTAAGTCCCTTTTTACGTTGTTTCGTTGAAGTGAATTTTCTCTCTGGGAAAATGGATTTGTCTCCCTGTCATGCTAGAAAGGGAGGTTGAGGACTGGGTCTGCTCCTGACTTGTACTTGACATTGGGAAAGGTCCTATAGCCTTTCCAATGAGGGTTGTACTCGAAAGGCCTTGCTTTCTTCCCTGTGTCCCCTGGTCATTGTCCAAAGCGCCCGTAGGAGAATTTCTCAGGCCCGGTTCCACGGAACACCACATCCTTGCAGATGTTAACGGGCATTTGTGATGAGGGGATTCCATAGTCCAACAAACAGGTCAGGGAAGCAAAGCAAGTAAATTTCTTCAGTGCTTGACTCCTGGGAGCCTTTGCTATGCTAGTGTGCATCTGGGTATACAGGAGGTATATAGGATGCTCTGCTTCCCATAACCATGGACAATCCAGGGTCTGCTTGCACATCGCCAGTAATGGGGAGATGCCATCCCATTGCTGGGCAGTGCCAGCTCTTAGAAACCTTCCCTTTTGTTGAGCTTCGCTAGCCAACATTTATGTAGCGCTTTATTTATTTATTTTTTAATAAATTTGTTTATTTATTTTTGGCTGCGTTGGGTCTTCGTTGCTGCGAGCGGGGGCTACTCTTCATTGCAGTGCGCGGGCTTCCCATTGCGGTGGCCTCTCTTGTTGCGGAGCACGGGCTCTAGGCGCGCGGGCTTCAGTAGTTGCAGCAAGTGGGCTCAGTAGTTGTGGCTCACGGGCTCTGGAGCACAGGCTCAGTAGTTGTGGTGCACAGGCTTAGTTGCTCTGTGGCATGTGGGATCTTCCCGGACCAGGGATTCAACCTGTTTCCCCTGCATTGGCGGGCGGATTCTTAACCGCTGTGCCACCAGGTAAGTCCCTATGTAGCACTTTATCATTTACTGCTTGTCCCTCGTAACAGCTAAGGAGGTGTCAGAGCAGGCATTATTCCTTTTACAGATAAGGCAACTGAGGCTCAGAGAAGGTCATTATTCCACCCAAAGCCACATAGATGGTGGCAGAGCTGGTATTTAAACCCATGTCTGATAGCTGGACCTTCAGCTCTTTCCCTTGGCCATCAAGAAGCCGGTTTGCTCCCTGGGTTAGGCTAGTGTTGGTCCCCAGGAACTTGGGCAGCTGTTGCCCCTACAGTCCCCATCCCAGCTTGCCTCTAGTGAGTTTCTGGGAGCGGGAGGTAGGAGGAAAGCTAAGCTCTTGTTTGATAGGATCCTCTCAGCAGTGGGGCCTGGTTTGGGAGCCATTAGCAGATATCATAGATGCTCCGCTCATCAAACCATCCCTGACTCTCTTTTCTTCTGCCCTCACTTTTTATAGGCAGGGGATGTTTGAAGTGCCCCACCAGCTGGGCAGGCACTTGCCTGGGCTGGTGGTGGTGGCCAGGGGGTGGAGGAGGAGGAGGGCAGGGGGTCCTGCCATTATGTCTTTCTCCGGGCCTTTCCAAGAGCCGATGGCCAGGGGCAGCCTGGGGTGGACCTGTTTACAGCAGGCAGGCTTGGAGGCTGCACTGAGGCTGAGGTGTGCAACCTCAAGACCTAGGCCAACTGTTTCATGTCTCAGGAGTC
Source organism: Delphinapterus leucas (assembly GCF_059928025.1). Taxonomy (NCBI): domain Eukaryota; kingdom Metazoa; phylum Chordata; class Mammalia; order Artiodactyla; family Monodontidae; genus Delphinapterus; species Delphinapterus leucas. Next base: position 112,158,529 of record NC_143134.1, read on the forward strand.
TCCTTGGGTCACACTATGGCAGGGACTGTGTTGCCCCCAATGTCACATCCCCCATGTCCCATGGAGAGCAAGCCACACAAGGGCACCCTGATGAACAGAGTTCTGCCCTGCCGACACACAGACCTAGGTCTGGATCCGGCTCCCTAACTTCCTGTGTGATCTAGGACAAGTCACCTAATCTCTGAACCTCTGTTTCGTCATCTTTAAAATGGGTGTGATAATGGTGCCTGCCTCCTAGGGTTCTGAGGTCTCCATGGGGTCATGTATGTCACATGATAATTTCATAGTGTCATCTCATGTACACGCACTCTCACACACATGCGCACACCATGCTTTTGAGCTTCTGTTGGAGACCCCAGAATCCTGCCAGCAGATTCGGCTCAGTCCCCCTCAGGTTTACCCCATCGGGTAGCGGGAGACAGCCTGAGACAGGCATAGAGAGACATTTGTGCGGACACTTCTCCCACTTAGAAAATCAATATTCTGTGGTCTGCCTAATTGCTCTGTTGCTGCTAAATGAGTCATTATGGAGGGAAAATAGCAAATGCATTGTGAAATTAATGGGAGAAAATAGTTGGCAAATGACTTGGTTTGCTTTTGAAACTCCAAGAGGGCGTTACTACGAGAAATCTGAGAGCCACGTAGGGCCCAGTCCCAGGAAGCAGCTGGTGGTGGTGTGAGGCTCCAGAGGTGCCGGATGGTCTGAGAGGGCCCGTCCAGGGCAGGGCGCTGATGGGAGTATCGGAGGGGCTGGAAGTGGGCGTTTCTGAGTGGTCAAGGCTGGAGCCAGGGACGAGACAGGGAGCTCTGATGGCCTGGTGCTGGGGAGAGTGGATACCGTTCAGTTAGGGCCCGCCGTGTGCCAGGCTCGGGGGAGCAGGCAGAATCAGCCCCGGCCCCTCCTGCCGTGAAACTGTCCCACAGGTCAATGTGTGATTACAGTGGAAGCGTGTGTCCTGAAGACACCGAGAGCCCGGAACTGGAGGGTTTGATCCATCAGGGTGGTGGGGATGGCATCCCCGAGGAGGAGAGGGGTGGGCTGAGCTCGCAGGGAAGAGCTTTCTGGGCAGACTGAAGAGCTTGTGCAGATCCAGTGGGTCTGGGAGCGAGGGGGCTAAAAAAGGGCCTCACAGCAGTCCTGGGAAACAGACACTTTCTCATTTGCAAGTGAGGAATCTGAAGCTGGAGATGGTTAAGAGACCAACACAAGGTCATAGAGCCGTTAAATGGCTGAGTCTGGACTTAGACCTGGGCCTCTGTGACTCCCCAGGCTTTTAGGAAGTGGCAGCAGCAGGTAGGGAGAGACCAAACATGCCTTGTGGGCTCTGGGAAGGGGACTTTGGGAGGCATCAACGGTCACCTTACCTTCTCTTGGTTCCTGGATACAGCTGAGCATCATGGTGCCAGGCAGAAAGATTCCAGAGCCCTACCTAGGAGAGTCAGATTCACAGACCTAGGACTAGCCCCAGAATCTGTAGTCATGGTGGTGTTTCAGGGTCACCGTGGCAGCTCTGACCCTGGGTACCAAGGAGCCTTGACCTGGCTCCACCTGCTTCACGTCTGCCTGGGCCCAGGTTGGCCTGAGTCTGCCACCGTGGAGGGACAAGGTGATTCTGAGACCCACTCAAGTATTGAGACCTCCAGCTAGCAGCTCTGGATTCTTCCCTCTCTGGAAGGGTCCCACGCCTCTGGGGGATGTTGGTGGCGAGGGTGCTGGGTTATCACGCTGTAGGATAACCTTGGGGCTGGATGTACCACTGCCTGTCCCAGCTTGGGGAGCCGGTGGGCGGCTGAGACTCAGACGAAGCTCAGTCTGGGGTGCGTTCCTGCTGCTGTTGGCTGAGAGCCAGTTCAGCCCAAACTCAGCTCGGATTGGCTCTTCCCTGCCCTCTCCAAATTTAAACTGCAGCCCCCCCCCGGCGAGAGGCTGAGTGTTTATTTGGTCTGGTTGAAGAGCCCCAGCCAGGGCTCTCTGTCCTGCTCGGATCCCACTTCCAAAAGAAGTCTGCTGAGTTCTTCAGCTAAACAGCAGGGCATCTACTGCGGGGTTCCGGCTAGGCCCGGGGCTGGCCCTGAAGGTATGGAGGGAATCCAGCAGCCTAGTGTGCTGCCAGGGGGAGACACCAGTGGCTTCCTGGGGTCGGTGCCTCGAGGTCTCCTTTCTGATACTGCTTCTGCTTCTCAGGGAGCCAGTCCCTCCCGCAGAGAGAAAGCCAGGCAGACCAGACCCACTCCTGGTGGTGTTTCGGGGTCACCGTGATGGCCCTGACCCTGGGTACCAAATCTTGGATCTCCTTGTAGGCAGTCCCTGTCCCTCCACGGTGGCAGACTCAGGCCAACCCAGGCCCAGGCAGCTGTGAAGCAGAAGGAGCCAGGTCAAAGCTTGTCCCATCCTTTTCTCCTGCCTAGGCCATGGATGGATTCCAGACCTTAGCTCCCTCGATTTCTGCCCCAGCTTGGGCACCATGGGCGCCTGTTTGTTTTCACGGTGCTCTGTTATCTGCAGGGAGACAGCGGGCTGACCTCTGAGCTTGCTTCCGTGGCTCCCACCGTGGTCTTTGGCCCATGTGGGGAACCCAGGGGATCAACAGCCAGCCTGGTGTTTCATCAACCACACATTTCCGATTGGCCATCCCTGCTGTCTCTCTCTCCTAAGCCCAGGTGGCCGCTTAGCCAGCGGTTCCGTCGTCGGTAAATCTCTGTAGCCTTTAATGGTTGGCAGTGGGTGGGACTCTGTCTCTTTTGCCCCCAGCGACTACCAGGAAGAGAGTTTCAGTGAAGGTGTGTCTCATACTGTGCCCCGCCCTAAGCACACACATTTCAGCCGGCTCTCATCTCAGAAGGACAGCCCCATGGCCTCTCGTGAGCCCCCCACTTTGTCCTTCTGCCCTGGAGAAGCACCTTGCACCTGAGTTTCACTCCCCAGTGATGCCAGTGTTCCCGTGGCAGGAACTGCCAACTTTCTCATTGGCCTGGGGGCCAGGGTCTTCCACTTGCCAGTCCCCCCTGGTGGGACTCGGGGGCAAACAGGGTTCTGGACCGCAAGAGGCCGCCTGTGAAGGGCTGGTTTGCTGAGCTTGCCTGTATCTCAGAGCAGGTACAGACAGCATGGCCATGCCCTGTGGGCTTCTTAGAAGTAGTCACATTTGAAGCCACTCATCACACTAGGGGAAAAACACTTCTAAATGAGAGGAACACTGCATCCATCTGGTGCAGTTGTACAGAAAACCATTTAATGGGCTTGTTGTAGCTCCCCCTGGCACGTCGGAGTCCTGATTAGGGGCCCTGCGAGTCTGCCCTTGGGTAGATTCACTGAAGTTTCACTCGTGTGTTTGTCACACATCAGTCATCCACCTGAATGTGCTTTAGCATGGCCGATATCCTGCTTCGCAGCACGCTGGGCACGCAGAATTGACCGGCACATTGCCTCTCCAACGCGGTCCTCCTCCCCATGCAGAGTTATTCTGATCCCGCCGGTGGCAGCCATGCTAAATGCTGCGAGGAGGCCTGGTGAGCGGCTGGTCAGGGTCCCGCCTTCCCCGCACTGCTCTCCGCTCAGCTCCACCCACGCCATCACCTTCCTTCTCTACCCTTCCCCTCCAGGCCCGTGGGTCACCTGCTGCTGCAGGGTCCTCAGTGGAGGGGCAGGGACCACTTAGTGGTGAGCGTACTACAAGATGGCCCCGGGTTGTTGAAACTCCTGGCCCAGAAGCCTCAAGCCCCCAGCCCTGGTCCCTGTTTAGGACTGTTGTGACAAAGGGCTTGTCTCCATCATGTGAGGGCATGCCCACGCCTTCTGCCTTGACGGCTTTCCATGCCGGTGGCCCTCCCTACGGGGCCCCTGACATTTTGTGCTGAGGCTTTGGAAGGGCCAGGCACTGGGTGGGGAGCTCCTGGCTGGCCGAGCTGGTGGCCCAGGAGAGAGCAGCTGGTTCTCAATCACTCTGCCTGTGAAGGCAGACTCTCCGGGCTGCCCTGGCAACAGCTCGGAGCCAGCCTGTCGGGGTGGCCGCTGACAGGCGCGGCTTCTGACTGGCTGCAGCTCCCAGCTCCTCCCCCGCTCCGCAGCTCGCTCACTCATTAGCAGCAGCTCCCTGCATCCTTGAGGCCGATGGTGCAAAGGAAGTGCATGGCTGGGGTCCTCGGACTCTGTGTGGCTTGCGTGCCTCCACGTGTGGGTGGGTCACCCTCAAGGGGTTTCACCAACAACCCTGGCCTGGGTTGGGTGCCATTCAGGAGCAGGCTGCAAGGAAGACAGAGCCCGACTTTGAGGTCTTAACAAGCCTTTCGGGAGTCCCTAGACCCTCATCCTCCCTGCATCCCCACTGGTCACTCCTGTTGACTCAGACGTGGCAGGCGGATGCCTGGGTTCGTATCCCAGCTCCACCACTCCATAGTACTGTGACTTTGGGGAACTTGCTTAACTCTGTGAAACAGAGATATTAGCAATTCCTATCTCGAAGGTGGTTGAGAGGAATAAATGAGACTTGTAGCTAAATGCTGAGCCAAGCGCCTTGAGACATGCGTAGTAGCAGTGAGATACATTCGCCATCACTGTGTCATGGTTTCCGTCTCATGTTCCCTTGGTCTGGAATCCTCCTCTACCCCCTGCTCTTTCTTACTTTGGTCCTGTCTTTCAAGCCTTAGCTACTTCTGCCTGAAGCCTGCCCTGATCCCCTTCCCCCAATCCCAGGTGGATCTCCCTTTGCTCCACGTCTTCTGTGCTTCGTTATTGGGTCTGCTCCCCCCAGTTGCAAGCAAGGCCTCTTGAGGACGCTGCCTGGGGTCTCTTGAACTGTACTTGTCCTGTCCTCCCACGGAGAACAAGGCTGAGTCTAGCTCCTTCCCAGCCTTCCACAACCTTGGGGTGAACCTGGAGATGCTCTCCCCACCCCCAAATAGAGCCTGTGAGCGAGCTCATTCTGGGGGCTTAGAATGAGAAGTCTCAGAGATCCCTTCACAGGTAGGGGAGCTGAGGCCAGGAGTGAGGAAGGAGTGCACCCAGGGGCAAGCAAGGAGTTGGAGGCTTTGCCCCCTTCTCTCTGCACTTCTCTGCCAGGGGCTGGACAGGAGTTGGGTCTGTTCTCAAGGAATCAGGGAGGGCTTCACTGAAGTGGCAAGAGCTGAGGCTTGAAAGAGGATGAGTTCATCAGATGTCAAAGAGGGGAGAAGGGCAGTTAGGCAGCCCCTTGAGTGAGCCCAGTGCTCAAGGCCTAGAACCTTCGTGTCCTCTTGGGACCTGGGGCTGCCCTGGGAGGTGGGAAAGGGCTTGGAGCATTAGGGGAGTGGGAAGCAGTTCAGAGGAGCAGAAGCAGCAGGGAAGGAGAGGAGGAGACAGAGAGGTGAGCTGGGTGGGAGCTGGGTCCTGGGCGTGCGTGCGTGTGCGTGCGTGTGTGTGTGCGCGTGTGCGCGTGCGTGTGTGTGTGCGTGTGTGTTTGTGTGTGTGTTGGGGGCTGTGGATTAGGCGGAGGATGGGCGTGAGGATGATCACTCTGTCTGCACCAGGTGCTTTGTCTCGTAATGCTCACAGGGACCTGAGAGATGGGGAGACTGTGTGCCGAGAGGTTTGGTGAACTTGACCCAGGTCTCACGGGCTGGTAAGGGGCACAGCCATAATGGGGACCTCAGGCGCTGCGACTCTCCAGGCTCTGATGAGCGCTGCCTTTTGGGGATGGGACGGCATCACCTCTCTGGGGGTGGGGCCCACGAGTCTGTATTATTTTAACCACTCCCCTAGCAGGTGTTGGGGGTCACTAAGAGAGCGTACGTAAAAGGCATGGCACGGGGTCTGGCCCACGTAGGTACTGTGTCACCATGAGTTCCCTGGCACACGTGTCCGGGTGCGCATGCCACTGATGTGTGCATGCACACGGGAGAATTGGGTTGCTCACCACACCTGGCAGCTCTGTTTAAGCTAGGCTGTTGGGAAATGGGTAGAGTGCCAGGCAGCCTTAGAGCTGGGCCTCCCTCAACTTTGGCCTCTGCTGCCTGGCAGCCACGAGGTGGCGCTCTTGTAAGACCTGGGTCTCTCACCCCGCCTCAAGGAGACCAGGATCCCGACCCCGTGGGTCTCACAGCATCCCGATCCTTATTTCCTGGCAGTTTTCATGGCATGACAGTTGTCTGCGGGCCCCATTGAAGGGTAGACCTCTCATGCACAGGCAGGCCTTCGTCCTGGGCCCAGGTACCTTGCATGCATCCTGGAACGGTGCAGGGGCCCAATAAACGTTTGCACCACGAACGATGCCTTGAGCACTTACTTCGTGCTGGGTGCTGTGCTGGGCGCTGGAATAATTAACTTTGGCATGGCACCTTGTGATTCATAAGCTCCTCTGGGTCCCATTAGGAGGGCAGTTGTTTGGGATCAGGTATTTATTTCCCCATTTTCCAAATGAGGAAACCAGAGCTCAGAGAGAGGAAGCAGGTAGCCTGAGGTCATAGCATCAGCCAGCAAGGGGCAGAGCTCAGACGAGCCCATTCTCCTGGTGGGTGCCCGCTCCCCAGGCTGGGAGCACACTCTGGGGGCCGTCAGCTGTTCCTCTCCCATCAGCCTCTATCGAGCATGGCACCGTGGATCAGAGAGGGTGCTCCCAAGCTGGCAGGGAAGCCAGGCCCACAGAGATGCCGTTTCCCGGGAAGCAGGGCCCCAGGGGACACGGCCAGCGCCTGGCTGGCTCTCACTGCTCCCCCCCCGCCCCCAGCAGGAGCAAGACCGTCCTTTGCCACTGCTGAGGACCTGGTTGTTGGGGACAGTGACTGTGTCTGGGGTAAGTCAGAGGCAGGAGAACAAAGAGAGCACTTGCTGCCAATGTGACTCTGACCTTGAAAACCCAGAAAAAGGGAAGAGCTGGCTACCTGCTTCAAAGGGGGGCAGGCCTCCTGCAGGCGGGCATCGAGGACGCCTGGCTTTGTTAGTTCCTGCTGCCGAATTTCTCCTTTTCAGTTTAATAAAAGTCCTGGGGATCAGTGTCTGTGGGCCAGCTTGGAATCCTGCCACTTTGATTGAAGGCGGGGAGATGCTAGGAGCTCTACTCTTCCTTTGGCTGGGTTCTAGAAGACACGGCTTCTGAAGCAAAGATCAGATATTGATGTGAGGATCTTGTTGCAGCCCCAGTGTCCCACTGCAGGTGTGCCCAGCTGTGGGAGGGGGACCCAGGACCGAGGAGCACCGTTCTGTCCTAGCTTGGGTCTCGCAGGGAGGCAGACAGCAGTCAGGGGGTCCGGGCAGGGTGAGGCTGAGGCAGTGCATCTCTGTTCATTATTCCACGCACAGTAAGCAAGCCCCTACTGTGTGCCTCCAGGTGCTGGGCATGTCCCTGGGAGATGTGTGGTGGGCCCTGCCCCTGTCCTGCAGGCTGCCGCGCAGGAACCCCCGGCTGAGGCTGGTGCAGATGTGGTGGATGCCAGCAGTCTGGAGGGGGAGTGTCCTGCTAAGGAGGCAGCAGCCCCTGCGCCATGCCACTGGGCCTTTGGACTTATAAGAAAAGCCAGAAATCTAGAGGGTTTTGGGTAACATTTTGAAATTTCACATCTTTAAATGTTGGCAGTTGATTCAAAACTTAAAAATGTCAGACACTGTGTGGGCTAAACAAAACATGAGTGTCGACCAAGTATTCTTTAGTTAGAAATCTTTATCCTAAAGGTTGGATAAAATCCAGATGGGCAGTGGGGAGTGGGCATGGCCTCCTGGGGAGGAAGCCACCTGGGCAGAGGTGTGGCTGCAGGAATCTGCAGGACCAATTTTTAGGACCGTTGGGACTGGAGCAGAGGGGACTGGAGCGGCAGGACGGATGGGGCCACGCGCGGTTGTGGAAGCCCGGCATGCCTGGCTGAGGGCTGCCCTGGACGAGCAGATACACGGCAGGCCTGACCCAGGCTACCGTGAGCCTGCTCAGCTGTGTCGCCTGCCTCTGGCCTGGTGCTTCTGCCCGGCACTGTCACAGTGAATGAGAGGCTTTGGTCAGGGAAGAGCTCAGGGAAGAAAGGTCATAAGTATTTTAGAGAAAGCCCTGGGACACAGGGTATCCTGACCTTTAACAAAGGTGTAACTACACAGCTTTGGGGGGCTGCCCATCTGCCTGTGTGTCCATGAGGCTGTGACCTCCCCCAGTCCTTTGCATTTGTTCTCCTGCTGGCTCTGCAGCTCCTTCGAGCACAGGAAGGTCTACAGGAAGGTCTAAACGTCCCAAAGGGGGCTCACCCCCCCTCCCCCTGCAGGGGTCCTGCATTCTTCTGAGAGTTTGAACTGCTCTGGCCAAAGCCTGTCTGGGTGTCTTCCTGTTCAGGCGTAACTTTTCTGTTTCTCCCCCCTGTCGGCCACTCCCCCCATATCCATTTTTGAGTTTCTTTCCAACTGCTCACCAGCGATTCATCCAGCAAGCTCTCACCGAGCACCTGCTGTGTGCAGGGCCAGAGACACACGCATGATGGAAGCCCAGCGTGGCCGGGGGCTGAGGGAGTAGCCGGACATGGACAGTGGCAGGGTCCACCCCCGGGGCCTGTGCTAAGGCGAGCAAGGCAGCAGAGGGGGTGGGGCGGTCAGGGATGAGGGGCGGTGACCCTGCGATCCCCACACGTGTGTGTCTGAAGGAGGGGGGTTGGTGGCCAGTTTCCAGCCCTCCCACCTCCCACCCTGGCTCTGTCCTCTCTGGGCGTGCAGGGCGGCTGGCGGCAGCTGGCTTGGGCGAGGCCCGCGCGGAAGAAAAGAAATGTGAGGCAGGCACTTGCCTTCCAGAGGAACAGGTGCCAGCGCGTGCCAGATTCCTCACCAAATGTCTTCTCGTTCACTTCACTTTACTTTAAAGTCTTCTTTTTAACATAAAGGTGGTTAAAAACACAGGCGCAGAGTACCAAATTCCAGCCATCATGGAGGAGTGTGAAGCAAAAGTGCCCTCTCTCCTTCCACACCACTGCCACCCCAGACCCCTCTCCCAAACCACTGCTGACCGTGGCTCGCGGGGCTTTTTCTGTGTATAAAACGTTATCGATGTCTCTGTGCTTGAGAGCGTGCTGTAGAGCTTATCAGTCTTACCTCCTTGGCCGGTAGAGAGGGGAGCGGAGGAAGACTGGCTGCTCCCCGGGTTCCCGCAGACCCCCTCCCTCCCAGCTCACTCCCTTCGTCCCATCCCTGTCCCCACAGCTCTGGGGGCAGCGTGGCTCTCCTGGCGGCTCCACGGTGGGGAGGGGAGAGGGATGGTCGTTTCCTAGCAGCTTCGCTCAAACTCAGAGGTGGTGGGTGAGAGAGGGAAGGAGGCCTGCTGGCTGGCTGACTCCAGGCTTCTCTTGCAGACAGGACTCCCCAGGGGACCTTCGGGATTGAGTTTTCTGTTTTTGCTCACCTGTGCCCGGCCCTGGGGACAGGGACAGGAGTCAGCTGTGGTGCCAGCCTGGGGTGGAGCGGTGCATGCATGTCTCTTCCTGGGGCTCTCTTGGGCTGGGCAGGCTGCCGTGCAGAGGCCCTGGAGCCCGGCCCTCAGGGAGTGTTTGCCTGGGCTCAGAAAGCTCCTAAGATTCCAGGGTTCTTTCTCAGCCCTAGAACCTCACGTGGAGGGGCCTGAAGTACCTCCCTCTCAGCAAGTGAGAACGTAGACAGAAAGAACTCGGAAACCTGTGACATGCAAACATGGGCGCTGTTGTCGTGCGGAGTCTAGCGTTTTCCCCAGGGGAGGCCTGTGTGGATTAGGACGCAGCCTGTGAGGACGGACCCTGGGTGGGGCGGGGGAGGGCAAGAGTGCTGGCCCCGCCTGTCACTGCTCTGGAGACCTCAAGCAAGGAGCTTGGTCACCCGTAAAGCGGGGTGAGGAGCCCTGCCCGCCCCACAGGGCTCTGCCGGGGTCTGCCTGACAGCCCCTCAGCTTTGGGACCACCGGAGCCCTGGCCAGTGTGAGGGGTGACGAGGGTGTTGATGGTGACGAGGCCAGGGACAAGAGGAACGAACACTGAGGATTCACTTTGTGACAGGCACGTGCCGAGCGCCTCACATACCGCCACCAAGTCCAGGCCTCTGTTACCTCCCACCAGGACCTGAGGCCGACCCCTAGGCTGGTCTCCACCTCTGACCTCGCTCCCCTTCAGTCTGCCGTCCTCCAGTGCAGTCTTTAAACAGTACACCCCCCGGGTGCCTCGCCCTTCCCCTGGCCCCGCGTGGGCAGCTCCTGCCTGCCTTGCTGATCTTACCTCCCGCCTCGTCCCCGCCCTGCACCCCTGCAGGCCCCCAGTCCCGGATCTTTGCTGTTGTTCCCTCTCCCTGGGTCACTCTTTGCCCAGATGTCTGTGACCTGCCTCCACTTCATCCAGCCACGCTGTCAAACCCAGCCTCCTCCTCCCCTCTAGCCTGGACCCTCCCCTCCTGTGAGTTCCCTCTTAGTACTTGAGTTCCCCTGATACGATCGTACACATTTGTGTGATTCTCCCACGCTAGGATGTAGGCCCCAGGGGAGCAGGGCATTGCTGTCCTGTTCCCCAGTGTGTCTCCAGCCCTTAGAACAGGGCCTGACACAAGGTTGGTGAATGAACAAATCAACACGTTTCATTTAATCTTACTCCGTGACCTAGGTGCTTTGCTATTTGCCTTTTATAGATGAGGAAGATAAGCTCAGAGAGGTGGACTGACTAGCTCACGGTCACACAGCTGCAGCAAGAGACTTGGGCTTGTTGAAACTCCTGGCCCGGAAGCCTCAAGCCCCCAGCCCTGGCTCCTGTTTGGGACTGTTGCCCAGTGTGTGTAGCCCAGAGCCCTGTCTTAGCCAGTAGAAGCTCCCACCTCCTCAGAATCTAGTCAGACGTGCCCGCAGGAGAGGACAGAATTGTGAGGGGCCAAAAAGGGGGTGTATGGGAAGACCCTGGGAAGAGATGAGGGGTGGAGCCGAGGAGGGAGTGAGAAAAGGAACTGGAGGGTCTGAGAGGGCCCGGGGGCAGGTCGGGGACTTCAGTGCAGGTCAGGACAGGGCGCCCCAGCCAGGGAGTCCCTGAGGAGAGCGCCGTGGGGCACCACAGCTCCCAGGACCAGTGTGTGGCCCAAGTCCAGGCTCCCTGCGCTGGCTCTGGTTCCTGGCATGATCTCTGCTTCCAAGAGGAGCTCAGGCCTGGCCCGGCTTCCCAGGGTGGAGAAACACACGGTGAGACAGAGACAGAGAGAGAGAGAGAGAGAGAGAGAGAGAGAGAGAGTGTGTGTGTGTGTGTCCAGCCTTGCTGTTTGCGTTGTCGTCATGTCTTCTTAATCAGCCTGTTTCTGGGAGCAATGACTTCATCTCCTGTGATTCTCAACACAGCCATTGTGCAGCGTCCGTGGAAAGATTGGGCCTGGCACCGTCCATATTCCCCTAATGAATGGGGTTGGGAGAGCCGGCTGGTGGGCCCTGGCCTGACCTGATCGGGGGGCTTGTGGTCAGGTCTGCCTCCATGAGACTCCCCTTTCAGTGGTCACCCTTAGACCTGGGCTCACGGACCCTGGCCCACCCAGTGCAGCAAATTCTAGGAGCCTGGGCACACACTGCGCTGAGGGCAGGGCGGTCACACCCAGTCTCTGCCCTCAGGGACGCCTGCTGGAGGAGGAGGTGAACAGACCCTACTTCAGAGGGGCTGTGGGTGGACAGGGAAGGGAGTGAGAGCCCCCCTGGGGCTCAGGGACGCTCCTCAGAGCTGGTGGTTGGGCCACAGGGTGGAAGTGAAGGCTGGTGGCGGGCTTCCTTGGGGAGAGGAGGGAAGGGCTTGCTGGTGGGCCTGGCGGCATGTGTCACTGGCCACGTGGGGTGTGCGTCGGCCTGGGGGGTGGCAGGGGATAGAGTGGAAGATGGCGGGAAGGCAGGACTCGATCCTGGAGGTGCCTGGGAGCAGGAAGGATTTGAAGAGGAGCCGGGGCCTGATTGCGAGGCAGCTCCCTGCCTGTGGGAGGGGGCCTGGAAGGAGGAGGAACAAGCTGGCGGTTGAGGGCCTGGCCCCCTTTTGCCTTTCTCTTCAAGGGGGAGGGGCTCCTTGCCCCCTCCCCCATACTGCCAGGAGCCCCAGCCCCTACCCCGCCAGGAGGCAGTGAGGGCGGGGCCTTAGGGGGGTCTCTGAAGAATGTTGTCTGGGCTTGGGCAGCTGAACCTCAGTCCGCGAAGCCCATCCCCACTGCAGGCTCATTTACAAGCTTGTCTGGAGGCAGGGCGAGGGGTTGAGTGACCCCTGGCAGGATGTAGTGCTGTGAGTGGGAATACACTGTGTCACACTCCCAGCCAGGACATGGAGGTGGGGGGACCCCCGCCAGCTCCCCATCTGGGGGTTCCCCGGGCCCCACCATATGGAACAGGCCCCTGAGTGAGACTGCCTGCCTGAATCCAGCTCCAGAGCCTTGAGCACGTTACTTAACTTGTCCGAACTTCACTCTCCATGTCTGTTAATGGGACACTCGTTGTACCTGCTTCCCAGGGTATGTGTGAGGGTTATTGGTTTTTAAGGGGAAGGGCTTGGCAGAGTGTCCACACGTAGGAGGTGCCCAGTCTGCTTAGCTGTGGCAGAGGTGGCCGTGGGGTAGGGGCCGGGGGAGGGCGATTATGTTCACCGTCATTATCAAGGCTCCCTTAGGTTCCTAAGAGCCACAGGTGGGGAGTTGGGAGGGGTGATGGGAGAGCCAGCAGGTGGAGGTGGGGAGAGCCTGGTTGAAGGAGCAGAGAAGTGTGGGTCCTAGTCTTCACCGCTCCCAGACCTCAGGCAAGTCACTCATCTCTCCCAGCCTCAATTTCAGGGGCCAAGGAAGGAAGGAATGAGAAAAGGCATTATGGTGGCCTGAGCCGGCAGGGGCATGTGAGGGGCTAACACATCTGTTAAGACTTATATTTTCATTTCTTTCAATATTGAGGGTCAGGTAACTGCCTGCCTCTTGAGCGGACATCCAGCAGGGAAATGCTTTGAAAGGGGCCCTTCCCAAGCTGAGGATGGTCCGCTCTCTCCCTTGCCCTAAGCACCACCCATCTTCCTTCATACGCCTTCACTGTCCCAGCTGTTCGGCATTGTCTTTTGTGGTAAGAAAACAGTTCAGCTTAGCAAACATTTCCTGAGCATCTTTTGTCTTCTTGGGTCTGTGTTGGACCCAGGGGATACAGGCATGGTTAAGATACTGACGCAACAATTAAGAGGGAGGGCGATTGTTGAATTGTCTTGTGTGTAAAGATCTCAATGTAAAAGCAGCCTTCCTGGGGCCAGAGGCTCTGGGTTCTAGGCGCTTCTCCTTTCTGCCTGTGGGACTGTGGGCAAATTACAGTAAGTCCCCTACATACGAAAGAGTGCCGTTCCGAGAGCGTGTTTGCAAGTCCAATTTGTTCGTAAGTCCAACAGAGTTCGCCTAGGTACTCAACTAACACAATCGGCTATATAGTACTGTACTGTAATAGGTTTGTAATACTTTTCACACAAATAATACATAAAAAACAAACACGAAAAATAAAACATATTTAGTCTTAACGGTACAGCAGCTTGAGAAGTACAGCAGTACCAGCTACATCACTGCTGCTTCTACACTTGCTTCCGGACATCCTGGGCTTGAAATAAAGATACTGTAGTACTATACTCTATACAGTACTGCACACAGAAGCACAACCACTTGTAGAGGATGCACGCACGTGACAGTGTACGCCAGACACGTGCACTAACTTATGTGATTGGACATGCAAATGCATGTTCACATCTTTGAAAGTTTGCACCTCGAAGGTTCGTATGTAGGGGACATACAGGACCGCTGAGCCTCAGTTTTTTCAATTCAGAACCTGGGTCAGTCTCTGATGGTCCCTCTCAGTAAGAAGGCTCTGCAATCACTTTCGGATTATTAACTTACTGTGTCCTCTCCAGGGAGATTCAAAGTACAGTTTCAAGGCAGAGCCAGAAGAACAGACTCCAGAGGTGGTAGACTGGCCTGACCCAAGTTTGAATCCAGTTCTGCAACTTAATAGTTATGTAACATCGGGCAAATTACATCGTAAATCTCTTTGGGACTGGGTTTTCTCAGATGTAAAATGGGTATGATGATATGCCTGCTATGCTATGTCCCGGCTCTTAGGGAACTCAGCAGTCATATTAAAGCTGCTATGAATCTCTTCTCCCCCAGTACAGTGCCTGCTCCATGCCAAACACACCCCCAAGCCCCCTCTCCCCAGCTCCGCATATCGGAGGGGAGCCAGTTAGTGGAGGTCTTCAGCCTGCCCTACTGGGAAAAGAGGCTGGGGAGACAGTGACTGTAGCCCCAGACCTGCAGCTGACCGAGGAGCCTGAGGATGGGCCCCCAGAAACAATTCCAGGTGGGGCGCGGGCCTCCACAGAGAGCCCCCCCACAGTGGGCAGCACGGGTCAAATGGTCTTAAACCTCCTTGATTTGTATATATACTAGTTTGGCATTCTGTCTTGCTTTATTAAAAAAATGTTTGCTAATGAAATTAATAGTGTAAACAAGATTTGGGGAGGGCAGGCGGCCAGGGGAGGGGATTATTTAGCACACTTCAAAGGACACCCTGCTCCAGCATCTCAGCCACGCCATTTGCATATGTAATGATCGTGCTAATTATAGGTGGCCTCATCTGTTAACAGCAAGTTTGCCAAGCTGTGCTACATTATTGTAATCACCCAGTCAGAATTCTCTGGCATGCTTTTCACTAAAGATAACAAGACCGATAATAATAATGCCTATTATTTTTTGCCCCCTTGCTACGTGCGGGGCATCCTGCCAGGCACTTGACAGTCATCACCTCATTTAATCTTCACAACAGCTCTGTGTCCCAGAGATGCTTATCTCCTGTGTATAGAGGATGAAACTGAGGTACAGAGAGGTTAGGTAACTTCCCTGGGCGCACACAGCCACGAGCTGGCAGTGGGGAAAAGACCCGAGGTCTCGCTAACTCTCGCGCTTCTTCCACTCTGCGGCACTTCTTCTCTGGGGAGACTTGACACACAGGCTCACTCTATCTCTTTCTCATTTGGTCCTCTCAGAAACCCCCCCGTTTCTGCTGAAGAGGAAGCTGAGACCCTAACAGGTTATTGAGGGCTGTTCAGGAGGCGAACCCAGAATCTCTAACTTCTAGGGTAAAGCCAGCCCCGCGTCCCCACCTACCTGCCCACAGTGTGTGGGGGGGGGGCGGGGGGCGCGGGGAAGCGGCCCCTCAGCCTCCCCTGAGGTCTTGGGAGGATGGTGTCCCTCGCCTCTCCCACTCAAGCAGGGCTGGGCTTGGCCTCACTGCCAAAGAAAATTATGAGACAGTAAACATTTGGGAGGACACCAGCATGTCCTAACTGGCTTTACACGTGTTGTCACTAAGTCAGAGGTTGCACATGGGTGGCTCGTGGCCATGTGTAGCCCACAGGCAGGTTTCATTTGGTCTGGGAGGGTGAAAGGTGTTTTTTGGTGCTTTTAAAAAAAAATCAGTTCCTCATATTTAAGCACTCCCAAAGATTCACCTTCAACATTCACCAGAAAAATCTGGATTTCTGGCTTTTCCTGAACAAACAGATGTGGCAGCGTTGTGACTGTATTCCTGCAGGGCAGAGAACCAGCCTCTGCAGTTCATCTCAGACTCCTTTTACTCCCCAGAAGGCCTTCGAGTTTGCTTAGCCTGCACTAGCTCTTCCCAGTGATCCTGGGAGGGGTGTGTGGGGGGATAGGGTTCGCATTCTAGAGATGACGAGCCTGGGATCCGAGTGGGCCACTCCACAAGGCTGTTGTCAGCTAGGCCTTAAACCTCCATCCTCACCGTCCACCTTGTGTGGTTTTCACTCTACCTAGCTGCCTCCCAGCCATGTCCAACTCCACTGTCCGCCAAGGCAAGAAGGAAACCTTTCACAGGCCTAATGACTCAAAAATAACCAACCGTGAGCCCAGGGAAGTGTTCCTGTCTCCCCCTCTCCTTTTCTACCCTCCCCGAGACCAGAGGGGACATGGGAAGCCTATTCATTTAAACTCAATTATTTTCTCGAAGACAGAATGGAACTGAATTGGGTCAACGGCTGTATTTGCTGTGCTCAGCTCTTTCCCCCGCGACAGCAGCACCCACTGGCTGTGTTGCTGGGCTCCGTGTCACCAGGCTCACCAGTTAGAACTCCGTTATTGGTGGCCGTTCCTTGGAAAACTTGACTCTGAAGGAGGGGAGCCCCCTCTGCTCGTTCACCCAACAGGCTGCAGGAGCGGGGTCTAGAATCACATGGCTACCACCTTCCAAACCTGGGCTGCCCAACTGCAGTCTGCAGTGGAGGTGATTCTGACAGTGGAGTGCCTTACAGATGAGCAAACAGACACCCAGAGAAATGAAGTGCTTGCTGGAAAGGCAGGCCTTGAGCCAGACACGACAGGGACCTTACTAGTCGTGTTACTGGGAGCAGAGTACTTGACTGCTCTGCACTTCTGTCTCCCTGTCTTGTAAATGAGGCAAAGAACTTGACACACCTCCTGGGGCCAGGCAGTCACGATGTAAATGTGACACAGTGTGCCAGGGTCCTGCCCCCAGTTAACCCGTCTGTCCACACTCCTTCCCTTGCACGGTGTGCCAGGGACAGAGCTTGGTGGGGGTCCCAGAACTCAGGAGGAGGCTCTACTGGGATGCCCTCCTCTCCGTGAAGCCTTTCCCAATTCCTAACCCCCAAACCGGAACTGTTCCTGCCGTCATTTTAGGTCCTCTGTTGGGCCAGGCCCTGCTCTGGATACTTTCGCAGCTTCCTCGGGGCCCACGGCCTGTTAAGTGTGTTTTTGTTTGGTGCTAATGGCTGTATGCACCCCTCCCCCACTGGACTGCCAACTTCTTGAGGGCAGAGACCACGTGTCTTGTTGACCTGCCTGTGTCCTGGTGTCACTCCCTGCCTAGATGTGTGGCCTTGGACTGGATGTTTAACCTTGGTGGCCTGTTTTCCCATCTGTAAAATGGGAATAGTGATGCCTCCCTCCGACGCACGTCACGGAGCGGAGGCCAGTAGTGTCAGACACGGCAGTGCTGCAACAGATTCTCAGAAAACACGTGGAGAAAATCAAATCAGACGCTTGCGCTCCCCTCCCTAGAAGCAGGGAACCTCTAAGAGCGGGGCTCTGGGGGATCGTGGGAAGGGTTGTAAGCGCCGTCTTGTTGCAGAATTGCTGCCTGCTTACATGGAGAAGTGCGGACAGGGCGGTGGCCTGTGGGCCTCGCCTCACTTCCTCCATCTTCTCTGCTGCTCCGGCCTCACGGTTATTTATTCCAGTTCCCAGTGGTGGAGCTGGGATGAGTTAGGAACCCAAGGTCCCAGTGCCTGGCGTTGTCCCTCCCCTTTTGGCAGCGTTAGAGACTGGAGGTGGGGCAGGGCCTCCCCCCTGCATCCCCATCGCCAGTTCCAGGGGTTGGGGCAGGGTTAAGGGGATGGTTCAGGGAGGTTTGTATTCCCTGACCTTTCAGAGTTGTGATGTTAGGGGGCGTGTGTGACCTTGGCCTGGTGTAGACCTGGTGGGGTGGTGGCTGCAGCGACAGGGCTTGGGGCCTGGGCAGTAGGTGACCCAGCCAGAGACACAGAAGCCGGGCTCTGGTGGGAGCTCAGGGAGTAGCCCTGGAGTCTCTGGGGAGGGGCTTAGGGATGAGGGGGTCTTGATCACAAACTGACCCAGCGTCCTGTGCAGCCAGGGCAGCAGTCACAGGCTCGAGAACCGGAACCGTCCCCTCCCCTCACCCCTTGATAGCGCTTAGGTCCTGGAACACCACGCGGGTTGTTGCCCAGGACTTGGCACCGTGACAACCAAGAAAGAGAAGTGCTGACCACGTCTCATTGCCTGTTGAGTAAATTTACTCTGTGTTTTTCCCAGGAGGCGTCACATGGGTAGGAATTTACTCCCCCTAAATGCTTTGATGGAAACATTACGGTTTTTGAGTGAACGTGTGTCAACGTCGCCGTGGGGGGGAAAGCTTCTAGGATTCTCTGCCAGCTGAAGTCATTACCACAAGACAGTGGTTTGGGGACCTGGCAGATGGGGTAGATGCAGCCAGGCTGGTGCGGGGAGGCAGCCAGAGGGCCGGAGCCCAGCCGGCCTATCTGGAGGGGGGGTGGTGTCTGAGCAGGTGGAGAGGGGGAGGGAGTTGGGAGGCTGCAGGCTGACAATGTACATTAACACCCTCCCAACCCGCCCCCCACCCATGGCACAAAACAAAGGGAGTGGGGAACTTGAGGGGTGGGGACGGAGAACAGAGGCTCTGGAATGGTGAGCGCTGGCAGCTCAGGCCAGTAAGACAGGCTGCGGCCAGATTCCCGAGGGGCCTGGAATTGCAGCTCCTACCGGAAACCAGCTGTGTGACCTTGAGCAACTTTTCCAACCTCTCTGTGCTTCAGCTTCATTTTAGTAAAATATGCCTGTGGATACCCACAGCTTATGGCTCTTTGGAAGATTAAGAAGGTAATGTATGTAAAATACCTAGCACTGGGCCTGGCACATAGCAGGTGCCAGGACACGTTTGTTGCTTGTTGGTGATGATAAAACCACACAAGCATAGATGTGTTCACATAAATTAACAGCGGGGGCACATTGAAACCGCTACCCAGAGCTGGCCCTCCGTCTAATACCAAGTTTGTTTCTCAGCTTCATCCGAGCGCAGCAGTGGTCTCTTCAAAAGCCCTTGTCCACGAACAGCCAGGGCCTGGGGCTGACTGTCCTCTGCGGGGCATCCCTCTCCGGTCTTGTGCCTGCTTCTGGCCTGCAGACTCACCTGGATGGAGGCAGTGGGTTACAGCAGCGCCCTTCTCTGACTGAGGCAGTTCTGGGAAGGCCACAAAGGGCCTCTGTCCTCTACACAGCCTCTGGAAAGGAGAGTACTGTGGTCACAAGAAAGGTCCTCCCTCCCAGGATGCATCTCTCTCCCCAAGGGGATATACAAGCATTGCCTGGAAGTGCTCCTTGACAGTCTTGGGGCTGTCCTGTACCCCAAGAAATGGGAAGCTCCTTGAGGAAGGTAGGTTCCAGAGTCTCCCACAGGGCCTGGCCCAGTTGGTGAGACACCTTCAGATCTGAAAGGTCATGAGACGTCTGGGCTCTGAGCTTTTGGGAGAAGAGGTCCATCACACATTTACTGAGTCCTAGGACTTGAAGAACCAGAGTTGAATAGGCCCCAAGGAGGGCCTGACAGGACAGGCAGCAGGACCCAGGAGAAAGGGAGGGAGGACTGGGAATTCAGGAAGAGAGGGAGAGATCACATACTTCCTGGGCCTGGGGACACTGGGAAAGGCTTCCCTGAGGTGGGGCAGTTAAGCTGGGCCTTGAAAAGTGAATGAGAATTGGAGATGGGGGCAGGAGGGGAGGTCAGTGGGAGCAGAGGCGCAGCCATGAGAGGGGGCAGGGATGCCTGGGGAAGAGCTGAAGAGGGCCTGTGGCTGGCTGGTGGGGGTGTGTGTGAAGGCGAGGAGTGTGCAGTGGGTGGGTGGGGCCTAATGATTCGGGAGACCTGGTCACTGGGGGCACTGGAACCAGGAGTCACGGGGTCAGTTTCTGAAATTCCAAGGACGCTCACTGTGTTCTCACTCCCTTGCAAGAGGTTATGCCGTTCCCTGAGCTGAGGCTAGAAGGGTAAGGAGGAAGCACCTTATTCAAGATGGCTCTGAAAGCATCTTGCAAGAGGTTATGCCGTTCCCTGAGCTGAGGCTAGAAGGGTAAGGAGGAAGCACCTTATTCAAGATGGCTCTGAAAGCATCTTGCAAGAGGTTATGCCGTTCCCTGAGCTGAGGCTAGAAGGGTAAGGAGGAAGCACCTTATTCAAGATGGCTCTGAAAGCATCTTGCAAGAGGTTATGCCGTTCCCTGAGCTGAGGCTAGAAGGGTAAGGAGGAAGCACCTTATTCAAGATGGCTCTGAAAGCATCTTGCAAGAGGTTATGCCGTTCCCTGAGCTGAGGCTAGAAGGGTAAGGAGGAAGCACCTTATTCAAGGTCAAATAGCTGGTTAGTACATCTTCTGAACCCCAGATAACAGGCTCGTTTCTTTTTAGCTTGTGACCCCCCTCCTGTGACAGCTGTCATGCAGAGAGAGAGGTCCTGTCACAGGGGCCTATTTTGTTATAGAAAGACATTAGAACTGTGTGGATCAACCAGTGGGGGTGGTGGCTTCCTGCCTGGGGGAAATCTGGGAAGGCTCCCTGGAGGAGGGGGTATTAGAATTAGAGAGGAAGATAAGAGGGGACCAGTAAATAGGTACAAACGGCTGTCTGGGATGAGGCACATCTATTGTACTTTCAGATGTGGCTGGGCCAACTTGTGCAAGTGATTGAGCTTCTCTAGACTTGATTTCTTCATTTGTAAAGTGGTTACAGTATCGGCCTTACCTGTTTATTGCTATTATTGAGTTCAAGTGGGAGGCCTGCTTGGGGCCTGCGCCCTGGAGGAGTGCTCGGAGATGGGCTCTGTCCCCTCCATCTCAGGTGCCTTGGATGCTCTGGGAGCCAGAGGGGCTTCTGCCCTAGGGCCTCCCTTGGTGATTGTGGCCTCACCTCTCCCCTGTTTTGAAATTTTATTAAGATATTGGATAGACCCAGATGAAGCTGCGAGGGGAAACCTCACCTCAGAAGGAAGGGAACCACCACCGTAAGTGCAC
The DNA here is from genome assembly GCF_059928025.1 of Delphinapterus leucas. NCBI lineage: Eukaryota > Metazoa > Chordata > Mammalia > Artiodactyla > Monodontidae > Delphinapterus > Delphinapterus leucas. The sequence goes on from NC_143134.1 coordinate 112,179,075, forward strand.
CTCTGGCTAAGAGTTCTCTGGGCTTTGGGGGTGTGAGCAGATGGAGATGGAGGGGGGGCGGGTTTTGTTGGATTACCTGTGGTCAGGATCACCTGTGCTCAGAACAGAGCTGAGCCCAAGCAAGGACACAGCAGGGGACGGAGTGAGTTACTTCCCAGGTTGGGGGCTGCTGTGGGGTTACAGTCAGACCTCTTCCTCAGCCCTGCAGGTGCCCCAGCCAGAGTGCTGCCTACCTGCACACAGTAGGTGCCTGACAGTCTGGCACTTAATAGGAGCTCAGTTGTTGCTGAGGGTCTGGAGCAGGCTGAAATTACCATGGGCTGAACTGGAGCTTGTGAGCCTCTGGTGTAGAGGCTATGGAGTAGGCAGGACCCCAGGCAGGGGCGCTATTCTCCCGCCGGTCTGTTTATCCATATTTACATGGAGGGATTGGATTCCATAATCCAGTTGCACCAGAGTTACGCAGCAGCCACTCTACTTTGATGAGCCCCTCCTGGTGGTGGCTGTTAAGGGAGGTGTGTGATTCCCTGTGTGTGGTAGAGGCTCAATACTTGGAAAACATTGCTGTGGCTTTTCAAGAAGGATGGCAAAGCGGGTAACCCCAGGCGAAAATGTCAGGTTGGCTGGGTGTGCCTTTCCCAGAGGGATTTTCAGTTCAGTAAGGGCCCTGTCAGGGTGACCCAAGGATGAACCCCCCAGGCCAGCGGGTGGGGCAGCATTTGGGCTCCTGGGTCTGACTGCCCCTGTCGTCCTGTAGCATACACAAACCTGCGCAGCTCACCCCCTTGTCTCTTCCCTCCGGCACTTAACCCTCCCCCTCTGTCCTGCTGGCCCAGCCCCGGATACTAGAGAACAACCGCCCTGAGAGGGAGCTTGAACCCATTCCCAAAAGGTCTAGCTCCAAGGAGTCGGTGCAGAGAGTCGGGAGCCCCGTTTGAGTGGGTGACCGTAGTAGGCAAATCCCCGGCTTTGTCTACACCTCCGTTTCTGTTCGCATTTTTTAAATGTCCGAATGGAAGTGCGGGAGAGGGAGGGTACTGGCCCTCGGGGGGTGGGTGGGGGCGGTGGGAGCGACTGCTGCTCTGAGCCCGACGAACTCCGGCGGGTCCTCCGCGGGCAGTGGGGAGTGGGCCGGGCCTCGTCCCCGCCCGCGTCCGAAGCACAGCAGCGGGTTGGGGCGGAAAGCGGTTGCATCTGGGGTCAGCTGGCCGCGGAATGTCCCCTGCCGCCGGGCCTGGGAAGGCAGGGCCAGCGGCTGGGGGTGGGGGTGGGGGCGGGGCTTCGGGGGGCGGAGTCGGCCGCTTCCGGCCTGGAGCGCGAGGGGCGCGGCGCCGCGGGGTAGGAGCCTGGAACGCTCCAGGAGCCGGATGCGGGAGAGGTGGTTTTGGCGCGTCCCCGAGTCTTTCGGTCACCCCAGCTCCCACTTAGCTTTGGCCGGCCTGTCTCAGGCCAGCCGTAAGGACGCTAGTATTCGATCAGGACATCTGTTAGTGCCTACTTTGTGCCAGGCACTGGCCCGAGGTGTGCCGGGCCTACCAGGTGAACAGGCCCGGACGTTCTCCAGGTGGGAGGAGGAGGGGGCCCAAGCTTTCAGATCAGTACCATGAGGAAAGTGAAGTTGAGTGATAACTTGGGGTGGCGGTGGAAGTTACTCCTTTGGTTAGAACGACCTCTACTAGGACGCGCGCGACAATTGATCTGAGAGCAGAATGAGAGAGAGGAGAAACCAGCCTGGCCTAGAGCCAGGGCCAAGCAGAGGGAACGGCAAGTGCAAAGGCCCGGAGGCGGGACTCGGGCGGCTTATGACCCTGGGCGGAGCCAGCGCTTTGGGGAGGAGCCTGAGATTCCTCTGCGAGCCTTGTTCCAGCCTCCCGGACCGGGAGCTCGGTCCCAGGGCACGCACCCCGCCCAGGTGCCTTTGGAGGGCGACCTGCTCGTGGTTGGAAGTGCGTCTTTCTAGACTTCTTGGACCTGGAGTTTGTGCCATGTGATTACCTGTATGGAAGACTGTAATTTTCCGCTTGTTCCGTGGAGGACCCGGAAACCTCTAGAGTTGTCACCGATGTGTTTTTTTAAGTCGTTTCTGAAATTTCAACTTGGAAGACAGAGTCAGCACGTGCTTTGCGGGAAGGGGAAACCTGCCTGGTCACACCTCTTAGATGCTGGCCTGGACTGAGAGGTCCCCCGATCTGGCCAGGAGAGGCACCTGGGTGCCCGCCATTCTCAGGAATGGGCCTCTGTGGCCTCGGACTCCTCGGTGATAACCTCGGCAAGATCCTGGGCCGGGCCGGAGGAGCTGCTCTGTGGAGACCCGGCCGTCCTCGAAAGCCAGATCTGGCTCCCAGGCCCCTGGTGCCCAGGCCAGGGTCAGCCCAGAGGCCTATCCCACCGCCAAGGTCTGTGGGTGGCTCTGCCTGGGGAAGGGGGTGCAGGAAACTTCTTGCCCTGTGGGTGGGCACCTCTATGGCTGTGGGTGGAGGCTGGAGGGTGTGGAGCTGTTTCTCCAAGGGGGCCCAGCCCTCGGAGCCCACCCACTCTCCGGCCAGGGCCTTGTTGAGGCCCCACAGCCCCTCCCGAGCAGCCTGGTTTTCACGCTGGCCTCGGGGGTAGAATGGGAGACCCCCACCGGCTTGGAAGGAAGGGGGAAGGTGGCGGCCGGGTTGCTTAACTGGCTCCTCCCTCCTGGGAACCAGGCCCAGTCCTCCGGGGAGCTTAAAGTCTTCGGGATCCGGGTGGAGAGAAGCCCAGTGAGCGGAGGACCAAGGAGGTGGAAGCAAGCAGGCTAAAGCTGTGGGGAAGGAGATCTATAGGCCCAGGGAGCTGGTGGGGTTGGCAAGGTGGGCTGTGAGGAGGGGCCTTTGACCCCAAGCTGAGGAGCCAGCGAGGGCCCTCGGGCTACTGTCCGCTTAGCCTGGGCCTCCCAGCGCAGGTGAGGAGCGGGGTGAAGCCGCGGGGGCTCCTAGCCGCTGCCTTTTGGAGACAGATTTAATAATCCTAGGCTGTCTCTCTGACGGTTAGTATTGCAGGAGGGAAGCTTTAATCCCAAAACTTTTATTGATCCAGACACTAAAAGTAAAGGGTTTTTTGGAGCCAGGTTTTTTCCTTGTTTTCTACTCGACCAAAGAACATCAGAGCTCTAAAACACAAATTTGTTTTTCTGCCTCTCCCTAGGTTTGGGGGGCGGGGTGGGGCTTGGCCGTGTTCAGATTCACCTCTCTAGGAGCCCTCCCTGACCGCGCATGCCTGCAGTCATGCCTCTTCTCCACGGTTAACCAGCTGCCACTGTGCATCTAGTCTGTCCCCTAGGAGGGTTGGGGTGTCACAGAAGCCTTCCTGCTCACCTGAGACCCCGGGGTAGTGAGAGGCGTCTGCCTTAAGGCAGCGAAGGCGTGGCTCTTGACTTCTTGTGTCTTTCTGGGTTTGGTTCTCTTGCTGACCTGTTCTTTGTTTCTTTGTTTTTGCATGTTTATTTCATAAATACTTACTGAGTTGTTGCCAGACCCTCCCTTAGGATGCAGAAAGACAACAGAGCTTCCCTTCTGGCAGGAGAGACAGGCAATCAGAAGTGAGTGGAGAAACACATCAGTAATTCCAGATGGGGTGATATCAGTCAGGATTTTTGTCTGCTTTATTCAGCACCTGGATTCCCAGTGCCTAAAATAGTGTCTGGCTCACTGTTTGCACTTAATAAATATTTGCTGGCTGAACGAACAAGATGATGTGAAGGAAACAGCCAAGTGTTTCCGTGGGGAGTAATGGGGGTGGGGCAGGACCTGTTGTAGCCGGGGCGGGGGCGGTCCGGGGGAGGACTGAGCTCCACCGGCCTCCTGAAGCCAGCCTTTACGAGAAGGCGGTGGAACTAGAGCTCCTGACTGAGGGAGCAGTGAGTGCAAAGTCCCCGAGGGCGGGAAAGCAGTGGCTTCCAGTTGGGGGATGGGGATTGCCAGATGAGATCAGAGGGTAGGCCAGTACTCTTGCAGACTTCTTTCCCTGGGGAGGAGTTCGGATTTATTCAAATTGCTGTAGGGAGTCACTGGAGGGTTTTTAGCCCAGGAGTTAAATAATCTGATTTGCCTTTCTAAAGAGTCCCTCTGACTCCTGGGTGGGGAGATGGGGTAAGGCCGGTGAAGAGGCGTGGACAGGTGTGAGAGATTTTAGAGGCGGTAGCGGTAGGATTTGCTGATGGATTGGGTTCTGGAGGCCAAGGAAAGGGAGGGTGGCTGGCTTCTGAGACTCCTGGCTTAAGCTGCTGAGACAAAGCTCTGCTTTGGACATTTCAGACTTGAGGTTCTGTGAGGCGTCAGCATTTAGATATGTGAGTCTGGAGCGCAGAGGAGGGGAGGGCTGGGATAGAAACTTTGGAGCCTTGAGCCCTGGAGGTGTTTAAAGCTAAGGCGTGGATGCGATCACCAAAGGAGAGTGTTTTACTGAAGGAGAGTACACCCACGTCAGAGCCTGAGAAACTCCAGCACCTGGTGGAAAGGTGGTGCGGTACTGGGAAAGCAGGGCAGTGGCCTGGGAGGGAGGGGAGGCACCTCAGAGGGGGTGGTGGCCTGGGTTTCAGGGAGGGAACTAGCTGTCCTGTTGAGTACGGAGAGGACAGGAACTGTGTTTGGCTTTGGTCACACGAAGACCTTTGGGAGGAGCACTGGGGTCAGGCCAGGTGTGTTGAGTAGAAAGGAAGTGAGTAGAAGAGGAGGCGGCAGGGCCTGAGAAGCGCAGGGCGAGCGGCCCGTCTGGGAAGCCGAGGAGGGTCAGGTGAGGGCTCACACGTCCCGGGTCCTGGTCCCCGTGCACCAGCCGTGGGCCCCCGCCTTGGGCCTGCATCAGGAGCCTCTGAGCGGAATCCCTAGAGAGCCGTACTGGGGAGGGCTGGATTGGGCGCCCCCGCCCCCCGCAGTGGTCTTCAGTAGCTCTCTGAGCTCTGTCTCCCTCTCTCCTTGGAGGGCTCGCTTTCTGCTCTTGCAGTCACCCAGCCCTGTGCTCCCCACTCCCTGCCCCATCTCTCTGAGTCCGGGGCGCCTAAGGAAGAGCACTGTGCACCTGGCTTTCCTCAGAGGGCCCTTCCGCCCTTCCCAGAGCTGAGAGCGGGACTTGGTCTGCACCGGTGGCTTTGCTCTGGAAGGTTCCTTGGTGTGTTTGGCCTCCGGAGAAGTCTGAGGTCTATTTCAGAATATTTGGGTAGCTGGGACCTTGACCTCCCCGCAGTGCTTGGCTGTGCAGTGGGGTCGGGGTGCGGGTTAGAATGTGTTTGGCTTACTGGGGAGACAGTGTAGGGTTGGGGACAGCCTAAGCTCTAATGCTCCTGTTGAATGAGTGACACCCAGATATTTGAGTCTTTGGGTTCCCCAGTGGTTTTGTTAAATGCTTTCTCTGCACCTGGTTAACCAGTGTTTTTACACCTGTTATCTTCCGAGGATAGTGTATTTCCTCATTTTGTACCTGAAGAAACTGAGGTTCAGGAAAGTGGAAGAACTTGCCCAAAGTCCCACAGTTGCTGAGGAACACAACTAGAATTGCCACTCAGCCCCGCAGACCTCCCAGTCACGCCACTCCTGACTGACTGATTAACTCTGTAGATGAGGAGGTGATGGTGGGTATAAGGGGCCTGGTCCCCCACTGCCCCTCAGGAATAGTGGCCATGTGCTCTGCTGGGGCTGCAAGGCATGCCTCCTGCCTCCTAGCCCCTGTTTCCTCTAGTGCTCATCTCTCCCCCTTCCCCCCTCCCCCCTCCCCCAGCACACACACCAGTTGCTTTAGGCTCCAGGAAGATGGAAAGAGGCAGACCTTGAACTTGATCAAGCTCTGGGGACTCTTGGGGCCCAGGGAGCCCACGGCTTCTGGGAGGCTCTTTATGCCGCAGGGCTTGCATGGCTGCTAAACTTGGCAATATGGAAAGCCAGCTCAGCTGCAGCAAGTCCCCTGGGAGACACCTGAGGAGGCGAGGGCCCGCCCCTCACTAGGGAGTGGGGAGACTGAGGTCCAGAGCTGCCTGGGTGGGGCTGGGCTCTACCTGGAGAGGTGATGCCTTGTGCTGCCTCCTGACAGGCCATGTGGCTTTGCGCCCTTGCACCCTCTCCCTACCCAGCAGACCCCAGTTAGCCTGGGGGGTGGGGTGGGCCAGAGTCGGGCTGTTTTTATGTTGCAAAGAATTCAGGCTACAGCCCAGCCTTTCTCAGCCTTTATGGCCTTATGACCTGGATGCTTCTGGAGGACGGTGGGCATCTGGGACATGCTAGAGGGCGGTCTTTCCTGGTAGTCACTGAGGGTCCCAGTTGGACCCCCTCTTTACAGAAATAAACTGTGGCCCAGAGAAAGATGTGACTTTCCCAGGGTCACTACCCAGGAAGCTAGTTTCCCACTTTGTGTCTCCCAGCATATCCTGGGGCAGTGTCCTTCATCGTAGCTAAACCTGCCGGTCTTTATTAAGTGCTCACTGGAAGCCAGGCTTTGTTCTGTAACTCATTGACTCCTCACAGCAAGCCCGTGAGGCTGAGTACTGTTATTATTGCAGAGGGCGAAACAGTCCCAGAGAGGTGACATGACTTGTCCAAGAACAAAAGGTCGCAAGTGGCACAGTCCAGATTTGAACAGTCTGGCTTCAGAGCTCATGTTCTTAACCACCAGGCTACACGGCTTCAGACTTACTTGACTGCCAGGCTCCACAGAAGCGTACTGAGGGTGGTAGACCCTTGAATGACCTGGCCCCTGCAGAGTTAGGTCTGAGGACTCCGCCTGGCCTTGGCCTTTCTGATAGGATGGCTGTACAGCACCTATGGGCTGCCCAACCACTCCTGGTGCCCGGAAATGACCCATCTTTCTTGCAGGGCTTGCTAGACCAGGTACTGAGGCCCAGGCCGTCACGTCTCTCCTTTCCTCTCCCCTGCCCACCCTTGGAGCCTAGGGGCCCCAGGAGAGCCCCCATCCCTGCAGCCGCCTCTTCCCTTCCTTTGGACCTTGGTCTGCTTGCCTGAACCCTGAGGTTGGAAGGACGGCTCCCTTACCTGCCCTCTCTGACTGTAGAGCCTGTTTGGGAAGGGACGAGGGCCTGGCTGTTGGATGCCCCACCCCTGGAGGGGCTGCGGACCCCCTCTTTTCTCCTCCCTCTCCTTGCCTTTCCTGTGCCTCATGATTTCCAATCTTCTCATCTGTGAGAAGGGGGAAAGAGTAGAACCCACCTCACAAGGTTTGGAGGCCTAGACTGAAAGCCCAGTGTTTGGGCACCTGTGACAAATGATTCCTCCTCCTCGCCTGCGTTTTTGAAGGCAAGATGCTAGTCGATATGGAACAGGAGGGGCCTCTGGAGGGAGCAGGTGGGAGAAGAATCCTGGCTTTGGCTGACCTCACGTGGCTGGGCCCTGGCTGGGCCGCTCTGTGCCATTCTGGGCGAGTCAGGAGCCTCTGCCCGCCGCGTCCTCCTCCTCCGTAAGATGAGTCCAGCCGCTGCCTGTCTTGTGGTGTGGTTGTGAGGAGTAATGAGACGCTGCTGTGAAGTGCTGAGTGCTGTGCCGACCCGTTGTGAGTGCTTAAAAACTCTGCCCTTCCCACTCTTATTCTTGAGACGTACCCTCCTTGTTTTGGGGTTTTGGGGGTTCTTCAGATGAAATTCGGATTTTTACTATCGTGCATTTTGTCTAAAATCTTCCCAAGGCCTCTAATCTGATCATGACTTTTGAGGGATTTTTGGGTTTTAGCTGTCTTGTTTCCTGTACAGAAAAAGGGAGGTGTGTCTTTAAGTCCCCAGCAACCCAAGTGGGACACTGGCCCTTTAAAAGCACATTACGGAGAGTTGGAACTTAGCCTTTGTTTGACTAGCTATGATCAGTCCCAGCGGACAGGGCTGGAATGGTATGTCTAGGACCAGAGCAGGGCCGGACTGGCTGGGCCCGGTGGGGGACAGCGGGCAGCGGGGTGGCTGGCCTGGGCCTGGAGAGCCTGGTGGCTGCGCTGAGGGATGGTGAGTGACCTGATGGCCTGAGCGGAGGTTGGGGTGAGGGAGGCCAGGAAAGAAGGCAGGAGGGAGGCTGCCAGTCTCGGCCCCTGACCAGCCTCCTGGGCCCAGGGAGAACTGAGGCGGGTGGGAGCGGCCGGTCAGAGAGGGTGCCCGGTTTCGGGAGGGACTCAGTCATTCCCCAGCGATGGTGCCTCTGCCTCTCTGTGGACGTCCACCACCGGCCCAGAATGTGGAAGCAATTAGGATGGCCCGACAAAAAGCGAGAAACCAAGGAGTGGTGTTGCTGTTTTTAGTGTTTGAAAGAGAGGAAACCCAGTGTCAGTGGCTCCTTTCCACGAGCAGGCCTGGTGGTCTCTGTGTCTGCACCGAGAACCGAACCGGGAAATGAGCTTGGCCTTTGCTCCGAGTCGCCGGGCCCGGGGCTGCCCTGGGTGGGGCTGCGCTGGGGTTTGGGGGTCGTGTCCTCCCTGCCCCAGCCCCGGGTCCCAGCTGGACTCTTCTGTTTCCCTCCTTCTCCCTGCCTCTGCCTGCTCCCTGATCCGTTGGCCTGCAGGCCGGCGGTGTGTCTGAGCCTGGGGTATGTTTTGCTCCAGCTTAAATGTTTGAAACGGTTGTCCGGAGCCAGGCCCCTGTGATGCGGCAGTCTCTACTGGGGAAGTACCCCGTCACCAGAGAAGTCGGGAGTTTGGCTTGTCACACACTGTCCTGTGGAGGGGTCGTGAGGGGCAAATGAGCCGCTGCTGTGAAGTGCCAGCCCTGTGCCTGGCTTCTTACAAGTCTCCGTGTCCCTTAGTCCTGCCCACATTCACTACCACTGCTGGGGTGCTGCCGGTGGATCAGACTCCTACAGCTATGTGTCCTCACCATTTTCCAGACAGGTGACACGGGAGGTGACAAAGGCAGGGCTCAGTGGAGTTCTGGTGACCCATGATTTTTTTACTTGAAAGTTGGTGCATTTAATCACACAATCCCTGTAGGTTTGGTGAAAGCCTGAGGCGTTGACAGGCAGTGAAAAGAATTTGGAGTTGGAGCCCAGATGCCAGGCCTCCAGCCCTGCCCCGGTGCCTGTGACCTGTGACCTTGAGCAAGCTGCTGGACCTCCCTCCCTGAGCCTCCACTTCGCAGGGGTGGAGTGCTTAGGGGAAACCCTGGAGGAAGGTGTCGGTTCTTCTGTGGGGGGGGTGGGCAGCACGGAGGGGTGGTCTTTGAGCTGGGCATTGATGGATAAGGCACACTTGCTGCTGGGCACATTCTGAGTGTACGTGCACAGCCCAGTGTGGCTGGGTTGGGATGCACCTTGGAGGCTGTATTTAAGGCATTGCTGGTTGGAATCCTGTGGACCAGTGGCAAATGACAGGCAGGGCTAGCTTATCCTAGAGTCAGCGGGGGAGGGGTGGGGCGGGAAGAGGGTGGGCTCTTGGAGTCGGTGGGGGGGGGCGGGAAGAGGGTGGGCTCTTGGAGTCGGGCACACTCTCTGGCCTTGGGAAGCTCCTCACGGCTTCAGGGCATGTTTCCTTAACTGTAGTTGGGCGGCTGGGCCGCATAAGCAATGGAGTCCGCTAAATGCGGAGCAGTGGTTGAGAGTCCGCCTGCCGATACAGGGGACACGGGTTCGTGTCCCGGTCCGGAAAGATCCCACATGCCGCGGAGCGGCTGGGCTTGTGAGCCATGGCCGCTGAGCCTGCGTGTCCGGAGCCTGTGCTCCGCAACAGGAGAGGCCACAACAGTGGGAGGCCCGTGTACCGCAAAAAAAACCCAAAAAAAACCCGCGGAGCCAGGGCCCGCCTGGTGCACGTGCCAGGTGTGTGGGCTGTCGTGGGTGAGGCGGGAGCTGGAGAGCCACGGATGGGTCACTAGGAGCAGGAGGAACTCGGCAGCCACGCCCTGCTTTTGACATGCGTTTTTGCCTCTGCTGGCGGCCTGGGAGCCTGTGGCTTATTGTCAGCACCCCTGCCCCCGCCCCCCCCTCCCCCCCCCCCCCCCCCCCCCCCCGCCCCGCTCCTGCTTTTTTGCTGCTGTTGAGCACTCCTGGCTGTCTCCTGTGAGTTTCGGTCTGGGAAGCAGAGCTCTGATGCCCTGCTGGGACTCCCAGACACCAGGCTTTGGGAGGATGGGGAGCTGGGGTCCCAAGGCCCCCAGACTTAGCGCTGGCATGCTGGAGGCACTCAGTAACTATATACTGGGGCGCTGGATTAGCTCAAACCAGGCGGGGTGGGTGTTCGCATGTCAGACCTCCATCAGGCTCTGGGAGGAGGGCAGCGCGGCCCACTTGTCAGGTGAGAAAACTGAGGTGCAGGAGAGACCAACCCGAGGTCTGTGCTCCCTTGGCCCATGCCCCTTCCCCTTCGTGTCTTTGCCTCATCTCCCTGAGGCCGCAGAGCCCCCCTGTCCTAAGTGGTGGCGGGACAGGAGATGGGCATTGCTGCTAGAACCTAGGGTGCCCGTCTCTCCTTAAATGGGGACGTGGAGGTGCCTACTTAAAGGAGAAGTGCTGCAAGGTGGGAAGGGGCAGAATGCCCAGGGTAAAGCAGGGCTCCCTGCGTGTCAGGTTACACCTGTAGCACCAAAGGTGATGTCTCCCCCATTTTACAGATAAGGAAACTGAGACGTGCAGGTTATTTAATTTGACCAAAGTCACAGAACTTTATGTTTACGTGTGTTTGTTTTTAAGGAAGGAGGCCTCACCACATTAGACCAGTCATCAACCAGCATGGTGCCAGGGGCTGGGGCTGTGTTGACACGTGGCTGGTCCTTGGTTGAGGTAGGAAGCTTAATGCCCAGGGATGGGGGAAGGACAGTCCCCAGATCGCGTTGTCACCCTAACGTGAATGACTTGCACAGCGCCAGAAGACCACCTGGCACGGCACCTGGGTCTGGGATGGAGGGGTAAGAGGGGAGAAGATGACATTCTTTGGAGGGGTCTGCTGAGCCTAGGAGGGCTTCCTGGAGGTGGAGAGCTGGGAGGAATTAGGTAAGCAAGAGGGAAGTTGCTTCCTTGGGGAATGGAAGCCTTGGTTTTCAGTTCTTTGTTTTCATTTCGTCATCCTTCCCCACTTGGGTCGTGGGTCCCCAGGGCCTGAGGCAGCTGTTGGTATTTATGGTCCTGGGTGGAGGTGGGGGAACGAGTCAGAAGCTAGTCCCACACTCGGCGGTGTGATCTATGGGACCAAGGGGATGCACGGGCCGTGTTCACACATGTGAGGAGGAGACTGGCACAGACTGAGCTCGCAGGGAAGAGACGCACGGCCGGGGCCTCGACCGTTCTCCAGAGTCTTCCTAGTGGAGGAGCCGAGTGCCGGGCCGTGGGCCAGATGGGGCTGCTGCTGTGCTCCTGCCTGGGGGTGCTTTACTTGGGGGAGCTGAGGGGACCTTAGGGTTTGGGGTGTCATTCTCCTTAATCTTCCTGAGCGGCCGGGCTGGGCTCGGCGGTTTCTCCTGGGGACCAGGAAGGGACGGAGAGCTGTCCCCGCTCAGCAGCGGCAGGAGCACTTGGCCCTCAACTCGCTTTCGATTTGCCCAGATCTCATCCTATTCAATGAATGTTCCTCAGATGCTCTTCTTTTAAAATTCAGGGCACTTTGCTCTTCTGCTGAGGTTTATGAATGTTTAAAAACTCCTTTGTGGTCCCCGAAGTCATTTGACAAGTCTGACAACTATTGATTAAAAACCGGAAATTATTCAGGCTGCGGGATAACTTGGGGGAATAGATAGAAAGTTTTTTGTTTCTTCTCTCTCTGTGTGCCCCTTGCCCTCCCCTCTCCCCCGAAAAAAGATGTAGGGATGTGGGGAGGTAAATGTGTCCCTGAATGTTCTTTGCAAACTCCCTTAGGCTGCAGAATTATAGTGGAAAGGGTGGGATGGGGGATGGTCAGGATGCTGAGGGGCGCCTCTCCAGCTCAGGGGCCAGAAGCAGCCCCCTCATGTCCCTGGCCTCTCCCCACGTCAGCAACAGGCAGCAAGGAGGTTTCGCTGACGGGATTCTGGGCGGCTGGGAGGAGGAATAGTGGTGGTTAGTGGATGGTCCCTTATGTTAATGGGGAGTTGACATGTTGGGGGTTCGGTCACAGTCTCTGAAGTAGCTCAGCAGGTGAGAAAGCAGCAGCTACCACAGTGTCGATCGTTCAGCATATACGGGGCACCCTGGAGCCCGGCCTCGGGCCGCGCTGTAGCCGTGGCACGTGAGGAGACATCCTGTCCTCCTGTCTTGGTTGCCGGCGTGTGGACTCTCCTTTTCCAAGTCAGCCCTGCGGTGTCGGGAAGGCACAGGCTCCCAGGGATAGGGTGAGGCAGGAGACCGGGCACCTCCCAGCCCAGGGCTCAGTGTGAGTGTGCGGATGGGCTCACACTGGTTCTAGTGACTGCTGGGATCTGCCCCTCTGCCTTGGACTGAGAGAGCCCTGGGCCAAGACGGCCTGTCATCCCAGGAAGCCCAGGAAGCCTTCCCAGGCAGGGCGGCCAGCCTCCCTGCCTTTTAAGGACAGGCTCTGTCTCCCCAGGGTCCTGGGGGCCCCCAGGCAGCTGCATTCTTCTCCCCTCCCCTGGGACCCCAGCGGGGCCAGGAGTGAGCGCTGACCTCAGCAGCCGGTCCCCAGGCCAGCAGGGCAAGGCTGGGCCTGGGGGAGGGATGGCTCCGCTGGGTGTTCTGGGTGTGCGGGGGGCAGGAGGGGGGCTTTCTGCCTTGTTTGTGTCATGCTGCTTGATTCTCAGGAGGTCAGCGCCCTCCCCCTGACTGTGCCCCGGGACCTGGCTCCTTCTACTGTGGGCACAGCTCCCTGGACCTGCCTGGCTGTGACAGGTGGAAACATGGTTGGCATGTTCTGACCGACTCCAGAGTCCACGGGTTCTGCCAGCCCTCAAGTGGGCACCTCCTCCGTGGAGACCAACCTTGTCCAGGATTTCTGCCCCGTCCAGGCCTGGTTGTGGCTGTAGGCAGTGGCGTGAGACCACACAGGCGTGCAGGTGAGAGGCCAGGTCTCGGGGTCACAGGCCGAAGGGCTAAAGTGGGCCCTCAGAAAGGTCTCCTGCCCACCCACAGACACCCTCTTTCTTCCTTTCACTTCAAGAAATTAGGGGCTTTTATTGCGTTTTTGTTTTTAGGGGGGGCTTTTTGGAGGCATCCCAGAGCATTTGGCTGGATGTAGTTTGTTTGCAGATGGGGGAAACTGAGCCTGGAGAAGGTAAGAGATTTGAGTGGTCAGGGGAAAGGAACAGAGAATGGCCTGCAAAATCCCTGTCTCGTTACCCCAAACATCAGGAGTGTCATCTCCCCTAGAAACGTCAGCCTGGATGCCGGTGTGTAATCCTTAATCGGCCTTGTTCACAGCTGTGTCCGCGCTCCTACAGGGGTGTCTGGCATGAGGCAGTGACTAGAGCAGACAAAAGAGGATGGGGACCGGCATGAGTGACTGGTGTGGTCGCTGGCGTTGACCCCTGTTCCCCCGAGCACCTCCTTGCCTTGTCTCAGTTGACGCTCTCAGGAGCCCTGGGAGGAAGGCACGTCAGTTCTCCCCGCTTAGAGATGGGGAAACTGAGTCCTAGAGAGTGGCACGAGTTAAAAGTACTCATGGTTGTGTGTTTTATAGGGAATGGAGACTAGATTTGCTCCTACAGCCGGGCACCCTTGGCGCCAGGGCCTGCTGCCCTCCCGCCCGTTCCCAGCGGCAGGTGTGTGGGCTGCGTGTTTATCCCTGGGGCTTAACTCCGCTGCCTGCCTGCCTGCCTGCCTGCCTGTCTGTTATGCCAGCAGCCCCCAAGCAGCGCGGGCAGCGCCTCCTCGACATGTCTGAAAGAGAGCTCCCAGCTCCTGCTTGCATGCCTCCAGAGACAGGGTGCCCGCTCCTCTAAAACCAAACCAGGCTGGCCCATTTGGGGACAGTGTGACTGAGCTGGAATTGGCCTCTCCTGGTCCCGGCCCTGCCCTCTGGGGGCAGGCACACGGCAGCTCCCTCTGCCCCTTGAGGTTTGGAAGGAGATTCTGAGCCTCTTACCTTCCAGGCTATCCAGTCCCACTCAACTCACCCCACCCGTAGCTGGGAACATCCTCCCCGTGTCATATAGGGCTTTTTAATTATCACAAGTTTTATTTTCAGGTCTCCTCCCTCCTTGAAATAATAGGGAATTTGCTAAACTTTTGTGTCACTAACCTTTTAAGAGAAAAAAGGACGGAGTTGAAAAACAGCTCATGGGTTGGCTGGAAGGCTATCAGATAAGGCTGTGGCCCAGGAGCCAGGACAATGTCCCGTTGTTCCTGCCCCCCCCCCCCGCCCCGCCCTCACAGTGGGCTGCTCTTGGTGCCTGGCTATATCTCCAACAGCGGCTCCGCCCGTGCCTGTGGCGTGCCCACATTTCCCGGGCTCCTGGGCCCTGGGCCCTGGGAACGGCTGCCCGACCCCAGCCAGCCCCGCGGCTCTTCCACCCGACCTGGAGCGAAGCGGGTCACGGCGAGCAGGTCAGCTGGCTGTGGCCCTGCGTGGCCGCCTGTGGGCAGAGGGGAAGGCGAGGCTTGGGCGGACAGCGTTAGGCTTGGAGTCTGCTGAACGGGGTTCCAGTCCCCCTTGGCCACTTGCTGCCTGTGCGATCTTGGGCACGACACCTGGCCTTTCTGAGGTGCGGTACCTCAGTCCTGATGGGTTCTCATGAGAACTAGGTAAGGAGACAGGTGGGAAAGTGGTGTGGAGTGGGGCTCAGCCACCCGGCCCGGGTGTGAGCACTTGTCTGTCTGGAGAGACCAGGGACAGTGTGATGGTGGCTGCATTCGGACTGGGCTTTGAACGCTGACAAGAAAGGCTGTTGTCGGGCAGAGAGTGGAGGGAAGGGTGGGACGGGTTCAGGAAACAGCCTGGGCAGAGGTCCCCCCAGAGGGAGGGAGTTCCTGCTGGCCTGGGACCCGCTGGCGAGGAGAGTCTAGGTCCTTTGCCAGGGTGTGGTGTGGCAGGGGTAGAGTTTCGGGGAGGGCTCAACCCCAGGGTGAAGCACTGAGACTTGATTCTCCGTAGGCTGTGAGGGGAGTGCCGAGGGCAGGAGTGACATCATGTTGGGCAGAGGGGCCCATCTGGTGGGAGGGCACTGCCCCCCTCCTCCACTGCCCCCCAGGCCCTGGCCAAGACCTCTCAGAGGCAGAGGAGGTCAGGGCAGGCCTCCCTCCCCTGTGGCCTTGGCTCTCCTGTCTGTGACCTGAGAATCGTGGCACCACCCCCCCTCCCAGGAAGTGTGAGGATTCCATGGCATGGAGGACGCAGGTAAAGGCCACCTGAACAGCTGGTCCAGGTCAGGAAGGGGGGACTGCAGGGGACATGAGGCCTCTAGTGACTGGGGGGCTGTCGAAGGTCTAGAGCATCAGCTGGGTCTGGGATGGTCTCGGGAGGATGCGGCTGTGATGGAGGGTGCAGCCACAGAGGGTTGGATGAGCCCCTGACCTTGGGAGACATGGAGGGAGCGCCCCATACCTGGACAGGTCAAGAGGAGGGGTGTTTCTTGGAGATTCTGGGCAAGCACCAGGGTGCTGCTCTTGGGAACTGGCCGTGAGCAGGCGGCTGCCCCGAAGGCCGGTGCTTTCTCCCACTAACAGCGTCTGAGGGACCAGGGAGGATTGTCCTCATCCCAGCTGACCTCCTCCCCCTCCCCCAGGCTTAGCTGACCTCAGCTCCTGCGGTGTTGGGGCTTTGATCCAGGAACTCTGAATCTTAGCGCTGATCCAGACCCAGCCCTCCCCACGAGGAGCCCCCTTCCTGGTAAGGAGACAGCTCTGTGACAGGCCTTCCCAGCACAGCCTAATGAACATTAGGGTTTGAGGTCGCTCTCTGCCCTGGGAGTCTGAGAAGGCTTCCTGGAAGAAGAGGATCTGATGCTGGGTATTGAAGGTTGGATAGGACAGGGGGATTTCTAGGTGGAGGGGACTGCCTGTGCCTGGAGGCCTGCCTGAGGGAATCGTGACCCCTGGGGAAGAGGAGCCCCGGGTGAGGTGGGACAGGCAGATGCACCCCGGCCAGCAGGGCTGCAGCTGAGCCCATGTGGTCTTGATGGGAAAGCCCCTCTTCATGACTCCATCGCCTGGGGGAATGCCTCTCCCTGCAGACCCTCTCTCCAGCGCTTCAGTGTGTGCGTGTTACCATTTATTGCTATTTGAGACAGAGCGTGAGTCCTTTATCTTTCAGATGAGGAAAGGGCCCCTGGGGGGGGTTGGGGCACAAACAGGGGTCACTTCAGGAGGAAGCTGAGACCCTGAGCCGGTCACCTGCCTTCCCTGAAGCAGGCCTCACCGGGGTCCGGTGGGCATCCTCCTCTCAGCCTTGTGAGGGTTCAGCCAAGTGCTGTGTGTGCTGTTTCCTGCGGGCACAGCCCAGGGCGAGCCTGGCCCAGGTAAGGAGGGCCAGGCACGTGGAGCCCACAGCACTGCCGTGAGACCTGGTTCTGTGGCCTCTCTGACCCAGTGTGGTGTCCCTGGCAGGGTTGTTGTGAGGAGTAGCTCAGACCTGGGCTGTGGGGATAACCTGCACGAGCAGAGGTCCCCTGCAACGGATTTTGTCTTCCTTGGTGCCATCTCACCAAAGACTGAGGCTCTGGTCCCCAGATACCACAGGAGGTCCCCGGCGGGTGCCGTCACAGACTGAGCTGAGCACTGGGGGAGGCCACACAGTGGGTGTGTTGGGCCAGCTTCTCTCCCACCCCAGCCTCAGGGCAGCAGAGGCCCTGCATACGATGGCGTCAGAGCACAGACCTCCACACCACAGAGGGCAGCCATGGGCAGGGCTCCCAGACCAACCTGTGTCCTCCTTCCAGCAGGGGGCCTCGAGCAGATGCAGGGACTGCTGCTCCCTGAGCCCATCTTACCTTTCTGTGAAATGGGTAGATGAGTGTTCCTGGCAGAGTTGTGTGCAGTTGAAAGTGACCAGCTGGGTGCCCTGGCCAAGTGGAGGTGGGCGCCCACCAAGCTTCCTGGGTAGGGACACCGTGCCTGCTCGCTGCCCTCTTGGAGCATGGTCCCTCCCGGGATGGGCTTCTGGCCCAGCCTGGGAAGGCAGGAGCTGGAGGTGAGAAAGGAAGTGCCCAAAACAATGCTGGCTGGAGCAGAGGCAGGCCGGGTCGAGGCCTGCCGTGGGTGATTGATGGGACAGGAGTCCCTGCGGTGGAGTTTTAGGGGGTGCTGTGCTGTGGGCCTGGGACAGGGCTGGCTGGCTTCCTGGAAGAGGTGGATCTTAGGCTGTGAGGTGGGCCTGCTGGGTCCAGTGACCAAGTGACCATTTTCCCTCCCTGAGCCCCAGTCATCTAGCTTACCAGTCACTGCCACAGGAGCAGTCCCCTGTGCCAGGAGGTCCCACCCTGCAGGGTCACAGCAGACCAGCTCCCCTCTGGGCCCAGAGCTGCACGTCAGGGCCTGGTGAATAGGTGCCCCTTTCTCTCCCCCACGAGCCTTGTGGGGAGCTGGGGGCAGGTGGACTGCAGGCTGAGCGAGAACGATATGCGTCTGCCTGTGAGTCAGAGAGCAAAGGCCCACTAGCCCTGCCCCATCATAGGGCAGTGGTCAGAGCCTGGCCCTCAACTCTACTCCCAGAAGCACCTGGGAGATCTAGGAGTAGCCACTGGGCCTCCCTGGACACACCCCACCCCCCACCCCCCGCAGTGAGCTTGGGCTGCGGGGGTGGGTGCGGCCCCTGCTTCAGGTCCTCCCACTTAGAGAATCCCTGGGGAGGTGGGGAGTGTCAGGGCTGCCCAGCTGCGGCCAGAATGCCTTAGCCTTGAGCTTCCCGTAGTCCTCCATTCTGTCAGGAACCTTCCCAGTGAGGCCTGGGCCAGTTGGGGCCTGCTTGTGGGGCAGGATGGTGGGGAAGGAAGAGGAGGGTTCTGCAGCCACAGGTTCCGGGGTTTGGCTGCTTTGGGGTCTGGCCTGGGCCCGCTGGGCTCCTGGGCTGTAGAACGAAGGCCCCCTCGGGTCTCCCTGGGCAGGCCCTGTCTGCTGAGTGTGCCTCTCTCTCCTCTCCCCCGCCGGCTCGTTCAGGTGCCCCAGGCAGGAGGCGGTGCCGCAGCCTGCCAGCTCCTCCCTATGTAGAATACTTCCTGGGTGCCCGCTCCACCCGCCCCAGCTCCCAGCATCTTACCTGGCAGGGCTTTCCGGGCTGGGCCAGAAAGCAGCCTGATCTTGATCGGTGGGCTGGGTTTTCAGCCCTGGACAGCGGGCCTGGGGGCTCTGGGTCTCAGCCCTTCCGAGGTGGGTGATTTCCCTGGCAACTGAGGTAGGGCGTCCCTTGTACTGAGGTATGGAGGGAGGCCCAGGGTGGAATCTCAACAAGGTGGATGGCAGACCCAGCCACCACATTGGTCAGTGCCGTGATGGGAAGGAGGCTGGGCCGTTCGAGCAGGACGTGGAGGGTTTGTCACCGGGAGAAGGCTGTCAGCACCTGGCGTGGCCGCAGCAGTGCGTGTGTGCGGTGTGGTCTCCCAGAGAGGGTTCTGGAGGAGCAGAGGCACCACAGCTGTGCGTGCCAGTGGCCTTGGGCCTCGAATGCGTCCTGGGGAGGTTTGGCTGGGTTCTAACCTGACTTTAGCCTGCCTCACAGCTTCCCTCTGGTCTGCTCCCCTGGGAGCTTTCAGGAGTCCTGCCTGAGGGCATTGACTCGGCTCCAGGGATCTGAGCCCTGCTCTGCGCCAGCTTCGTGCTGGGCATGGGGGAGCAGCTGGGGGAGCCCGACTGGGTCTCTTGGGTTGGGCTGTGAGGTCCCCAAGAGCTGGGGTCCCAGTTGCAGCCCTGATTCCCATGCAGTGCCTAGCACAGGACAGCGTGTCAGGGAGGGCTGTTGCCATGGAGAAGTATAGGGGCTAGAGGGTGGTCTCTGTCAGCCTGTGAAGCCCTCTGGGCAGGGTCTGTTCGGCTCATCTCTGGATTCCTGGGTCCACACATGGTGGACCTCAGGCCCTCTTACCACAGGTGGTTATGGAAATGGGTTACGGGGTGTATGTGCCCTACAGGGAGGTCTGTGGTGGTCCTGCCAGGCCTCACTGACCTGAGAGAGGGTCTTTGGCGAGACAGGGAGAGATGATGGCCTGAGCCTTGGACCCGGAGGCCAGGAGCTGAAAGGCAGAGGGTGTTGGGGGAAGGAGGTCTGGGTGAGCTAAGGCCAGGGTTTGGACTGCGGACATGAGTAGGGGCGAGGCCTGCCCAGCCTCTCCCGGGGTGGTCTTTGCAAGCCTGGCTGGTCCTCTGGCTTTTCCTGTGCCCCGGCTGTGGGAGGGGGCCCAGTGGGGCATTGCTGTGTGTCCTGTTGACTCTGGAAAGGGACGTTTGCCTTTCCAAGGTGGACTCTATCGAGCACCGGAGCAGATGCCATCTAAGGCGCTTTCCACGTGAAGTGCCGAGGAAACTGAGGCTCAGAGAGGGGAAGTGACTTGTCTAGGGCCACGTGGTAGGTGAGCAGTGGGTCCAGGTTCCATTTGGGCATCAGGTGGAGTGAACTACCTGTGCTCTTTGTGCCTGTGCTGGACCCACTGACTCTGGCCTGACCCCCGAACCCCAGCCTGTGGACCCTGTCTGAGTCTCAGCTCTTGGGCACCGTGCAGAGATGGCTGCATCCTTTCTGTTTTGAGCCTCACGGTCTGTAAGAAAGGAGCAGCAGAGTTCCCGGTGCTCCTGCATTGCCTGGGGCCAGTGGACAGAGTGGGATGGTGTACGAGAAAGGGTTCTGTCGGCAGTGATGTCCTGGACAAATGTTGGAACAGGGCAACTGCTTCTGTTTTGGATGGGGACTGGAGCAGAGGGGAGGGGATGGGATGGGGAAGGCACCAGACCCCCAGAAGGCTGCCTGGGCCAGGTCCGCTCTTCTCTGTGGGTCTCGGGCTGCTGAGAAGCCAGGTCCAGCCCTACCCTGCACCCAGTGCTGACTTTCAACTCCTTACCTCCCTGCCAGCACCCCCGGCCACCCCCCCCCGCCCCCCGCCACTTAGGGGCTGAGCCCTTTACCCAGAGTCCTGCCTTGGGGCAAAGGGACTGGCTGGTCTCCATGACTCCAGCCCCATGATGTCGCCTCCCCCCAACTCTACCTTACGACAGAAAGGACCGTGGGAGTTGAGGGGAGTGATTGCCTCCAAATGGGGGGTTCTGGGCGGGCTTCCTGGAGGAGAAGGGGAGGGAGGGGACAGGGCAGGCCTGACCTGACGCACCCTGCTGCCCTCCCCCCAGGTCCCATCTGATGCCGAGGCTGAAGGAGTCTCGCTCGCACGAGTCCCTGCTCAGCCCTAGCAGCGCGGTGGAGGCGCTGGACCTCAGCATGGAGGAGGAGGTGGTCATCAAGCCAGTGCACAGCAGCATCCTGGGCCAGGACTACTGCTTCGAGGTGGGTCCTGCCGCAGGGGCGGGGCGGGTACTGGTGTCCTCTTCCCGCGAGGCCAGGTCTCCTCCAGACGCCCGCCTAGAGTGCTACATGGCCTCCGCAGGGGCCAGGCTCTTTGGGACAGCTGCCAGAATCTGTCATAGCTTTTGCCTCCTAAGAGACCAAGTGGAGCTGGGAGACGGGGGCTTCATTCCTGCTCTGTGGCCTCCTTGGAGACAGACCAGCACTGTCCCCCATGCTGGGAAGTGCAAGAGGTCCAAGTGGGTGGGAGGGAGTTCAAGGCGTATGTGGAATGGCTCAAGCCCCAGAGCTGGTCTCGAGGCCTGCTCACCCCTCCTGCAAAACCACTCCAGTGCATTGTAGGGCAGTGGGGAGTGCCCCCTTTTCTGGCCCTGTCCCTGCCTCTGCGTGGTGAAAGCCAGAATCTTTCCTGCCCCGGCGTTCTGTGACCCAAGGTTTGAGAGCAGAGGGTCAGCCACCCAACCTGACAGGGCTGTTACCGAGGATCACCTGTCCAGTGCTTCCCTGTAGATGGGGAATCTGAGGCCCAGTGAGGGCAAGACGATGTCAAAGGTCACCCTACAAGCCCGAGGCCAAGCCACAGCCAGGGTAACTAATGTCGCAGGTGTTGCTGGGAGTTCCTAATTGCTTTTCTAATTATTCATGTTCTCTTCCCACCTCTGTTTCTGGGACTGTTTCTCCCACCCCCAACAGTCTTGCATAATTAGGAGAGCTTTCTGACAGAGGCACGACCCTGGGACTAATAGGGCAACCTCCCGGCACCCCCAGCTCCAGGGGAAGAGGAGGGTGGTGCCTGGCATCTGCCCTAGCCCTGTGCCCACTGGGTGCCGTTTCTGGTTCGGGACTCCTGGCCCAGCTGGGCTCCTTCTGGCCTCTGACTTCTCTCTGGGGCGGGCTGAAGATGGTGCCTGCCCACTGGTCCACAGCAGGGGGTGCTGTGGCTTCTGCAGGCCCGTGAATGGCTAGATAAGGCGTCTGGTTCCCTGGTGGAGACCTCGGCGTGCCGGGGACAGCGGGAACAGGGCAGGAACAGCTTGGGCTGGGCTTGCTCACCCGGAGGAGACCAGAAGGTGGGCAAGTCAGACAGGGAGGGGAGGGTAAGGGTTCCAGGCAGGACCCCAGGGCCCAGCACACCCAGACAGCCCAGTTCTCAGTGCTCTAGTCTGGCCCCAAGTAGGTTAGCCTTCTGTGACTGCCATTGCTGTCACTGTCACTTGGCAAGAGAAGCATCACCAGCAGGTGTCCGCTGAGGACCAAGGTGACCCTCGTGCCAACCCGTGGTTGTCTGCTAGGTGCCTGTGGCTCCACCGCTAGAGGGAGACTTGGGTGAAGCCTTGCTCTCTGACTCGTGCGGGGGCCCGTGCCCTCTGCCTCCCACCATCTCCAGGAGAATGAGGTTGGACTCAGAAAGATGCTGTCCTGTGGTCAGAGGGCACTGAGGCAGGGGTGAGGAGCCAGGACCAGGCACCAGCTGGCACGGGGCTGGGCCACCCTCCTGTCACTGTCTTGCTCTGGGACCCCAGGTCTCGGTGCACCACCCGCAAATGTGAAATATGGGGGTCGTTGTTCTGCCTCCTGCCTGGGGCTGGGGTGCGGTCAGACCCGGCAGCCAAACTCCCCCAAGTCCTGGAGGTCCTCCATCACGCCTCCTTGCTGCCTTCCCCTCCCCGTGACGCTGTCCTGCCCGTCCCCCACAGGTGACGACGTCGTCAGGAAGCAAGTGCTTCTCCTGCCGGTCAGCGGCCGAGCGGGACAAGTGGATGGAGAACCTGCGGCGAGCGGTGCATCCCAACAAGGTGGGCCTGTGTCCGCTGTCCCCAGAGCACGGGGGGTGGAGGCTAGACTCAGAGCAGAGCACAGACGCCGACGTGAGGGAGCAGACGGAGGGGTCTCTGGTGTGGCCTGGGCTTGGGGGTGCAGGCAGCCTGCGTGCAGGCAGGGCCCGAGCGGGCCGTAGTGCTGGGCTCTGAAAGAGGCTGACTCGTGCTGGGGGCCTCAGCCTTCGAAGCTGCACACTGAAGACGCTGGGCCAGAGAACTGAGCACTGGGGTTTTGGGTGCTGGTGTCCATCTGCCTGGAGCTCTTGACCCTCTCCCCCCCGGCCGAATCCTGCTCATCCCTTCGAGTCCAGCTTCGCTTTCTGTTCCCTCCTCCAGGCGAGCGCCGCCGGCCCAGGCTGGTGCCCTCCTGTGTTCCTACTGCCCCCAGGCTTCTCCCAGAAGGTTCCTGGGACCCCGACTGTCATCACTTGGTTCTGTGTCTGCCTCCCTGGCCAGCGTGGCCTGGGCTGAGTCCTGGTCGCCATGACATTACTAAGGAAGGGCCTTAGTGATGGTCTTACCTCTAAGTGACTTTGCAGACCAGCAAACTGCAGGGGAGCCAGTAAACGGCTGTCGTGTGCCAGGCGTCGTGCCAGCCTCTTACCTGCTCTGTACTCGGTTTTAATTCCCAAGGGAATAAAAAAAAGGGAGTTGAGGCTTAGATGGTCACTTGCCCACAGTCAGTGAGCTAGGGTGAGGTAGAGCAGAGATCCAGCCCCATAGCTGCACAGCCGTCAGACTCCAGAGCTGTCCCTCGCCCGGGGCCCGGTCCCTCCAGGCTCCAAGAGCTCTTCCCCGCTACGGGCTGGGCGATGGGCAGGCGGCTGGGCCCCCAGTCACCGCGGCCCCCCTGTGCGTGTGCGCAGGACAACAGCCGGCGCGTGGAGCACATCCTGAAGCTGTGGGTGATCGAGGCCAAGGACCTGCCTGCCAAGAAGAAGTACCTGTGCGAGCTGTGCCTGGACGACGTGCTGTACGCACGCACCACGGGCAAGCTCAAGACTGACAACGTCTTTTGGGGCGAGCACTTCGAGTTCCACAACCTGCCGCCCCTGCGCACCGTCACCGTCCACCTGTACCGCGAGACAGACAAGAAGAAGAAGAAGGAACGCAACAGCTACCTGGGCCTGGTGAGCCTGCCCGCCGCCTCCGTGGCCGGCCGGCAGTTCGTGGAGAAGTGGTACCCGGTGGTGACGCCCAACCCCAAGAGCGGCAAGGGCCCCGGGCCCATGATCCGCATCAAGGCGCGCTACCAGACCATCACCATCCTGCCCATGGAGATGTACAAGGAGTTTGCCGAGCACATCACCAACCACTACCTGGGGCTCTGTGCCGCCCTCGAGCCCATCCTCAGCGCCAAGACCAAGGAGGAGATGGCATCGGCCCTGGTGCACATCCTGCAGAGCACGGGCAAGGTGAAGGTAGGTGTGTGGGCCTCAGGCGGGACCCCACCTCATGTTGCCCCGTGGGAGGCTGGGTGACGTGCTGGATTACCTACCGGTCCCCATGTCCACGTCGTGGATTTCAGCTCTGGTGGAGGCACTGGTCACAGCCAGGTGAGTTTCTGAAACCCAAGAGATGCATCGTGGAGGGTGGGGACTTCGTGCTCCTTCGCCGTGGTTGGAGCTGATCACAGAGGCGGGTATGGAGCCCCTGGACCGGAGCACACCTTGCAGTGAGGAAATGGGTTTAGGGACTTAACCCACTGCCCCAGAGGGCTGGCCCCTCCCTGAGGCTCGAGGCGAGCAGGCCACGAGGCCCACCTCTGCCGGCACACAGGTCCCAGCGACCCAGACACACACGTCCAGTGAGGTGTTGAGTTTGGGACACATCCCAACAGGTGACCGCCAGGGTGCAGGCCGCTGTCCGAGCCCCAGACTCCCCCCTCACTCCCAATTCACACACATGGGACACAGTCACTATTGCAGCCGTCTGTTTGACGGGCAGCCTGCCACAGCTACAGCCGTCCCCAGCTCCAGAGTCTCCAGGAGCAGAGCTCATCTAAAGCCCTCCAGCAGGCCCTACTTCAGGGCCGGGGCGGGGCCCCTCTCCCGGCCTTTCACCTGCCTCTCCCTGCCAGGCCACACCTCAGCCCCACCCACCTGGCTTTGGAGACAGGTAGGCTCCTTCTGGAAGGCTCCACACGCCTACCTGCCCATCGCAGTGGAGTGTGGTTCTGTGGGCCTCGAGGGCACACCTCCCCCTCTCCACCCTGCCCCCTCCCTTGGATGCAGTGGAGAAGGGCTGGACGTGGGGTCCATCCACGCTGCAGAGGCCTTGTGTGCTGGCCCCAGGAGCTGGGCCTCTGCCCTCTGGACGTGGTGTGGCTTGCGGCCTGTGGTGGGGGTGAGGGACTGCCCTGGTCAAGGTCCTGAGCCCTCAGCCTGGGCTTGGGGAAGACACGGGCGGGGCCGGACCTCAGGTCCGCAGGCAGAGCCCAGGGCACGTGCTCCATTGGGGCCCTTATCCTCTGTCTGTTCCCGGAAGGCCCTGGCCTCCTTCGGGCCCTTCAGAGCCCCTGCCTGTTGGGCTCATGGTGTGGGACCAACGCAGGCACAGGGAGGGGCGCTTTCCCGGCATGGGCCCCGTGGGGTCCAGCACTCGGTTCCTCCACGTTGTTGGACCACCTTCCCCTGCCCCCAGCCTCCGACCTGCCTGGGCAAGGCTGCATGTGGGACCGTCTCTTAATTTCTTGCTTAGCAGTGGGAAGGGGGCTAGAAACTAAGTGAATGGAAGCCGTGCCTCCAGAGGGAGTTCCAGGGAGGCAGCAGGGGCTGGAGCAGCGTCCTCTCTGTCTCTGTGTCTGTTCTTCCAGTACGTGGCCCCCAAGGGCTGGGCTGGCCTGGGAGTCTGACTCCGATCTGAAGGGACCTTTGCTCTCATACTCACAGCTGAGACAGAAGAATCAGTTTGCTTATTGTGGAAGGAGGGGGAAGCCAGGGCTGCAGCCTCCCAGTGGGCCCTTAGGTGGGGAGAGCAGTAGGTGGAAGGATAGGAAGTAACTCGGGCTGCTGGCGTGACGTTTGTCCGAACTCTGACCACTTGGGCACTGATGGGTGCGATGTCTCTCGAGAGCACGTGACGAGGGCCCTGCAGTCCCGGGGGAGGGCTATGTGAGGGGGCACCTGGCACGTTCTCCTTGCCGTCCCCCCTCCCCTCAGTGCGAGGGGAGGAACAGGGCCTGGAAACAAGAGACTCGGGCCCAGTGTGGCCCAGGTAGCTGTGTGGCCTTGGACAGGTCCCTGTCCTGTTCTGGGCCTCTTCCCCCTTGTCGGGCCCTAGCTCTTAGCAGAGCCCCTCCTCTTCCCCACCTGGGCCTCGCGCCTGCTCCGGGAGTTCCGGAAGCCCTGTGGGCAAGAGCAGGGCAGTACACGCAGTACTTACCTCTGCTGTCGTGTGCTCAGAGAGGGGGCCCTGGAGGCCACCTGTGGTCAGGAAGGGGTCCTCAGGCTGTGTGGTCCCCGGAGAGGCCAACTGCCACTTCCCGCCAGCCCCTCCTGTCTCTCCATTGGCCAGCCAGCCAGGTCTCCGGGACCCGGAGTTCGGTTCTGTATTTCAAGGGACACTTGTGATTTCAGAGGGGCCCAGAGTTGTGCCCATCGGAGTGAGGAATTTCCAGAGCTCCAGAAGCCCTGGCCCGCACTGGCCAGTGCAGCCTCTGTGCAGGGCGGCCCCTGGCCCGACTGTCACCCTCCTCCGGGTCTCCGACTTCCTGCCTCCTGCCTGTCCTCCCCCCCATCCCCCAAGTCACAAGGCTGGCCGTGGGCGTGAGGAGGCGCAGGCTCCAGGGAGGAGTTTCCACCTGGGTGATGCAGCAGGTTCATCGTGCAGCCTCCCTGCAGTCAGGAGGGAAGGCGTGGGCTCAGGCTCCCTCCTGGGGTCTGCCCGTGAAGCTGTGCCTGGGGCTGAGAGGCTGGTGGGCCGCCTTCCCGCCCAGGCCGAGGTCGGTGCTCTCTCCATCTGAGCACTGGCTCACTGCCTTCCAGGGCAGCCGGACTGCCTCTGCCTCTCTCTCATCCTTGCCTGTGAGGCTACGCAGAACGAGCCCATGTCTGGTGTGGGAGACCCCATCAGAGTACTGGGTGGACAGTGGCAGCTGCTTGTGCGAGGGGCAGAGGGCAGCCCATCTGTCCTCTTCGACACGGGTGGCACTGGGCGGGGGAGTTCTGCTACCGTCACCCCACCAGACCTGGGCAGGGCTGAGCAGGGATTTGAGTTCCGTGGGCCCGGCTGTGATACGGGGGCCCATGGCTCCATGCAGCATGCTCTTGCATCCCTGATCCGGTACCCAGCTCTGATGTGGCCGTGGCTAGACGTCTCCCCTCATCAGGCTGCCCTGCCCTCACTCCCAGGCAGCCCCCACCAGTGGGTACCAGTAGCTTGCCAATGGAGCAGCCTCGAGGAGCAGGGGCTCCTGGCTAGGGTGTGGGTCTGGAACCCTAGGGCCCTACCTGCCGAGTCTGCTCAGGTCCACTCTCCTCACCTGGCTCCACAGGACTTCCTGACAGACCTGATGATGTCGGAGGTGGACCGCTGTGGAGACGAGCACCTCATCTTCCGGGAGAACACGCTGGCCACCAAGGCCATCGAGGAGTACCTCAAGCTGGTGGGCCAGAAGTACCTGCAGGACGCACTGGGTAGGGTGTGTGGGCCGGCCGGGGGCAGAGGGCAGAGGCAGGGCAAGCTCGCCAGGTCCTCACTGCCCCCTCCTGCCCTCTGGCCGCAGGGGAGTTCATCAAAGCGCTGTATGAGTCGGATGAGAACTGTGAAGTGGACCCGAGCAAGTGCTCAGCCGCTGACCTCCCCGAGCACCAGGGCAACCTCAAGATGTGCTGCGAGCTGGCCTTCTGCAAGATCATCAACTCCTACTGGTCAGTGCTGCCTCCGCGCCCTTCTCGGCCTCAGCTGCCCAGGGCCCCCCACCCCTGCGTCTCCCCTGTCCTTCTGTGTCCTTCTGTGCAGGTGCCTACAGAGTGCTGGGCTTTGTTCCCTCCGGACAGCTCTGTGAGGGGCTCTCCTCCATCATCCCCGACTCACGAACGGGAGAGCTGAGGTTTAATAAGGAGAGGAGAGGGGACACGCCCGCACCTCACACGGCTTCAGAGTGGGGCTCTGGGATTGGAAGCCACCCTCTGCCTGACCCCGCTGAGTCTCGCTGGGCTGCCAGGCCCCCGTCCTGGTCCTTTCTGGGCTGTCAGACGTAAGCAGTGTTCCAGAGTATACATGCAGGACGTGGTTTGTGCAGTGGTGAGGACTGGACCTGGCAGTCCATCGCACATGCTTAACAGTGGGCACCAGCTGGTGCTGTTGTAGGTGCTGGGGCTGCCCAGGGAGCCAGACTGACAAGGCCCTGCTCGGGCACCCACCTGGGGTGGGTGGATGGCTTCACCTGGGACTCCTCACCTGTCCGTAGGAGCTGGTGCTCACCTTCACAGGCTTGTGATCAGGCCCAGCAGGGGCCTGTGTGGGTGCCTGGACACCGGGTGTGGGCCTCCTGCTGGGGCTGTAGAGGACAAAGGAGGTGGATGGGGCCTTAACTGGGACAGAGGTCTGCGGGCTCCTGGCAGCCCCAGAAAGGAGCAGAGGTGTGCTGAGCCGGCCGCTCATACAGGACCGCGGTCAGGGCCAGAATCAGTCCCGGGGCCACTGAGGAGTGCTAGCCTGGCTACAAGGCTAGCGTCCCAGGCATGTATGTCTGGTGGCGGCTGACCTGGTGCCGAGTACAGCCTCGTCACTGTCCAGGGGACCATGCCGCCAGCCCCAAGCAGTGGGTATATTTTCACACTGGAGGAGCTGCCAAGGTTTCCTCCTCGGTCACTGCTGCAGCTCAGGACCTGCATCCCGTCCCCATCCAGGTCGCTCTCCTGACCCCATTCCCACCCCCTGACCCCCAGCCATACCTCCCTCCTTTCTTTGATTATGTTCTTTCCCGGCCTGGCCTGTATCTGGCTCCCCTCTGCAGCCCTCCTTCAGGTCACTGCATATGGTCGGCTCCCCTCTCCTGGGCACCCTCGCTCACAGCCCCGCTCCCATCAGAGTGCCTGATTGTGCCTGTGTCCAAGTCCGTTTCCTGCACACACCCTGAGCGCCCTGGGGGCAGGCAGATTCACCAGCTCGGGCCTGGGCATACAGGAGGGCCCGGGAATGTTTTGCTGCTCCCGAAGGACAGGCAGAGGCGGGCCTGCTAGGTGAGCGACAGCCTTGGATCTGGGCAGAGAGAGTGGCCAGAGCCAGTGGGGTGGGCGCCTCCGGCCCAGGGCCCTCTGGCCCAGGGCTACACAGGGTGCTCACCTGGGGCCAGCCTGGCCTCTTGGGCTGAGCTGAAAATGAACCCTGGCACCAGGGGAAGAGGGGCAGCCAGAGAGCCTGCGCTCTGGAACACACTTCCCACCCTTGGGCTAGGCTGTGTTTTCACCCTCTTCCCCCCTGTTCCCAGGGCGGACCGGGTGTGGGACACAGGGAAACATATCCACGGACAGTGATTTTCTGTTTCCTCTTTCTGGCGTTTGTAGAGGCCCAGAGGCACCTCTCAGTTCTGAACAAGGCTGTTGATAGATGTTATCATTCAGCGCCTGCCCCCTGCCCAGTCCTGTGCCTGGTACCTCAGAGGCCAGGACTAAAGGTCACCTGCCCTCACTTCCTCTCTAGCCACGTCCTTGTTGGTTCAGCCACATTCACTGCCAGAGCCTGCCGGGCTGGGTGCTGGGCTTGTTGGGCAGAAGCTCTTCAAGCTGATCGAAGCCTCTTAGAGTGTTGGGGGGCCCAGCCTTAAGATGGCTCTGTGAGCTCGGCAGCGCAGGCCTTGTTGTTAGTGCGAGAGCGAGGACACCGAAGCCCAGGGAGGGCCAGGCCCTGGGTCAGAGCGCCCTGAGCTAGTGACAGAGCCAGGCGGACTCTGGCTTCAGGGAGCGCCCATCTTCTAGGGTGAAAAGATAGGAAGGCCACTTAAAGCTTGGCCTGGTGGGGCCTCCCTGTGGCGGGGTGGGGGGACGCCCAGAGGAGATAGCCCCCAGCCGGGTGCCGGGAACGCGGCCTACACTCACCGGGTCCGCCTGGGGAGGCCACTGCCTCCATTTGCCTCCCCACTGAGAAAGTAGGGAGCCGTGTCCTCACCCTGTGGTTAGGATCCAGCCATCTTCTTGATCACCCCGAGCTCTGCTGAAAACCTCTAACTCTGTAACGTTATCTGAGTGAAGGGAGTAAGTCTCAAAAGGCAGGGATGGGAACCAAGGAGTGGTGCTCTGTTCCTACTGTGTTTTCCTCACCCCCCCAGACCCTGATGCCTGCCGTGTGGGGAGGGGGTGAAGCCCTCTGGGAGCTGGCCCTCACTGCCGGCTCCCCCGTGCCTGTGTCCCACCCCACTCAGCCCCTCGGGGAGAGATCCACCTGACTGCGGCCCGGGCGGCCCTGCTCCTGTGCTCTCCCTGTGCCGGCTCACACAGCCCTCATGGTGGAGCAGGGCTGGAACTCGGTTCCATTGGACCCAGAACCGGGTCCCTGCTCTGCCCCCTCTGGTCCCGGCGCCCTGCCTGACGGCCAGCCCCGCCTCATGTGTCCCGGCACAGTGTCTTCCCGCGGGAGCTGAAGGAGGTGTTCGCCTCATGGCGGCAAGAGTGCAGCAACCGCGGCCGGCCGGACATCAGCGAGCGGCTCATCAGTGCCTCCCTGTTCCTGCGCTTCCTCTGCCCGGCCATCATGTCGCCCTCCCTCTTCAACCTGCTGCAGGAGTACCCCGATGACCGCACCGCCCGCACACTCACCCTCATCGCCAAGGTCACCCAGAACCTGGCCAACTTCGCCAAGTGAGTGCCACGTCCCCCGACGGCAGGGTCCGCCCCAGAGCTGGGCCGCGCGGCAGGCCAGTCCCTGCTGTCCTCAGTCCTTCCCCGCACCCCAGCTCCCCTACTGAACGTACATGCCGCTGTGGTATGTTTCCGTGTAATTTTCAAAGGGGAGAAAACAAGGTATTTTTTCTTTCTGCTGCTTTTTTTTTTTTTTTGGCGGTACGCGGGCCTCTCACTGTCGTGGCCTCTCCCGTTGCGGAGCACAGGCTCCGGACGCGCAGGCTCAGCGGCCATGGCTCACGGGCCCAGCCGCTCCACGGCATGTGGGATCTTCCCGGACCGGGGCACGAACCCGTGTCCCCCGCATCGGCAGGCGGACTCTCAACCACTGCGCCACCAGGGAAGCCCCCTTCTGCTTCTTTGAATGAACATTTTATCATAAGGATTCTCCTATGTACTTACCATTCATACGCTTGGTTTTGAAATGAGTGACTAATATGCCTTTGAGGGACAAGGGCCTGTGTCTCCTGAAGCCGACCCCTGCGGTTGGGCACCCGGCTTGTTTCAGATTGTCCTTATCTAAGGCTGCCAAGGACGTCTTTGCTAGTGAAGCACTTCAGTGTTCTTGCGGTACCTTAGAGGGAGTGGGTGGAAACGGAAGGGCTGGGTCATCAAGGCGCTCTCAGGAGGTGTGGATGGAGCCCCCCTCTGGGCCTCCTCTGGGCCCGGCCTGCCCTCCGGGAGACAGCCCTACAGCAGGGGAGAGAGCGGGTGGACGTGGGCACACGGGCTCGCAGGAGGGCCCTGAGCTTCTTGGGAGAGGAGAGAGGGAGGCTTCCTAGAAGACGTTCTCCCCCACCCGCGTGTCAGGACGAAGGGCAGCAGGGGCAGACAGGCCCGGGAGGGACCAGGCACTGTGCAGTCCCTGAATCAGCAAGTGCCAGGCTGGGGGAGGTGGGAGATGAGACCCAAGAGGAAAGCAGGGGCTTTTGAAGGCCAGGCAGGGCCTTGGAGCGAGGGAGAGGGTGAGAGTCCTGCAGAGTTCAGCCTGACTGCAGTGGGACCAGGGGGTGGAGGGGGCGGGACTGGCAGGCGAGAGGCTGGGAGGAGAGCAAAATTATGCTTCTGGTAACAGCAAAGGGATGCAAGTATTGGGCCCGGGAGGTGGCGATGCTGGAGGCACTGCTGCGAGGTCACGGGGTGACTAGAAGGTAAGGTCAGCAGCCTGGCCAGTGGTGGGGGAGGCACGGGGGGAGCTGACCACGGCCGAGCTCCTCGTGCAGCTCTCTGCTGGGTGGTGGCGTCTCCCCTTGGGGCAGGGAGCCCCAGAGGAGGGCGCAGGTTCGGGGTGCCGGAGATGACCGCAGACCTGGCCAAGCTGAGGACGAAGGGGGAGGTGCCCGTGGCGGAATGTGTCTGAAAGCTCAGCAGAGAGACCTGGCCGGGCATGGATTGAGAGTCGTCTACGCACCAGGCCATTGCCATTTGGGGGAAAAGAGGAAGGAGATTGTGACTGCCAGTGAATGGGGAGTGAGGGCCACGGAACCTTCCAGGTCCTGTGAGAAAAGGCCCAGAAAGGGTCTCTAGCCTTAGCCATGAGGGCTCTGAGCCAGAGTGGATTGGCTGGCTGGGGAGTAAGTGGCGAAGGGGGGCTCCTGGGCGGGGCCCGGGGCACTCACGCCGTCTGCTCGGCTCCAGGTTTGGCAGCAAGGAGGAGTACATGTCGTTCATGAACCAGTTCCTGGAGCACGAGTGGACCAGCATGCAGCGCTTCCTGCTGGAGATCTCCAACCCCGAGACCGTCTCCAACACGGCCGGCTTCGAGGGCTACATCGACCTGGGCCGCGAGCTCTCCAGCCTGCACTCGCTGCTCTGGGAGGCCGTCAGCCAGCTGGAGCAGGTGCCTGTGCACCGGGCCGCAATGGGCGGAGGGCGGGCCGAAGGCCACCAGAGCTGCTTCAGGCCGCTCCAGCTCCCAGAGTAGCCAGGGGCTCAGAGGGTTCGCCTGTGTGGTGCGGATCAGCGGCCCTGCCGGGCGCCGGAGCCCGAGGGTCCAGCCCAGGCCCTGTAAGCGCTGGGGATCTCGGGGCCCACTTCCTCGGTGGGGAGCGCCGTGCTCACGCGGCAGCCCCTGCCCAAGGGAGGCCGCTCTGTGTACTGGGGCTTTGGCTGTGGCGTTGAGTGGATGGAGTCCACTGCTGAGGGTGTGCTCCCTGCCTCCGAAAAGTGTGATCAGGGTTAGCTGCTTCTCTGAAAACGTCCTTGCTCTGGGTTTTAAGGCCACCGATATGAAAAAGAAGACTGAAGATGCCACACCTCCACATGTCAGGCAGGAAGTTGCAAACCTTTCCAGAGTTGCCTTTGGCCATCAGTTGAAATGGTTATTCCCTAGACATCTCTGACATTGCTGCAGCCACCGTGGCCTGGGTTCCACTGTCCCAAGCAGCCCCAGCTCGCACAGTGAGCAGGTTCTTGGCAGCAAGGGCTGGGCCTGCCAGGATCCGCTTCCAGAACATCTGCTTTCCAGGGCTCTGTGAGACCGTCTTACAAAAGTAGCTACTGCTGAACCAGGACCGGAAGGCCTTCTTACTCCTGTCCCGTCCCTAGGGGTGAGCACTCAGGGCGCTCTGGTGTGTAGCCTTCTAGGTACACCTGTGCATATGTTAAGTACACACTAGGCAAAGTCCTTTCCCTTTTTGTTAAAGTGAGAACTTTGCGTGCAGCGCCACGTGAGTTTCCCACTCCTCCGTCATCGGCATCTCTTTACGACAGTACATGCCACACCGCCACTGTGACCTTTCTAATGGCACAGACTGTCCTGTCATGTGACTGCACCATTTAGTTTACTGGACGCTCAGATTAGGCCCAGCTTTTAACTACAAACATGCTGTTGCAGTCATTTCTGCTCCTTTATGTCCGTTGCCCTTTGGCTCCGAGAGACCCAGGAGGGAGAAATGGAAATGAGGGCCAAGGGCTTCTCTCCCTCCACTGCTGCCAAACACCATTCAGTCTACGGCCACCACTTAACTGAGCGCCTGTGCCCTGCCACCGTCTTCCATGTCCGCGCAACCAGACGGGAGCTACAGAAGTTGCAGCAGGATTGAAAGTCGAGCTGTTTGCCCCTCACGTCTCTTCTCTGTTGACTACACGAGTTTTCACACTTTCTTTTTGCACAAAGCCCTAGATGGAAGCTGGGGCATAAGCCAGGGGAAGGCAGAGTCCCCTGTCCCCAGCCCGGAACGCTTAGCACCATCGGTCGAAACCAGGATAGCGAGGTTTAGCCAGCCCAGGTGCCACTGTCTGCCTGACGGGCGTGTGGTGGTGCCTGCCTGGTGCCTGGGCCGTTGCCCCTGGGGCTCAGGTGTCAGAGTGGGTCAGGGCCCAGCCCACCCTGTGGAGTAGATGACATGGGAGGGAGCCATCCCCGAGCCAAGCCTCTCAGGTGGGGAAGGTCCAGGATTCCGTGTGGCCTGTCCTCTCTGTGGGGGAAGTGAGGTAGGACAGACTGGGGTGAAAGGCTTGGACTAGGTTAGCATTTCTCCCTGTGGGCCTCGCACCCTGTCCCAGAAATATGTGGGGAGCTGGTAAAAACGTCATTTGCGATTTCTGGGCTCCTTACCGCATCCCAGACCTGCCGGATCTGATCTGCATGGGAGGGCGGGCCTGCATTTCTGACTGGCTCCTTAGAAGTTTTGAACACAGTGGCTACAGCGCACTTGGCCTCCACAGGCAGCCCCAGTGGGTCACACCTGCCTCTTGCTGTGTTTTTGCAGAGCATCGTATCCAAACTGGGGCCTCTGCCTCGAATCCTGAGGGACGTGCACACTGCACTGAGTGCCCCAGGCAGTGGGCAGCTTGCAGGGACCAGCGACTTGGCCTCTCCGCCCGGCTCGGGCAGCAGCAGCGTCTCAGCGGGGCTGCAGAAGGTGGCGATCGAGAACGACGTCTCCGGGTAAGAGCTGCCAGGCGTGCTGGGTGTTGCGGGGTGCCTGTTCAGACAAGGCGCAGCCACCTGCAGTCTCATTTGGGGTGGAAGATACCTACGCTGGTGTTTATAAAACAAGCTGAATGAGACTCAGGTGTGTTTTTCAGACCCTAAGTAGTGAAGTTCTGTTTGGGAAAAATCAGGAAAGGCTTCTTGGAGGAGGTAGTGCTATAGTTTGGAGCTTAGGAAACAGTAATACCTCCATTGGTAGAAAAGGCGTTCTAGGCAGAGGGACTAGCACAGACAAAGGCCTGGAGAAAGACAACCCATCTTTTGTTGAAGAACAATTACTGGTCCCAGACACTTCCACATCACTGGGTTGTATGTGTTTCCTGGTATTTCCTGGACCTGAATCAGAATCTCCAGAAGTGACGCTCCAGGGTGTGTGTTTTCAGGAGGAGCTCAGGTGACTGTAAGGCTTAGAGACTGGGAGCCTGGGAAACTAGAGAGATGCTGAGGCCCAGCTCTTGCTCTGAGCCCCCAGCCCTGGGACGAGTGTCCAGTAAATAAAACAACAGTGGAGGGGGAGGCAAAGTGTTCTCTGAGTGATGACATCAAAATGAGGACCTTGGCGTTTACGGTGAACTATTTGTGGCGCAGTTGTACACTCCCCTCCTCTACCAGGGCCATCTTGGACCCGCTAGTGAGGATGAGGCCGGAGCAGCAGAGTTGGGAGCTCTCTGGTTCTGAAATGGTGGCAGCAGCAGGCTTTTAGCAGACGAGGGCGTTGAGATCGAGGACCTGGGGATGTGGTGCGAGGGACTGGAGGCCCAGGGGGAGGCGGGAGATGCAGAGACCTTGATGCCCCTTCTCGGGTCCCTCCAAGTCTTGAGGGGCCGTTCATACAATCTTCCAAGTGAGGCAAAGCAGAGATTCAGGTGGGGAACACACCTTAGCCGAGTGGTGGCTCGAGAGGTGTCCGGGCACATGGGTTCTCAGGAGACTTGACCTGGCTGTGTGGAAGGACGGCCCAGGCCCATGGCTGGTCTGGGTTTCTCCCGGCTCCACCTGCTGCCCTTGTCCACTTCTTCTCGACCCACAAGTGCTGTGGCCCTGAGTGGCCGCTACCTGCCCTGCCTAAGTCCCATCACCTGGGACTTGGCACTTCCTCACCATCCCAGGCTAAGCCAACTCCTTTCTAAGCCCATGTTGAACCCCCAAGTTCTTGCTGCCTCTAGCCCACTCAGAGCCCTGCTCACCCCCCGTATTCTTCCCTCCAAAGCCCACCTGGCTTTGTGCCCCCTTCCAAGGAGCTGGCTTCCAGGGAGGGGCCAGGGAGAGTCTGGGAGTCCGGGATGGGGGTGAGGGTATGGCCTGCCACGGCAGGTGCAGGCCCTCCCCGCCTGAGTCACGCCCGGAGGAGCCTCCTCTGATTCCTTGCTTCTGCCGGAAGCGCCAGCCCCCGCCTGCCAGTCAGACGGGTGGCAGCAGGAGGCTGCAGGTGGAGGCTTCTCTCAGCACAGGCCCCCACCTAGTTGCCAGTGTGACTAGGAGCAAGAGGGAAGAGGCAGAGGGAGCCCCCGTGGCTTTGAAGCCCTAGTTCTCGGTGCAGGACCCTTGGATAGCAGAGAGCCACTGCGTCGTGGGTTTGGATTTAGTCAGAGGGATTTTCCAGAACACTTCAGGCCCCAGAACCTACTGTCCCAAGATGCAGCTGAGCAGGGAAAGGGCCTGCCAGGCCGCCTGGCCTGACCCTGGGAGCGCGGGTCCCTAGTGCAGAGGTTCCGTGCTGGAGCAGCCATCAGCCCCTCGCCCTCGTGGTGGCTTCTGCCAGGGTCAGCTGCCCGGGCTGTGGTTTGGTTTTGCAGCTGCGCCACTGGGCCCCGGGACTCTCCCACTCTCACTACCCCCACACCTCCTCCCCTCCCCTGCCTTCCCTCTTCTCCCCTCCCCTTCCCCCCACCCTGGCTCAGGCCGCCGGGTGGGCGGCAGGTTGGCGGGGGCTTTTGGTTGGGACCCGCCTTGGCCGCATTCACAGTTCTTCTCTTCCCCCTTCTTTCCCTGTGTGTGCTTGTCTCCCTGCAGTCTGATAGATTTCACCCGGTTACCGTCTCCAACCCCCGAAAACAAGGACTTGTTTTTTGTCACAAGGTCCTCCGGGGTCCAGCCCTCACCTGCCCGCAGCTCGAGTTACTCGGAAGCCAACGAGCCTGATCTTCAGATGGCCAACGGTGGCAAGAGCCTGTCCATGGTGGACCTCCAGGACGCCCGCACGCTGGACGGGGAGGCGGGCTCCCCGGCGGGCCCCGACGCCCTCGCCGTCGACGGGCAGGCACCTGCAGTTCAGCTGGTGGCCGGGTGGCCGGCCCGGGTGGCCCCAGTGAGCCTGGCAGGGCTGGCCACGGTGCGGCGGGCAGGCCAGACGCCGAGCACAGCGGGCACCTCGGAGGGCGCGCCGGGCCGGCCCCAGCTGTTGGCGCCGCTCTCCTTCCAGAACCCTGTGTACCAGATGGCGGCCGGCCTGCCGCTGTCTCCCCGTGGCCTTGGCGACTCTGGCTCCGAGGGCCACAGCTCCTTGAGCTCCCACAGCAACAGTGAGGACCTGGCAGCTGCCGCCAAGCTGGGAAGTTTCAGCAGCACCGCCGAGGAGCTGGGGCGGCGCCCCGGGGAGCTGGCGCGGCGACAGGTGTCGCTGACTGAGAAGGGTGGGCAGCCCCCGGGGCCGCGGCAGAACAGCGCCGGCCCCCAGCGGAGGATCGACCAGCCGCCGCCCCCACCCCCGCCGCCGCCTCCCGCGCCCCGCGGCCGGACGCCACCCACCCTGCTGAGCACCCTGCAGTACCCGCGGCCCTCGAGTGGGACCCTGGCGTCGGCCTCGCCCGACTGGGCTGGCCCCGGAGCCCGGCTGCGGCAACAGTCCTCCTCCTCCAAGGGCGACAGCCCCGAGCTGAAGCCTCGTGCGGTGCACAAGCAGGTCAGTACTGCCGGGCTCCGGCGCCGGGGGGCGGCCTGAACCCGTGTTGTGCTGCTCCTCCTGGCCGTGTCATCGCCACCTGCACCCGCTGCCATCCCATGCTGAACGATGCCCCGCTCGTCCCCATCCCACCAGCCTGTGCACCCCCCCAGCCCCTCCCCCGGCCCCACTGGCCCCTGCCTGCGTCCTGTGAACCAGGGACACTGCGGCCCGGGGGTCCCTCTGCCAGTTTCCTCAGAGACAGCTGGGGTCAAGGAGGAAGGGGGAGGGGTCCGTCCATCTCCAGTTCCAAGCCTGTTAAAGCCCGACCCAGGGTAGGGGTTGACGTGGCCCCCAGGCCGCCTCCTGCTCTGAGATGGCCTCCAGGGCTGTACACGCAGTAGGGTAACAGATTTACTGTGGGCCGGACACTGACCTGGTGGGCCAGGTCCACTCGCTCTCACTTGGGCGGCAGAGAGCCACGCTCAGGAGGCCACCTGGGCTCTCGACTCTGCTTCAGGCTACCTGGAGTTGCCTGGGCCGGGGGCTGCATCAGACGTGCCCAGTCAGCTAAAGATTCCCTCTGAGCCACTTGTCCCTGGGGCTCACCCAAGGCCACCCCCCACCCCTCCCTCCAGCCCCTCACAGCTGTGTTTCATCGCAGGGCCCTTCACCCGTGAGCCCCAATGCCCTGGACCGCACGGCCGCCTGGCTCTTGACCATGAACGCGCAGTTGTTAGAAGACGAGGGCCTGGGCCCAGACCCCCCCCACAGGGATAGGCTAAGGAGTAAGGAAGAGCTCAGCCAAGCAGAAAAGGTAAAGCTGGACCCTGGCAGTTCGGGGCAGGGCGGGCTGCCTCCCCGAGGTGGCTGGCAGAATCCTCTCCCCTCGAGCCCTGAATTCCCGCACGTGGCCAGTCCCCTCTCAACCCCTGGTCCCACGTGAGGACAGCCGTCAGTGGAATTTGGAGGATTTAGCTTAAACCTGAGGTTTCCTACATGGGCTGCATGTGAGACCCACCCAGGAATCATATTGAATCCAGACCCCAGGAGGCACCTTCCCTAAGTGACTGGGCAGCCGAGCTTCTGAGCATCTGGGACTTGAGGAGAATCCAGGACCTGGGGGGTCAGGGGTGCCTAAGAGGTGCATGGAGACCCTTGGGGGGAGCCTCACGCATGAAGAGGCAGAGGCACGGGTCCTGGAGACAGCAGGGAGGCACCCCGGCCAGGCCCCTCCGCTCTGGGATTGTGCCTGCCCGCGGCCTGGCTTTCCCCCAGTCCCCGTCCCCACCAGGGTCTGGGAGAGAGAGCCAGGGAGGGGTGATGTCAGATTGCTACCGAGATGTTTTCTTCTTTCCAGGGGAAAAATATTGGTCCTAAAACATCCAGATCCCACCCCCAATTGTACATCTAGTATTTGGGTGAGCAGTGGGGTGCTCCAGTTCTCCACAATTCTTTTAGTTATTGTGGCAGCTGCCCTGGATCCATGGCCGGTTCCCATCTCCTCCTGGAGGCCAAAGCCCAGGTTGACACAGGACCAGTGCAAGGCCCCCCAGAACAGCAGCCACTTCCCCCACTCACCGTGGGTACCCTCGCCCCTCTCGGCCCCAGGAAAGCCTGTAGCAGCCTCTCAGGCGAGGGCACGCAGGGCGGGGTGTCCGCTCTCCCTCGCACTGGCCTGGGGTCAGGTCCACGTCCATGCTGCATTCCGCCGCCTCCACCATCCCCTTGGTCCACTGCATCCACCTGCTTTCACCATTATTGCGTGAACGGGACCAGGGGACATGGGGCACAGTGCTCCAAGAGCCAGAGTTTGGCTGGGGAGCAAGGAGGGCCAGCTTCACCCCAGGCTCCTTGCGTGAGTCTGGGGCCGGGCTCTGCGCTTTTCTGAGACTACCTACCTTGCTTCCCATCTGTGAATTACAAGGAGTGCCTGAACGATTTCAAGGGTCAGGCTGCAGCTGGAGTGTTCTCTTTCCTCGTGCCTTGGCCCAGTGAGCTGCTGTTTCTCTCTTTCTTTGCCATTAACCCTCGCAGGCAAATCCTGGAGTTCCCTTGAGCTCCTTGAATACCTGGTCCTGCCTCTGTCAGGGAGGGCCCTCCCGACCCCACTCGGACCAGCCGTGCAGGAGACCTAGGATGGGGCTGTTTCTTCCAGAGCTGGGCTCTCTGGGGCCAGCTTTGCTTCAGGAGTTACATTTGCTGCCTCCTGGCCTCTGGGCGGTCCTTGGCTGATGAGTGAACTGGCTCCTGATGCCCGAGACTCAAGGAGAGGCCCTTCCTGCCTTCCCCATTCCCTGTATTCTCACAGTACCCGGCGCCCAACCTCTCCAGCCCCTTGATTCGGGTGTTGACCCTGCCTCGCTCTCTGTTCAACTCGCACAGCCTCCCAGCTCACTGCTTCTCTTGCCACTTTATACATCCCTCCTCCTCCCTGAAGGCCGAGAGTGCTGGGCTGAGTCAGATCCAGAAAGCCCTAGACCACTGCCTTTAATCTCTTCCCCCGACTTCCTATGCGACTTGCCACGGCTTCAGGGTCAAATCGAGCCTGGGAGGCTAGGATCTCACCCCATCGGTCACTGTGCTCCTCACGTGATTGGGTCATTTGCCTTCTGGGTCTCAGCGTCCCCTCCTGTGGAGCCCCCGTCTCTCAGAGCACTGTCATCTCCTTAATGTACCCAAGAGGTTTATAACTTTTTTTTATTATGAAAAGCTCAGGACCTTTACTTCTGAGGTCTGGTTCGAGTCTTCATCTGCCTCATAGCTGTAGGTTGGGCTGGCGGGTGGGAGAGCCCCGGATGGGGGCCAGGCATCGAGTGTCACTGGCCCCCTCTCCCTGGGCGTCTCCCCGCTGTGGGAAGAGGACTGAGATGGTGATGGGCCCTGAGGCATTCCGAGCCGGGCTGCCTCCCATCCTGTGCCCCTTCCCCGGGCTCATGAGGCTGTGCTCTCTGTCCTGGGTGCTGTGCCCGTGGCACGCCGCCCTCCTAGCAGGACCTGGCAGTGCTGCAGGACAAGTTGCGAATCTCCACCAAGAAGCTGGAGGAGTATGAGACCCTGTTCAAGTGCCAGGAGGAGACAACCCAGAAGCTGGTGCTGGAGTATCAGGCGCGGCTGGAGGAGGGCGAGGAGCGGCTGCGACGGCAGCAGGAGGACAAGGACATCCAGATGAAGGGCATCATCAGCAGGTGAGCGCGGCCGCCTCTTCCTCCTCTGCGCCCGCTTCTGGCCCCACGCACACACAGGAGCGGACCTGTCCGCTGCCCTCCAGGAGGCCCCGGATCCGAGGGCGGGGCTGCTCAGCCACAGGGTGAGCCGAGTGTGGAGAGAGAAGAGTGTCCGAGGCGGTGGGGACAGTGTGGCACAGGCCCGGAGGCGGGAGGTAGCCCGGAGTGTGGGGGGCCCACATGGTGCAGTGTGTGTCGATGGCGGAATGTGAGGTTGGCCAAGGCAGCCGCAGAGGGCCTGGGCTCCCTGTAGGGAGTCATGTTTTCTTGGTGCGCGCTCACAGGGGAGTTCAGAAGCTGGATGCAGGTGCCAGGAAAGACAGTGAGGGTCCATTCCGGGGCAGGAAAAGGAATGAATGCCAGTTACATGCAGTGGGTGAGGGTGAGAGGTGGGAGGGAAGAAGTAGCCAGAATGAGCCCCGGATTTTTACCAAGAGCATCCAGGTGTGTCATGGTGCCAGTTACTGAGATGGGGACCTTTGGAAGAAGAGCAGTTTGGTTGGGGAGGGAGAGAGATGATGCCAGTTTTGGATATGTTGAGTTTTAAGGTGCCTGTGGGTTATGCAGGAAGATTTCCAGGTGGACCATTGCCTGTAATGCTGACTCTCATCCTTATTGGTGGCTTATCTTTATTTCTGTGTTGATTCCCTTCTCTCTTCCACTCTGCCCACGGATAAAGTGGATACACCCTCCTGCATGTCTGCAAGCAGGGAATATAGTCAAGGTGTAGCATTCAGACCAGCCCACAGGGTCCCAGTCATGGAGTTTACTTCCTTATGACAGTACTACCAAGTGCAAGAGGAGACCGTGTGGACTTACAGCTTGTTTGTTCACATGGTACAAGAGCCTGTCATCAGGATAGATTCAGCAGCTGTGCAGTAACCCGGGATGTTCCCCCACCTGGCCTCATGCTCTGTCCA
Organism: Delphinapterus leucas; assembly: GCF_059928025.1. Classification (NCBI taxonomy): domain Eukaryota; kingdom Metazoa; phylum Chordata; class Mammalia; order Artiodactyla; family Monodontidae; genus Delphinapterus; species Delphinapterus leucas. The sequence continues at coordinate 112,219,999 of NC_143134.1, forward strand.
CTGTAAAGATCCTTCCTTAATTCCTCCTGTTCAGACCACCTGTTTCTCTGCTTCTAATTATTGCTGGCTTGATTTACCTGTGGGCTTCTTCTTTATAAAATGGTTAGCATGAGCAGAGGGCCTATAACCAGGGTGACTAGAAACCCCCTGTTGACTGAACTTCCAGCTCTGCTCTTGGCTCACCTCATGTGTGTGGTTCCAAGAAAGGAAACACTTTTCATTTAACCACATTCTCATCTTATCTATTATCTGAGAGGTGCACGCTCTCCTGAATTCAGTAACACATTTATTTCTACTAGCCAAGCCTGGTATTTCCTCCCTGCTGTACACGTCAATTAAGTCAATTTGGTTGACAGTGTTGTTCACGTCTTCTATATCCTTACTGGTTTTTCTCTGTAATTGTTTTCTATCAATTATTGAGAAAAGGATAATGAAGTTTCTAATCCTAATTACAGATTTGTCTGTTTCTCTTTTCATTTCTGTTGGTTTTCACTTTATGTTCACTGAAACTCTATTCTTAGACACATACACATTTAGGCTAGTTATGTGCTGTTGACGAACTGATCTCTTTATCATTATAAAATCATCTTCTTTATCCCTTGTAATATTCCTTGCTCTGAAATCTACTTTGTTTGATATTAGGACAGCTGCCCTAACTTTCTTTTGATTGGTATTAGCCTGGTATATCCTTTTTCATCCTATTTATACTTTTAACCCAATTATGTCCCTCATTATAAAGTGAGTTTCTGTTACAGACACCTTATTGTTCTTGCTTTTTATCTAATCTGACAGTTTTCTGCCTTTTAATTGGAATGTTTAGACTATTTACATTTAATGTAATTGTCAATATAATTACATTTAAACTTATTATCTTGCTACTTGTTTTCTATTTGTACCATCTGTTTTGTTCCTTTTCCTGCCCCCTTTTAGATTGAGTATTTTTTATGATTCCACTTTATCTCCTTTATTGGCATATTAGCTGTATCTTGTTGTCACTTTAGGGCAGGGGTTAGAAACCTTCTGTAAAGGGGCAGATAATAAGTGTTTAGACTTTGCAGGCCATATGGTGTCTATCGCAACTGTGTAACTAATATGCTAAAACTCCGCTGTTCTAGCAGAAGCATGTGCGTGGTGTGGCTATTTACGAAAACTAGCAGTGGACCTAATTTTTCCCTTACCCAGGCTGTGATCATAGGGACTCTGATAGTATCTTTTTCTTCTGGCTGATTTACAGTTTTTTTTCTTTATCATCCATTGCCAGCAACTTGATTATGAAGTGCCTTGACATTTTTCTTCATGGGTTTGTTGAGCTCTTGGATCTGTGGGTGTGGGGTTCTGCCTCCTTAGTCTGTTTTCTGGGACTTTAATTGCATATACATTAGGCTGCTTTACGTTGTCCCACATCTTACTGATGCTCTGCTGTTGCCCTTTTTTCAACTTTTTCCTGTGTTTTATTTTAGATTGTTGCAGTGTCTTCAAGTTCACTAATCGTTTCTTCTTAAGCGTCTAATCTGCCGTTAATCCTATCCAGTATTTTTTCATTTCGGGTGTCGTATTTTTGCCCCTGAGTTTTCAGTTTTCTTTAAATCCCATCCATTTCTTTTCTCATCATGCTCACGCATTCCTCTGTTTTCTTGAACGTGTAGAATATATTTATAACAGTTGTATTAACGTCCTCGTCTACTAATTCTATCATCTGACATCTTCTGAGTCTGTTTTTATTGCTTTTCCTCCTGGTCATGTGTTGGTTTTGTTTTCCTGCTTCTCTGCGTGCTTGATGATTTGGGGTTGGATGCCAGACATTGTGATTTTCACGTAGCTGTTGGATGTGTTGTGTTCCTCTCAATATCTGGGGGCTTTGTTCTGGGACACAGTGACGTTGGAAGAATCAGTTTGATTCTTTGGAGGCTCACTTTTAAACTTCGTTGGGGTGGGTCCTGGACAGGCTTTAGCCTAGGCCTCATCTGGCTTCACTGTTGAGGACTTTCCTGCTGGGGATTCTACGTGATGCCTCCTGTGTTAGTGTGCTTTTCCACACTGACTAGAGGGATCATGAACTATTCCTGGGGTGGTTTTGTGTACTCCTTTCCGATGGCTCTTGCCGCAGCCCGGCTATTTTCTCACAAGCGTGCAGAGCGGTCCTCAGCCAAAGCCCCAGGGGGACCCCTCAGGAGATAGGTAGAGTCCTCTCTGCATTTTCTCCTCTCTGGTACTGCCCCCCAAAAGCTTGGCTCCCCCACCCCCACCCTTCCATCCTCCCAGGGTCTCCTTGACTCCACGTGACCCCTTCCCTCCGTTGCTTGCCGGGACACTGCCAGCAGTGGGCAGGGCTCGCTTCGTGTGTCCCCTTCTCTTAGGGGTCGCCACACTGTACTGCACTGCCTGCTTTTCAGTGTCTGGAAACCTCTGTTTTCGTATATTTTGTCCAGTTTTCTAGTTTGTTTGTTTCTTAGGGCAGGAGGTTAAATCCAGTGCCTGTTTGTTATTCCACCATAGCTGGGAGCAGAAGTCTCTCCCCCTTCCTCCATTCCTCCCACTCCTGCTTCTCACAGGCTTTGCTCAGTGACGTACCTACCTATGACAAGGAACTTCCCCTCGGCGTGAGCCCACACCCCTTCCTCCTCAACCCCTGATCCCATTGGCTTTTCACGACAGCCCTCTGTGGTACCTGCCCCAGCACCGTTGACCTCCCTGTGCATCTACTGTGAAATGGACGAAGTGCTCGCCTGGGGGTTAGATGCTCTGCTGCTCTGGAGAAGTTGTGCGGGTAGAGATGGAAATAAAGCAGTAGGTGAACTCCTCTGAGAAGAGTGTAGAGCAGGAAGAGTGGCCGGCTGAGGCAGAGCCCTGTGGAGCCCTGACAGCCTAGGGGCAGACAGGACAAGGCCTCTGCAGAGCAGTGGCCTGGGAGCTAGGATGCAAACCCAGAGAGCATGGGGTCTGAAAGCTGAAGGAAGAGAGTAGGAAGATGGGAGTGATCAGCAGTGACTGACAGGTACGTGGGAGACAAGCAGGCTGAGACCTGAAAGGGTCTCAGGGAAGGAGCAGCTGGCCACAGGCCCCCGCTGGCCCCAGTTCTGAGCTTCTGTGGATCGTGTTCCTCGCGTCTTCCCTGCTCATTACCCAGGCGGCAGGCCTTGCTTGTCCTTCAGCTGTCCAGTTCAGTGCGTCCACCCCCACCCCCAAGACAGCCAGCCGCTTCCTGTTCTCTGTCCCCATGGCCCACAAGCTGCCCACTGCAGAGCGTGGTTACCTTCTCCCTGCCTGTGTCCCTACTGCCTTGCAACTTCATCTTGCCACCTCGAGTGCCCGGCACAGCCCTCAGTGAATACGGGGTGGGTGGAGAAAGCTCTAGAGCCTTGCAGGGCCTTTGTTTCCCACTCAAACCACAGGTCTCATGATGTTACACCACCTGCCTGGCTCTGGGGTGTGGTGAGGATTTAACACCCACTCCCACCCCTGTGGCTCCTGGAAGAACACCAGGAAAGGGGCAGCCCCAGGGACTTCTGGGGATTTGGGAACAGAATCTGGGGCGGGTGAAGCATAAGGAAGGAGCAGGCTCAGCCTGTGTCAGTTGTTGGGGGCCAGCTGGAGGGCCTGTGTCCCAGGCAGTGTGGGAGGTGAGTCTATGGCCCAAGGAGGGGCTCTCCTAGTATGCCCCCTTTGTGCAGGGGTGATGGTTTGTTCCCACCAGGCCCCGCACTCACCTCCTCACTTGCACCCTCAAATGCCAGCCTGACTGTCCTTGTCTCTGGTAACAGGTTGATGTCAGTGGAGGAGGAGCTGAAGAAGGACCACGCGGAGATGCAAGCAGCTGTAGACTCCAAACAGAAGATCATTGATGCCCAGGTGTGGGGCTCTGGCCTTTTGGTCAGCCACGGGTGTTAAAGGACCTGGGATAAGGAGGGGGTGACTTTGGTTTCTTCACATCCTCAGTCATACCCCACTGCAGAAGCTAAGGAGGATAGGAGATCAGGATCTCTGCTCCAAGAAGTCAGACTTGAGGGTCTCGGTGGACCACAAGCTCACTAGGACAGGCTATGAAAAGGGCGGGGCAACTCCTCCCTTGCAGGGGCAGCTTGGTGGGTATTGCCTTTCACCAAGGGTTCTGACCAAAGAGTGGAAACTGTTGGGAGGGGAATGGGAAAGGCTGGGGGTGACAGCAGGCTTGGGAGAGAGGGAGCAAAGGAGCTCTTGTTCAGAGCTGTGGCTTCCCAACTGCATTGAGAGGGGGAGACAGTTAAGAGACTGGCCTCCAGTCTCCTTCACCCGGGTCTGCGCCCTTTTCCTCTCCAGGCCCAGGGCTTGCTCAGTCTGGAAACTGCACAGGCTGACTGGTAGCTGTGGCCTCTGTGTTGTACACACCAGTGCACACACACGTGAACAAGCTTGTGCCCGACACTGCTGGGGCTGCTCCCTTTGGGTGAGAAGCAGGTGATGAGGTAGAGACATGAGGAAGGCGGGCGCAAGGAGGTGTTGGTCCATTATGGCAAGACCGCCTCCTCCCCAGCAGGACCACTGCCGCCTCGGTGCCTTTCCCATCCTTCACACGTGGTATCCTCCAGGCCCCCTGCCTTCCCCCTCCCAGCGCTTCTTGTAGGTGGACACAGCTCCAGGGAGATCCCTTTCCGGCACGGACCCCCTTTGGCCCAGGAGGCCATTCCGCGACCCCAGCTGATGCCCTGTTTGCCCACAGGAGAAGCGCATCGCCTCCCTGGATGCCGCCAACGCCCGCCTCATGAGCGCCCTGACACAGCTGAAAGAGAGGTACAGCATGCAAGCCCGTAACGGCATCTCCCCCACCAACCCCACCAAATTGCAGATTACTGAGAACGGCGAGTTCAGAAACAGCAGCAGTTGTTAACCTGCCCGAGGAGGGAGGACCATGGTGGCCCAGGGCAGGGTCTCGGCCTGGGGAGGAGCGGCCCCAGCGCAGGGGCAAGAGGCCGAGGCTTGGCGCCTCCCTCCAGCCGCGGTCCAGGAGGCGGCCGCAGAGGGAGCCGCGAGAGACTGACGCAGCGTGCCGGGGCACAGCGGCCCGCTCCCCGAGAAGCGCGTTCGGTGCAGGCCCGAGAGACTGCAGGCTGGGGAGCAGGCACAGGGGCTGCGCAATGTTTCTGTCGGGTGTTGAATTTGGTGTGCGTCACCTTTCCTCCTTGACCTGGCTGAGTGCATGTACCCCCAACCCCTCCCCAGGGAGGGAGCTGCCCGGAGAGCTGGAGGGTCGGAGAGCCAGGGGCCTACTCTCGTGGCTTCCCCTCCCCAGGACTGCCAGGCAGCCAGGCCCTGCCCTGTGGGACCTGCCCCTCAGTTCCAGGAGCCGACGGGGCGGTCAGCAGGGGGGGGGGGGCGGGGGGGAGGACGGAGCTGCCGGAGCGCCGGGTCCCCCGCCTATCTCCACCCCGAGCACCTGCCCCTGCATGCGCGGGGACCCTTCCCGGCTGTGAGGAACCGAGGAGTCACCTGCCCCCAGACCCTCCGCCTTCCCGCTCCCGCCCTCCGTCCTTCCCTCCCTAACTTGTTCTGTCAGGTGGACCCAGCGAGGACCGCAGCTCTCTTCTGGGCCCTTGCGCCCATGGGAAGATCCAGGACCTCCCTCACTTGCCACGTGGGCCCAGGCTGATGCTCTGGGGCTCCCCGAAGACAGAGACCTGGGCAGAGCTGGCCCAGGCGGCGCTGTGTAGTGCCTGCCCCTCTCCCGGAGCTAGTGTCCCCGGGCACGGTGGCCCTGCAGGGAGTGGCCAGCAGGTGCTCCCCCTGAGAGACAGGCTGAGCGCTCCTGATGGACGGTTAAAGAAAAGTCTAGCGCCCGCAGGCCCTGAGAAGGTGGATAACTGTGATTTTTTTTCCTTTCACAGTATGCATTAGAAACAAAAGCCCGCTTGCTCGCTTGCTGGAACACAGGGGCCTTTTAAATTGAGCGTGCGCACTGCATGGGAAATAGCGGCCCTGGAGGATGTTAGACTTGCTCCCTCTCCAAGACAGCAGCAGCCTGCACCCGCCCCGTGTGTGCGGCCGGCCTCTGCCTCACCCCTCCCAGGCCCAGCCGAGGACCCAGGCGCTGCAGACAGGGAGGTGCTCACCCGCGGCTGGGGCCGGTTTTCCTCAGCTCTAGGCTGTTCTGTAGCTTATCGGCCCTCCCCGCCCCCCCTTGCGGGACATAGGTGGGCAGGAGCGTGGGTCTCTCTCGTCCCTCCCTGTTCCCACCCCTGGCCCTGGGGAATCTCAGGCAGGAGCTGGGGCGTTCACCCTGCAGCCAGGAGCCGCCCCGTCTGCCTCAGCCGTGGGAAGCTGGGGCGACCCCTTCCTGTCACTGGGGCTGGAGACGCTCCACCAGGGCCCAGGTTGCCCCAGAGCTCCCCAGGAAGGGGAGCACAGCGGGGGGCTCGGACCACACTGCGCCCCGTCCTGGGGTGAAACCAGTTAGCCCAGAGACCCGCTTGTGGGGAGAGAGCAGGACCCCCAAGGGTCACAGACCTCAGGGAGGCAGGTCATGGGGGCGGAGGCCTTGCCCTCACTCCTCTGGCCACACAGGCAGGGCCTGGCCCCGTGACGTCCTCCTCTGGTTCCCTCTCACCCCCCCCCCACCCCCGGCCCCGCCGATGCCTCATTGAGCGACCTCGGACTGAGCGCCTCTTAGCAATACAGGGGGGAGGTTCCCAGGGCCTGGACAGCCGGGCTCAGGAGGCCAGTGGTGGCCGGTGCTGGCGGCCCTTGGCCTGGGTTGGGAGCTCTCAGGCCGAGAGCCTTATTAGTGCAAAAACTGTAAAAGTGTACAGACTATTCCCAGATTTTTATCTGAATTGCAAGTCTGACGATTTTTGTAAATGTTCTTGGTGTTTGACTGTAATGTAACTATTTCACCTAACGGTTGTACATAGTCCTTTAGTCCTGGTGCTGCCGAGGGCTGCCCGGGACCGCTGCTCTCCGACGGTTTTTGTTTTATTTTTAATCTAGAGAACAGTGCTGGGCAGGAGGCAGAGGTTGTGGATTTGGGTGATGGGGTTTTTCCCTGCCCGTGGCATTTTATGTGTCGGCTGTGCAGCGTGCTCTCTGGGTGCTGGGGACGTGCGACCTGCCTGGGTCACACTGAACCCGCGTCCCTGAGAGAGGAGGAAGGAAGGCATTCCCTGCTCGGGGAGACCCAGGCCCAGCCCTGCTGGAGAAGGCTCTCCCCTCCCCTCTCCTGCCAACACAGGGAGGCCTGACATTTTGCTTAACTTTTATGTTTAGGGTGAAGGAAACGGTCAAACTTCCTGTAAGTGGAGACTCTTTCCGCCCGCCCCGAATGGGGGTGGGGAACCAGGGCCAGAGCTCCAGGCACCCCCCCCACCCCCCTGCAGAGCATCTGCCCCAGGGTACACCTCTCCCCCTCCCACCCCGGCCGTCTGTGGAAGGCAGACCGTCCAGGGAAACGGCCCCTCTTTTCTACACACTCCCCCAAGCCGCCCCCAGCCCCCATTCCACCTCCCTGCCCCCCCTTTTGTAAGTATGTGAAAAGGAAAAAATGCAAATGTTGGCGTCTTGGCTGGAGCGCCTGCCTGCAGCCGTGACTCTTAACTATGTAACAATGTGCAGAGAAAGCTGTTGGTGTTCTAAGACTGTATGGCTGTGCAGTTTCTGTACATTTGCAGTTAGAAATAGTAAAGATTTATTTAGCTATTTTAAGCCTGACTCGCCTCTCCATTCAGCTGTGTGTCAGGAGCTTTTCCAGGAGTGACTCCTGCATCGTGGCCTGATACTGTTCTTTACCAGCACTCGGTTCACCCTGGTGGCAGTTGTGGTCGGGGAGACCCTGCGTGATCTGGGATTGCCCGTCCTCTCCCGGGCTGGGGTCTCTCCCTCCCCCTCGCTCTGACAAGCGTGGACTTTCTAGGCTCCCAGAGCTTGGCCCCTGCATTTCCCTACAGCAGATACCAGCTCCTGCCAGACTCTGCTTCCCCAGCCCCTGAAATCCTACTCCAGGAGGGAAGGAGGTGGTCCAGGGCCACCAGCAGATCATGGCTGAGCTAGACTTAAACTCAAGCCTCTGATACCTGAGAAGCCCTAACTCATGGCCCAGACCCACCTGCAAGGCTGAACCCAGGGCCTTTGTTGGGAACAAGCCAGCGCCTGAGCCCCTTCAGTTGCACCCTGCACAGGGGACAGGTGAGCACTGCAGGAAAAAAAAAAAAAACCCATTTCAGACCGTGCCCTTGTGGGTTCCCATCTCCCCTCTCAGCAAGGACTCCCTGCCCTATTCTCCACCGTGGTTCAGCCAAACCCGTACCTCTTCTCGGATCTCCCAGCCAGACGCTCTCCCTGCTCCAAGAACCAGCCTCCTAGCCCACTGCGGGAAGACGGCCGGCAGTGACCCTCTGACCCCACCCCGGCTCACCGCCAGCCAGGCGCCCCAGCTCTCACCTTGCTTCCTTCCCCAAAGCAGCCACAGGAGAGGAGGGGACCCCCATTCCTTCCCGAGGCAGCCCCTGGCCGCCCCTTGCTTTCATCACTCCTGACTCTTCAGGCCCTGCCCCTCCTTCTCACAGCATTTAAAATACCAGGTCTCCACCTGCTCTTCACCTGCTCCAGGCTGGGTTTTCTACCCTTCAGACAACCTTTTTTAAAGTGCACTTACTGCCTGCAGGGACTTGCCATCTCCGCCTCCGGCCTCCCGCCCTTTCCCCAGCCCTCTGTAGCCTGGCTTGCCTTTCCCACCTCCACTGCCTCATTGCCAAACCCGTGGGCCACCTCAGTGCTTCCGTACCACTGACCCTGGTTCCCAAACTGGTCCCTCTGGTCTCTCTGCTGAGGTGATGCCCTGTAAACATAGAATTCAAGGAAATAGCAATGACTGGGACAGAAAAATCATTTCATGTTGACAGACATTTGTAGTGAAGGTACAAAAGCCATGAACTTCCGTATGTGGATTAAGGTGCATCAAGTAGAAAGCAAAACTGCTGGAAACGCAGAAGAAAAACATCGACAAGAATACGATTGTCCGAGACTAACACCTCCCCATTATTAGCTTATGATAGATCAAGGAGGCAATGAGAACCCAGAGGTTTTTAATAATTAATAAGGTTTAATAAGCAGGGATACATCAAGCTCTTACCCTAGAGAGAACACACCTTCTTTCACGTATACTTAGAACGTCACCCAAAGCTGACTGCATGTATCGAGAAATGAAAAACTGAAAAAGCTGGCCAAAGAAACAGTTTGGGGGCTTCCCTGGTGGCGCAGTGGTTGAGAGTCCGCCTGCCGATGCAGGGGACACGGGTTCGTGCCCCGGTCCGGGAAGATCCCACATGCCGCGGAGCGGCTGGGCCCGTGAGCCATGGCCGCTGAGCCTGCGCGTCCGGAGCCTGTGCTCCGCAACGGGAGAGGCCACGACAGTGAGAGGCCCGTGTACCGCAAAAAAAAAGAAAAAAAAAAAAACAGTTTGGCCCACATTCTGTACCTTGAAGCAATAAAACTAGAGATCACTAGAAGACATTTACTTAGTTTTTCTTCTATCAGAAAGTTTAAAAAATAAATATTACATCAGTAGGATTAGGTTTTTAAAAGAAATAATCTTCCAGTTAAACAAGGTATACTGATGACATGCATTTATCTCGTTTCCTTTTCAAGCACCACTGTACTGACAGGACTGAAAAGATGATCACTCATAAGGGCAGAATTAATGTAGGAGGAGATATCAGTATGTAAGAGAATTCGAAAAGCTTTGGCAGATGGAGGTTGATGAACGAGCATTGACTAAATTAGCAGAGGGCGAGATGAACCGGAAGTGAGCTGATCAAACTTTGACCTAGTCAAACTTACAAGCTTTTGTACAGCAAAGGAAACCATAAACAAAATGACGAGACAACCTATGGACTGGGAGAAAATATTTGCAAATGATGCAACTGGCAAGGGCTTAATTTCCAAAATATACAAACAGCCCATACAACTCAATACAATAAAACAAACAACCCAATCGAAAAATGGGCAAAAGACCCAAATAGATATTTCTCTAAAGAAGACATACAGACGGGCCAACAGGCACATGCAAAGATGCTCAACATCACTAATTATTAGAGAAATGAAAATCAAAACTATAATGAGGGACCACCTCACACTGGTCAGAAGGGCCATCATGAATGGATAAAGATGTGGTACACATATGATCCAGCAATCCCACTACTGGGCATACCCAGAGAAAACCATAATTCAAAAAGACACATGCACTCCAATGTTCATTGCAGCACTATTTACAATAGCCATGTCATGGAAGCAACCTAAATGCCCATCGACAGACGAATGGATAAAGAGGTTGTGGTACATATATACAATGGAATATTACTCAGCCATAAAAAGGAACGAAATTGGGTCATTTGTTGAGACGTGGGTGGATCTAGAGACTGTCATACAGAGTGAAGTAAGTCAGAAAGAGAAAAATATCGTTTATTAACGCATGGATGTGGAACCTAGAAAAATGGGACAGATGAACTGGTTTGCAGGGCAGAAGTTGAGACACAGATGTAGAGAACAAACATATGGACACCAAGGGGGGAAAGCCGCGGGGGTGTGGGGACGGTGGTGTGATGAATTGGGCGATTGGGATTGACATGTATGCACTGATGTGTGTAAAATTGATGACTAATGAGAACCTGTTGTATAAAAAAATAATAAAATTAAAAAAACTAAAAAAAAAAAAGATGTGGTACATATATACGATGGAATACTACTCAGCCACACAGAATGAAATAATGCCATTTGCAGCAACTGTATGGACCTAGAGATTATCATACTATGTGAAGTATGTCAGAGAGAGAAAGACAAATACCATATATCACTTTCATGTGGAATCTAAAATATGACACAGAATGAACTTATCTACAAAACAGAAACAGACTCACAGACACAGAGAACAGACTTGTGGTTGCCAAGGGGGAGGGTGGGGTGGGAGAGGGATAGATTGGGAGTTTGGGGTAGGAATGCAAACTATTTTATACAGAATGGATAAACAACAAGGTCCTACCGTATAGCACAGGGAACTATAGTCAATATCCTGTGATAAACCACAACGGATCACTTTTCATGCCTAGCGCAGCCATGGCTTGTGGTCCCAAGAAGCACCTGAAGCATGTAGCAGCTCCAAAGTGTTGGACGCTGGATAAACCAACTGGTGGGTTTGCTCCTCGTCCATCTACCGGTCCCCACGAGCTGAGGGAATGTCTCCCACTAATTATTTTCCTAAGAAACAGACTTAAGTATGCCCTAACAGGAGATGAACTAAAGAAAATCTTCATGCAGCATTTCATTAAGATTGATGGCAAGGTCCGCACTGATGCAACCTACCCTGCTGGTTTTACGGATGTCATCAGCATTGACAAGACGAGAGAATTTTTGTCTGATCTATGACACCAAGGATCGCTTTGCTGCTCATCATATTACAGCTGAGGAGGTGAAGTATAAGTTGTGCAAAATGAGAAAGATCTTTGTGGGGACAAAAGGAATCCCTCATCTGGTGAACCATGATGCTCTCACCATTGGCTACACTGACCCCCTCATCAAGGTGAATGACACCATTCAGATTGATTTGGAGACTGGCAAGATTACTGATTTCATCAAATTTGACACTGGTAACCTGTGCGTGGTGACTGGAGGTGCTAACTGGGAAGAACTGGTGTGATCACCAACAGGGAGAGATCCTGGTTCTTTTGATGTAGTTCATGTGAAAGATGCCAATGGCAACAGTTTGCCACCTGGCTCTCCAACATTTTCGTTATTGGCAAAGGCAACAAACTGTGGATCTCTCTTCCCCATGGAAAGGGTATCCACCTTACCAGTGCTGAGGAGAGAGACAAGAGACTGGCGGCCAAACAGAGCGGTGGATAAAATGATCTCTAGGCAACATCAATGGAAGTCTTTGTACTTAATTAAAGACAATACTGCATTAAAAAACCACAATGGAAAAGAATATGAAAAAGAATGTATATATATGTATATATACCTGTTTGTATGTATAACTGAATCACTTTGCTGTACAGTAGAAATTAATACAAATTGTAAATCAAATGTAGTTCAATAAAATAAATTTTAAAAAAAAGAAAATGGGAGAGGGAAAAAGTCTAGAAGCTCAATCCAGGATGTCTAGAAGCTCAATCCAGGATATCTAACATCCAACTATTGGGAATTCCTAAAGGAGGGAAAAGAAAAGGAAAGGGGAAAGTGATCAAAGGAATCATAAAAGCATATTTTCCAGAGTTGAAGGAAGAACTCAAGTGTTCAGGATGAAAGAACCCAGCACAATGGATGGAAAAAGAGCCCCTCCAGGGCACAGTGTCATAATTCCCAAACATACCAGAGCTGTGTGGATCCGTGCTGGCATTAGCCAGGAGCCCAGGGGAAGGAAGCAGTGGCTGAGTACATGGGCCTAAGTGAGGAGATAGGAACATGGCTCTGGAGAGCAGAGAGTCTGGTGTTCCTGAAAATTCCTGGTGGAGAGTCTCAGCGAGAGATCCTGGTAAGAAATGCTCAGGTTACATTGAGACTAATCAGGGTGATCATGTGCTGTTCTCTGGCTACAGTCAAGACTGGTTAATGCCCTACAGGGCTATAAAACCACAAGCAATGGGGGTGCCAAAAATCCACAAGTGAACATGTAATACACATGCTATGTACATACATACGTAGTGAATGGCAAGTCAAATAAAGATGTATTCCCCCAGGTGATAGAATAATCCTGGGGTGGTCCTCTTAACAATATTCCAGTGGGACACTGGGATGACAAGTTGGGATGACAAGCTGGCCTCCTTTTGCCTTAATTCCAAGTTTGGGTGATTTTTCTGAACACCCCTTGACAGTGCAAAGCACAAAGCTTCAGTGACCTGGCAGCAATGTGAGTGACTAAAGCAGGCCCACATCAGAGGACACTCAGACCCAGTGCTGAGAGACAACAGGGAGAGGTGGGGATTGGGGAGAAAGGAGAGCACACACCCTTTCTCCAGGTGTGGCTCCTCCTTGGCATCAGGGACCATTGCCATGGATTTACATACCATCCATTCTCTGCTCACCGACTCCCACATTTTTATACCCAGCTCCACTGCTCCCTGAGCCCTTCACAGGGCCTGTGTCCACTTGACATCAGGTTTGATATGACCCCAAAACCTGTTCCTCCCTTCATTTCTAACCCACCAAAATGGCTCTGCCATCCTCCCAGTTGCTCGAGCCAAGAGCCAGATGTGACTTGTTGATTCTTGTCCATTAAAAAGAATGGATAACAGCAAAGGAAACTGTAAACAAAATGAAAAGGCAACCTAGGAAATGGGAGAAAATATTTACAAACGATGCAACTGACAAGGGATTAATTTCCAAAATATACATACAAACACCTCATACAACTCACTCAAAAAAAAACCCAACCAAAAAATGGGCAAAAGACCTAAATAGGCATTTCTCCAAAGAAGACATACAGACGGGCCAACAGACACATGGAAAGATGCTCAACATCACTAATTATTAGAGAAATGCAAATCAAAAGTATGAGATATCACCTCATACTGGTCAGAATGGCTATCATCAAAAATGTCTACAGGGCTTCCCTGGTGGCGCAGTGGTTGAGAATCTGCCTGCCAGTGCAGGGGGCACGGGTTTGAGCCCTGGTTTGGGAAGATCCCACATGCCGCGGAGCAACTAGGCCCGTGAGCCACAACTACTGAGCCTGCGTGTCTGGAGCCTGTGCTCTGCAACAAGAGAGGCCGCGATAGTCAGAGGCCCGCGCACCGCGATGAAGAGTGGCCCCCCGCGCACCGCAACTAGAGAAAGCCCTCGCACAGAAACGAAGACCCAACACAGCCAAAAAAAAAAAAATACAAATAATAAATGCTGGAGAGGGTGTGGAGCAAAGGGAACCCTCCTACACTGTTGGTGGGAATGTAAATTGGTGCAGCCACTATGGAGAACAGTATGGAGGTTCCTTAGAAAACTAAAAATAGAGTTACCACATGATCCAGTAATCCCACTCCTGGGCATATATACAGAAAAGGCGAAAATTCTAATTCGACAAGATACATGCACCCAGTGTTCATAGCAGCACTGTTTACAATAGCCAAGACATGGAAGCAACCTAAATGCCCATAAACATATGAATGGTTAAAGAAGATGTGGTACATATACACAATGTACTATTTGCTCAGCCGTGAAAAACAATGAAATAATGCCATTTGCAGCAACATGCATGGACCTAGAGATTATCATACTAAGTGAAGTAAGTCAGATAGAGAAAGACAAATATATGATATGGTTTTTATGTGGAATCTAAGAAAATGATACAAATGCACTCATTTACAAAACAGAAATAGACTCACAGATACTGAAAACTAACTTATGGTTACCAAAGGGGAAAGGGGAGTGGGGGAGGGATAAATGAGTTTGGGATTAGCAGATACACACTACTATATATAAAACAGATAAGCAACAAGGACCTACTGTATAGCACAGGGAACTATATTCTATAACTTGTAATAGTCTATGATGGAAAAGAATCTGAAAAAGAAATTATACAAATAAATGATTATATATATGTATATATATTTTATATGTATAACTGAATCACTTTGCTGTACACCTGAAACTAACACAACACTGTAAATCAACTACACTTCAACTACAAAAATTTAAAAAAAAGAAAAGATACATGCATCCCAATGTTCATAGCAGCACTATTGACAAAAACCAAGACATGGGAGCCATCTAAGTGTCCATCAACAGATGAATGGATAAAGATGATACATATATATATATATTTACTGTATAGCATAGGCAACTGTCTTGAATATCTTGTAATAACCAATGATGGAAAAGAATCTGAAAAAGAATTTATACATATTATATATACACACACACACATATATAACTGAATCACTTTCTATACTCCTAAAATTAACAGTATTGTAAATCAATTATAGTTCAATTTAAAAAATCATATTAAAAAAGGATGGATAGATTTGGAATGATGTTCATCATATATTATGTATGAAAGGCAAGCAGTAGATTGGTATACCCATTCCTTTAAAGAAAATTAAATAAATTACATCACATATAATAAGTTACATAGAAGAACTATGTGGAAGCAAACATATACTATTAATAGTAACTTCCTCAAAGGAATGGTGCTCAGCAGGGTGGAACGGAGGACTTGCATGTTCTACTTTATATTCCTGTTATTGTTTGAATATTTTACGACCAGTTTTTATTTTGATATGGAGCCATTTAAGAATAAATAAAACATATCCATATAATAAAACACTACACAGCCATTACATTTGTAGAAGAATAATAAATGACACTGAAAGATGTTAATAATACATCAGGTGTAAAAGCTGATAACAGAATGATATGTCCAGAAGGATTCTAGCTTAGTTTTAAAAAAATCTATTTGCACAAAGAGGTCTGGATTAGGAGATAGTAGTGTATGTAAGAGCCAGAGCTTGGGCATAAGGGAGACCTGGTTTTCAGCCTTAAGGGCTGTTGATTTGCCCATGATCTTAGGTAAATTGGGAAAGTCCTCTCAGTCTCAATTTCCTTAACTGTAAAGTAGGGATAACAGTATCTACACTATAGAGAGGTATTCTGTAAGGATTTGCTGAAATAATGCTTGTCACCCCTAAACTTAGCACCATTACTGACACATAATAGATAAATGCTACCTGCTCTGGGAGCAATAATGATTATTCTAATAAAATCTTCAAATAATAATTATTAGGGATATATACCAAGGTGTTAACAAAACACTGACCTACAGATAATAAATGGCTTTTTATTCCCCCCTCCCATCTCTGTGCTTAATCAGTATTTTCTAAGTTTCTTTTTTCTGACCATAATTTTGCTTTTGTAATAAAAACATATTTGAAAAATAGAATATCTCAAGCCAATAGCCAACATTATCCTTAAGAGTAAAACATAACAGACATTCCCAATGAGGTAAGAAATGACTTAGATGCAGGACTCTGCTGCGTTTCAAGGCAAAAAGGCAGGAAAGAAACTAACTAAACTATTGAGAAAGAAAAGACAAAAGTTAGGGTCATCTTCTTAGAATTTCCCTGGGAATCAACCAAAAAACGCTCCTGGTTCAGTAAAGTGGCTGAATACACAATAAATATACAAAATTGAAACTGCTTTCCCAGACACCCATTGGTAGCTATTAACAGAGTGGGCCTGTGGGTAGCAGGAGAGGCAGGTGGACAGGAGACCTCAAATCTGGACAACCTGGTGAGGCTGTACCCACGGTGTGGATGGTGACCAGCCCCCAAGCCAGGGAAAGAGCCAGGCTCCAGAACATATGCCACAGTGCACCCAAGCCCAATTATACTGCACTGTTACTGAATTTGTATTAAAACAGTCGTGTATTCAACATAAATGTTTAACATTTACTGCTATTTTTGTGACTTATGCCACAGCCCTTTACTCCTAAATACTGCAGTGAATATTTACTAAGATTAGAGATATTCTCTTACATAATCACAGTATAGTTACCCACCTCAATTTAACACTACTACAGACTTTTCTCTCATCTAATATTCACATTCCAACATCCTCAGTAGAACCAGTAACATCCTTTTATACTATTTTTTCCCTCCAGCACAGGATCCAGTCTGGGGTCAGAGATTGCATTCGGCTGTCGTGTCTCTTTAGCCTCGTTTAATCTGGAACATTTCTATGACTGTTCTTTATCTTTTTTT
Organism: Delphinapterus leucas; assembly: GCF_059928025.1. Taxonomy (NCBI): domain Eukaryota; kingdom Metazoa; phylum Chordata; class Mammalia; order Artiodactyla; family Monodontidae; genus Delphinapterus; species Delphinapterus leucas. The sequence goes on from NC_143134.1 coordinate 112,236,702, forward strand.
TTTTTTTTTTTTTTTTGTGGTACGTGGGCCTCTCACTGCCGTGGCCTCTCCCGTTGCGGAGCACAGGCTCCGGACGCGCAGGCTCAGCGGCCATGGCTCACGCGCCCAGCCGCTCCGCGGCATGTGGGATCTTTCCGGACCGGGGCACGAACCCGTGTGCCCTGCATCGGCAGGCGGACTCTCAACCACTGCGCCACCAGGGAAGCCCTGTTCTTTATCTTTTATGACATTGACATTGAAAGAATACGACCAACCATTCCTCCCCCAACCCCCACCCGCCCTTTTAAATAAAAACAGAGTTTTGCATTTGTCTGATGTTTCCTTGTGACTAGTTTTCTAGTTATTCGTTCTTGGCCAAAATACTGCAGAGAGCATATATTGAGTCCTTCTTAGAGTAATACATCTGGAGGCACATGACACCTGTCTATCCCTCCCTGGTGATGTTAATTTTGATCACCCGATCAGGGTGTGGTCCAATTTCTCCACCGTATAATTACTGGGTTTTCTTTGTTTTTTGGTCTTGCTTGCAACTAATATGCAGTCTGTGGGGAGACAGTCTGACATCATACAAATATCCTGCTCATTGCCAAAACATCCCCCTAGATTTAGCAACCCTTAATGATTCTTGAGTGATCCAGTTTTTACTAGGATGGTTGCAAAGGATGGCTTTCCAGTTCTAGCATTTCTTCCACTTCACTGGTTGACTCAGAATTTTACTGTAGCAAAGGTCCTCCATTCTTCCTATGTATTTGCTTATCTGTTATCAGTATGGGCTCGTAAATGTCTGTTTTCATGGGCTTATAATTCATTACTCTACTTGATTGTTTTGGTGCTCAAACACTCCCAGATTTGGCCACTGGGAGCCCCTCCAAGCCAGTGCCCGTGTCACGTGACACACCCTCGATGTGGTTTTTGAACATTCCCTTACTTTCTAGCCTCACAAGATGTCCCAGGCTCATCATGTACCTACCCTGCCCCAGCTCTGGGATTAGTCATTTCTCTGAGGAACTCTGGGGAATGGAATTACAGACCAAGAGCTGAGAGCTGCTAGAATATCCTTCCTTCTTGACCTTTTCAGCAGACAGAGCTAGGAAATAAATGTAGAGTGTGTGTGTGTGTATACAAATATACATTCAAACACATATACATGTGCATGTATATATACACATTTTAGAAATCATGAGTTTGCATCTGTATCTCCAAATCCATGGAATCTGAAGTTTAACAAGTGTTCTGAGTGACGCCTACGATCAGAGGAGGGGGAGGGGGAGCTGCTCCCGGACCCCTGCCCCCAGTGGGAGGGGGTGCGGGCACAGCCTGTATGGAGGAACGGACAAGCATGCCAACCTGGAGGGCAAATTCCCAGGGAGATTCCTTCCTGGACTGTCGTCTCCACTGGCAGTGAGTCTTGCTTTGCTCTCCACGGTCCACCAAGCCTTAGTGTACCAGTCTGCAGAAGTCTCTCCGTAGGTCCTGAATGACGCTGAAGTAACTCAAATGATGCTTCTTCAACAAATGGGAGTGTGCTGCTAAGAAAAGGGAGGGACTTTGAAAAGAAAAACTTGGGATTAAAGCATATCATTGCTAAGAGCAAAAAACAGAACACGTGTGCTTAGAAGTCAAAGTCGTGGTCCGTGCTAGAACTTCGGCTTGAAGAATTATCTAAGAGTATTGCAAAAGACAAATAATTGGAAATCTAGAGAAATAAACAATCATACTAGCAGAAAAGCAGGCAAAGGATATGAAATGGCGAGTCACAAAGAAGCAATACAAATGGACAGTAAATAGGGGAGAATATGCCCATTCGAACTAGTAATTCAAGAAAAGCAAATGAGGACAGCAATGAAAATATGTTTTTGGTCTCACAGTGTTTAGGTAATAGAAACAAAAAAGGAAACAACCTAAGTAGAGAAAAATATATAAAATATATTGAGAAAATGTAAGTGCTGTGATTCTGCTGCATCAGGTATCACATCAGATTGTCAAGGTGAATTTGTTTTCTGTTATTAGGCTGTAGGGCCCAAGTTTATTCAACTTTGTACACTTAGCACCTAACGATGCTCGGCACAAAGCAGGTTCATAAAAGGAAAGGTCATATTTCTTGACCACAGAGCAATAAAAGTAGGAATTAATCACAGAAGTTTATCTGCCGCTTGGAAATTCAAAATGCATGTAGAAGCGTGTGTGCAAATGTATGTGAGAGTGTGTGTGTGTAGGTGTGAGAGCCAGGGACACTAGGTGTGATGGGTGTGGCGTGGGTCCGTGTGGGTAGATATAGCCTACACGTTGGGATGGGATGTGTGTGTTTGAGCGTGGTTCTGTCCAGGTGGTCTGTATATCGGTGTGCATACGTGTTGGGCTGCACCCCACGAGCCTGCAAGCCTTGCAGTTGTCCAGCCTCAAGGCCAAAGAAAGAGCCTGGAAACAGCCACGGAGACATCAGTGGTTTATTGGACGGGGGATCTTACACGTCCAAAACAAAGGGTCCTGGAGCAACACTCCATGGTGTGCAGCAGATGGCAGGCACGACATGGCAGCCATCTCGGCTACTCAGGGAAGGAGGCTGCCATTTACAGGGGAATTGATGTCAGGTTAGCTCATCAGTCACCAGGGAAACCGCGGGCGGGGCCCATCCCTCACCGCCCCTCTGGTTAATGACCATCACCATCACGAGGGCAGTTGTTTCCCTTTAAGAAACTAGCAGGTGGAGCCGTTCTGGCCTAAGGACTAGAACAATTACTAGCTGGGGAAGGGGGTAAAGATGCTCAGGTGATAGCGTGTGGAGAAGCAGCGCCTGGTCGAGCAGGGGAGGTACAGAGAGTAAGAGAGCCGCCATCTTGAGTGACCTGACCACACACTCCCCCGCTACGTCCCCTGCGCGACCCTTACCATCTGGGTCGCCCCTCTTCCGCAATATCCCTGGGGTCAGGTATGCAGAGGGGCACTGCAACCAGATACCACACGTGCGATACAGACACAGCACCTAACGAGTATCAAGGGTAAGACAGGCACTTATCCGGTCAATTTTTCATGGGAGTCAGAGCAGGACGACAACGGCATCTCGCTGGAGACCCAACAGTCAGACTCCTTTCGCAGTGAGGCAGCCGTTGTTGCCCAGTCCGTAACCGGATGCCTTCCGCCCAGACTAGGGACCTAAGATGCGTAACAGGCGCCATACAGGGGAGTTCGCGACCACTGAGCAAAATACGAGCGGTGACAGCGTGCTGGGCTAGCACCACCCCCGCCTGCGGTTATCGCCCCGGCCTGCGGTGCCATGCCACGGAACAAGCACATGGCAATCGACCGCAGGGCTAATGCAATGCTGCTTTCTCCAGCAGGCAAAATCTGTCCTGTTCCCCACGGGGCAGGGAACCCAAATCACCAGGGACTTACCTGCCAGCCCCAGGGCCATCTTATAACGTGCCCCCCGGGGGCAGATCGCACGGCAAGGGCAGAAGTGAGTTATTGTCCTGGCCCATAGCTGTCGCCGGCCCTTTGGTGGTCGAGAGCCGTAGTCGGATGGGGACTAGTTGGCTCTGGTTAACATAGCGTAGGCACTGGGACGACGGCTCCTGGGATGCTCAGTGATAGTTCCGGGCTTGCGTTAGCCTGCTGATCCACAGCTGAGGCCAGGTTCCCATCCCTATATGGTTAACTAGCCCAGCAGCCTTTCAGTTCGGCCGGCGGCACTGGGGCCGGAGGGCGGTTGAAAACGGCAGCGTGTGGCATTCTTAGCGGCCCATTCCTCAACTTCAGGGTGGGTCCCTTGGTCACCAGTGATATTCACAGGGGTCCCATATGTCACACACAGCTGTTCTAGACCCCCCAGTGGTGGGTTTTTGCATTGCTCAACAACGTGGGTAGGCCTTTTGTAATGGCTTCCACCTGTTACGACACACCGTAGGCTGCACGTAGCTCTGCCCCCTCCCGCAGCTGGGACCAGAAGCACCAGGGTACTCTAGTATTTTGCCATTGCCACAGGCCTCAACCACTCCTTTCCGGGTAACTGGCCACAAGCCTGTCTCTGAGTTAATATCCCTAAAGGCCGTGTCTGTAGCTGTTTAGGGGTGGAGGGTGTGGGTATCTCGTCTTACCCAACCAGAGAACGCCTAAGTATTTGATAGCTATGCCAGGTCTGTACGAAAATTTCGTCTGTACCCACCAGCCATCCCCGTGCAGTCAGATGAGCCAGGAGCACGGGGCTGCTACTCTTAAACTGGAGAGCGAGGTTAACAGAGCATCACCAGTGTAGTGGAAGATAAGGACATCTCTCACAGTGGTCAGCTGTCGCAGGGCCCCAAGTGCAGGGGACGGCCCCCGCACCCCGCCCCTCCCCGATCACCACACACTTTGCGGTCCCCCCCCCCACGCCGTCCTTACCTTCCAACATCTCGGCGTTCACAGGAGTTTCCTCGGCTTCCTCGGCTTCCTGGCCGACAGCAGTTGGGCTGCACCCCGCAGGCCTGCAAGTCTTGTAGTTGTCCAGCCATGAGACCGAAGAAAGAGCCTGGCAACAGACAGAGACATCGATGGTTAATCGGATAAAGTGTCTTGCACGTTCGAACCAGAGCATCCTGGAGCAACACCCCACCGTGGGCAGCAGGCAGGACACGGCAGCCATCTTGGCTGCTTGAGGGAGAAGGAGGCTGCCGTTTATAGCGCAATTGACGTCAGATTGGCTCATCAGTCACCAGGGAAACCAGCAGCTGGGGCCCGTCCCGCACGCATTTCGGGTTAACGACCATCTAGCCTAAGGACTAGAACAATCTCTAGCTGGGGAAGGGGGTGATGATGCTCGTGTGCCAGGGCGTAGGAGAAGCAGGGCCTGGGCGAGCAGGGGATCTACAGAGCAAGAGAGCCGCCATCTTGAGTGTCCTCACCATATGGTGATGTGTCCCAGTTTAGTTTGTACACAGCAGTGGTCAGGGTGCGTGACACGTGCCGAAGGCAGAAGCTCAGGCCCGTGGGGTCCCAGGAGGTAGGGCGGAGGCAGATGCATTGTGCCATGGCCAGGCTGTGGGCGTCAGCGGCTGAGTCCCTGGCTGGCCTGTCCATAGGTCCTGCTGCAGCTGTGGCCAAGGGCCAGGGCACACGGGCGGGGGTGGGGGAGCAGGGAGACACAGGATGAGGGCTGGGGGGGGCTGCGGGGGTGGGCAGGAGGACAGCGCAATGCCTCCAGACCATCTCTCTGCAAGCGGCACTCACAGTCAGCCCCCAGCACTGGTCCCTGCCCCCCTACCATCTCCCTTCCAGGTCATCCCCTCTTCCTTTCAAGCTATAGACAGGGAGTGAGTTCAAGGTCCTCCCACTGGGAAACAGTCCTGGCAAGAGGAGGGGGGCAACGTGTTCACTAGAGGAAATGCGCAGGACAATTGCGTCCTAATAACTCAGCGCAGATTTCCGAGCAGCAACGGCGTCTCACGGGCTCCGCGGGCCGTGGAATTCAGTATGATACGCTTCAGCCTGTCAGCTAATGGGCTGCTGGAGGCCACGTGACCCAACCTCCCCGGGGATGTTAAACGACGCTGAAAAGTGGCCCAGATTTATCTATCGGTGCAGTGTGTGTCCCTGCCTGTGGGCGTGTAGGGAAATGACAAGCTATGAAAACAGGTCTTTGTGAGCAAGGTGGGCGGGGACAGGGTTTTCAGGGCTGCCCCGTGCCTGGGTCGTCGCCAGCTCACCCAGGTGACACACTGCTCCACGACACAGAGCATCAGTTTCCCCACCTGTTAAATCCATGATTTGATTACTATCCCCTCTCTAACCTGTCATTCATTCCCAGAACATTCCACCTACTATGTACTGAGTTGTGTGCTAGGTGCTGCCAGGCTGCCAGTGGGATGGACAAGGCCCTGCCGTCCTGGAGGGAGGGGAGAGGGCATTAAATAACCGCCATGAGAAGCGCCATCAATTCTCACGGCCCTTTATCACCGGGGCCGCCGCCAGCTTCCTGTCGCCGGGATCCCTGCACACCGTCCCACTCCGTGGTCCACCCTCCAATCCTAATCTCAGTTATCTGTCAAACCACAGCCCCGATCACAGTGTCCTCTGAACACTCTCCAGTGGCAAGGAGGACATCTTCAGGGTGGCCTGCACTGCCTGCAGGGCTGGCCCTCTGCCAGCCTGCCCTGCCCCACGCCGTCCTCGTTCTCTGAGCCGGATCTGTGCGCAGGGCCTCCCTCCGTGCTGCCTCCTCTCTGCTCTTAGTTAACCCCCGTCCATCTCGCAGCATCAGGTGGGCAGGGGCCATGTCTGGTTTTGCTCATATCCCCACCTCCCCAGGGTTGGCACGGTGCTGGCAGGAAAGGGAGAGGGGTGAGCCAGCTGAGCAGGCCTTAGCCAGGTCACAGGGTCCCTGGCAGGGCTGGCAGAGGTACAGACCCCCACAGGGCACAGGGCACGGGAATCCAGAGGGGCCACAGGAGCCAGGCAGGGAAGTGCAGCTGTGAGGATCGTTACCTGACTCACGTGTTTAAAGGTCCCCAGGATGCAGGCGAAGGACTGATGGCAGCTGAGCAGTGGAGGTGGGTGGCGCGGCAGGAAGTCCTGCAGGCGCCCCGGGGGGGACGGCGCGGGGCTGGGGAGCCGTGGGTACCTTCCCCACTGGGGGAGGGCTGGAGGGCTGGCCCAGATGGGGGCTGCCAGCGAGGGTTTGGGGTTTAGGAGGAAGGAGCTGCTTTAGAGCCTACATCCCACTGGCCCCTACGGACCAGGAAGGGTCCCTGGGCCCCCGCTCCCCTGTGCGAGCCCCATGGCAACGGTGTTTGTGCCCACTGAGTCCTCTTGCAATGCCCCGCCCTGGGGAATTTAGGGGAGGGAGAATAACCTGTTCCCTGAAGGGCTTTCATTTATAATCTGGGAAGAGCCATAGACCTACTAAATAAAATGGCCTCAGTACAGACTTGCAGGGTCTACTATAATTACCTGGGAAGAGCCAGTCTGCTGGGTTTTTTTTTAATTTGCATTTTTCAAAGTGTTTAATGGAGATTTATACAAAAAAAACAGCCTATCAGGTAAATGCACAACTTTACATTAGGCTGAGAAGGCTGAGGGGATACTGGGTCTTCACCCCTCACTCCTCACCTGCACTGGACTGGCTTCAGTGGTCAGGCCACCTTCACAGACGAGCAGATACAGAGACCAAACTAGTGGTTACCAGTGGGTGGGTGATGGAGAGGGGAGGGGGCGGGGGCAATCCAGGGGGAGGGGATTAAGAGGTACAAACTATGATGTATAAAATAACCTCCAAGGATATACTGTACAACACAGGGAATATAGCTAACATCTTACAATAACTATAAATGAGTATAACCTTTAAAAATTGCGAATCACTATATCGTACACCTGTAACTTATATATCAGTAATATTGTACATCAACTATACTGCCTCAGTTTAAAAAGTTCTTTTAAAAATAAAAGAAGGCTGCCTTCGCTCATTCCCTCATTTATTCATTCCACACACATTTCCCGAGCACCTCCTCTGACCGGGGGTGGGATCCAGGAGTGAATGCACACAGCCCTCCCCTAGAGAGAGAATCACCTTGCAGTGGGTTAAAGGGACACACAAAGGCTGGGGCGGGGGGACCCAAGCCAGCCTGTGAAAGTGGGGTCAGCTTTGCAGAGGAGGAAGCTTACCAGGCCACAGGGGAGGGGTCGCATCTGGGGCAGAAGGAAGAGCCTGGACATAGCCCTGGAGGAATGGAACAGATGGGGCTTTGAGGAACGGTCGAAAGTGTGATGAGTCCTGAGCTAAGGTTCACCGGAGAAAGAGGCAGCCTCTCGGCGGGCTGCCCCGCTGTCCACCTCCAGGGGATGCCCCCAAGGTCCTTCCCTGGGTGTCACTGCCCCCTGCACAGTGCACAACCCTCACGGCTGCATGTGGTGGGCCTTTTGTTGGGGCTGGGAGAAAGCTGGGCCCCAAATGGGCAGGTCCCTCAAACCAAGTGGGGAGTTTGAGCTGGATCCAGGCGGCAGGAAGCCGTTTTGTGTCTTTCGGGAGGAGGGTGACGTGATCAGAGTGGCATTTCGGAAAGACCACTCTGGCAGCCTGTGGAGAATTTGTTGAGGTAGAGAGACAGTTGGCTGCCAAAAAATGGCCCGTATAGAACACATATTTTGCCAAAAGATATGACAAAAGCCTAATTCTTTTCACCTGCAAAGTGATGCTGCAAATCAACAAGAAAAAGACCAGTCGAAAAATGGGCAAAGAACACGAGCAGCCAGTTTGTAGGAAAGGAAATACTCATGACTTTGAAACACAGAAGAAAGCTTCTCAACCTCATTTGTAAGAGAAACAAAT